>NC_056474.1:6019245-6687578 GCF_008729295.1 Plectropomus leopardus | reverse complement strand
AGGCTGTCTCTGCAGAGGAGAGACGCAAATACTTTTGAAATTGGTGCTATGTGAGCAGAGAAAACAAGGAAAAAGGTATTTTTGCTCAAGATGTAGAAATTCTACAACTACCACCCGCCCACTGATGGATGACATAATGTGGACTTATCCATGTGAAACAAGAGAAATATGCTACTCAGTGACTAGAATCTTGATTTATATTTGATCAGTGGTACTTGGGTTTACTGATTGATCTTTGCTCTGTTGGACTCAGTTTTCACTGTGCAGGATGCAGCATGGCGCCCACTTCCAGTCCACAAACTCTCACCATTTGAGCGATACATGGCATTAAAATGTGTTTCTGAAAACATTTTAGGTGAGAAATAGGCAGTAACATAGTATTGGTTTATATTTGATCAACACTGCCTAGTATACTGTATACTCTGAAGCGGCGGCTGGTGACAGGCAATACGAAAATGCAGAAATGCAGCCTGTTCTTAGAGCATTAGCCCCAAGAGCGAAACTCCTACAAATGACAGAAATCACATCATTTGGAAGAGTTAGCTGTGGGGTGAGGAGGAATATCTAGAGTGGTTAGTAGAAGGGAAGTCTACCACAGTTCATCTACACATATTACCCACATTGTTTTGATAGAAAGCTGGCTGTAAATCAGTATTCCTTTAAATGTAATTCAATATTGAACTGCCTTGTTAGCCTGTTTTATGTTCTATTTTCATGTTAAGCAATGTTTATAATGCCCTCATTGTAAAGCACTAAGTGCTGTATTTCTTGCCTGAAATGTGCTATTTAAGTTTATTATTATTATTAAATAAAAAAGTGTTCTAAATTTTGCAGAAAACTTGTTCAATAAGATTACTAAAGAAGCTGATTGAGGAATTCAGTTTTTCAGGGGCTTAAAATGTGTGTGAAAGGAGAAGAGCTACTTTGTCACGACTGCCAATCTTTCCTTATCTGATAAATGAAAAACAGTTACCACTCACTTGAATCACAAACAGAACGAATAAAAGGCTTTAAATATCACGTCACTGACTGAGAATCTGTCCCCTGAAGAAAAGCAAGCACAACCAGATAAATCACAGCTCGTGTAAAGGCAGGGTACTCACATAATGCGACCAGGAAGACTTCCTCTTCGCCGTTTTGAAAGCTTCCCTGTTTTGCCTTCAGTTGCTGTGTTTTCTTCTTCCTCCCCCTTAAACCTGCCCGAAAAGAGAGAGGCTCATCGCTGTTTACATCTGCATGTGGGCTGCTGGATGGTTCTTGCTGTTGACTGACGCTTCCAGTAGAGAAAGAAATCGTGTCCTCCTGTAGAGAGGAGAACAGTGAGGAGAGTCAGGGTCACCGCACGGAAAACACCATCCCGCTCTCATCTTTCCCTCTGCCAGTCAGCTGCTTTTTGGACAAAAGATAATCCTCACCCTGCGCTTTTAGCTCGTCTCATGATGATCACTCTCTATCTTCACTTCTGAATCCCCTCCTCCTCCCTCTGCCAACACTAATGCCCCCACCCCGGGCTCTAATCCTGATGTGATGATGTCACCCGTGTGTGTGTTATGGTGGTTATGTAATCACACCTGCCTACCTTCTCTTTGATTCTCTGGAAGTCCGGATCAGCTGTTTTCCTTCGCCTCGGGTTCAGTCCGTTTTGCATCCATGATTTGACGTGTTTCTATCCTCCTACCGCCTGGGAAATATGGATGTTTCGACTTCACTGCTGTTCCCTGGCAACAGCATCTTCCTCCCTCACGCAGTCTCTCTCTTGCTTTTTCTCACCATCTCTGTTAAGCTCTCTCAGTCTTTATGAGACCCCTCCTCCACATGAATTCCCCTCCTTTTCTCCTGCTCTCTCACTGTGATGCTCACACCCCCCTCCCTCCCGCTCTCCTCACAGCTGCACTGAGCTCTGGGCAATGTCAGTGACACAGAGTGGCTTCTCTCTGGCACTGCACTCACCGCCCGGTGGGGGCAGCCACAGTTATTCTTTTCTTCTCCTGCCATTGGCTGCTTGGCAGAAAAATGCATTTTGGAGTGTGTTTACAGTTTTCTATTAATAATGCTTCTTTGCACTGCACCGAAATGCTGCAACATGACCAGACTTGTGACTAAAAGCATTTGTTTTCACACAGATCCAGAGCTGTTGAGAGAAGTTGAAAACAGAACAAAGAGCTTTGGGTGTTTAAGAAAATACCAACACTGTTTAAATAAAGTGACATAGTTTTTCTATCTTGTGTCAAAAGAAAGGTTTGCTTAGTTTGTGTTTGTAATCTAAAGATCTTTGAGTCCTCTTTCATAGTCAATAAGGGACCGCTCTTTATCAACCAGAGGTGGGGGGTGGCTGGGGTGTGACTTTGTTTTTCTTTAACCCTCCCCAAAACAACAAATATTTGTCCATGAGCTTTCCTGAGTGACCTGGGGAAAATGCATGACCCTTCTTCCAACACAAAGTGGGTATTAGATTTTAAAACTTAAAAGATAAAAGTTGAAGACAAAATCCTGGAGATGTAAAAAGCCTGTGCTTACTTTTGGTAATTTTTTTAAATGAGACATGGAATAAAGAGAATTTGATGAAATGTCACTTAAATTCAGATTGTGACTATAATAAATGGTTATTTTTTAAACCAACAATTCCTTCCACACCAATGGGTTTTTTTTATGTCAGTGGAAAAAAATAACAGTCAAGTCACTGAAGTTGTATACCCCTTTGCCAACTTTGCCAAAATAAAGAGCATAAGTCCATCCCCATCTCTCAAAAAGTTATTCGACATGCCTCCCCCTTTCTGCCACTCCCCCTTCTCTGTCATAGATAACAGTCCCTACAGAGGAATGAACTTTTAATGTCCTGTTTTATTTTCCTTGAGCTCAACTTTCATTAGGCTTTTTATGAAGTGTTTGTCCCACATATTGTGTTTGAGGACTGTCACAAATTTGAAAATTTGAACAATAAATTCTGTTTTTACACTTTTTGACAATTAAAAACAGCGCATTTTTGGTGATTTGAAGGAAGCGCACCTTCCACTCCCATGTTTTTTTATGAAATTCTTAAAAAAATAAATAAAAAATACAGCAATTTGAAGTTGTATGCATACGTCCCTCCACAGTTTGTAAAAAATTATTTGACATGCCCACACCAATTTTTGCACCACCCTTCCTCTCTCATAAATCACAAACAGTCCCTGAGGTGAAACTTCATGTTCTGCTCTATTTTCCTTAAACTGCACACTGCTGTGGCTTTTTGCAGAGGAAACACAATCATGTGTCTGTTCCAGGCCCACACAGTATCGTGATCACGATCATAAAGTGCAGTACTATAAAATATTAAACAACTCCATATGTATTTATACACATTGCCAATTTGTAACTGGGTCATTGAGATACTGTCTATCTTGCATGCTGATTGTGCTGCCACCAGAGGGAAACAGAGTGTGCTCTATGAGAGACATCTCTGCAGCGCTGAGAGGACAGCATGTGCTGATCTCCTCATCACGTTTAAGATGCTAGAGTTGGACTGACCTCTTGATGGACTCATGTAAAGCCTCTGTTATATTTTAGTGGGTTAGTTTATTTAGCACACTAACTTATGTGCTAATAGTAGTTCTTATAGTACTAATTGTACTTATTTTTGTTCTTTTTTGTATTGATTTATATTGTGTTGCAGTATATGCATATTTATGTATTTCTGAAACCTTACATATTAGTTTCATACATTATAATGCAGCATAATCCACATATTTATATTTTTTTCCACACTTTACATGCGTAGCACATTATAAGTATTTTATATTCTTAATATTTTCTATACTAGTGTTAAATATTGTAACTTCATGTCAATTTTTTTGCATACTTCTCCTTTCTTATAATTCTTTGTCCTTTACATCAGATTGACTGTAACAAATCACAATTTCCCCTCAGGGATCAATAAAGTATTTATGATTCTGATTTTAATAATATAAAGAAACGCACAGGGTTTCAACACCTTATTTAACATCAACTTAAATAACTTTCCAATGACTTTTTAAGGCCCAGTTTCCTTAAATTCATGAACCAAACACAGCATAGTCAAGGCTAATTACAGTTATAACACTGAAAATGTAAAGAAGTAGCAGGCTTTACAGAGGCTATTAAAAAGAGCTAACCCTAACCCTCTATATTTAAAAAACAACCAAAATACACTTACCGAACCTACGGCCCATGACAGATGAGACATATATAATTTGCCATAATCCACAAAGTATTCTGTGCTGTTCTAGAAAATAATCATATTTTATAGACATTTTAGAGGGGAATCATGACAACCTTAAGTCTTATTATAAAATGTTTTTACAGAGGAGAAGACCTGCCCCCTTCCTGACCTCTGTTCTAATACCATCTGCAAGTCACTGAGTTTCTTTAGTTTCTGATGAGCCAGAACAGGTTCTTATTTTAGGCTAGATGATTATGGACTGCTACTGTGCACTGGGTAGTAAAATGCATCTCATCAGTGTAGACAAAATAGTATTTTGTTATCATTCATTAATAACTTGTCACATTAATTTATTAGCCATTGGACACAGATCCTGTCAGACCTCATGGTGCTCAGATCTGAGGACTTTCTTCCGCCGAGCTTTTTTCTGCGGGACCGGAGTGCTGCAGCTCATACCTGGACAGATGCTGCACTACACTCACACCGATACAGTCACCCAGCACATTGATGGTAGTCCTTATACGATCGCTATCAACAAACAAAAAGAGGTTATCAGTGTGACTTGACCACAACTACAGTTTATGGTGGTTATAAAATGTAAACTCAAAGGTTATCTTAAAGGTGAAAGTTAGCTATGTTACAGGTGAAATCAAAAACGTTATTTACTGGATTACTAAAGTGTGTTTACATGAATAACCCGTTTTGGAGTATCCCGTTTATGTGTTTAAGGAAGTAAACAGCGTATTCCATTTATGAAAAACCTACTCTGAAAGAAACAGGTTTTTCTGAGCTCATGTAAACACCATTTCCCAAAAATAATCATAACCGGGATAAACCTCATAAACTGGTTATTCATGTCCATTTAATCACACTAAACGTTCTCATAGTTTTAGAATTCTTGCAATTTAGAAACAGAACGGACTAAAAATAAATGCAGTTTCTACACTTCCAATACATTTGTATTTTTCTTCGCTGATATAATGTATGCACTAACCTTTAACTAAATGCCTATCCCCACAGACCTTTGAAGAATCAATTTGATCAAAATGTTCCCATCTTTTAAAAATGTTCCCACTTGTAAACTCTGAAACTGACACTGGTTGCCTGTGCACTTACAGAATCCAGTCGACGATCATGAGCAGTGAAATGTCTTCAGTGGGAAGTCCAGCTGATTCCAATACAATCACCATGGATACCATGCCAGCCTGTGGGATGCCTGCTGCACCAGTGCTTGCAGCTGTGACAATCAAACTGAATGGGAAAAACAATGATGGTTACATAATATAATTCTTGTCTGTGTTTAAGAAAACAGGCACAACTTATTAAACCAGGGATTTAAACTGGTAAAAATACTGAATAAAGCAGTTCCACTTAAAAAATCAGTGTTTTTCCAAAGTTTCAGAGAGGCTGCTTCCAACAAATTTTCATGGATAAAATTTAAAAACTTCTAAATTAAATGAACATTCACAATGTATAACACAAACAAAACTGCATAGTATTAATCACTCTAAATGTTGATTGTGTTATTAGAGGTCGGTCCTCCCTACCTTCAAACTACCACGCTTTGATTATGCATTGAAAAAAATTCAACATGTGACCAGTATAAACTCAATATGTTTGGCACTACCTGAGGGCAATGATTTGACCCAAGTTAAACTCGATATTGTTAACCTGGGCGATGAATAATGCCGCTACAGCTTCATAGAGCGCTGCCCCATCCATGTTCATTGTGGCTCCAATGGGGAGCATGAAGCGTGTCACTTGTTTCTCCATGTTGTGATTTTCCTCCATGCAGTACAGGGTAACAGGTAGGGTTGCAGAACTGTGAAAAAAAGCCAAACAACCATAAAAATATTGTCATTTGTCTGCTGTGTATTACATTTAAAAAAAAAAAACAACAACATAGGGGTCAGACTCACCTTGATGAAGTCCCAAAAGCAGTGGTGAGAGCCTGGAGTAGACCACCAATAAACCTGAAGGGATTCTTTCGTGTAACCATGAGATAGATGAGGGGAAGAGTGATGACGCTGTGGATCAGGAGGCCAGTGAGCACAGTGAGGAAATACATGGCAACTTCTCCGCCAATCTCGCCAACATCTGTCATCTTCACAATCTGTCCTGCCAGTAGGAAGAGGATTCCCACTGGGGAATACCTGTGATAGAGAGGGGAGACACAGCAGAGGATGGGCGATGAGACAAGCTCAATGTTGATGGACTAAGTGGCTATGTTTACATGCACACCAATAATCCACTATTATTCAGAATATGACAACATTCTGAACATAATACAGATCAGATAAACAGCATATCCCATTTGGATATTCCACATTAGGCCCTTTACCAAGTTTTCCTAATTAGGACCTGAAAATAGCTGATATTATTCGGGTTTTGTTTGGGCACGTATACAGCGCATTAGGAATATGCATCTCAGTTGGGGTTGGACACACAGTCTCTTGCCTGTTTACTGTCAGCTCTGTGCTTCAGCATTAACATTTTGTACATGAACCAATTCATCAACAGTTTGCAAAGCTGGGGGGTAGAGATGCATTTCAGGTTGGCGGGAGACACACACTTACTTTTAAATATTATGAAAGACTCGGATATCAACAGGTTTTTGGATATGCATAAACATTGCAACACTGACCTTCTCAAGAAGGTGAAGGAATGAAAGGAGGGGGCTGTTTGCACAGTCTAAACTCTACCACCACTACAAACATTTGGAAAAAAATCCTTTTTTGATGTAAAGAAGCAACAGCTCCAGCCGTTGCATTTTTCCATATGTAACATGATAAACAACGTGTCAGGGCATGTATGCACAGCTGCATGTAAAGTTGTTTTTATTATTATTAAAGATCTTGGTGGCAACAGTCTTTTTCGTAATGAGGGCAAAAAACAGAATATTTCGTGCAGTAGTCAGAGAGCATACAAATGAACACCAAGGCAGTAAACCAAAACCAATCATGTATGTAACAAACACACAAACAATTGTCTATTGTCTAATTGTCTGCCTTATCACAAAAACAAATAAAACACAGCATTTTTTTTTTAGGTAACAGTAAGCTTTACAAATCGCTATGGCCTACTATGTGGAAAGCTCTCAGCAGAAAATTGATAGCTAACACAAATAAAACAAGACAACACACAAGCAGTTCATCTTTATGACAACTTCTCTGCTTACCAGATGACGATGCTGACCAGATGCATGGTGGCTTTATTCAAACAGTCAAAGAAAACCTTTAGAGGTTCCCCCTTAGTCTTCAGACTGCCCAGGGCAAGGCCAAAGGCAACAGAGAAGCACAACAAACCCAAAATATTGACTCCGTCTGAGGTGCCTGGCACTGGTACTCTGTCATCTATAGGGGCAGCAGGAATGTTGTTAAGAGTAGGTGGTGTCGAGAAAATAATAGTTGGTTTCCAATCACAGGAACAAAAACAGATATCTCACAGTTTTCACTGGTTTCAGTCACACTGATGAGACTCCCTCCTGTAGAAACACTCCTGGAATAAACTGTTTTATACTGCATGAAAGACACAAGCAAATGTTTACCGTTACTAAGTATGAAACAGTGACAGTGTAATAAATATAAAATAACAAATCATTGCTGCTGCAGATCTCACCTTTCTGAAACAAGCCTCCACCAGATTTGAGGGAAACATGTTTCTGCAAACCAAAAACTGTTACTATGTGTTTTAAACTACCAGCTAAATCATTACGTTATCTGTAGATTACATTGTGTCAATAATTTTGACACACACCTGATGAGATCGAGGAAAGAATCCACCGTCTGCACAGCTTCTGTGTTACCACTAGAGGACACCGAAGCAGCCCTGGATGATTTCCCTGGTTGGATGAGAACAGCTAAGGCGATGCCAGTAAATGCAGCAATAAGTGTGGTGACCATGTAATAGCTGAAGGCCCTCAGCCCAATTTTCCCATAAGCCTTCCTGTCCACAGATGACATTACTGAGAAAAAAAAAAAAAAAAGAAATACTTAAAACATGAAGTATCTTTACCATGTTATTGTAGTAATTTAAATAAAGAGTTGTGTATGCTGGGTGGATATTAACCTACTCATGTATGTATATATGGATTTTTGATGGATATTTTTGAAAACACTATGCTCACATGCTCTTCTACATCTTTTCTTTAGAAAAAAACTATAAAATCAATCAAGTCTTCTATGTGCTTTGAGCACTCTGATCAGCTGTTAATCACTATGATGTCACTGTTAAAATAAGAAATTACTCTCTGTCTCAGCTACACATAAATAAAACAAACGTGGCAAAAACAGAATCAAACATCTTCTAATAATCTGATTGTTGCAGTTGAGCCCTCGGCCGTTTGAAACGATTTGGATTCTTCAGTGTTGATTCGGAAAAACAAACATACCCTGAAGAGTCCATTGGAAGCACTGATCCATCACAGGAGAAATACCCATTATTAGGGTTTTAACGGTATGAGTTTTTCACACTATGATAACCATCTCAAAGAATGTTGTGGTTTCACGGTATTACAGAATTATCCATAATATCTGCTATAATAAACCTTTTGGCCAAACAAATCTTTTATTACGACAATTGAAACTTGAAAACACACTAAAGTATGGGTCTCATTCATCTGAAAAGGGCTAAAATAAAGGTGAGATTCTCCGCCTTGCTGCATTCTTTTAATATCGCAAATAAGTAAATGTACACAATATAATAACCATCAATTTTCACATCCTGTAAACCCTTGTGGTTATTGATCTTGTTAGTATTATCAGTAAGCTGCGACCATGTGTGTGAAACCATTTCTTTATCAACTGATTAAAAATCATGCCTGAAGACCCAGTTTAACCAGCTGAATCACTAACCTGTAATCACACTGGAAACAATTAGAGGAAGCACCAACATCTGCAGGACTCTCATCAGCAGCTCTCCAGGAAAAGTTAAATATTTTACACCCCTGGGTGACATATTTACTTGTCGTAGTCCAAAGCCCAGGCCGATCCCTCAGAGAAACATAAAAACAAGTCAGCAAGTAGGTGTATCTGTCAGAAAGTGAGTTTAAAGCAAGCAAGCAGCAATTTGACCTCACAACGGTATATATGTAGATTTATGGTAGATTAAAAGACAATTTTCACAGGAGAATAAAGTGGATTGTTTGAAAACCACTCACCTATTACAACAGCAGACATTGTGAGAACAACAAAAGCATTTCTCTTGAGAAAAGCCATAACATTAGATCCATTCTGTGATGAAGATACATGACTTATGTTCTTACTACATTTGTCATATGTTTGTGTTTCCTGAGGTTCTGGAACCTCAACCGAGTCCAACACAGACAGGTCATCAGAGCTCAGCAGCACCACTTTCATGATTAGTCCCAACAACCAGTTAAGTCTGCAGAAAAACACATCTCTTACTAACATTAATAAAGTGAGAACGATTAGGACATTTATCCAAATAGAGTAGACATTTGTCAAAAGACATAAAAGCTAAAACAAACATCAAAGCGAGTTAATACATATACTAATATACATATACAGACATTAAATAACAACCTGCGTATAGAAGTATCAAGCAAGAATAACAAGGATTAAAACATCCTCCTCAGTCTTGTGTGACAGATAGAAAAAAGATATTACCTTTAAATGCTATTCCTTGATCAGTGTCCGTGCATAAAGTCCAGGCACTCCAGTAACAACAGCATGTTGATCCGATGTGGGAAAGTCCAGTTATTTTCCTATTTGGCAGACTGACAAGTTCTTCAACACAGTGAGTTTACTGCCTAGCATTTGCATATGACTTGAGGGAAAGATGCCGACACAAAGTTAGCTCAAAGACCAGAATTACTGCTTCAGGGTTGTATGCCTGCTGCAACCATTCAGGTTGCACTTGATGTTTACATCCATGTCTGTCAAAACATTGATGCACCACACAAATCTTCCCTCCGGCAGCACCAGAACATCTATACAATCAGCAACATTAGTGTCACCAATTCAGTGTCTGACCAAATGTGTCTCCTTCTATTCCTGAGATATGAGTAAAAAAGTGTTTACTACATTATGATGTCACAGTGATGTTAACTTTTGACCCTTTGGATATAAAATGTCTTCATATTAGACACTTGTATGAAATTGTGTCATAACTGGTGTATGAGCTCTTGAGTTATGGCCAAAACCTGTTTTGTGGGGTAACAGTGACCTTGAACCTTTTGACCTTGTTTGTGCTAAAATTTAAGGAAACTCACTCAAGGTCTTTTTGATACATTACCCTAAAGAAAATGAGAGGGGAAGCAAGGTCACAGTGATCTTGACCTTTGATGTCCAAAATCTAACAAATGTTTGAGTGCTGAATTTATGCTGAAAAATACATCCCTCAAGGGGTTCTTGAGATATTGCGTTCACAAAAATGAGACACACTAGGTCACAGTGACCTTCACCTTGACCACCAAAATGTAATCATTCATTGCTGAGTCCATGTGGGCGTTTGTGCTAAATTTGAAGAAACTCCTTAAAAGCGTTTTTGAGATATTGTGTCACGTGAATAGGACGACAAATGAACAAATGACAATGTTAACATGCTGATGTTAAGCAGGTATAATGTTCATACCTGTTCGCCTTCTTAGTTTTGGTGTTAACATGCTAACATTTTGCTAATTTTCTAATCATCTGATTGTTGCAGTTGAGCCCTCGCCATTTGAAATGAATTTGGATTCTTCAGTGTTGATTCGGAAAAACCAACATACCCTGAAGTCACTGGAAGCACTGATACCATCACAGGAGAAATACCCATTATTAGGGTTTTAACGGTATGAGTTTTTCACACTATGATAACCATCTCAAAGAATGTTGTGGTTTCACTGTATTACAAAATTTATCCATAATATCTGCTATAATAAACCTTTAATCACACTGGAAACTATAAGAGGAAGCACCAACATCTGCAGGACACTCATTGGCAGGTCTCCAGGAAAAAATAGTATAAAAAAACATTTTTATACCCCTGGGTGACATATTTTACTTGTCGTAGACCAAAGCCCAGGCCGATCCCTCAGAGAAACATAAAAACAAGTCAGCAAGTAGGTGTACCTGTCAGAAGGTGAGTTTAAAGCAAGCAAGCAGCAATTTGACCTCACAACGGTATATATGTAAGATTTATGGTAGATTAAAGACAATTTTCACAGGAGAATAAAGTAGATTGTTTGAAAACCACTCATCTATTACAACAGCAGACATTGTGAGAACAACAAAAGCATTTTTCTCTTGAGAAAAGCCATAACATTAGATCCATTGCAATAAATGTGTGATGATTGAGTCATTTTAGTTAAAATGGACAAAACTTTTTACAGTGGCTGAACCAAACCAATCACAAAACTACTTCTCTGAGAGCACTTAGGGTTAAGAGGATAACTGTATAGCTCATTGTAGAAAACATCCTGAAGCAGTTTCCAGTCTCCAATCATCACTTGCTTTACTGTTGATAAAATAAAACAATCCTTACACCTTCCATTAGGTTTCAGTGTCATATAAAACAATAAAGCAGAGGGCTAATACACTTAACAGGTCAGAGGTCCTATGTCTTTACTGATATTGCCTTCATAGAAAACTGCTATTAATCTCTCATCAAGATATCCAGATAAAGTACTAAAACCACGCAGTTCAAAAGACGATTCAACTGCAGAACACCAGGCAGGCAGGTAAAAACCAAAGAGTAAGCTTTGATGAAATAAAGACAAAAGACAAAAACAGGCAACAAAACTGGAAGTTGGTTAAAATAAAACATGTACAAAGAAATCTGAATTACCATTTACGGTTGCTTGCTTCTGTGAACCAGTTTTACAGTTTACAGTTTACATCTGTGTCTGTGTAAATATGTATGCTTCACACACATCTTCCCCCCCGCAGCACAGAATATCTATATATTCAGCACAGTTTTAACCTAAGACTAGTGTCGCAGGGTTTGAACAATGTTTCCCCTTCTAGCCCTCAGATATGATGTTGAATAATGGCCATTAGTGTTTCTGCCCAATATTATAATGTCACATTGATGCAGACCTTTGACCTTTTGTGTATATAATCACCACATTATTTAAAAATTAAAATTTCGAGAAATCATTCTTGAACCAAGTGTAACTTTGTGCCAAATTTGAGAAAAATCCCTTAAGCTGGTTTTGAAATCTTAAGTTAATAAGAATGAGACAGACCCAAGGACAGTGACCTTGCCTTTGAGGCACAGTGATAGCTCTGGTATTTTTTGTTTATTAAGTGACAGATGTATATTAATTTCTGTGGACAAAGAGCTTCATTGTCCACACTAGACACTCGCTTTCTTTTGGGACATGCTGTCATTTTGCTCACTCAGGACTGACTGCTGAATCAGTGGCAAACGTGGTAAAATTCAGTAAACCAGTCCGGTCCAGTGTTTAGCTTAATATCAAATCGGTCTGAAAATGTTCACACCAGCCCAACCCTACTGAAAACAAACTGGAAGGATAAATTGGTGGATTATTGGCACGTCCTTATGGGACCTCTGTTGCCAGTGGATTTGTGATATAAGGGGACTCAAGAAACTCTAAGATACTTTAAAATCTCCCTGATGAGCTGTACTGTCCACAAGGAAAACAGACAGAGAATCCAACAGGGAGCAGCAGTAGTGAGCGGCACAGATGGACTGACAAAAGACAAAGTGACAAAGGCTAAATACACAACGACAACAGGGAGATAATGCGGGACAGGTGACAGCAGGGTTAATGAGGGAAAGGTGAAAAGAATCAGGGTGAGGCACACAATCAGTTAGGCGGGAAAACACACAGAGACAGGAAGTAAAACTAGACATGACACATGCGGAGTGAACCTACAAAATAAAACAGGAAAAAGACCAAACATGAAAAAATACATAAAAAGGGAAAAACAGACACCTCACAATAAAAAAAAACAAATAGACTACAAACAACAACCCAGGATTGTGGCACTTCTTAAAGCCGGCACTATTTGGAGTCAGTCCACACGAATAGGAGAAAAATTTAAACAGATCTTCTGTAATTAGGTGATCTTAATTCCTATGAGCCGAGTGTCCAGAGCCTTATTAGTATTCTGTGTTAGGTACAGCGGTTTTAGGTCACGGAGGTGTTAAGTCCAAAGCGTCCCTTAAAATACTGTGTCTTAGGGGGACACTATATAGCAACAGTAGTGGACAGCACAGCAGATCAGGGAGAATTTTAAGTATCTTAGAGCTTCTTGAGTCCCCCTTAAATCACAAATCCACCAGCAACAGAGGTCCCATCAGGACGTGCCAATAATCCACGAATTACCCTTTAACTAGTGTGAACTGTGCTTTATGTGTGACTGCAAAGGATCATTGATTGTAATCAAATTATTATCCAAAAAGTTCAGTTATATCTGCAAAATATTTAGTGAAAGACAAAAAATAATTTTTGGAACCTAACAATTTGTGTTCGGAAAAACAGCCACTGAGCCTGGGAAGCTTAAAATATATACATTTCCAATAAGAATTTGTTTGTCCAAGAATGCATCTATGGATGTTCAATTTTTCAATTTATTTTTTTTTATGAAGCTTCTGCTGAAATGTGGACATTGAGTATTAATGTATAAAAACACAAGATTAGAAATGTATTTAATTTGCTCAATGTATAGTATACAGATTATGTGGACTAATCATGAGATTTGCAGGTTAATCTGGCTGTTCTCCTGTACTGCTGTACACCTTTTCTTATGTTGTTCAATTTTTTTAGATCACACATAAAGTTAAAAACTAGCTGGGGACCTGATCGTCGAGCATCTATCAGGCTCAAGTTCTAGTCTGTGGAAACCAAAACAGACCTAAAAGGAAAGTGAATGCCAACTTTAATTCTTTCTGAGATTCACTGACTTGATCTTATCCGGCCAGTTGGGGCATATTCCATGTTATTCTGTCCACCTCAGCCTGCTAATGTTGCAGCGCTGCTCTCCCACATGACAGCCAACATCTGCTGCATATGTGTACTCATAAGTATTGATCTGAACTGTTATCAGCAGATACTCAACAATAAATTAATTAAATCGGGATCAGAGACCAAAAAAAAAACTGATAACGTCATCTCTAATTGTCAAAAGTGTGTTGTTTGATTGCAGGGACATGCTGACAATGAGTTCTGAGTAACTGTCAGCACTATAGGGCTGATTAACACTGGTTCATATTTATGCAAATGTTCTCAAAACCTACAGATACGGACAAAAAAGCGCAGCAAGCCATATACAACCGTAAAAGACAACAAAGAAATTTAAAAAAAATAGCGGTACAGAGCAAATCGGTAATATAGTGACTAGAATTGGTGTATTGATGTATTCAATGGCCTCAGATCAGTGCTGTCAAAAATTACACCTCGTTGAAACTTTTAGTTTTTTCATCTTCTTGCAGCACCGTATTGTTTTTATAAAATTCCAAAATGTGCACTATTATTGCAGTACAGGATATATTTGCACTTGCTTTTATCTGTGGTTATCATGTCTACGTCAGTAATACGTGCTGGATAGTGAGGTAGACAGTGGCGGCCTACATCCTGAGGGTTTATCCTGCTGCATCATGTTGACAAGGTAAAGACTTTCCAGTGTCTGTAGCCTCCAATTATGAGCTAAGCTCTTTAGCAGTTTCGCCCAGCCACAAGTTATTGATACAGGCTTATCATCTTGACGCATAATACAGCAAGCGCCTCTTGTTAATATTTCATTGTTAAAAAAAATTGTATCTTAGTGCTTCTCCGTTTTTGGGGCGGGACTGAATAACAGTTTTTTACAACTGAGCTATGGTGTTCCTTGTGAATCAAATGTTGGCTGATGAGCTGAATAGTCTGCCAGAGAAGGTGATGAAGACAACAGGAGCAGATGAAAATGAGTCCAAAAGCATGTCCAGGGAGGAGTTTGAAGGATAACAGAAGCAGCAGTTGGAAGATAAGTGAGTAGGCAAAGATGCTTATGCTATATCTTCATAGCAAGACTGACTGTAGCACCAAATATGATTAACTGGTGTGGGACAACAGATAAACTTAACAGGATATTCTGCTTAAAAATGATTTTCATGTACACAAAAGTAATCCCACTCAATGCCCCACTGAAAGTGTGTGGCAGCCTATGTATCTGCAGAGACTCTATTTTGCTGTGGTCATTTTTGGGCAAAGAACAAAAGTGAAGTCAGGACTTGATTATAAAGGTAGCAAAAATATTAAAGGAGTGTTTCAATTTTGCACTTTATTTTGCAAAATGAATAAAGAACTAAAAGGCTAATGCACTGCAGAGCTGTTCATTTCATTATATTGCCAAACATAAGATAAACATTTGATTTATTTTCATTTTTATTTATTTTAATGTGCACTGTAGTGTAGAAGTATTGGATCGGGACTCCGTATCCGCAGATACTCAATATAAAAACACAATTTTTAAAAAATGGATATTATTAATAAAATTGATCATAACAGGACACCCCTAATATATATATATATATATATATATATATATATATGTGTGTGTGTGTGTGTGTGTGTGTGTGTGTGTGTGTGTGTAAATTTAGTATATTCCTGCTTCCTGTTTTACATTCTGTTTATTTATTTGCAATTATTATTTAATGTATTTAATTTTTCTTTTTTTTTAAAATGTTTTTTCCTGTATTTTAACTTGTGCTTTTTGGTGAGATTATATTTTGTTTTTATTTGCTAGATTACTAGATTTTCATCACCAAAGATTGCCTCTCTGTAATCACTGAGTATAAGATAAATAAAGAACTTGAACTTGAAGATGATGTCTGTTTTTATGTAAGGAGTGTGTGGGTGTGACTTAGTCAGTTTGAACTTGCCTTCCTGTGTGACTGTGTGATGCATGTGTGACATCAACGGATGTGAGCAAAGCTTATAAGGTAGGTTTAGGTAGGGGTTTATTTCCTTGGGGCTCAAATTAGCCAGAGAAGCAGATTAGGCTCTGTGTGTAATAACTCGTCAGGGCTCGGTTTCAGGAAGCCACCATTAAACACGTCTCTTAGCCAGTGTGCTTTAAAATGCCTATTAGATCACCTTACAACCTCAGGTAATGCTGATGTGTTGCTTATCTTTAATTAAGTAAAAAGACAAACTGTAATGACGTTAAAGGAGCAGTGTGCAACAGTCAGAGCACATCTATAATTCAGAGTCTGAGCCGGGATTGTCTGCACACGTCTCTCAACATGGAGGTTTCTGTGTTGGCGGCTAGCAGCTTACAGTGCTAACATTGTGATTAGTGCGAAAGGCAACACTGCTGTGTTGAAATCCTGATGTTTTTTTAAGCCCTAAATGGATTAGCTCCACATTACATACTGACCTGCTAACTCTATATTCTCTGCCTGGGTCACTCAGGTCATCGTCACAGCAACTCCACTCACTCCCTCAGTCACAGCTCAAAAACAAAGGTGAACGAGCTGTTTCTGTTGCTGCTCCCAGACAAGGCTTCCCTTTGCTTTTTTTCCCTTTGTTTTACTTCGGTTTTTAAAAAACATATGATTATTATTATTATTTTATCGTATTACATAATGTATAATTTTTCATAATTTCATCATGTAAGATTGTGTTTAGACAAATCCTACCACATCTGCCTCGACTGGAAAGCACTTTTCAGGACTCATCCAATTAATAATGGGGCAGCCTGATGAGACACACATCTGTTATGTCTTTAAATTCTGGGGGCATACGGTGTCCAATAATTCATTTTAAAATTTTATT
This sequence comes from Plectropomus leopardus, assembly GCF_008729295.1. Lineage (NCBI taxonomy): Eukaryota > Metazoa > Chordata > Actinopteri > Perciformes > Serranidae > Plectropomus > Plectropomus leopardus. Next base: position 6,670,677 of record NC_056474.1, on the reverse strand, counting down.
CAAGGTTCCCACACATTTTCATGGGCACAATTTCAAGCTTTTGTTTTTTAAGGACCCAAAATATTTTTTTTTGCTTGGTCGTCTTGCCTAGCATTTTTCAAATTAAAAGAAAGAAAAGGGAAAAAAATCCCCCAAAATGTCTATAAAAATCAGCAAAAATTAAAAAGATGTAAATTATCTTTTTTTAAGCACAACACAGTTTGTGATTTTTCCAAGCCTGGAAAAATATGATTGGTTTTCCATGACCGTAGGAACCCTTTTTATTTGAAAATTCTTCTGCACTTGGCTAAATTTTAAAGAAATAAAAATTGTCTGCATCTTTAATACCTCTTAAGATTCCCAGCCCCTTTTCTATATTTGAACAAAACATGTCAAAGGAATGGTGTGGCTGTTAAAACAACTAATTACTTAATTAATTAAGAAAAAACATTTCTTAAAAGTCCTCATATTGTTTAATCTGCATAAGAGACAGTTTCTTGGTCAGTAAATCCCCTTAGACAACAGAGTTTAAAAATATTTCAGTGAGTTTGCTTCTGCAGGTTCTGTAATTCCTGTGGGGCTTGAATTCATATTGGTTTGTGTTTTTTGACAAAGCACATCTCAGTAAACGTGAGATCATCTTCGCGTACAGGTGACACAGCAGTGTGAGAATGAGGTGAGAGAGTTCATCCATGGCCAGGACGTCAAGTAACTGTGGATCTGTGCCAAGCTGTGGCTCTTGGTCAAGCTAATCCTTTTAAAAGAGGGTCAGGGCCTGCACAGACCACCCTTAAATAGACAAGGTTGAAGCCTAGTATAAATATGGAGACCGCTCTTCAGTACTGATAACAACATTACCGCTGATACACTCAGAAGAGTGGGCTTATAACACTGATGACGTGCGTTCAGTTTTTTTCAGGACAAGATGATTAAATCTGGATTGAGGTGAGGAGGTGAATAAGGAACAGCTTCTTTTCTGCTTTAGTTAAAGTGGAGCACCTTCTAAATTAATAACTCCTATGTGTTAGTCTTAAAGTCTTAAACTTGTCATGTCATCCAGTATGAAGTGTGGAGCTCCTCTGTAGACAATATATAGGAGCCTGATTTTGTGGATAAAGAATAATTGTTTTCTATATACCAAAATGAGCTTCATTTTATTGTAATGGTCTCAGTGATGAAACAGAATATGTAATATACTTAGATAGGTATCTGCGGATACAGAGTCCTGATCTGATAGTTATGTTTACCTGGATAATACAGCTGCATAATACTAATTTCAAGTACTTTTAAGTTATTAAAATCAATCAGTGTATATGCTTTACAGTTTAAAAGCTCTGCAATGCAATACATGAAAAAGTCTGTATCCAAACAGTTCCTAAAGGGTTTTTTATTCAATTTCCTAATAATAACAAAGCAAACAAACTTAAAATATTTTTATATGGCTCTTATCATAATTAGTGCATCATTTGTTTTTTCAACAAAATAACAGTGAAGAAAGTAAAATGTGTCTTTAGAAACTGCTGTCACATCACTTTGTGCAGCATTGTAATAAAAGTACAGAACACTATAAAGGAGTAATATAATCACTATTCCACTTCAAAGTAGTGTTATAACTGAACTTTAACATTCATAGTCATAACAAATAAAAACTGATCATAATTCAGCTCACTACAGCATTATAGTTCACTACAAAGGAACAAAAAAAATTCAAATTTCACTTTAAGTGGTGTTGCAGCTTCAGTTAAATGTGAAAAAGAAATCAGTTTCTACTTATTGGAGCAGCAGCATTACAATAAAACCTGAATATCTGCCACAAATCTCTCTCTCCTTTTATGACACCTGTGTGACAGTGGATGCTAACAAAAGATCAGGCAGGGCATATGCTTTTGTAGGGTACAATTAAACCAATTAAGCCATTATAGGAAGGGATATCATAAAAAACAACTCTGAAAATTCCCTTAAACTTCCCAAGGGCCTGCATCACCTCTCTTGTTTGTCAACAAAAGTTCGTGGTACAGCACACATGCTCTGCTCTCTTAACCAAATCAATTAGCGCAATGTGAGTGGCTGATTGGGTTAATGGGATCATGTTTCATAGAATGATCTCACACACTCTGATCAGGCGTTCCTGGTGTGAATTGTTTTCCCTTGCTAACAACATTACCGTAATGTGGTAATGCTGTTGATGATTAGACAGCAATCTTTAAGGAAAGCTTTACTCAAAGCCACCTGCTTCTTTGTCCACCCTTTAACCTTTTAATACACTGTCCGTATGCTGGGACACATTGTTTGGGCTTAAGCATCTTGGACACAGGACAGAGGACACAGAGATAATGTAGGGGATGAATTCAGATGTGGAATATTGATGCAATTTATACAATAAAGGCATTCGAAATATTAAGACTATTAATTTAATTTCTCTTGTATTAATTGATAATGGTAAATATTGCTGTTTAATGGCATTTATACATGCATAAAGCTACATCTTAATTTCTTATTTCACATTTTTTCCTCATATTTCTTTCATGTTCTTATATATATTATATATATATATTATATTTTTACCTCATTCTTATTTGTCTGACTTTCTATCTGCATCTATGAAATTATTAAATACCCAGCCTATAAAGTTCTAAAAAGTTGAAAACCATTTTTGTAACATCCACTCAACATGAACGTGTAAACGGTAAATGAGACGTTTAGACTCTAGGTGAGGGAAGCATTAACTGGGTCAAGGAAGGCTCTAATCTGGATGAGTGGAGGGAGGGTTAACCCCTTTGACTGTTATGACAGACTAAAAGATTAAAAGACAAAGTACCTGAATTGACCAAATATTTATTTTCCTCCCGCCTAAGGACGTTATCTGTCTCGGTTAAACTAATAAATAAGCTGACTTTAAAGTAGCATTGTAATAGGACAAAGGCACTGTGTTTACTGTACATCCATCAAGGATGCACTTCAACCACATTTAGGTCTGATCTGCCTTTGTTGTGAATATGTGCCTTCATTTGCCAACTAATAACTAACCAACTAATAGTTGGTTCCTAAAATGTTAGTTATACCAGCCTTCTAATGTATTATTTAATACTGGCCAACTTAATTATAAACAGACACTTCACTCCTGCTGGTGGGTGACGTAATGAGGAAATCGTCTGTGTGAAACAATGGCGGGCAGCCTGCACGTCTACGGCAAGATGTGACAAAGTCAGCTTTTTCCTTCACGTTTTGGCACGATCTGATCACATGACCAGTCTCTCAGCATTTTACCCTCCCTTTTCCATCATCTCCCTGTCATCCCCCTGCTGCTCACCATCCCCCTTTCCCCCTGTAAGCTGACACAGCGCCTTTAAACATTAGCCGCTTTCTTTCTAATAGGATCTTGTGGGCTTAAATTGTCATCTGATAAAACTAAGGAGCTTGATAGCTATGCTGCACCCTCTTAACCAATTTGTACTCAATTAGGATAATGGGGAAACAAGCAAAGAGGGACAGCTTTAATATATTAATGTGATAAAATGATTATCAATTTCCCTTGCCTACAACTTGGGTGGTACCGGGAGAATCTTGTGAATCTCATAAAAATATTAGCAATTATTGAAGCGGTAAAGGTTATTAGAAATACTTTGGTTAGATCTAAGAACAGGTTAAACTTGATTTGTTCCCTGTCCCGATCACAGAAAGTTTTTGAACATATATGATTCAAACTATATCTATTTTTTTTTTTTTAAAAATCAGTGGCTCCAATGATGTGTTCAAGGACCATTGGAAAGTTGAAAATCTATCAATAATTTCAGTTTTTACAGTTTTTGGCTATGATAAGCAGTATAATTTTAGCGATTTTTAAAGAAAACATTCCAACCCCAAAACCAGTTTATAAGCACGCACACACACACACAAACACACACACACTCTCTCTCGCTCACTCGCACGCACACGCACAACATGCAACATGCCCTCTAAACCTGTGGTTCTATTTTTTTTTTTTTTTAAATTTAAAAAATAAAAAAAAAGAAAAAAAAGAAAATGGCCAACATTTTTTTTTTTTTTACATTTTTTCTATAAAAACTGCCAAAAAAAATTAACTCGCCAAAAACTTTAAAAGAAAAAAAAAATTGCCAAACCTGCAGGGTCTGCAGGCTTTAAAGGTGTGTCTTCTCTAAAAAATTGGGGGTAAAATAAATACAAAATTTAAGCAACGTACCAAAGCTACTTTCATGTCGTCAGCTATAGAAAATACATTTGCATTTCCATGATTTTTCCAAAACTTTCAATGATGTTTCTAGTTCTTGACTTTTCAAGGCCTGGAAAATGACAGTGTATTATGAGCTGAATTCCATGTATGTATTTCTTGTTAAGGTTTGATTTGAAATGCATCAAGTCATTTTTTGACACCTTAACAACTGAATATAACACAATAAATCTTCTCACTTGCATCACTAACTAATGGGACTAATTATCATCTGCTAAGTCCATTGACGGTCTTATGGTATCAGCTTACTAAGGCAATTAATGATCCCTTCAATGTTTTGTCCTGCCAAAAGAATATTTTGTAATTTTGGTACAAAATGTTTGATGAGAGAACGGAAATCCCAAATGACAACTCATTTAAAAAAGCATGCATATGATAGTATCTTATTCAATAAATACCATTCTTGAATGGTCTTTTGTTCTTGTGCATGTATTAAAAGTTACAGGAAGATGGCTCTCTGAAACACCCCACAGGCCTGACTCACTTTATAGTCACCATATGACAACAACTTACTTCAGGGCAAATCCCTGCCATGCGGACATCTTTAAGTACATCATTTCATTCGTCTAGAGGCAAAGCTCTTCACAGGCAAAAGTAATGGGCTTTGTAGTCTCTGCTTTCTTCAAAAACAACCGTGACAACCAAGAAAAGGTGTTCAGCCAAAGCCACTTAACCCACAGCCATTCTGCTTATAGACAGCATTGGCAATGCAATCCAATGTTGCCAGATGACTTTAAACTTGTTAGCATTTTAAATTCCTCAGGCTGCTTAAGGTATGTGCCAATCGGACAGACAAGTGTTTCCTTGCTGTGTGACTCCGAGAAGATGCTGTATCCACGTGTCAAAAGGTATTGTTGGGTTTAAAGTTATGATATAATATAGTGAAAAGTCAGCGTGCCCTTGATGTGGCTGTGTTATTTGTTTTTAAGTGGGGTTGCATGGGGTACTTGTACAAAGACACTATATAACAGGCAGCTAAACAATCTACTGCTGCTGACGAGGGCAGCAACAAAACATACTTTAGCCACCTAAAACAAGTCCAACCTCAAAAAAAAAACAATATTGAGGTGCCATGTAGCTCAGTTGGTAGAGCGAGTGCCACATGTACAGAGGCTATGTCCTCGCCACAGTGGCCGCGGGTTTAATTCTGGTATTGGCCCTTTGCTGCATGTCATGTTTGTATTTATTGATGAAAAAGTAGCCATGTACATTAATACAGAAAATTGAGGACGCAATGCATCATGATGCATCGTGGAATCAAATCGTTGCAAAGCAACTACTTTTTAAAATCGATTAGTATCGAGAATCTATTTTTTGACAACCCTAGCCTACACTTAAACTGATACTATTCTTTTTTTTAGATGTATTTAGGTGACTAAAATAGATTTTATTGCTGACCCCCATCAGCAGCAGCAGATTGCTTAGCTTCTGTGTCAGACAAACTGAGGGCACGGGGACTCAAATCTACTGTAAGTAATACAGCTACGTACCCCATGCAGTCCCACTTCAAAAATGTTGAACTATGCCTTGAATGTGATAACACCTCAATCTGTATTCCTGTTACTTTCTCTTTTTCTTTTTCAAAAACTGTCAGTAAAAAATCCACTCTGAACCGCTATTCTATGTTTTATTTTTTTTCTTTTGTCTGGCCTGCAAAGAACGCCTAAATATATCTTCAGATAGGAAGAGTGAGGTCAGAGGAAATCTCTAGTGAAGTCTTTAGGCTCATTAAGGATAGGATTGATCTCTGCAACACCTACTGTAGCTGCCACAGCTTTGGTGCTGCCAGCTGGCAGAGGAGAAACTTGCAGGCAGTGGGATAAAACGGCCCCGATGCCCCCAGCCCAATTCTACTGCTAACTCTCAAACTCTCAGGGGGCGAGCAACAAGAGTATTATTAAAACAGGACATTTTATTTGTAATGTAGTTTTTTGACATATGTAAACACATGTATGTCAAAGACTCAACTGAAAAATGCTAAAGGGATGATGGGTTAAAACTTTCGTCCCCTAATTGCTCATGTTTGAGTTAATTAGGTTGAGCAAAGATTATTACTTTTCTAGATAAAAAAACATTCATTTTTTACACTGCCTACTGCACACTCAAACTTATTTTTAAATTGGAATTTATATTATTCTTAATAATCCTTAAATCTTTGTACCTTTTTTTAAGATCATTTAGTAATTAATCTTAGCTTTTAAATCTTATCTCTTTTTTATTGTAAATCTGCATCCTTTATTTTGCTTTCATATTTTATTGCTCTGTAAAGCACTTTGAATTGTCCAGTTATATAAAATGTGTTACACAAATAAAGTTGCCTTGCCTAAACTCCTGGCTTTCTTTGGTTTCTTTAGGTCCCCAAGCATCACACATTAGCCCTTTATAATCGTTTGTACTGTAAAACTTAATAGCTGTGTTCTATTTATAGTAACTCTTTCAAGGTAGACAAAGTAGAAAACCATAATAACACAAAATAATACTGTTATCAAATTGGGATTGAACATGTTTGAGTCACGTCTTTTTTTTCCCGTTATTTAAGCTATTTCAAAAGAATCGCTGCTCATAAAGAATTAAGTGCCCACTTGAATGAAACTCTTTTTGAATACAAGTCTTTACAGTGTGTAGCCATTCAAGTTAAAAGTCCATCTCTGTGTCTTTTCTCCCTTACATTGTCTATAATGAAGGGATTAGCGAAAACTCTCGGTACAAGCCATTATCTTTCAGACAATAGATTTTTTGAAAGAAAGTTTTGTCGAGGCTTCATTAGCAATGGCCTCCCTCTGTGGTCTGAATGCAGGACACATTTGGAGCAATTACTTGACCAGAAAACAACTGTCAGTCATTCTTAAAGGGGAAGGATTCCAATTAATAAACCTCTTAAACCCCTTTGGTTTTACTACCATTCCCCGCAAGCTTTGTTGTCTCGTGTGGTTAAGAAAAGTTTTGTCAGGAGAGAAAGACATTACATGTGCTTGCTGCACAGGACTCCAACGGTAAGTCCTTTGCTCACTTGTGTGCAGGGGATTTCGAGGATTTAGCTGGGAGTAACAAGTGCCTACAGGAGATGTTGTTAGTGTCACTCGTCTGCTTATGGACTACAGAGACAACATGCATGTAGCGTAGCCTGTGGTAGGAATCTGGAAGAAGGTAAGATTACTTAATGTGCTTCCTTATTGTGAGTTATATCTACTGATGCATCAGTTTCCATAATGCTCATCTTTAATCAAGACAAATTATGTCAAAGTGCAACTTGCTTTTTTGGTGCCTCTTAAGACATTTTCAAATGTCTATGGGTAGATCTTTAAACAATTTAGCTGCATACCTTTGCAAAAAATGCAAAATTAAAAACTGATGGGAATCAGACTTTGTGTTTGAATTTGTTTGCTTTGCACATCTGTGTATGATCTTGATTACCCATCATAATGGAAATCACACTAGCACGGCATAACTTGGTGTCATGCTTTTGTGGTAGAAAAAGGATGATATTCATACTCATTATCCTCCAAACTACGGAACGAGTTGCCTCTACACGTTAGGTTGGCCCTTACATTACCCGTTTTGCCTGTTTTTAAATCCTGTCTTAAAATGCTCTTTTTTTTGGCTTTTAACTCACTTTGAGTGTTGCCTTTCTTCATTATTATCTTTTTGTGTTTTAATATGGCCTTTGTGTTTGTATTGCTTTTTTTTTTGCATATTCTATTATTATCATTATTATTTATTTTCTATCATCTGTGCTTTCCTGCGTTGTTTTTATAGTTTTTGCTATTTTTTGTTACGGCCAACTGTTGTTTTTAAATGTGCTTTATGAATAACTTTGAACTGGATTATTTAATCCTTTGAAACCTGGACTGACATCACTTTTCTTATACCGCATTAGGACGCTTTTTACAAGTATCTAAATCACTGAACTCTCAGCAAGTTTGATTCCTTTCAAATCATGAACTTGGCAAGAACAATGCTGGAAATTGAAAGAAACTATTTTTTTTAAAGCTAGTGAAATATTTCTAGAGAACTATATTTAAATATATCATGGTTATATATTTCAGTTTTTTTTAATAGAATTAGTATAATTTCTAAGCAGTTTAACTACTGTTTTTTGTATTTTTTTGGGGGGGGGTTGTGTTCTTTTTCAGGGAATTTTCTTGAAATTTTTAATAATTTCTTGCTAATTTCTGGGTTATTTCTTAAGTTGCTCATTGCCCTTTTCCTATGTTTTTAAGTCAAGCCAGTTTGCCCAGGTTTCAAAGTAATTAAGTAATTTTTCTTTAAAAATTAAAACACATTGAAATGACTAATTTCCACTCGAACATGTAACAGTCTATAAAGATTATTAACAATCCATGAAATTACTTAATAATTCTATGTGCACATCTTTGCTGTATTTGTTATGTCTTATTTCTTTTCTCTTATTTGTTTGCAGACAAAGATGTGAGTTTGTCCTGCTTTTGTGAAAACAATACATTCAGCCTCACAGAACTGATCATTGAAGGATACAACCCTCACGCTTCACATAAATCTGCTCCATCTCACGTGAAGCAGAACAACATCTCTGTGCAACAACTGCTCTGCCTCGTCTGACTTGGTAGCATTTTGTTTGTTTGTTTTCTCTGACAAAGAAGAGAGAAAGTGTCTCAAAAAGGCTCGGATGCATTTGTCAATGGATACCCTGGGAATAGTGGACGATAGTTGCTTGGACAACTATGACATGGCAAAAGGTGCTGGGTCCGGCGGTGCAGGCAGGGTCCATAGTATTGATGTCATACTGGGATTCACAAAAGACCAGGACCCTTTACTCCACTCAGTAGGAGATGATGACAGCCAAAAAGCAAACGGAGAAAACCCACAGCACCCTGAGAAGCAGGTCTCATCGGACACCTATGGGCACCTTCCAGAAATGGGTGACAGCTCCCAACATTCGTCCTACCATGGTGAGTACTTTCAGAAAAGAGGCATGAAAACTCTCTTCAGGATCACAATAAGTTCAGGGGATTTTGTCTTCAACTGTACAACAAGCGGAGGTGGAGGTGTACTAAGTTTGAGTCTCTATGTCCGGTTTAATACGCCCACACAGTTTTCCAAAAATATTGCACCAGAGTCCTTACTTAAAAAGTCTAATGTTAACTTTTAGCAGCCACTCTCATAACAAGTTATTTGGTTGTCTGAAATGATGGTGATGTAAAGTATGTCAATAAATATTGCACTTTAGCCCCTAATTTGCAAAATGACCAGCAATGGCAGCAGTTTTGGTGGATGGAAGACGGAGAGGCATAGCAGTTCATTGATTAAGTCCTGAATTTATATTTGTATTTTATTTATGAGGGTAAAACCAGTAGTTTCTAGGAACGGGAGAAAATCAATGCAGCATAGAATCTGATATGTTGTGATAGAGATGCACCATATTATCAGCATGTCATCGTTATAAGCAGATTTTGGCTTTAAAAATGAAATATTGGTATCAGCCAACATGCTGATTTCTGTTGACATCACAAACCAACAACATACACACACACATATATTAGCTAATATTTTAAGGCTATATTGCGATTACATACGTAAACAAATGTTTACGACTAAAATAAAAAATATTGCATGAACCGCAGTTAAAATAATGTTAAATTAAGTACAATACAGTTAAACAAAGTTGCAACTGTGAAATATAGTTGAATGCACTATTGTTATATAGTTATATTTAGTCAAATACGGTTATAAGGAAGTTAAATAAAATATTTTTATAATGAAAATTTAAAAAGCATTGCTATAATAAATAAATCAAAGCTGGACCCATCGTGCCTTTATTTTGAAGGGCCTGGCTCGTCTCAGGCTGGAAGTGTCAATGTTTTTGCTGTAGACTGAAGTTGTGATAGCTTTAGCAAACAGTTAACAGATACCACGGTGTCTTTAATCGTGACATTTCAATCATTGTGAGCAGGCAACGTTCTCTACTTATTACAAATGTTTACAAGTTTCATTGGTGCCCCGTGGTCAAAAAATGTGATTAAATAGTCACAATCTGAGCTCTGCAAACACAAACACATGCTTCACCATGCTGCTCACACTACGACCACTACCACTCATGAAGTTAGACTGTTACTGCAGAGCTGTTTGACTTGATGATTTATTCAATGTAAGCTGGAAACAAATTAACAGCTCTGATTCATTTATTAATAGTGTTTGCAAATTACAGTAGTGCTCCATGGTCACAAAATGTGACTAAATAGTCACAGTCCGGAGCTCTAAAAAAGCCCTGCACTGCGTGTCTGTGTCTGGTAGAGGCAGAGACCCGTGGGAGACAGCAAGAAGAACCAAAAAGCCTATGGCTTAAAACATCAAGTATATTCGATATATCGCCCACATGTAATACATACAATATGAAAAAGTGAACATGTAGAAAACATCAACCCTAAGTGTAAGTATTTTTCTTAACTTGTAAAATGAAAGAATATTACATACAGTAAGAAGATTGTGTTTCATGTCTCCATCTGCTGGTGGGCCATCACAATAAGATTATGCATAATATGATGTTAATTTTACTACAGAAGAGACTTAAGGATCACTAAAATTAGGTGGGGATAAACATGGACATATTGATAATGGTAACAGTTATCGGCCAAATGAGTTGTTATATAATAGCATATCGACAAAAGATCCAATATTGTGCATTGCTATTTTGCTCGGCAATATATTGTTGTTCGACAGAGACTAAGTACAGATTTTTCTATTACATAAATTATTAATATTGCAAATACAAATCAAATTTTTGGTAGGCTATTAGAAAAACAGAATTGCTTTTTAAGTCCACTATATAAAATTTGCTGCAATAAAAAATATTCAAGGGAGATGAACAGGCTGAGAACTTTTTCTTATTGGATAAAAACAGATGTTAGCAAAGTTTTTCCCTAATTTGCACATTAAAAAAAATGTAATAAACCGCAATATATGTTCTTGCAATTCTAAGTATATTGCAATATATTTACAATCGTTATAATATTATATCATGATAATATTAATATTACCAATATTACCCGAATATTACCATTGGGAGGAGGGCCTCTGGTGGTTCCCACCCCTGGCAGTTTCAGCAACTGGACTTTAACATTTGCATTACAAAAACAGACAACGGCCAGCCAAAGATAGGTGAAATAAAAACAAATGGCTCTTACTGCCCTAGATAACGTCAGCTTGGCACATTGAGTGTCCTAACTATGCTGCTGAATTCCGATTTTCTCCTAAACGCAGCCTTACTTTGCTTCAAAATTACTCAAAACTTACTTAAAATATCCAACAATATTACAGACAACATTTCTGCTTTTGTGGTCGTTGTGGACGATATAGCCCTAAAATAATATCACAATTTCTCAGGGTATTTTTGCAATAATGATATTTCATTATTAATTTCACAAACATTCAAACAAACAAAAAAGGCTGAGTTATTTTCCTCCACCTGGACCTGTATGCTCTGCCATGTTTGGTCCACTTGTCCCTGTAAGTTGTGTCACTTGGTGCAGACTAACATTATTATCAAGTCTGAATATGAGCATATGAAGTTTTCTTATAAAAATTGAAGTTTTCCTTCTGGGATATAATTTTAAGTTTCACTATATGTTATCACACTGCTCAGCTCATTGCAACACATTTAAAAATCACAATAATATTGTACTGTGATTTAAGTATTGTAATTATATATCTTGAGGCCTCTGGTAATTCCCACCCCTAATGCATAATTGTTGGTGCTCCTCCATTGGTCAGACCTGCTTTTGTTGCTCAGCCATTGACTTTTGTGGCTACTGTACTGTTCACTTAGGTTGCAGCCATGTCAATATACCACAAATATTTTCAGCTGTTAAGCATAAACAGCAATTGTATAATCTATATTCAGAAAAGCTTAATTACATCCCTAATACTGTACAAAGAATTTTTCTCTTTGCAAAAATCTGTAGTTTTCAGGTAACATTCAGGCACGGCCACTGAAAGATAATATGAGTTGCAATTGCTTATGGATGTGCACTCTAAACATTATGTTTATTTTTTTAGGTTTTTGTAAGCACTGTTAACAGCTCTATATCTTTGTATTGCCAGTGGGTGAACAGATTTATCAACAGACTGTCTTGGTTGCTTGTAACAGTCTGTAGAATAGACTTATTTCTATATAAAGGACTAAAATCCAAAGGATGTGACACTTCTGCAAGCTCTGCAGAACCTTTCCTCTCTTCAACTCCCCTATGGCACCAACAGTGTGCAACGGTAGCTAACTTCAGCTAGAAAAGTCTGCACCTACCACTCCTGCTGTGTTTCTGTTATATATTCTGTTTTGCAACAGCTACTTGAGGATAGACCTTCAATTAGTGGCTGTAGCAACTCGAATTCAGCCAGTGCAATACCCAGTGCTGGGGTCCAATCCTGGACTGCCCTGACTCCTTGCCAGATCAGCAAACCTCCTGTTTGTTGCTGCCATCATACAGGTTAGAGCCGGCCTGCTGTGACCTCCTGCACTGGGATTTGCACTGTGTGAATCTGAGTTACTGCACTAACTGAAGTTAGTGGCTGCAAAAGGTGGAACTAATGATTGCTTTCTACCAGCCAGGAGGAATGCAAGTCAGATGCATCTAAATTCACTAGTTAACCTAACCTAAGCTAAGAATAGCCAGCTACACTGCATAGATCTGCCATACATTGTAATAAGTTCTGTGGGTAACACTAGCCTGGAAACTTTCATTTTTTGTTCTAAAATACATCAGCGAATACCCCAATTGTGAATTTTGAAGCTTCTATGTGTCTAAAACAAGGTGGTTGTGAACAAATGGCTCAATGGTACTACAGAACATCATCATGGCAAACATGGCTTTACAGCATTGTTGTGGCAGGTATTAAAAAGTCATGCGAACATTGTGTAGATTGTTTATAGCCCAACTTTATACTTGTAGTGATTGCCATTTAGGCTTCAAAAATCAGAATCACAAAAGTAGTGTTAATTTGTGAAGATTATCTTGCTAATATATAATAATAATAATAAGTAATAATATATATAATAATATAATATTAATACAGAGCTTATTTTCTGAAATAATCCAAAATCTAATGAAAAAATCCTATAGGCTTTTTGACAAGGGAACCTCAGCTGGCACTAACTTCCACATCAGGCTACAGAAAATGTTATCCTTGGAGCAATCCATTGGTTGCTTCGTAACAAACTGATAAAGCAATTTGTAATAACGGCAAGATGGTTAGTATCATGAAGCCAGGGATGTAAATAAAATACAATAACCTTACAGATAATAGAAATATTCTAAATATGATTGGAATATTTCAAGCTTTCTATCAACATGATGCAGTCAATCACATTCAGTATTGTGTATGTCATAACACTGTTTTGGTCAATGCCTTGGTGCTCGCTCATGCCTACACAGTGCAAGCACTAATAGGATGTTGAGTGCAGTTCATTTAAGGGCCTTAGGGGCTATTGGTGCCATTAATAACAAGGACTTTCTTGAAGTTACATGCAAAACCTTTCAGTTGTGAATAAAGCAACATTGCATTGGATAACTTCCAGCAGGTTAAATAGGTTCATACAATTTAAAGGGTCATGTCTATTACTGGATTTAATAGGATTTTTTTTAGGATACAAGTGGTTTTAAAACAAAAGTAAAAGAATATTTAATTATGTACCAAATAATATACCTAATTACAGGTAGGTTTAGCCAATTTACATAAGTTAGTAATGGCTGATAATGGGTTAATATCACTGGCCTCTTAATGATAAAAATTTAAACTTTTTTTTTCATTCAGCAGAAAAACATATTGCCAGTAACTTTTGATGGGTATTAAAAACCTCATCTCACTTATTCCTTATTCATCGGGTACTCTTTAAAACAATCAAGTGTGAAGATTTCGTGAACAACCTTGAAGACAAAGCGTTTGCTGCCTGGCATCAATCAGTGATCTGTTGGCCATATTGCCTTAAACGATTTGGTATGATTAACGAGCTTTGGTGCATCGCACACACGGCTCAATTGCTTAAAATCCATTTCTCGGAAGACACAATCTGGACTATGACTGTTTACTTGGCTTGTGCAGAAGCCATCTAAAGTCCCTTGTTAGATTAGAGGAGGCGGGGACTTGCAGGTTTAACTGGTAGCATCTGTTACTATGGGATTAGTGCGAGGGAAGAGTTCAGTGAAAGACGTGATGTCATTCGGACTTGCCAAACCCCTGGTGTTTGCAAGCCCTCAAGTGTATAAAGGGCATCAGTCATTAAGCTGTTTTATCATGTGGAGATGAGTTAAGATTTCACTTTTTGACCACGCTGCCTGGTTTAAAATGTTACATTTATTTTGAAATGATCAACAGGCACACATAAGTAGAGGTGCTTTCATTTGATGACACATTTTTGTCTTACAACTAGACATAAGAAAAGGTGTCAAAACGTTTTAACTATCTAGTCTGAATGAATACAGTACCAACCAAGTTGTCATTGGAAAACAAAAATAAGCTTTGAGGTAAAAACTCCAAAAGATTCACTTAGATGTAATTATTTCTGACTTATTTTGGACTTAGTTATGGGTATGGCGTAAATGTACAGTTCTCCAAGATCTTTAATTCCCCTTTTATCTCCACCTTGCTTTATCCTTATGTCCTTGACTTCACTCAGCCAAATAAGATTTGTCTAAATGGTCTGTTGCCAAACTTAAACTGTTTACTGACTTGATACCAGTTGTGAACCAGTTTGTTTAAAGTGTTATATTAACCCACTGAAACCTAAGCAAGTTGGTGTAACTATTGGTGCGCTAATTGGTGCAATTTTGTTCAAAAACTTGAAAAAAAGCAAATGTTCAACAAATTGCAAGAAATTAGAAGATTTAGAAAATTAGATTCTTTTAAGTGTCTAATGTTACAGAATTATTGTAATGTAAGCTTTTTTCAAATCAAGCCAATTTGCTCAGCTTTTAAAGGGTTAATTCTGATAATTAATTCTGGTATTAATTGACACACATTTTCTTGCATCTCACAAATATGTTTCCTGTTCTTTATTCAAGAATCGGACCTTTTCTCTAGCGACAAGTGTGATGAAGAAATGAGCAACCTGCAGAAGGAAGCGGACGTTGCTGAGGGGTCTCCAGAGGCCAATACAGAGGAGGAGCACACTAAAAAAAAACACAGAAGAAACCGCACCACCTTCACCACCTATCAGCTTCATGAGCTGGAGCGAGCCTTCGAGAAGTCCCACTACCCAGACGTCTACAGCCGGGAAGAGTTGGCGATGAAGGTTAACTTGCCTGAGGTTCGAGTTCAGGTAAGGATGTTATGACATCCTTATGGTGTACTATGAAGTTGTTACAGGGCTGTTGCTTCAATTTATTGCTTATTAGGCCTAAAATGTGAACAATTTATAGGTCAATACAGCTAAATTTATTCAGCATTTTATCTTAATTTTTTCGCAATACTTTTGTGGCAACCTCCAAGGCTTAAAAATAAAACTCCAAAACAGAATAAAATCCCATAGACCCCCATGTTAAAATGTCCAACTTCACAGCAGAAACAAACATGTTTACAGCCTGGCTCAAAAAGCAGGTTTAGTCTCTATAGCAAATTTCAACATCCATGACAACTGTACAGGGCATTCTTTTTTTTCATAAGTCAGCCATTAACATTTTCTTAAGGCCCAAAGTTATACGTATTTAAGGCTGTATGCAAGGCGTCACCACCGTCTGTCAATCAGATCTATCCCTTGCTTCTCCACAGCTTCACCCTCTCATACAAATATGGTCACATCCGGCTCCAAAAAACATAAACAAACGTGACGTTCATTGTTATTACAGTCTATGTTTTGCACTCAGCAGCCAAAAAGAGATGGCCCATTTTTGATACGAATAAAGTTTAATGTAGCACAATCAAAAACCACTTCTCAGTTAACTTGAAAGTTTCCAACTTCTGCACTACCTGGGTGTCGTATCAGAAGGAACATAGCACAGTCGGTGCTGATTCTGTATTTCTCTGGGGCATAATTTTGCCCAGGTCTCAGTGGCTCACTGCACCATCTCAAGGCTCAATGACAAGGATTGCCAGATCGCCCGTGAAAAGTAAATGTAGCCCAGTTGGGAAAGTGGTAAAAAAAAACATCTCACATTGCCCATAGCTATTGATGGAAGTAGCTAATGAGTGAGCCATCTGGCTTCCTTCTCATCTCTGGTGAGAGTTGCACGTGTGCAGTACCGACTGGGCACTAGTGAAAATAAGATTACATAAATAAACATGATAATTAACTTTAGGGGCAAGTAAAAACTGACTCAGGGCAAGGAGATTACTGACCCACTTGCTCAGGCGAGTAGGAAAAAAAACACTTAAAAGTCCAGGTAGTACAAAAACTGTATCTTTCCAAATATATTCTAAAGGTTAGAAAATACTTGTTGAAAATATGAAAATACTGGAAACTGTGTAGATCTGTGAGTATGTCCCATTTATGATTATTATAACTACTATGTTTGTTATTATGTCATGTTAGGGAGAGAATTACCATTTTTACTAAAAGCCCCTTCAGGTTTCTTAACCTCTCTTGCACAATTTTTGCTATGTTTGTTATTATCTACTTGTTTTTATCACATCTTGTGCGCTAATAAATTCAAATTTGTCTAGGTGTGGTTCCAGAACCGGAGGGCCAAGTGGAGACGACAAGAAAAGATGGACACCAGCACCATGAAGCTGCACGACTCCCCCATGCTATCCTTCAACCGTCCTCCTATGCCTCCTAGCGTGGGGCCAGTGGCCAACCCGATGCCCCTCGATCCCTGGCTGACCTCGCCCATCTCCAGTGCCACGCCCATGCACACAATCCCAGGCTTCATGGGCTCGCCGCAGGGCCTGCAGCCTGCCTATCCAAGCCACAGCTTCCTCAACACCCCGCCTGGCATGGTCCAGGGGATGCAGCCAATGGGCCCTCCACCATACCAGTGCCCACCCAGCTTCAACGATAAATACCCGATGGAGGACGACAGGAGTTCCAGCATCGCCGCACTCAGGATGAAAGCCAAAGAGCACATTCAGTCGATGGATAAAACCTGGCAGCATATGTGATCTGATGAATTTTGAGCTGCTCACGTGAATGTTTACAAACTGCTTTGCCACTGTTTGTTTCATGTATCCGTGACGAGGACACATGGCACCAAAGGAGTCAGACTTTTTTTTTCCCACTGACACTTATAATTGAAAATGAACTTCTTGTGATTTTTTTTTTTTTTTAATTCACTTTAAAAATGTTTAAGCCCCAAGAAAAGTGATCAAATCTCTGGGGCGGGGGCATTTAGTTTTTAGCTCGAAAGGTTTCTCAAAAAGAGAAAATCCTTAACATGGATGTTTTGTGTCAACATTCATTTTGTTTATTTCTGATAAACTTCAGACAGCACTGTCAGACTGCAATATAGTATATGAGAGGCTAAGTAGAGCCATGTGGTCAGCAGTAGAAATGTTTACAGTCTTAATTAAGGGGTGTCCTGTTTTTGTGAAAATATATTTTATAAAAAATATTGACTGTAGCTCTGTCTACATGTTCTTGCAACCCTGATGTCATGTCTTTATGAGGTTTAATGAACACTGTGCTGTGATTTGGGCATTTGCTCTAGGTCCTCAGAACTAGAAAGTATTAGTATAAATTGTTGAAAGATGTTTTCCTCGTATGTCTGTCTGGCTGATTTTGTCTTTTTTTTCCTGAACAGTGTTGATGCCGTCCACTATTGTCTGGTGTATTTCCAGGTTCTTTGTTAGTGGGTACAAATGTGTATTTTAAAACCACTACTCCCACTTGAAATCTGATGACGTTTTAAAGTGATATGTGTGTGTTTTATTTAAACCATTAAACTGGCCTTTTGGAGAGCACTGAGCCCTGATGGGGGGAGGTTATCGGAAGTCACAGAGCGTAATCTCGCACGGAGGCTAATTTAAACAGACAAGCATACCTCTTAACACCTAATTACTGCTTTTAAAGCGATTAACCCCGGATTCTCAGCCACAGACAGAATGCCCCCAGATGCCCCTGAAAAATCCTTTTCAAGACCTGATTAACTTCAGGCCCTCCCCTCAAACTTGATCATTTACGTTATTTCTAATTTACACAATATAGAACATATGAATGTTGCTTTTTTTGTCATGCCCTCTTAATGTTCATCTTAATGGTAAAAGATGCTCCTCATTGCGTTGTTGACAAAATAATCACTGAAGATAGGTGGATTAAGAGTGAGAAAGTTAATGGGAGCTGGCAGCCTCTCTTACCTTGGAAGTAGCACAGTTTGATTTCACTGTTGGACCACAACCAGACAGAAATTATATTAAACTGAGGAAGAGATGGGTATCGTTAAGATTTAAATGGTACTACTACTCTTAAAGATACAGCTTACCGATATGGTACTTTAACAGTTCTCATATCGGTTCTTCAGGGTTCAACACATTTTTACCAATACAATTTCACAACTTTTCATGATTATTTTACCCCATTATAATAACTTTGACTAAAGACATGTATTTCCCAGGCATTTATGAATAAGCAAACTGCTAGTGCTTGCTATCTTAGCTCGCAAATGAGACATTCCTGTCACTAACTGGCTTCATATGCCAAAAGACCAGACCAGCAAACATGGGTACTCTGCAAAACATCAAGGCCGTGACTCTTTTTTTGGGGATAGATAATTAAAGATCAAATCAAATGTCACACAGCACAGCACTAGATTTTAAATGCACCATAAATTGCAGAAATTTAGACACATTTTGAGACTTATATGAACATATTTTGAACAATATCCAAAATAGTATATATTCCAAATTTTTCCAAAACTTTCTGTTAATTCCAGAACATTTCCAGGCCTGGAAAAACAGTTGGTGAGATAAAAACTGTACATGATAACATTTATCTAACGGAAATAAACAAGAACTACATTTTCTTAATTTCTACAACACCGAAAGCAGAACCAATTACGTCTGAACTTATCATTACTACAGTCTAAAATAATTTGGCCCTGGGGCCCCTTTAATACCAGGTTTTGGTACCTGTCCCCACACTAAGGTTTGTCAGAGACATAAGCTCATGATCATATTCCTGGAGTAATATGCAGAGTAATATGGAGAGCTGGGCAGTATGGAGAAAATCAAATATCACAATACTTTTGACCAAATACCTCAATATTGATATCAAGATAATGTTGTAGGGTTGAAAATAGGTGCTTTCACAAAATATTTACACATTGACAATTTTTTTTTTTTTTTTTTACAAATAATCAGTAATGTGGACTGACTAAGTGGGTAAAGGGAAATAACAAAACAGCTAGAACAGCCTCACAAGTTCAGAAGACTGCATCACTTTACTGTAATGCAGCCATTAAAACCTGGAAAAGACAACACCTTGAACACACAAAAAATATCTCATGAGAACTTGCCATTAATTTCACCCATGCTTTCCACTATCTTGCAAAAAGACTGTAATAAGAGAGAGAGAGATCATTACCTACCTTTAGGTGACATGGAGCGCTGTGGCAATGCTTTGACTCATCCGTCAAACTGAAGTCCCCTGTGGACACCAGAATGAAGTTTGAGAAAGAGTTGTCATTTACATCACTTCAAAACATTATCTGTATATCATGGCCTTTAGAAATGGCAGCATCCACACTGTCTGTTTCACAGGTTTTGTTGTGAATATTTTTATAATCCCTGTTGACAACAGCAGACTAAAAAGCCAAAGAAATAAAAGAGAATATTTCTAATTACTAGGAAACACATTTATAAATGTGTGCTTCTGTTTGTTTGGGTTTTTTTCATCAGTTTTCATCATAACAAATATGTAGTCCTTTCAAGTTTTAGAACGTGACTTATATTTTCAACATGCAAAAATAAAGTTACAGGAGCACTGCTGTAGCAGTACTGTCATTGTGGATCTTGTTTTTCTTTCTGCACATGCATTAGTGAGCCACCAACATGACTTAGTGCCGTTAATGAGCGCCACTGTACAATAGGCCATGTAAACTGTGACAGAGCGAGCTGGCCTGATGGAGGCCTGTTGTGTTCGTCCAGGCCTGTGGAGCTTTGCCAGACTGTTAGGCAGATGAAGCTCCACTCCATCAGGCCCAACCGGGGGTGTCAGGAGGCCCCGCCTGCTAGGCTGCGGAGGCCACAAGGGCTCAAGCTCTAATTGCCCTCCGGTAGCCTGTGTAGTTCAGCTGCTCAGATTTATTTTTGGATTGAGGTTATTATTGAGGTCTATTTTGCATCTGAGTACATTGTAACAATGTGTTGGCAGGCAGAAAACATAAACTTTTTATAATGTGGACATCAACTAGACACTTCTGTCTATTGTAAAAAAGATTTGGGGGTTAGGGAGGAAATTTGTTAGATATACAGTCACTTTATGAGAGGTGTTCAGCATGATACAAAAAAAAATAGTGTGCAAAAGTAGAGGAAGAGGTGAGAATGAAAAACTTGTGTGTGCAGGGTCACGTTTATTTCATTTGATCTGATAACTAAACTGGAGCACAACTTGAGTTAGCAGAGTTGGACAGTGAGAGAAACTGTCGGGAAAAAAGTACCTTTAGACGAAGGGTAGGAAACCTGCGGCTCCGGAGTCACATGTGGGTCTTTAGTCCTGCTCCAGTGGCTCCTTACACATTTAACAAAGAAAATCACCGGGAAATTAATTCAAGTTATTTCGTTCAGCATTTTAGCGATAATTTTATCCTGTCTAGCCTCTACACTGAAGATTAAATACAATCTTTTAACATTTGGTCTACTGGAAAGTGCGTCACACATCTACGGCCTCATGCCTTTTCCTCTAAATTTTGCCAAAGCTCAATAGCGGCGGCTATATATTTCCAAATTTTAAAAAGGAGAGCCTTGAAGGAAAAAGGAGAAATTGATAGTGCATGGACAGATTTGTTTGCTTTCACTGCCAACGCTGCAGAGTGAAAGTACCAAATAATCATAAATATCCCACTGCAGAGTGGCCACCTTGTGATTAAACACATTATTGAATGCTCATTTAGCCCTAGTAGTAAATCTTATAGGCCAATTTAAACACAATAGGTTGTGTTACTTTCACAGTAAGACTCTAAGAGTTTTTGCATGTACCATGATTAAGTCTTGGTGAGGCAGATGACCCAGTTTAGAGTTAAAGCCTGTCATCTTTTAGAAGGCACCATTCAAAATATGACAAAAACATTTTTTGGCAGAGACAAGACCAGAAGACTCGGGCCTTAGTTTACGTTTGAGAACATAATAAGATAAATTATACCCATGATGACCAAATAAAGTAGGCCTCCAGCACCTCTCCACATTACAAGCAATTGCCAAGTTTTATAATTTTGCAGAACAATTCCTAAATATTCACACCATTTATATGCCTCAGCAGTTTATAATAATAACATCATTCCAAACCATGTGGATGAAAAGATGTACACTGTGCTATATTTAGTGATAACTCTCACCACACCTTTGTCGTAAAGACTTAATGTAGCAACACCCAGAATTTTCTGGAGACGCACTCAGAACTAGTGATTAATTACGCACATCATTATGTTATTTTGCTTGGTCAAGCGTGACCTTCGCTGGGGCCTGGGCTCTAGTTAACAGGCTGACTAGCGGGACGTGGTCCACGGTGGAAATAATAAGGGAAAGGAGCGGAATTAATTGGGTTTGATGAAGAACACTTTTCAAAGGGACACCATTTTCCCCTGTTGACTTAATTGGGAATCACTTCAAGGGTGGGGGGATTTTGATGGCTGGCGCCAGTTGCTCGTCCTCGTCCCAGTGTTCACTTTAGGGGGAAAAAAGGACATAATACTCAAAAAGAACTCCCTCTCTTGTGTTAAACTTATGTGTGGTCACAATAATATTTTAGTTTTGCATTCATTGTACTGACTCACATTCACTCCCCGTTACTCATCTTAATATTAATGAAAACTTCATTTTATTTCAACCTGGAACCCGTGTTTGTGTCTAAGTGAGTTAAGGCACTCACGAAAGATAGGTCCCGTTCTGAAATCTCGCTGTCTTTTCCACATGGTCGAAATCAGCAAAATACTCAGCCATGACACTAAACATCTTCTAAATAACACTAAGCTACGTTTTCTGTGGTCCAACACTACAAACTCTTCTCAGCAATCCTCTCTCCAACTCTCGCTAAGGTTACCATCGTTTTTCCTGCAAAAACTGGCATCTCGCATGACAAGACTTGTTGAGTGAGACTTGGTCACAATAACAAACAGATCACAAAAAGTAAGTAATGTTTTTTAGCAAATGTCAGCAGGGTGGCAATGATATGAGATTTTCATTGTACAATAGCCCTCTAAGAAAATATCGGGGTACATGACATTACACAATTATTATCATTATCATTATTATCAGTTACAATAAGCCTTAAATGAAGGACCATACATATGTTTTTGGGGGTTAAACAAACACTGTATTGTAAATTAAACTTGAGAATTTTTTGAATGGATGTGTAAAAAGGCAGTCAAGGGGGAAAGGAGATGCACGGGACATTCTTAATGTGACTGCATTTATTTTGGGGCGCATCTAGGGAGTGGCCTGGTGTGGCACAAGCCACCACCCGAAATCTGATTGGCAGCCACAGGTGTCACTCCATTATGATTGGCTGTCTGCCCAGGTAGTTTGATGAATAAACTGGATTTTTTTTGTTTATAGGAGCAATTCAGTGTCAAAACGGACAGGCAGTATTGTGCCACAGTTGCATCTAGATTGACCAATTTTACATACAAATATACTGACATAACTGTTAAAAAGTTTGTTCACACAGCCTTTCTTGTTTTAATTTTTTGGCATTTTAATCACGTTGGCACTTTATTTTTGATATTGCACCATTTACTTTTAGTGAAACAATTTTTTAAGTTAACTAAGGAAGCTTTCTTTTACATTTGTGTAGTGTCACTCTGGTGTTTTGTGATTAGTAGGTCTATTTATATTTAAAATGTAAAACATAAATAGTAATGTATAAATGTAAGACACTACAATCTTAATAATTAATGTAGGTATGGGTAGTGGAGACAAAAATGGCAAATTAAAGCTGTGTGGCCATGTGTGCCCACCACAGTGCTCATACTTCATGCCACCCCTGCAAACTCAATGCTCCATTTGGGCCACCCCTGTTACAAAAAGCCTGGACACGCCACTGCTTAACCAAATGTTAACCACAGCACTGTTGGAACTTTAAGTTGCAATATATCCGCTACACAATAAAGTAAAAAAGTTAAATATTCTGGGTCTACTGACACATTCAACTAAATCATGTATTCTCGTGACTGAGCTGAGGAGCTACATGAAATCTGCTCAGACTTACAGTTGGTTCTGTTGGTCCAAAAAATGTGAACTCCGTCGCCTCGCACACGATTAGTTTCAGGACTGTATGTGTCAAAATGTTAAATAACTACTTCTGAATGGTGGCGGACATCCAGTTGTCTCTTAACTCGGTGACACACGTCCCCTGGAAAAACTGTCCCCTCCGCTCGTCTTCCGTTCCACCATTAGCTAAAGTTAGCATAAAACTCGATCCCGATGAATACGTCCCCGCAGTCCAAGTCCCTCGCGCACAGGTAATTTATGGATCTAAAAAGCAGCTTTAAAATAATACTGTTATATTTCTGGTCGTTCTCGGTGTGTTCAGACTGTCTGCTTTTTTAATTAGCCCCAGCTACAGCAAATCCCTGTCCAAGTTTAACGTTAGCTGCTCCACGAGCTGAGCCCGACCTGAGCCTTGCACTTTGACCTGACGTCATGACGTTATAACGTCAGATCGGAGGATGAATTAAAATGGCAAATTTTAAATTCCTTATTTTTACTTGAAAAAACCTATCCCATTTCATGAGCCATCTGAACATTTGTTATAAAACAATGGCATATATATATATATATACCACTGGAATGATTTGTCATCTTTCAGAACATGTATTCAAAATTATATAGCATTTGTTTTTCAGTTTTACACTGCAACACAACCAGTAACTATATTAAGTACTGTATACCTCCTGGCAGACACTGACAATAAAAAGACATTTATTTTCATTGTAAGCATGCAGCTATCTTTTATGTGATGTCACAGAGCAGCGCAACCCCACGCAAGATCCAGTGATCTGGTGACTCGTTGGTGGGCAGCACCACTGCTGTGATGTAATTCAGGTCTGTGCGCCTCGGTTTCTTGTAGATCGGACAGACGTACAGTTTAGGATCCGGGGGGGCAGTGGAGTTGATGGCAAGCATGTGAATGACGGGCAAGGGCGTGAACAGCACTTTGGGGGAGGACTCGATGAGACGGATGTTCTTCCTGTCCCAGCCGGCACCATCCAGGTACAGACCGTAAACATACACTCCCTCCTGTGAGGGAGAGGCAGTCAGTGATAGAACAATGTTCACTTGTGTCACACTTAAAACGACAATGCTGCTGTATATTTCTTGTCATGTCTGACTAAGTTTATCATGAATGGAGGTGTAGGCTTAATTTAAGATCTGTGTGTGATTATTAGTTGGTGTATGGCTCGTAACTTCATGCTTTTTGACTCACTGTGGGTGAGGCTGTGATGTCCTCCTTTGCCTGATTCAGGACTTTGTTGTACAGGGTGACTGTGTCCAGAGCCCAGCCTTTGTTTGCTCTTGTTACTTCTTGTCTCATAGCAGTCAGGAACCCTGCAAGCATCCCCACCTCTTACTATTATTAGCATAAGTCTTCTATTATATTTACTGGTGTGAGACACAATTGAATAATGCCTTATTCTACAAAAACCTGTTACTCACCCTGCGGGTTGAAGAAGCCTGTCATCCAAAAGGTTTTGGGTCTTCCTTCAAACACCCAGCTGTGGAACTGTTTGTTTCTCTCCAGGAGCTCTGTGAACCAAAAGCCCAGGGTGGATGACTCCCAGGAGATTTTCCTCCACAGGTTTGGCACACGGGCATCAAAAATATTGTCAAGGGCGTTGCGGAGGTTCTAGGAGTCAAACACAGATCAGTGGATTTACAGCACTTTAAAATCAAATAAAAATGCTATTGTCCAAGAAAGTTTAAAATTTATCAAATTTTCAGGTATAAAAATGTTTTTCTGCACTTTAGATTCAAAATAACGTGTCAGTATTGCAATATGCAAATATTCCGTGAATATAATCGTGTAATTCTTTCTGTATTGAATTACAAATATGCATATAAGTGAATTCCGTATTTTAAACTGACCTCGCTCATTATGATAGTACCATCAATGGCCAGCTTCAGGTCAGTCAGACTAGTGCGCACCACACTGATGATCCTTTGCATTCGATCCACCTCCTGACGTAGGAAGATGTTCATCGGGTTCAGAGCTCCCATCTTCATCAGCCTGGCTTTGACCTTCCACCATAAAAATTGCAGAATTTAGTTGGTGTTAGCACTGGTGACTGTAACCTAATGAACAAACACACTGACCTCATGTGGCACATAATTAGGGGGCAGTTTCTCCAACATGTCCTCTGCCATGTTGTAAACAATGGACTCCCGAGTCGCTCCAGATCCCCCTCCGCTCTCCTTGGGCTGAATATTCGTGATTGTGTCTAGCACTTCAGCAGATGTGTTCGTCTGGTACCTGATCAACAGTGTACACATAGAATAAAAGCTATGTAAGCAATAAGATTACATATTACGATGACTTATTAAAATGCCACACATTATAATGTTTCCTTACGTGATATCAGCATTAGGATGCAGCCCCAATGCCTGGGGTGAATCCAAAGTGGGTAAGCTCTGAATGTATTCCATGTACTCCTCCACTGTCTTGCACACTGGAATTTTGTAGCCCGTGTAGAAGCAAAACGTTGGGTCAAGCATCTTTTTACTAAACCACACCTGCAATAAAAAAAAAAACACCCTCTCTGAAGTATTGAAACCAGTCAGACACAATTATTGACCAGAGATCTGTAACACAAGAATAAACACAAAAATAGGACTATTACACGTGCAAAGCACTTGAGTAGGCGCTTGTCATAGTCATCTGTAACCCTTCCTCCGTATTGCACCTCAGCTAACATGTATCGCACAGTGACCCATGACACATCCTGTTGGAAAAAAAGTACAAAATGAGGGAAGATGACTTTTTTTCTTTAAATCCTTAAAAGTTAAACTGCCGTTACCAAATTCTCACCTTTTTAGGGCCACAATCATCCAAGTGTCTCTCAACAAATTCAACACTTGCAGTGAAATCAGCAGAGTTGAACTCGTATGGTATGTTCCAACCCAGTGGTCCGAATTTGCGTCGTTCCTCAAGAAGAAAGCAGTAAAACATGATAAGACGTTAAATCAAATGACATGGAAATGATAAAATGAACTTATATTAATGGAAAACACTGTGTGATTAATAAAAAACATTCTAACTGACTTGAAAAGAAAAAAACTCAAAATTGAATTTTGTATATGTTGTTCAGTTTCGGATCTGCTGTTGTGAACACTGATGACTCAACCGTAACAGGCTATCAGATGGATTTCCCTATCACAAGTGATGAACACCAAACAAACACACCAGACAGGACAAGTTTTAATTCACATACTTACAATGGAATGGCGATGTATATTGGGTTTGAAGACATTTTTCTTTCCTTCCAAATAACAGCATTAAAAATTAAGTATTGTAAAATGTAGTAGGACAATGTCAGGATTCCTTTTATATTTTGCTGCTTTTATTCTGAACTGTGCCAAGAGTTACACATTTCTCTATCAGATACTTTCAGTCAGCTGTCAAACTTTTTTTCAATAATGAACCACCTTTGAAATAGCACTTCTGGTAGAAATACAGTGAACAAATGTATACATGAACATGATTTCATGTGTTATGGCAGCTGACAGTTTACAACGGTTAACAATCTGATTGAAAACAGGAATACTGCAGTACTCCAAAGTACCCCCAGGGGTACCCCTACCCCCACTTGAGAAACACTGCTTGACATAAAGCTTCTCTACCTAATCATGCAGAATCTGAGAAAGGACAGTACCTGCACAGCCGTGTGGAGAAAGGCCACACTGTACAGCATGGGCTTCCACGTAGGCAGATTGCTGACTTCCAACTGGTTCTGTGAAATTCCTGCAAATGTTCGTTTCAAGCCAGCACGTATTCCCTGGGGTGGATCGTTGGTAAACTTGATGGAGGACTAGAGGTAAACAGGTGAGAAACAATTTCTCAGCTTGAACGTGCTGTTTAAAAGAGCACCACAGTATTTGTAGAGGTAAGGTCAGGAAATAAAGTACACATTAACCAAGACTTTTATAACACAATACATAATAGCTTTGCAAAGGGTCACCTGTAAGAGTGTGATGGAGAATTGATTGTGAGGCTCTGTGGTGATCCACACCCTGAATGTGTCATGCATGGTCTCTGCATCTGTGATGGTTTCTAGCAGCTCGTCCATGAACTCCAGACCCAGGTGGCAATTTTGCAGAAGGACCCAGCCTCCCTGTACACATCCAGACACAGAGGCCAGAGATCAGGTCATATGGCCAACCCGCACTTTAATCAAAATTCTACCTGACTGACTTATGCCGGGTTTAGACTATATGATATGTTTGTCCGTTTCAACTGTCACTATGTCAGATTAGGCGATTATAAAGTCATAAAATCTTGCTGCAACCTGCAGACATGACAGACTACACAACAGTCATCACTGCTCATCTTTCACAATGTGTGTGATGTCATAAGATCATTCTTGTCCTCTTATTATTATCATTTTAGTCACTCAGTACTCAGGTAGTACTCACTGGTTGAAGAACCTCTGCTATTGAATGTGCATAGGTGCAAGTCACCATGTGCAGACATTCATGTCAATTGTTGTATGTTTCTATGTCATATTGTTTGTGATCAAACATGCTAGACTTTCTGTTGGGATGTCGTTGGATGTCCCAGACATGGCGTCTGTTGTTGTTTACTATAACACACCACACAGGATAAAACAATCGTCATTTACAACACTCATCATTGTTAACGATCCAAGCTGACGCTGTCGGAAGGTCTTGTCGGGCTATAATCGGGCTGATATTGTGCAGTCTGGACCTACATACTGTACATACCTGCGAAATTGATGTCTGAACAAGCTTCCTTGCGTGTACCTCCTGCCCTTGCCCCATGGATATAGCTCTGCATTCTGTTATGCACAACACAACACAATGTAGTGACATCATGACACGCAACACATATAGATTCTTCAGGGTCTAGGATTCATGCGAAGCTTCAGGGTTAACTTGTGAAGCTTATAAAAGTTGTAAGTTGAATAGAGCTCACCAAGTTGAAGTTTCTTAGCAAGTGCTTCAATTTGCTCAGTGGGGTCAGAGCCCATAGAGAGGAAGCAAATTAAAGGGGTGCGAGGGTCACTCTCCTCCCATGTGCTGTGAAGGTTCAAGATGACCGGCTCAGCAAACCTCATGCCCATGGATTCCCCTACATACTTTCTGGCCTGAGACAGGGTACGGTCAGGACACCAAGACCTGTGACAGAAATAGCGAACAGGAGTATTGTATTAAACATCATTTTGTGTAACTGAACATAGAAGCAGCACAACTGGAAGCAGGATCCAACCTTATTAGCAGAAGTTTAAGGAAGACATCAAGGGAGTTGTATCCATCTGGGATGACACCTTCCTCTGGGGCGTCGAGATTGAGCCATGCTTTCCAGGGTTTCCCATTTTGGGACACCTACAAAATATATCAATAGAAACTTTTAGGGACATTTTTATTGAGGATGCAGATGTACCATCCATGCAACTCAATCTCACCTGGTTTAAGATGTTAGTAAATTCTGGCCCTTTGCTGAGTTCCACCAAATTTAGCCATACCAAATCAAGGATCCAACTGAATGGCTTTGGAGGGCAGGTTTTCAGGTCAAGAGCTGCACCACCTATTTGTATATTCAGAGAAGTTATCATGTTATAAGACAAAAGGTGCATTACAATTTCCCAGCAGGGGATGATTATCTTACCTTTAATAAGTGTCTGGAATTTGCTGTGCTCTATTTTGTTATTCTGTAAGTCGATCTTGAGGGCCAGCAAGAGTGTGAAAATAAACTTGTGGTTTTCATAGAGGCTTCTCACAGTGTATCTGAACACCTCGTATGTCAGGCATTCAATGATGTTTGCGATTCGCTTCTGAGTTTTTGCAGACTTCTCAGACCTGCAAAAGCATTCTCATGATCATCACAATAGGAAACAAGGGAGAAACAAAGTGTAACAAGGTGCCTCGATATGATGAAATGACAAAGATTAAGAATGTTATGATGACACAAAGTGGCAATTATTTTCAACATCAGTGCAACTTGGAGCATGTGAAACATAAAGGCCATGGTACACAAACTGTTATAGCCCCATGCTTTATGGACAAAACAAGCACCAAGATTTTTTGGACATGTTTCTTAATCCAGTTTTGGTGAAACTGACCTTTCCAGTGACAGGTCAAAGATTTTGAGAAACTGACCCAAGGAGGTCTGGTACATGACATTGACCATGCTCATTTCCGTGATGAGGAAGTAAAGGATGCTGCCTCGGGAGGCAACAGGACGATATTCTGCTTGAGCCATATTGATCTTCAACTCTGCGTCTGCTGCAACACTGAGCTTTTCACTAACTTCAGCAGCAGTTTGCTTGGTTGTGCTCAAAATGCCGATCATGGAGTCATCATCAACCAAGGAACCTTTAAACACACAGACACAATGTTTTATTGTTAGACATATATAAACACATAACCAGTGTGGCTTCAACAAAACTGGCATTAAACTACACCAGTAATTGGTCACCTTTTGTGCTGCTGAGTTTGTACAGCAAATTGTCTTCCAGCTCCTGCATCTTTCTCTTATTGGCAGTTACATCTTCAATTAGCTTCAGTCTTTCTGCCTCTAGTTCCTGTTAAAATAATTGAAATAACTTTCACAACTCATTAATGCAACTTAAAATCACATGTAACCCAAGACATGATCAATATGAGTTGCTAAACACTGAGAGAGCAGGGCAATATGAGAGAAAACATTGATTCAGCAAGCCTGACACAAATAACCCGTTTGAAGAAAGCACCATGATTCTTCTAAACCACTCTGCAACTGCATTATGGTCTGAAGTTGTTACTGCTGTTTTCATTATTAAATGTTATATTACAGTGGTTCCAAACTGATCAAATCAAAGGGGGCAGATTTTTCCCCTAGTCTTTAGTTTTAGGTCCACACATAAGATAAATAACCACATATTCAATTTAATTTCACAAACTGTATACAACATTTCAGCAATGAACACAATTAAATTAAACATATCGCAAGAATAAAATGATATTACTTAAAGTAATTAGTAAATAAATTGCACAGCAACCAAAAACGTGCATATTATAGCTACAAGATCAGTGACAAAAATGCTGCAAAGAAACAGCATTTTTATAAGCCAAATAATAACAAGAACAGGGCAATAAAATAGCAGCCAAGGAGGATGAAATGTTACTTCAAAATAAAAGCCCTTTGCCTGAAATTCAAAATAAAGCGTGTTTTTTACAAACTTGACATGTTTGGGAGTCACTTGCGGTCGATTCAGAATGGACCCGCAACCCACTTTTGGACCATGACCGAGTTGGAAACCACTGTTATATTATATTCTGCTAATAAAAAAATACTCATGTAAGGAAATCCTGTTTTGTACAACATGGAAAAAAAACAGATACTGACATATTTCTCTCTGAGGATGACGCGACCGAGCAACTGGTTCTCCAGGCCCTTCATGTTTACAGTGAAATCAATGATGGATGTCTTGGCACTGACTTCTGGGGTGTATGCTGGATTAGGCAGTTTGGTGGTTATATAGAGCTGGAAGCCATCCATCACATTAACCTCTTTGTCTCCCACTTTAACCTACACAAAACACATCCAAGAATTGAATAGAGGGCACTTTACTTGTATGGTTGATTTCAAAAGGGCATGGCAGCCACATTACCTTGAAACTGGTCCCAGATTTAATAAAGTTTTTCTCGAGAACATTATCAAGGGCAGGGTCCAACTCCTCACATACATCTTCAATAAGCACTGGGCGTCCCAAAGACAGACAATCCTCCAGATGAGAGCGAAAGAACTTGTGGTTGAGTGATGTCACCTGAAAGTGAGATCACAGATTAATTCCACTTCATTTATTACCAAATCAACTAATTTGGCTTGTACTTGTATTTGTACTTAGACAACGTACTTGGAGTGCATTAGCCTTTTCTTTTTCCTTAATCCAAGCTTTTCCCTGAGTCTGGGGATCGATGAGGAGGGGATATCTTGTTGCTTTTGTGACAATGATGCCATTCTGCACTGACAAATCATCTCCTGGAAGTCCTTGAAGGTTCCACTCGCTTATCTGTCACATAATCAGGAGAATGTGTTTCATTCATTAATAACTTCTTGTGCAGATAGTAGGGACAGAAAATAAAAATTTGGTTTATGTTGTTCTTACAGTGGGAGGGTCCACCAGGGCAGAAATGAGGCTGAGGTTTTCTGTAAAAGGGATTTTATGGCTCCTGAGCTCTTTCTCCCAGATGTCCTTCAACAACATGTCACGGAAACTCTGATTGAACGGCCCGCAGTAAGACAAGAAGCCAGTGAGCTGGAGCACGTCTCCCACGAGTCTGCCAGGACGCACAGAAGCAAATTACCTCTTTTAACATTTTTATGATCAATAAATTGCAAGTCTCCCCTGAAAAAAACAGACCTCATTATAATAGTAAACATACTCCCTGAGTCACTTAGAAATATTATTTTTCAATATTAAATTATTTTTTTTTGTATCCTACCTGTTGATCTGTGATTTAAATTCTTTGCTTTGCTCTGTCCAGCGTACTTTCTCGCCACTGAGTCCATCAATAAGCGCAGACGCAGCCTGCATTTTATTCCTACAACTCTCAGCATCATCGAGCAAGTCCTGAAAGACACAATATTTAAGTGACCCACTATTTGAATTTCTAGCCTTAAGTAAATGCAATATTAAAATGTTCTATAAGGCTAAATCACACCTGTTTCTCTTTCATAGCAGCATCACATTTGGCCTTGACTTTGTTAAACTCTGCTTCTTTCTCAGCCAGCTGAGCCTCAGCCGCACCTAGCTCATTATTAGCCACTTTTAGCCGGTTTTCCTGAATGGCCAGGTTAGCCTGCACACAGCCAAAGGACATAAAAGTTAACAAAACCACAATGAAAGCAGTGCTTCTTTAATAATTATTTTATATGTCTAAAATGCAGCCCCATTTTATATATACTGCAGTTTATAGAAAGGAGGGCTATGAGCTAAAAGCTGCAATTCCAACACTTAAAATGTTTTTTACACTCTAAAACAAACTTAAAGCTGAATGTTTTGAACCCAGTACGACAGTACAACAATCAACTATGCCAGATCTACATTGCGAAAAATTATTGGCTGCCATGATTTACTTCACCTTGAGTGGTAGCACTTCTTTGTTAATCCCAAAGAATGTGGCCATAGCCCGGGTCCATGCTAGCAGACCAGCTACATTACCACATGCTTTCCTGGCCTGTTCCATGGTGTAATCCTCCTGATCGAAGTACGGCTGCAGCAGTTCTACTGTTTCCTCATTAATTTTGTCTTTTTGGAACTGCTGGAGGGAGGTCAGAAAACCTGCAGCACTAATGAGCTGAAGAGAAGACAGAAAATTCGACAAAAGGAAGTCATAGGTAACTTCATAATGTTGTTAATTTTGTATGTTATTAATGTTGTTAACAACACAGAATACAGAAACTTAAATACAGATACTCTCTATTAGGGTTAACTGAAACTGCTTCAAATGTGCACATTACACAACTCAAATTCAGTAGAAGTCATTTTGGTACCTTCAGTGCTTCTGTCCACGATGGCTTAATACACTTTCGATCTGGATCAATAGTGACAGAGTCCAACTTCTTTTGGAATAACAGCAGACAGCAATCCATAATCCTCATGATAAGATGTGGAGGCTTGGCTAATTTTCTCACAGTGGCAATGTCAGCAGGCTTGATGGTCTGTAACGTTTTAAAGTCTATCATGTAGTGCACAATTAATAGTGTAAATACACAAATATGTTCAGACAAAGACACAGAAATCTCACATTCAGTGCAGCTTCAGCCTCTTCTAAAGCTGGCTTGGCAGCCTCCAGTTTTTCCTCTGCAAAAGCTTTCTCTTTCCCAATTCCGTCCACAATTTTCTGGGCTCTGTCCTTCACAACCTGGACCTCATTCTTTACAATGGTAGCAGCTTCAGCACTGACTGTCACCTCTGCCACCACCTACATGAATGCATCAAGAAATTTCTTGTGTAATAAGTTCTATCACATAAAAATCCAGATTTATTCTACAATGAGAAATATTTACATGACCCCTGAGCCTGTCATATTATTTACCTTGTCAGCTTTGACAGATGCTACAGCCAGCTCTTTTTCCTTGATTTCAAGATCTTTAGATAGTTGAGCCACAGACTTACTAGCCTCCACCAGTTTGTCCAAACCTAGAAATCAGTGACATTTTTAAAATTCTGGATAAACCTTGCAACGTTGTCCATGCACATGTCATCTTACAGAATGTCATAACCTTGCTGCTGAATTTCCTTACCAACATTCATGCGCTCTGCGAGTGTGTTGATATAGTTGTACTTTTCAGTGTACAGTGTTTTGTAGCCGTTTACAAAAGAGAGGTAGGATTTAGGGGTGACATGAGTTCTTCTTCGAAACCTGAAAGATGAAACAGAATACAACTTTAACTCTTTGAAAACTGGAACAACATCAATTTTCTTGTGCCACATTCAGCTTTGAAATCTCAGCTTTGAGCTTTGAAGTAATTTGGAAAAGAAAAAGACCTGAAAAATGGTTTTCAAAAGGGAGAGAGAAAGAACAAGATAGATAAAATTATTAGAACGTAATAATTAAAAAAGGGAAAATGTCCAAAAAACTTAACTTAACTACATCAAGATTGATTTATTATTTTGTTTGTTTTTTTTCCTTTTTTTTTTTTAACTTTTGCTAAATTTCAGGTTATTCTCTTGTAAGTCAGAACTTGTAACTTCTTCCTGTGCTTTCAAAAGCAATAAAGCCAATCTGTTCAGGTTTTTAAGGGTTAAGTTCATGTAAATTATGTCTCTGGAGTACAGAAAAAAAACTTAAAGAGTATCTGGATAAAAATAATTACAATGTAAAAGTGTGAACCTAGATATGATTTTCATGGTGTACCTTTCAAAGTAGCTTTCACAGGCATGGGATACTTTGTCATGATATGTACCCATGGTGGTCACCACTGAAGCCTTCACATCAGCGGAGCAAACCACTGGAAACTCAGACAAGAAATAGTTGGACACAGCCACCAGAGCCTCATTGGGCCAAGGGGTGAACCAATCCATGGTGCAGCCAGAAATTAACCCTGGAAACTTCAGCGATCTGGAGCGAAACTTTTGCCCCACCTGTCAGGGTTATTGTGTAGCTTGGTAAGTGAACATTTAATGCAACAATAGGCATGCATGAAACAAAAAATTACAACGGAATGTAAAGTAAAGGAATGTAATGTAAAGTTTCTAAGTACTGTAAACATATTTAATTTAAACTTACTGGTGAAAAGCAAAGAACTACATGCAGATTCTTTCTAGAGCGGGATATGAAATAGTCATAAAGATTGTCAAAAGTTGGTGGAACACGAGGAAACTCCCTTTTCATGACAGATATCAGGTTCTGGGTGATCTCTTGCATCTCATCTTTGGCAAAAAGGTTGGAGACCTGCACACAGATAATTTACAGTCAATCTTAATCAAGACCAAAATATGGTTTTCTTTGAGAACACTTTTACTGGTCTCTTTGTTTCTGTGATATAGGAATGATATATTATTTCAGTTACATTATAAATAGTAACATTGTGAACGAAATTCTCTAAAGTTGAGTTCTCACCTCTCCAGAGGAGAGAACATTGTTGAGGTACTCAAGGAAGGCTTCATCTTTTATTTCATTGTCCGTAAAGATGAAGGTGATGCCTTTTCCCTCAGCCCCAGCTGTTTTATACAACACTTTCAGGTCATCCATGAAATTACTTATGTTGTATGTTCTGATGAAAAAACAAACATAGCAGTGTCAGAAATAAACCCTAAGCATCTCATGTAAATTGTCCTGTTAAGAAGTCAGAATCTTACAAATGAATTGCGCAAATTCAAAACAGTTAATCATGATTAATGTTTATTTAATTGCCTCTACGTAGAGACTTTATTGAGTTTTCACTTTATCTTGTAACTGCATGGCTACTTTCTTTCAAATTGCCGCATAAATGCTGAAAGGACATTATTTTTTTCCCTGTTTTTACCTTGTCAATGTGATCTGGAAGATGCTGTATCCGGCGATGTATGAAGCCAAACGAGTCAGGCTCTGTTTCCCTGATCCTCCCACTCCAACAAGCAGGCCGTTACCGTTGTCAGTTCGAATGATTCGCGAGATCTATACGAAGGCAAATCTCAAATACTGTAAATAAGAATTATCTACAGCTCAGAATACAGGATATCAGTCACACTGGTTTTTAGACTGACCTTGACAAGGTGAGTCATGGCGTCCGTGAAGAAAACCAGATCCAGGTTGGCACCTCTTACGATCTCATTGTGCTGGGTCTGATACATAATCAGCTTCTCTGATAGAAACTCAAAATTTGGCACCTGAAAGAACGTTAGTTTGCTCAGATTTTGGTGACAGTTTTCTGTATCAGTAGTAAAGATATCATACAGTGGTCTCAATATCAAGTTCATACCAGTTCGTAAATTTTGGGGGCATCAAAACAGGCATCATCATCCTCTTCTCCAGTTGGCTCGGGAGCATCTCTCAGGAAGTCCACAAAGTATGGCTCAGGATGAAGCTCTGGTACAAGGCTGGGGTCAATGTGCTCTTGAATCACACGAGATACAGCCTTCTCAAACCACTCTCTGTCCTCAGAGCAAATGAACCTAAAGCAAAACAAAGTTTCAGTTTGACTGTTTGTCATGTTGTTGCACTTAAAAAAGGACTTACTTTGTGTAGGCACTCTACCTGTCAGCAATCACCCTCGTACATTCACTCTTGAAAAGAGCCAATAGAGTGGGGATATCATTGCACTGCTCGGCCTTAATGTTTAGCATTCCCTGCCAGATCCTGGACAAGTCTCTCAAATTAAAGATGTAGTGGAACTTGGATGGTGTTGGAAGCATTTTTGCCTACAATGAGAAAACATTGAATAAGGTCATGTCTTACTAAATATTTTGCTATAGTCAATTCCACATTATTTTTTAATTAAGTGGTTCCTGACTGGTGGCTTGCAATCCAAAAGTGGGTTGCAGGTCCATTCGGAATGAACTGTAAGTGACTTGTGACCATTTCAAGTTTGTAAAAAACTGGCTGACTGGATTTTGTTTTTTGTTCATTTTTAAAAAAAGAAAGCATGCCTTCCAAATATATTTCCAACAGAGGTCCAGACTAATCCCTCAGTGTCTTAAAATCCAAGAAACACCCCTGGATTTAACTAATTGCACTTTATTCTTGCAATATGTTTTATTTATTTGTGGTCCACGTGTGATTTACATTTTGTAAAATAAAATAGAATATGTGGTGATTTCTCTAATGCGCAGACCTTGAACTAATGACTAAAGTAAATCTGGACCCAGAGGCTGGATCTGTTTTAAGTAATTACCTTTGTCCACTGCCATAAAATCCTCCCAGCAGACACAAGATATTTCACCATTTCAGATATCTCGGGCTTGAAATTCCTACACATATGGAAATATCCACAGCCGATTACACCTGCAGAGAAACACAATGAAAAAGTAATTGCAAAGTTTCACACACCTTAAAATAAGCAGAAAAATGAATAATTTAAGAGAAAGCTACCAAAGATCTTATCAATGGAGGTGTTGGATGGCAGAGTACAGTTGAAAACTGTAAACTGTCTCTTCAGCCTTTGTGGGATGTCATTTCTCCCACCACCAGGATGTATCATTGCAGCCAGAATCTGTACATCCACAATGGTGGTGAAGTCTCCTGGTTTGTCTAAATTGTACATGCCGCTCATTTCCATCATCTGCCGTACAATCTCATTGGTGATCTGGTTGGACAGTCGCGTACAGTAGTTACTCAGACTGAACATGGAAAGGCATTATAAATTTAAAAAAATACACAATTATATACCTGATCTCCCCATTCATTGACGATAGGCATGTTGATATCATCAATGAAGACCGTCATCCTGCGTCCCCCTGGTGGACCATAGGTGCTGCCAATTCTTTTCTCAATGTAGCTTTCCACTGTTCGCTATAATGAGGGGAAAAAATCTTTTGCAATCAAAAAGCAATTCAGATTCTATGCAAAGCCACACATAGAGCACAATAAATATTCTACCTGAAACATCATTGGCTCTGTTGCAGATGAGAAGTTCAAGGACTTAAACAGGTCTGTCTCAGGATTGTATTTTTTTGTGTAGCCTTTTATCATCACGGTTTTGGCTGTCCCTTGTTCACCAATGAGCACCACGGCCTACGCATATACAATATTAAGCTTTCACAGACATACCTTTCAAGAAAAAAGAAATCACGTTTCTATAAATAAAATGCCTTCTGTTATTTTTGAGGAGACACATTACCTTGCGTTGTTTGGCAATAGTCTCCAGCAGGAAAGAAGTTCTTGTGTTATCCACATTTGGGACAAGAATGGAGGCGTAGTCAGGCACAGAATCAGTTGGATAGACATACTCCCCCACATGGTTATTCCAGTGGCACCATTCACCTGAAACAGAAGTAGCCATACATACAGGCATCGGTGCAGGATATAACAGTCCTTCAACCACTCACTTAAAAACCAGATAAAGAAAGTAAAGAGGTTGCATTTAACCCTTTGAAATCAGGGCAAAATGGCTTGATTTCTTCCAAATCGACTAATTTTTGTAATTGTGGAACATTTCCTACGAAGTTGCTCATAGCCTTTTTTCCCATGTTTTTGAAAGAAATCACACCAATTTGCTGAGGTTTCAAAGGTTTAAATACTTGTGAAAGGTGTCTGAAAGCAAGAGAAGTGATGTCACTCCAGGTTTCATATATGTGTATATGTACCATTTGGGTTGACCATGTACTCAAACATAGTCTCTCCTGGCTGTGTCTGAGGCACATCAATACCACTGTCATGAGCTCTGATGAAATTCTCAAGTTTGTCTCTATCGTCTAACTCCAAAAGGGCTCCCAGGCTCCACATCAGGCAGAAGACAAAGAGGCGTTCAAGTTGTTTGCAACTGGCAAAGCCCCCCTTGGTTGGGATGAGGCCCTCCAGCAGATTCACAGACTGTGGGTGGATCATATTCATTTAATGTGTTTTGTTAAACAAGATTAGAGCCATTATCTGATTTCTGTTTGTATTAAGCATTTTTTCTGCAGATATACCTGCATTATGTAGTTGCACTCCAAAAGCTCCATTTTGGGTTTAAGGTTCTGCTTCATGTATAAGTAAGCATCCTCAAATATTTTGTTGTATAAACTCATAATGCTTTCAGCCTCTTTTGCATTGCGCTTGTGAGCCCATCCCTACAACATAAAGACCAAGGTCAACCCTAAGCAAGTCATTGTAAAACAAAAAAGCATTGTTTCTCTTCTGCAAACATGCGCTTCTTTAATGATTTAAGAAAATGAAATTAAAACAACTGTACCTGAAGTATTGGCTGCCAGCTGAGAGCTGACGAGCTCATGAAGACCATACCCACCCGCGACACCGTAGCAGGGGAGGCATTATCCATGTTGTGCACCTCAAACACCAGCTTGCAGCATGGAGACATGGTGATGCGGTCACCATTAGCCAGGGTCAGTGTTTTGTTATCATCCAGCACAGAGTTGAGGTTCTCAATCCATATGGCGTCCACAGGGCCATCCAGTACAATCCATATGAACTCCCCTGAAGTGAATGCATTTCAGGACTATCACAGTTCAATCCTTTAATCCTTATCTTTTCTACATTTTCAGTTACTCATTATGTTTTGTCTAAAGAACATCCCATTTTTCCTGGTGGTGTTACCAAAACCTGATGCTTAAAGAAGAATTTCACCGGTATAAAAGACCCTCACATAAAATTAGCCTGCCTCTGCAGTAGAAAGATGCAAATCATTTTGAAATTGGTGTTCTATAACCAGAGAAAACACAGTAATGTGGAATGGTCCATGTGAAACAATGGCCATTGGCCAGATCTGGTATTACAGTTAAGCTGTAAGCTAAAACATGTTTCTGAAAACATTTGAGGTGAGAAATGTGAAACTCAGAAACGGAATCTTGGGTTACGTTTGATCAGCACTGCTTAGCTTTACCATTTGATCCCCATTTTTTCAGCCTGCGTTTTCACTGTGCAGGAAGCAGTGTGGTGCCCACTTCCTGTTCACCAAGTCTCACCATTTCTGTGAAATGGGGTGTTAAAATACGTTTCTGAAAACATTTTAGGCAAGAAATGTGCAGTGCAGTAACATAATCTTGATTTATATTCAATCAGCACTGCCTAGGAAGGAGGGATACCTGAGTACTGATTAGATGGAGGAAAGTTTACCACAGTAAATCTACACATACTACCCACACTGTTTTGATACAAATTTGGTTGAAAATCGGCTACATATCTCTTCAAGCAAAAAGTGAACCAAAGCTGCTTCTATCAGACAAAACAACAAAACTTCATGAATCCTGCTTCTATGTGTTCTTATAGTCTATTTTTTACATATTTAATTAATTGGAGTTTGGGTAGTGAAAGTGCTTTATTATAAAGGCAATTGGAAAAGTAAGTTTGAGTGGGGATTTAAGTCTGTGTTTACAAACCTTTCTTGGCTTTAAGTGTCCTCCTCCAAAGAGTGGAAAAGATCCCATCAGTCCAATCATTGGTGGCTGCATCAAGACGACCGAACATCTGTGGTGCAGTGATTGCTTTGGGGTTCATGCGCATCTCCCTGTGTGGAGTTCCACATTCACTCATAGCTCGCATGAGCATGTTGATGACTGTGGTCTTTCCAGCTCCACTTGGGCCCAAAGTCATCAGGCCATGGCGCACTCTTGAAGACTCATAAAGCTGATAGTGACAGTGACAGTGACAGTAACACATCAGTGACGTATAATCCAAACAATAACATTATCACACACCAAATACAACAGGACCTTACAGGGTTCCCCACATTTTCGTGGAAAAAATTCAAATTTCAAACATGGCCAAGAATATTGTTATATTATATATTGTTATTATATTGTTATTGTTATTATTATATAAAGATCGGCAAAAAATTTTAAAAGAAAAAAATTGCCAACATTTTTTAAAGAAAACATGCCATCAAAGTTGGGTTTTCTTTACCCTTATTAAAGCTATGTTGCATTGTTATCTACAGATAATAAATTCACTGTACTGACAGACAACAAATTTCCATTATTTTTTCACAACTTTCAATGATTTTTAATAGTAACATGACTTTTCCAGGCCTGGAAAATATTATTTTGAAATTCCATGACTTTTCCAGGTTTTCCATGGCCATAGGACCTTAACGTACAAAGAGACTTTTTTAGGTACCTGAACCAGTTTGAGATTCCATGGTGGGTGGTTTACAATACCAGCAAGCTCAACTTGATGGGCAACAGCAGCTTGAAGTTCAACATATGTGCTCCCGTCCAACTCAATACCAGGGAACAAGTCATTGATCAGGCTAAGGAAGAGGGGCTCGTCCTCATCCACCTGAAACATACACAAAGATTCACACTCAGTACCTATTGACACAGCACTATACCTCTGACACAAGTTCCTGTCATACCAGTTTAGAAAGATTCATGTCACGCAGCACTCTCATGACAATGCTGGACTCGGTGTCATTGGGTCGTGCTCTTTTATTGGCCCCCAGTGTTCTTAACACAGACAGGATATTCCTCAGGCCAAAGTCATAGTGGACCTGACAAATAGCAGAGGCTGTGTATCAGTAAGTCAGTTATTGTACAATATTAATAATTCAGCACTGGCCACAAGATCCTCACCTGTTTTGTAAGTTGTTCTTCACACAGTTTATAAAGGACAAAGAATTTCTGGGCTAAGATGACATTTTCATTGAATCCACAACTGGCTAGTTTGACTCTCATGATGATCTGCCAAAGACAACATTGGAGATGAGACCATGTTAAAAGTATAAGTATAAGTATAAGGAAAAATATCACTGTCCAGCCTAAGCACCTGTAGTTTTGACCCACCTGCCGATCTGGTACCATCATTGACACTGTCCTGAACTGCACCTTCAGGTTTTCAGGAAGTTCCTGGCGACCTGCATACCCAGGGTTCTAGACACGAAATGCCAACATGTTATTTAGTGTATGTTTGTTTTTTTATACAGGATTCCTGTCCATTTTTGTATCCTACCATAGTGATAAACAGTCCAAACTCTGGATTCAGATCCACACAGTCTCCATCAGTGAAGATGAAAGTGTTTTTGTGTTTCTTCCGCGCCATCAGAACAATGTAAATCTGCTGGGCGGCAACAGAAAGCACTGGCAGGTCGATTCTGTTGAACTCATCGAAGCAGCCCCAGGACCCTGACTGTGCAAGACCTGAAAACAGAACACATCATGATGCAACTGAAACTCTACATCACATCTCTAAATGAATTGTTTCATTGCCTGGGATACCTTTGTATATCCTGCCAAGTCCTCTGAAGTCCATTTGGTCCGAACAGTTGAAAACCACCACGTACTTGCCGAGGCAGCGACCCATATCTTTAGTGGTTTCAGTCTTCCCAGTTCCGGCTGGCCCTGCAGGGGCTCCTCCCATGCTCATACCAAGAGCCTGGGACAGTGTGATATAACACCTGTAAATAAAAAGCAGATCTCTGATTCAATTTATAAATTAACCCTTTGATACATGGATTGACATCTATTTTCCTGTGCTGGGTTCAGATGCCTTTCACAAGTATTTAAATATTTGAACGCTGAGCAATTTAGTTTTTTTCGAAAACGAGGGGAAAAAGTTGGCAACTTGACAAGAAATATCTAGCAAAATGCAAGAAATAAGTAGATTTCGATTTTTTTAAAGCTAGGGGAAAATGTCCATTGAACTATATTTAAATTATCATAACTATGTTACAGAATAACTATTTTTTCTTATGCACTTTTTAAGGTCATTCATTTTGCTCAATTTTCAGGTATTTTTTTTTTAACTTTTACTGACATTGTGCTACTTTTTGGGGTAATTTCTTCTTGAGTTGCTCATTGTCTTTTTTCAGTGTTTTTGGAAGAAATCAGGCCAATTTCAGGTTAAACTCTGATTGAAAAGTTATTTCAACTGTTAAGTAACAAAATCAAATTCCTCTTCTCTTGCCTGTCGGTTAGAGGTGTGATGACAAGACGGTCGGTACAGCCTAGGAACTCATTCTGATAAATGAAGTCCACATTAGTTATAGACACAATGACCTTATCCAGGTCATCCTTGAAGTAGAATCTGCTCTGCTTCAGCCATTCAAAGTCACTGACAGATTTTATCCGCTTTTTTACCTGACGACAAAGTAGGATATCAATCTGTTACTGTCATTGTCAACACATTCATTCAGTCAACTGCATATAAGGATCTATGACAAAATTGACATTTTTTAAAAAAAACTTACAAGGTCATTAAATATGTCACTCTGGTGCACGTGGATTGTGACAAGTGTCTCATATTTGACTCTGTCAAATTTGCTTAGGTCATAGGTCGTTTGTTTAATAAGAGCACTGAGTAGATTTAAGAATTTCTTTTTGGTTAAAGGCATGACCTCCTTGTCATCCTCAGCCTTTTGCAGTGCCTCTTCTGCATCTCTTGTCCAAAGCATCTGGATTCCAAGCAAGCCCACCTAAAAAATGTCAGAGCAAAACAAAGAGAAAAAAAATCCTGATCATTTTAGTAGATG
Organism: Plectropomus leopardus; assembly: GCF_008729295.1. Classification (NCBI taxonomy): domain Eukaryota; kingdom Metazoa; phylum Chordata; class Actinopteri; order Perciformes; family Serranidae; genus Plectropomus; species Plectropomus leopardus. Next base: position 6,627,571 of record NC_056474.1, on the reverse strand, counting down.
TATCATAAGGTAATAATTCTGGACACACAGGCTAAGTTGTCAAGCAATTACTATGTCGTAGTTTGATATGAATATGAATTTCATAAAATGTGTAATTTGGATTTTCTTGGAGCATTTTCAACAGCAGAGCAGAGTTTCAAGCATCTAGTAGGAGCTGTGTTCAAAAAGTTGTGTGGCTGGTTGCAGTCACGGTTGTCTTTTGTTCCACTTGATTTGTGGTAACATGGAGAAAATCTATCATAATTTTACCCAGTAGAGGCATAATGTTGATCATATATCGAATACATAGGTGGGTGCCACGAGCATGACAACTGTCAACATCCTGAACATTTTCACTGCTGTCTTCTGACCTGTGCTTGGAAGTTGTTGAGGAAAGAAAGAAGATCAAAATCATCATCGTTGATCTCCAGATCTGAAGCTTTGATTACAGAGTGTAATGAAGCCTGTTGTTCTAACAACAACTTTCCAAGCCAGAGCTCCACTGGTCCCTGTGCCATGACAGGATTGTCCAGCTGAAACCACAAACGCACATTTACTACACTATACACTTACTGTTTTATAGATTAAGATTTCACAAACAAAGAAAGATACACTGTGGTGTAAACATAATGCTATATTATACATTGTTAAATAATACCAACAATGTATTATGTAATTAAAATCAACCCTACATTGACCAGCTGCAACAAAGTACCCCACATTAAGAAAAAAATTAGCTTAACATACCGGTAGTTTCTCTCCCTCTTGTGAAATTACAGCCAAAATCTTGTCATACTCAGTTCCATGAAACTCAGCTTCATTGACATTATCAAACACTCCGAGAAGATGTGACTGAAAAAAACAATTGCATTTATAATTAGTTTTACTTTTTTTTTTGTACCACAAAAGTTTAAGAAATCAACATGACAAATGAGATCGCTATTTGAACATTTTGCATAGTTTATCAGTGTACATTTTAGAACTATGAAAAGACAATCAGAGGATTCATGTGCCAGATGTTAATATGTAGCAGATCAAAAGAAAAGAAAATCTATGAACTTCCTACATTTTCCTATCTGTACAAGGGTTACATCCTAAACTCCCCCACATTTCACTGAATTATGTTGACGATTTTTTGAGATATTCCACAAACTCTCAGACAAAACTTTGACAATCAGTGCTCTAACCTGAATAGTGTGAGAATCACTGGCTTGTCCAAGGATATCCAAAAGTGCCGGATCAGACACAAAGAAGAACCGTGGGAAGATGAGTCTCTTTTTCTCAAGGTACCTGTTGATTTAGATCACATCATCTCCAATTTACATATTGCCTCCATTAACTTTAGCAAAGCAAGGAGTGAGGAGTAACAAAAATGTAATAAAAAATAAATAAAATTATTAATAATTAAGTGTGATAATTTTGCTTGACTGAAAAGTATTAAAAAGCAATTACTGGCAAAAAAAAAAATGAAAGAACTATGAAAGCAGACGATCCGATAAAAACTGCCTATGCAGTTACTTTGCAATGAGGTAAAAAACACACATCTGTATTACTTGAATCTCTCATACATCAGCGTTTTGATTTACAGAATACTGACAAGAGAAATTTCTACAACGACTATGGCATGTTCCTGTAAATAAAATACACATAATGCATTATAATGCATTAGGGTAGCACTACCCGGAAGAGTTTTAAAAAATTGTTTTTATCGCCACCAATGTTTCCAACAAAAAAGAAATTTACTATAAAAGTACTTTTGAAAGTTTTACCCTGCAAGAGATTTTTGACAGACTTCCAGCTGTTTCTGGAGATCAGGGAGGAGCTGTCCCAGAGTTTCATCGCTCACACAGCACTCCACCACATTTGGGACTTTTTGGGCTCGCTGCATGATTGTAATCCAGGACTTGTCAATGCTCTGAAAACGCTTTGCTTCCTACATTGGGAAAAATGTTTATATTTTTATATTTTAACTTTGGAGGAACTCAAAATAATGACCTTCAAAGAAAGATAAAAAGTACTAAGTATACCTGTGGTAGGTCTTTGGCGATATCACCCCCAACAAACACAGCCTCCAAATAGATCCACAGGTTTTGCACAATAACCCACTGTTCAATGATATCAGATGATGTTGAAAGCTTAGAGACCCAGTCCTGGATCTCTGCTTTGTAGTAGGCACTGTACCTAGAAAAGGCAGACAGGGACACAAGTTCCTTAAAACAGCTCGAGACATTTTGTTGGAACTATTTCTTAAATAAACAGAACCAAAATTATCTCCATAAATACTAATTTCCCTCTTTGAATCATCAGTTGCAGTGTAATTGAGCTGGCAGCAGTCTTTTCTTTTAAGTGTGTCAATCTGTTTTTTTCTAACTTGCTGTTAAATATTGAATCTTTTATTCTGGCATGATCATGTTTAATTCTATCATTAGTGTTATTATTTCCATGTTTACTGATTAATTTAATTTTTTTTTTGTATTTGCTCTTATTGGTACGAGTTGTTTTTTTGTTTTATAATACTTTCTATTCTCTATTTCTCATCATGTCTTCGATCTCAAATGTTTTTGCCTCAGGTCTCGTGTGATTTCTACTTTAAATCCTGTCTGGCCTTAGTTCGACTTTATCGTTTGGGTCTTAAAGTTATGTTGCATCTCAGAGATACCCTTCCCGCTTCTGCTTTGCCTTGTTTGTCAAAGCACTTTGTAAACTCTGTTTTTAAAGGTGCTTTATAAATAAAGTTATTATTATATTACTTTAGTCACTGTTTTTAAATCTCCTTCTTTGATAATCATGAGTCAGTGTTTGCTCTGTCGTACCTGTTGCTCAGCAGTGACCCCAGCACCATCAGACTATCCTCCAGGTTGGTGAGGATCTCTGTTGTGTCTGCCCCTTTCAGCATCAGTTCACCTCTATCTTTGAATGTATTCAAGCTCAGTGCCTGGCTGGACCACACTTCTTTCACTTGTGACAACTTGGCCTCAATATCCTTTTCCTTCACAGCCGATATGCAGATGTCCTACAAGTTCAAGAGTTCGAGTTTAGGATATCATAGATATAATATCGTAACTAGAGATTAGGGCAGATTGCAACCAAAGTATCCAAATGCCAGCAAACCTCAATATCGTCCTTGTACTTTAACAGAGGCGCTTCCATGATGTTCTGCAGCATAAAGGTCTTGGACTCCACCTCAAATTGGTGCCCAGTCAGGTCTGTGATCCGGTCCCAGTGTCTCCTCATCATAGACTTGTTTGCCATCATCTCAAGCAGAGGGCATGACTCACTGAAATCATCAATCGTCTTCTTCAGGTCTAGGAAGGCTTGCCAGTCCTTCAGTGCTTTGGGTAGCTTGCGGCATCTAGAAATAGGGATAATCATTGACTCAATTATTCAGATTGATCAATCTGGTAATTGAGATTATTATATAAGTGTTCTTTTTGTATTGCATTTTGACTGGATGTTGTGCTCACTCAATTGTGGTGCATGACAGTTGCTTGTTTGTGTTTATAGTTGACTTCTACCAAGATATAAAGGCTGTAGTTTTCTTCTTCCTTACTCATTTTGAGTACTTTTACTTTTTTTTATTACAGGGATAAAGTATTAATTAGGGCAAGATTATTTTAATATTTACTTTAAAGTTTTCATGGTATGAAAACAAAGTACATAACCTAGAAAGTAAAGTTGTTCTCCATCATATAAAAAATTTACAGTTCAAAGTAGATTGGTTGTAATAGTACGGTGAAGAGAAATAACAAATACTTAGTTACCTATTCTGAAATTCCAAAAGCTCTGCATTGATCTTCTCAATATCCACATCTGTCCACAGAATGTTGTAGTACCCGCTAATCTTACTCATCACTGCATCATAAAGGCTGTAGAGTTTCTGTAGCAGGTCCAGCTCTTTTCTAAAACAATCCAAGGAAACCGTACATCAGTTAGTCTAAATACATTATGAAATACCATAAACATTAACAACTGATCATTTATGATTAACTGATCATTTTCATTGTTCTGGCAATGAAGGGCAAGCATTTGTAGAGTGTCAACATACTTTTTCTTTTGAAGACATTCATAATTTGTGACTGGCAAGCCAAGAAGCTGCTCCCCAGAGGTATATGTGGTGAAATTTTTCCACAGTTCTTCAAATCTAACCTGAGTTAAAAAGAAATTAAAGGTCAGCAGTAAAAATGCACTTTAAATCTAATCTCTGAGAGGTAAGATATATTTTTGTTTTTACTGAGCAAAACTTAAAACATCCACCTACTTTTAAACATTGTAAGATTAAAGGTTTAAAAAATGAAACAGAAATGCCATTATCAAAAATGTTTAAAAATTATACTTTTTACAATTTTAATAAAAGTTAACCTGAAACTGAAATGTCATTACTGTGCCACATAATGCATGCAGTGTTTGGCTTTTCTACTTGTTTAAATACTTTTCATGAATAATAGATCATTATATGATGGCATTAAATCAACCTGACAGATCCGGAGCCTGCGGCTGGCTTCTTGGGGAGCTATTCCATCAGCCATGGGACCTTCCTGTAAAACAAGACCATATTAACTGATTGATTAATTTAAATTGGTTGACTGAAAATGTACTAACACTTACAAGATATAAAGATTCTCAGATTACTTACTGAATCATATTGTTTCATAAAAGTGCCAACATCATTTTGGAAAATGGTGACACACTCCAGAAGGTTCTGTTTGAATGTGGGCTGCTTACGAACGAGTTCATCTTGCACTGATCTCTGGGAAAGTCAGGAATCAAAAACCAAGATCAAAGCCGAATAACAGAACAAAATGTGATAAAATCCCAAATAAACAAAAAGTACGAATACAACAGTAATACTAACAGCTTTGGACTGAAGCTCTGTGAAGAAACGCCTTAGAGTGTGCACGCCCTCTGCTTCTCTTTTGGTCACATCGGCATCATATTTAGTCAAAATTTCATATGCTTCCTGTAAAATATAATATCATCAAACAGTGATTAACAGCTACATAAATCGCAACTGCAGGGTTAACTTAGGAAAAAGAAAAATGTTTGACTTTGATTAGACAATGATAGTGAAAGACCTCTCTGAACCAGCTATGACCATCTGCAAATTTTTGAGCACACACAATTAAGAGAAAGCATATAAACCTTGAATCTGATGGTGATAAAAATACAATCTACACAAATACACAAACTCTGATAACTTTCACAGGTAATGCCCCATAGATCATGCAGGGCAGTTCACTCAGTTTATGTTTTATTTTTTTGTCCTTCACAACACTAAACTCCCAGCTGCTCATCATTTAATTACTCTGTGTGTCTTCAATCACACAAAAGTTTTTTACCAAGATTTCTCCATATTCCAAATCCAGAAACCTAAAAAAAAGCTTAAATTCTTCCTGTGAATCCCAATTAGTCTGCTTTTTGATCAAGATGTATTTATTTATGTCAGTGAGACCACTGGGCTGACGCAACATGGGTCCAATGCAGAAATGCAAAAATAAAGTGCATCCTTCAGCGAATAAAAAAAAAAACTAAAGCAAACTACCTCTTGCTTTCCATTTGTCGAGACAGTGGTTTAAATGACTGCTGTTTTAAAAACCTTTCCAGAGTTGTAAAATAGCATCTTGTATAACAAATTGTTCTTTTACTTTATTTCCAGGATGATATATCATCCTCTTACCAGTACCTGTCACCACTGCCACCCTTGGTTGTTTTTTTAGGAGCACTCCTTTTTTTGGTTCATACATGGTCATTTAACCACTGCAGATAAAGACACGACTTAAGCTACAGCACATCCCTGAAAACAAATTTTTGTGCCATTCATACCTCAATGGAAATCAGTGTCATATCAGTTTGTATTTCAGCATCCCGAAGCTTAGACAGGGCTGCCATGGCACACCGCACATCCTCCAGGTTCGTCACAGGGTGAGATACTTGTACAAGGAATTTGTTGGTCCGTATGCTGATGTCAATCATTTTCTTCTTGTACTTCTCTTTCAGGTATTTGCACAACAGTTTCTTCCAGGCTTTGGTTTCAACTGTCAAAGACTTCTTTAATGGCTCTGTATACAAAAGATACAATTTATAGTGCAGAATGTGCATCCCTCCCCTCTCCAATAGTTCTCAGACCAAGCACAGCCTCCAAGTGATGACATAACTGACTAAAACATTTTGCTATAAATTGAAATGTTTCCAATGACAGAGTAAATGTTTCCTCTCAGGTCAGAATGTTTCTTGTTAATGCTGTAAAGCTCTAACTATCTGTCTTCATTCTTCAGTGGAATTTGACCCAGCAGCACACAATGTAACATTTAGTGTATAGGCCAGGAAAAAACAAAACAGAAAGGGTTCTTACAGTTCATTTAGTTGTCAAGAGCACATTAGACTACTTTACCTGTTGACAGTTCAATAGAGTCCAAAATAATGATGGGTTTGATGTCATCAATTTCTTGTTCAACTGAGTCATAGCGCTGAATTTCTGATTTGATCTGGATCAAGGATGGATTGCTATCCATGAATTCCTTTTGAAGAATTTGTTAACATTATGTTAGTATTATAGGAAACATGTTTGTCAGAAGCCAAAACAAGAACACAAGATAACAAACCTTGACTTTGAGGTTCCTGTCCTCATCCCAGATCACTCTGAAAGGACTGAACTGCTTCAGAACATCAGCTGCTTCTCCTCTTTTGGAGCTGATCGCTGATTTTAGAATGAGCACAACCTTTTTGATGTCTTTGTGTTCAGCAACTCTGTGGTAGAAATTATCTTTTTCTCCACCTATAAGATCATCACATACAGTGAAAACACACAAAAATAACCAAAACTGTTACTAAAAAAAATTATATTCACCCAAACTAAAAAAGGGCTAAAAATTATGATTACTCTCAAAACAAAACAAAAAAATCAACAAATCCAATACTTAATTTGCTTAAACTAACTGCATACACTTTTGTGTAAATTCAAGCTCGTCATTTACTAAAGATCCACATATTTTCAGTATATCTAGGATATTTTAAGACATTTCTGACAACTTTTCATGTTGTTTTTTTATCCTTGTGCATACTGATAATGACTTACCTTTGTTATTTATACCATCACTACTGTACTCCCACTGCCATGAAACGCCCTTGCTAATATCCAGCACCAAGTTGATTAATCGATTTACGGCCTGTTGCATAAGATCTACTGTGGGGATTATTTCCTGACAACAACAAATATCAGACAGAGAAACACAATTTTTCGCTTCACAAGATTGTCAAGAAATTGTAGATAATCCATCTCATCTAAAAAGTAAATAGTGTGAAGTGGAATCAGTTGTGAATGGTTAGTAGGAGCTCACCACATCAGATATAACCAGCTGGATTTCACATTTTATTAGTGAGCCCATCTTAGTGTCACACTTTGACTTATGGTAAGTCCCAAAATTCCCATTTTGTGATGTTGATCTGTAAGGAATCAAATAATTTCTCTAAGATGTTGGACTTTTTTTACATACTGAATAACAGACATACTTACGTAGAGCCACAAATTCTCCTTTTCAGGGTCTCCAGAGACAGTTTGGTTGTTTTGACCAGTGTGACTAACACCCTTGCACTGAGGTACTCATAAATCTTCTTAAACTCCTAAAATTAAGCATTTTATTGGAAGCATTAACATATTTGTTGGAATGCTGCATATAAGAGCAATGTTTGGTGTTGGTAGGAAAAAACTACCTTTTCAAATGCAATTGCTTTATGTCTGTCTGGCCCTTCTAAATTCATTCCCTCTTCTTCATTAGCCTTCCTCTGGCTCTCTTCTGAAAATGTCACAGTCCTCCGTCCTAAAATGTTCAAAGAAAGAAAAAATACACAGACACCACACACAAACATAGAACATATTTAAATTGTGGGAACTGCATAACTGTTATTCAAATACTTCTATATTATTTACACTTTACACTTGGGAACACTTAGGATATAAGAGCACCTGAAACGGGTCTTTCGGCAGTCTTCTTGGTGACTTTTGTTTCATAAATGGCACTGAACACATTGTTCAGCTCCTTTATTGCTTCTTTAATACGACTACTTTTGCAGTCCAACGTCTTTGCCCACTCTTTACACAGATTCTAAAATAAATAAATAAAAATAAAATATGAGTGGATTGGTGAACACAATTCATCTTTCCTTTAAAAAGCACTTAAAAACAATAACCAGGCCTTTATTTTGGTCTCTTGGGGGACAAGTTGTGGTCACCATATTGATATATTGTCATCTTTTAAAATGGTAAGAGATGCCTATGTGCATGTCCAGTAGTTACAGAGCAACACATGTAAGATGAATGTAAGTCTAAAACTCATTCTCTCTTAGCTGTTTTTGTCTCTATCAACTCCTAACAGAAGTATCTGGATCTTTAGCTGCTAAATGCTCCAATATATTCACCAGCTAGTCAGTGACTGTGTCCGTTTACTGCTGAGCTGGTTGCGTAAAGTGGGTTTTCAGTGCTTTTTCAGCTGAAAACAGCTGCCTGACACAACTTAGAATAATGAGCGTGGTGAGACTGAACTAGGAAAAGCTAAACAATGCTATGAAACTCAGCATATAGATTGATGAATTTTTGTAGGTTTATCACTACAAGCGACCCCTTTTCACATTGCCATAGTTTTTATATTGTGAACTGATACACTGGCTTTATAAAAAATATCTATTACAGTAACTTTAAGAATTAATATAATAGAGTAACATTAACAATTCATTTTTACTTAATGCCTTAATTTAGAGGCAAAAATAAGATAATAATGAAAAAGTGAAGTCCTAACCTCATTGCGGTCAATTAGGTTCTGCACTGAAGATGCATTTTCAGGAAGCTCAATCAGCACAGTCTCTGAGATTTCTTCAAGAACATCATCAATGTGTATCTTACAGATATCCTCCACCTGATAAAAAGGAATAAATGCCTTTTTATTTTTGTAGACCCTGAACAGTAAAAGTGTGACAAAGGGTTGCTGACTGGTGATGTTAATGGTTATTTTACAACAGCTATATCAATATACAAAAAGGAAAGCTAGCTATTGTTTTGCTTGGTGCCTAAATTCAATAACATACCTTCTTCACAAGATGTTTGAGCTCAAACAAAGCAGTGTCAACATTTTGGAAGAACTTGTCCAGTAGAAAGGAGGACCAGGTGAGCAGCACTGCCCCATGGCGAAGTGCAGAGTCCACCTTTTAATTTATCAAAATAAATGAATAAGTAAATGACAGTTTCAGTCTTATTCATAACGCCTGAAACATGCATCATATTTCCTAGTTTATACCTTTTTTCAACATAAAGCCCATTTGATTTTTTGGCAAGCAAGAAACACTTTGTATTTGTTTACACTCACCTGTGGCCCATATAATAAGCAGAACTATTTCTTGTTATATTTTTAATAACATGATATGAGCAACTCTTCAACGTTTATATATTTTAATCTGCTTAAATGTTTTGCTTTTAGATGTAATGTATATAAAAACTGCTTACATTTTGTATTTTTGAAGCCATCAGGCTGGTGAATTCCGCAGGTATGCTTTCACATGTGGACTCATAATCTGTCAAAATGGTCTACATAAAACACAAATAAGGCATGCGAGTCATTTATAGAAAAAGGTAACCATCCTTCTGTGTAAAATGCATGATGATTTACCTCCAGTCTGAGATGATCTGCATTTATTTTGCTTTCCAACTTGACCAGTCGCAAAGCCTGCTTTGGAACCTCCAGACCCATCTTCAATAAACACGTAGCTTCCCGAATGACCTCTGTTACTTTAGGATCAAAGTTGACAACTAGTTTTCCAGTCTTTGGGTGACGAACCAGCAGTGTAATGTTCAAGACTGTTGTGAAGTAGAACAAGGGACAAAGTATTTGAAAATAGTCTTACTTTAAGAGGGAGATCGTGTACAATAGGCATCAACACATTAAGTCAGAGCCAGAGAACCAACCGTATTCCAGTTTTGAAACTTCATCCATCCACGCTCTGTGGTAAACAGACTCATACTCTACAAACGCAGCTGCAGTATGATTGTACATTTGGAGCACATGTTGTCCCTCTGGGCTGCACAGGATGTCAGCGTCTTTCTGATAATAACAACAGACACAACGTTAATATACATTTCAGTACAACAATAATTCAGAGTTTTTAGTTTCGCTGGTGGAAGAAATGCAGGATTACTTTGATGTATGACATGGGTTCGTCTATTTTTCTGTAGAGGTGCCTGACCCAACTAATCCTGCCGGCCACAGGAGGCATGTTTCTCGCTAATGGGGGGTTGTCTCTCTGTGTGTCATAGTGCTGCAAAGAAAATTTACACAAGTACATCAGATTATTTAATCAAAAACAACAAAGTCCATATTTAACAGTATATTTGACACTAAATTAAAATGTGATTCTTAGTACCTGCTAACAATGTAAGTGTGCAAATGGTATACCTTTTTCACAAACTCTACTTCAGAGGCAAAATGCTGAAGAATGAGACCCAAAATGTTTGAGATTTCTGTGTCAAGACAGGGAAGGTTCAGCCTCTGAAAACTACAAATAAAGCAATATATTAGAGCTGTTTTATATCTATATATCTATATATATTTATTAGTTATAATGCATAACTATCTACAGTTTTTGTAATTATAGCACAATATGTATATTATTCTACTCTACTATATTACACTGACCGTTGCATTAGGGCCAGAGCTTGCTGAGATGAAAAGATCTTTGAGAAGCATGAACACATAAATGTCTGCAGCTGTTTCTGTAGATGCCCAAAATATAGAAATTTAATATGACAATCTATATTGGAAACAATACTTGTTGTTAGAAACTTAGAAATTAGAACAAAGCTGTACATACCTCAATGTGGCTGGTTTGCGCCATAAACCTAGCAAAATCTGTTTCGAATTCAACTGTCCTTGGAGCCAACATGTCATACTGCTTCATTTTCATATTACTGGCTACAGTGTTGAATTGTCTGGCCAGAATCTCAATGCCCTCAATATTTGATTTTCCAAGACACTCGAACATCTTAAACACTTGAATTATTTGTGTGATCTACAAAAGATAATGATTATTGTTATTTGGCAAGGCCTTATCAGAATGTGATTGATTTTTTTTTTAATACTGTGGACTGCACCCTTTCCAGTTGCTTGCAGAAGCCCTCAAACTTGCAAAAAATCTGCATCTCAGAAACCTCACAGGGTCTTTTTCCAGGTCTTTCCATTGTTTCTTTCTTTGTTTTCTGGAAGCAAGCCTGATATTCCTGATATAAGCAGATACAGTCCTGACAAACATAAAAGATGAGTGAAAACAGTGCCATGCTTTTGCCAAAATGTGTACTTAAGTTAATCAATGGTACCACAGACGATATCCATGTAGGTAGCTGTCATTATCACCTGCATTTTCTTGACGATGTCTTCTGCATCTTGGTCCCATATTAGATGTGTGCCGTTGTCAGTAATGTATGACCTGCATGCTGTAACCATCTGATTTGTGACCTGGAAGGTTTTTTTTTTAAACACAATAACAAAATTTCAAAGAAAACTGGATTCTTAGATTCTCTTAACAAACCTTTTCTCTGGCTGAATATAATAAACTTACTTTGACATACAGCGCGGATATCTTTTCACTGGTATTGTAGTACAGTGAAACACTGTAAATCATCTGAATGACATTGATGACATTCTGCACACTTCTCATCATGGTGACCTGAAATCACACATCCATGTATGTCTTCATTATTAACCTTCTAGTCAACAAGTACATTCAAAATGGAACAAACTTGAATAAAAGATCCTGTGAGAAAGATTAAGGGGGATATATTGGCAGATATGAAATAGAACATAATAAGTATGTTTTCTTTAGTGTATAATCACCTGAAAAAAAGATGATAATAATAAATAACATAATAATTATGAATAGGAACTTTGTTGTGGTTTTGCACCCTTAGAATGAGGCGTTTATATCTACATAAGGAGTGGTTCCTCTTCCACAGAGATCGCACTGCAATATTTCTACATTAGCCCAGAACAGACACCCCAAACACTGGTTCTAGATAGGTTCATTCACCTTATCCCATTGGCCACTGCAGTCAGCAGCCCCTCCATGAGAGCATCGATAAAACACTGATTTTTTAAAGGTGACACTGGCTTAATTCAGTGTTTTACGGGTTTAAATCATCTGATTTGTTTCGGAGAGGAGGAGACTTGTCATATCCGCTCCTTGCAAAAACCTCCTGAACGTCTGGAATTGCATTATAAGAGAAAATGGTGAGCTGGGCTGGTGATCCATCTCTGACATGCTGAACTGCTTTGGAGAGACATTGATTTGTAATGTTAAACTACTTTATTCAGTGTTTTTACCAATTTAAATCTATAGGTCTGATTGTTTTGAAGAAGAGGTGACTTTTATAGCTGTTTGGTAACATATTGGTCTCAAACACTTGATACAGCAGTTGCTGTCATAAGAACAATTCTGTTTTTTATAAATACAGTTGCAATAGCCTGATATCCACTAGAGGTCAGTGGACCTAAGATTTAACCTGCACCTGCTGAACACATGGGCTGAACACATGGGCTGCCTGCATCTAAATATTTTTACTTATTCAATATACACTGAATTCTACATTGACATTATATGGGGTGTAATTAATCCTTACAGCACTACAAAATGCATTTACATGCTAAGTCCTTAACAGCACTTAGGGCAGTCTTTTCATAGTACTTCTTTTAATCTGCTATTTTTGCAAATATTGTACCTGAATTAAGTTCCTACATTTTACAGTATGTATAAAATTATGTAGTAGGTAGATCCTCATTAAATCCTAACAAATACAACCATTCCTTAGATACAACTATGTCTTCATGATATCAAATAATCAACATACCGGATCACTGTTGTAAAGAGGTTGACAGACTTTCTCCAGTGTGTTCAGGAATTTCACATTGTCTTTTGCCTCGTTGGCACGATCTGTGATCCTGGCATCCAGCTCCCGCCACATCTACATGATTAAATATTTGAAAAGGTTACATTTGGAATGTGATCCTTCAAAAAAAAACCAAGTTGGTTATTGACTTAAGTTTTCAGATTTTGTGAACTAATACATATTTCTTATTATTAAATCTTTTTGTCCACATTCCCTTCACAAGTTATTGTACCAGAATGGAGTGTTTTCAGTTTGCAGAATATTAAAAAACAAAAATCAAACAAACATGAAAATAGCGTGCACAAATGTATGTTATCTTTACTTCGTAAAATGTCTTTAAAAGAGTTATTGATGAATCTATTTGCACAAGAAATTTTCATCCACGCGGTATGATCATGTTTACAAGGTGGGCATTGGATTTGTGATAATTCACCACTATAGCTCACGCAACTGTAACATTTTCTAGCATTAACTGTGCAGACATCTGACTTGTTTGGTTTTATACAAAACCAATGAGTCATATTGTGACAATACACACATCTAACCACAGTCAGCTTTGCCAAAACCATGCTAAAATTCTGTATAATAATTTCTTTAGGTATAATATCTAAGTGTACCTTCATAACCTTGGAACGGCTGATATGGAGCACCATTACCACTGCCTTACACTCGGAGCCTTTGATGTGATCGATGATGGAGTTGAACCTTAAAGACATTTTTTTCCAGTGTTCCAACTCGCTCAGCGGCCCTGCAGAATCAACCCCTTTCCTTAACTGATCACTTTCTATCAGGACCTAATGATTACAGACACAAGAGTGGTTAAAATTTCCTCTTACAGCACAGGAACTCTATAAATTAATCTACTATAAGATTATCTACTATAAGATTCATTTGGGACAAGATATGCTTTAAAATGTCAAATATGGTTTCATTCACCTTGGAAAATCTTTAATGTCCAACACATCATTTTCCATTTATATTTTGGACCAAATGCATAGTCCATAAACATGCTCTTTAAGTCTTAGTTTCATGATCTTTGATCCTGTTTTTGTTCACATACATGTGACCTCCTGTTATTGTTATGCAATAAATATAAAATCATAATTTTACCAACCTGCTCAATTTGCTTATACCATTGCATCAGAATTTCTTCCAGTCGATGAACCATGTCAAAGTTGGCAGCTGCAACTTTCATGTCTTCAACGCAGGCCAATTTAGAAAAGTCAACATCTGTGACTTTATGCAGATGAACAACACTTTTACTGCTCATCTGGATATCTGGGGTACGAACAAGAGAGACAAAGTATTATTTCATCAAATTTACTTAAGGACCGCCAGTTGGTTAAAACAATACTATCATGTAAAAGACAACAACATATTACAGTTTTTATCAAACAAGTATGATTTGCCAAACAAAAAAGTTAATAAATATTACTGTTAAAATTTCTTTTAAAAATCAAAACTTGGAAGATTAAAAAATTATGTAACAAATAAAATAATGACTTACCATCTAAGGAGCTAAGACAGCGTTTTAAGTTGTATTTGAAATTCTTCTTAAATTTTTCACCATGTTTAGACTTATCTAATGCACCCCAGTTTTGTGCGTCAAGAGCAGGTAGCACACAGTTGAAAGTATTGCTTATTCCTTTCAGAAGGCCCTCTCTGGCATCAACCATTGAAAAGAAAATCTCCTAAAAATCATAAAGACAGCATCATCTATCACTTCTTAAATAATGCAAGACATGCTTTCAATTGACAGGTTTACTTTATGTATGGGGTTACAAATTGCAGACTCCTGAAAAATAATAGCAACAACTTAGAACAATCTTCCAAAATATGGCAGTATTATGCCAATAAGAGCACTACAGCAACATGATGCATTTAATAGATCAGTTCATGATTTGTTAAGATCTGTATTTTTATCAAGAACCATCATTTCAGATATAAACCTCAATGTTTTTGTGTAATGAAGATAAATAGCCGTGGTGGATGTATACACTCTCTCATAACTTTATGTTTTTTGGTTTTTTTTAAAAAAAACAACTTATTATAAAAAGGCACTCTAACATATTTTTAATTGTTTGTTAAATTTTAATATTTTAGCTCAAAGTGATTAGGATTAGTTAATGCTCTAAAAAAAGAGAAGTAAGTGCACTTTTTTTTAAGATGACTTTTTGCGGGTTTTTTGCCTTTATTCAATAGCACAGCTAATCACAGCATTTGGGTGCTAAATTCAGATGTATAGTGCATATAATAAATCAGCATCTTTTATGGCCAAGCCAAAACTTCCTTTAGTATATTAATAATAATTCTGACATGTGCATTCAACAGTGATTTCATTAAAGAAACACACTTTCAACATACAAGACAGTCTTACCTCATGTATGTTTTCTAAATTCACAGGGATGTCCACTGTAGCCCGTCTGAAAGAGCAGCAAATGCCAGTAAGGCATGTCTGAGAAAGATCAGCTATAAACAGCCTCATTATATTTCCCCCTTTGGTAGTTCCAGGATATGAGCGTCCACACTCTGAAATTAAATCCAAATGATTCTTGATTAAATGAAAAACTGAAATGGACCTGTGCAAATGAGACAGATTTTATGTACTATAGTTTGATTATTCACTAGTATGGGGACAAATACAATCATTTAAGCAATACATTTATGCCTACCTATTCCTGGGACATCAGACTCTTGATACACAAAAGAAATGGTTTTACAGCCTCCTTTGGCGAAGAAATTATCAAAAGCAGCCAGCTGTAGAGCAACAAAAGACGGAAATTATTACTTTTTTTTTTTACAGTATGGTATAGCAACATAGGCATCCTGTCATCTTGAAACATTTATGGAAATGTCAAGAGCCAGAGAGCCATAACAATACTGTGCTGGAGTATGTCATAAATTGACAACAGAAAAACAGAGTGCACATTTCATGTAAAAGTCCCTGTGTTTAAGGCTTCTGAATCTTTCAGTGGTACTTTGGCAAAAAAAAAAAACAACAAAAAAATACAAAGTGGCAGACTGAAATACGCAATAATGTGACGTATTGATGTGTTTGAGATATTGCTACTTTCAGTATAATACTCCCAACAGTCAGGTGTAGGCAATTTTCAACAATCATGGAAACAACATAAACCTTTGTTGAGTGCCATCATGAAAAACAATTTGCCTGTTATTAAATTAAATAACAGGCAAAAAAAAAATTGCCTGCTATTCCCCCCCACACACACACACATGCATTAAGTGCCACATATTTTTACAAAACTAATAGAATGATTAACTACTTCTATTATAGGATATTCTGCACTGATTGTCAAAATCCATGAGAAAAAACTCACCGATGGAGAATCTAAAATAAATTCCTCTACTTCTGTTGGCTCCAAGGACAGCCTGTCTGCCAGAATGTCAATCATGTACTTGTGTGCAGAAGTGAGGAGTTTCTTTCTCTCCTCTCTTGCCTGCTTGTATTTGGCCTGGGGAAGGTTGTAAATAGTAGTAATTGTATTTGCGCATGTAAAAATGCTGAACCACCATGCTAAATAAGTTAAATTGATCATTAACTTGTATTCTGTAATCCTACATGTTAGGGTGTTAAATCCATTTACCTGAGACCCATGCTTGTATGCCTTTGAATCATGTGCATCCATCATGAGGAGCTCGGTAATATCACCTCCTTCACTGTTGGACACTCACCTTTTCAACTTGTTATCTCTGAATTTAAAATGAAAAACATAATAAGACAGCCACTTGGTGCTGGAGCCTAAAACTGACATTAAAGATGATGGGAGTTAATGTGTTAAAGTTAACTGTAACCTTACATTTTTGGAGTGGGATATGACGCACCTCACACACAATAGGCCTTTCTCACAGCAAAAATTTTGACTTGTCATAGTTGGAAAAGCACAGGTGAAACTGACAACATTATTGATGGCACAGTTTCATTTAGTGTCCCGTAAGCTGTTCCAGAGAGACAGCATTCACCATACCAGGACATCCCCTAAGTGGAATGTTGCCATCATTATCATAAACACACCTGTGCGTTTCCTAGTGTGACAACTCAAAATGTCTGCTGCTGTAAAACAGGTCAAGTTACATTACACACCAGCTAATGTTAGAGTACATTAAGTAACCACTTGTCTTGTGTTGCTGTCAGATGCCTTTCGCAAGTACCTTTTTAAAACATAGAAGAAAGGCAATGACCAAAATGAAAAAAAAACTAGTAGATTTCATTTAAAAAAAAAAAATAAAAATTTAAAAGCTACTAAAAAACATTCTAGGGAAAATACACGGAAAAATATATTAACATTGTGTATATATTTTAAAGTGGTTTACAGAATAAGCTCTTATAAGATCAGATAATTTCCTTCTTTTTTCACTCTCTTCCATGATTTCTTTTTTGTTCTAATCTTTTGGTAATTTTCTTGAATTTTTAACGAATTTCTTGCTAATTTTATATGGCTAAAATTTTTCAGTTTGCTAATGACTTCTCCCTCTGTATAGGTTTTGACTTTTGCACTGTTTTATACATTCAGCAGTTTAACAGTTAATAAAGTCTACATTTTGTTGGCTTTCTCCTACTGTTGTATATCATCAGCTGGCTATTTTTCATTGAACAAACTCTCATGTACAAACAGTACGGTAAGATCTGTGCATTACATCAACAGGATCAGGAGCATATAAAATAGACAATCACCAGCTAATGGTAAACACTGGCTAACGTTAGAGTACGTTAACGTTAATTTTCCTTTGAAAAGGCATATAATTGTTGAAAACATGTCATCCCACAAGTAGAATACAACCAGAAGCTAGCTTGTTGCTTTATTGTAACTTAGTAGCTAAATTAGCTGCTAGCGTTAACATTGTTATAACTGAACATTTAACGTTAGCTAGCTAGTTCAACGGTTTGCTGTTAGCTAACGTTGCCGTTAAAATATTCTTCGTATTATTATTCTCTGCCAAAACCCGGTCACTCACCTGATAAAAATATAGATTCCATTTTTTTTTAGTAAGCTCTGTTTTTGTTTTCAGAGTAGCAAAGGCTGGTGCTTTGTTTAATGACCGCTGACAATGAAGTTTTCGCCAAAATCCAACAGTTAAAACTGCTGCGGTTGTCCAACGCTTATTAACCAGAGACGTCGCGCGCACTAGCCGTTAGCTTTAGAGATGACGTAGTTGTTACCAGCGGTTAAAAATCTCCACGAGCTAGTTAGCAGTTAGCAGTTAGCTTATATTCGTGTCTCTGTTTGTTTGGGTTTGCTTGTCAAAGATATGGTTATTGATACATAAATATATCAGTGGCGGATAAAATACCTGAAAGCCATACTTGACCAGAGGTACAGATATCTTCACAGAAAATAACATTGGTAGAAGTTAAAATCATCTATTAGTATATTACTTCAGTAAAACTCCATAAGTGCCTGATATTTACTTATTTATACTTATTTATTTAAAAAATAATTTACTGATTTGAATCCTTGTTCTGTGCACAAAATGCACAAAATAAGGCTATAAAAATATTATATCTCGACATTGATATGATTTTCTCCTTTCATTAAGTTGTTTTTTTAACCAACATCAGTGCTAATCATAAATAATAAAAATGATTAATTTTCAGAATTTTAACCATTTAAATGTCAGGTTTTTGTCATGCTGCCACTTTGTTTTTAGATGGAAAAAAGAAGAAAAAACTGTTTTCAATATACTAGCCTACATCCAAAGTAAAAGTTGATTAATTTATTATCTGAGCCTGAGATATGGCAATGATTTGCAGCAACATTGATTGTGACAGTGCACCTAGTGGAAATAGCATGTATTTTCTACATATGCCAAATATGGTAAAAAAAAAATAAAAAAATAAAAAAAAAAAAGACAGCATCAGGTGGAAAATAGTAAAAATGAAAATAGAAAGGATTTTTGAATTTTCCCCATATATTCAAAAAGCAATTTTCTCAGGGCTCAGTGCTTGTGAAAGGCATCTGTTGTTAAATTTTTTGTGGGTGTTAGTCTGATATTTTTTTTTTACTATTTTCCACCCGAGGCTGTAATTTTTACCATTTATCTGCTTTTTTTTTTTTTTTTTGTTAAATGTATACAGAGACAATGTTGCACCTGTTTTGCCAATGTCCCTGCACTAAGCAATTTTGGAAAGACGGTATATCGCTGATAACACTGACTCTGAATTTTCTCTTTACTTGAAAAATGTAGCCTAGTGTTTGGTTTCTACAATATCAATAGCACAAAACTTAATTACATTTAATTTTTATTTTTATTTTTATATTTGATGCTTGGCCCCCCCCACAGGACTGTTGATATTACGACAGAGACTAAATGATCGAAATGAGCGCTGATCCTGGATCAGGCTGTGGAGAGGACATATGTTTCGTGGTCTACTGTGATTGGTCCAGACACACCGTCATGTTGACCAATGGGAGGCAGACATCTGTTCGCTGGAGCGACTCTAAAATATTCTCCTCTCTTCCTTTTCCCCCTTCAAGGTATTCAACACTGAGCAGGGACGCTGTCAGCAGTGAAAAGTTGAGCTGAAATGGGGAAGAAAATGCAGGTTTTGGGTGTCGTAGCGGTAATATTAGCTGTTTACTGCGTACATGCAAAGATTTACTTTCGGGAGGAGTTTCTGGACGGTGGTAAGTTGGGCACACTATTATATCACTAGGTGCAGGAGGTTGATTCGTTGCACGTTAGCTTGACTGTTAGCCATAATTATTTTCACATTATTCATCGTGAGTTTCTTATGAAAGCCTGTTCTCTTCACGAATGTGTTTGTGTATTCGGTTTTACAAAATAACGTACGTCCAGTCTCAGTCTTTTAACTTTAACTAGGTTGGTATCTGGCAAACTTAATCAAGGCCCCAAAGCTAGCAAACGTTAAACCCATATTACTGACTCAAGTTGCTAGCTGTGGCGTAAGTTACAGTGCACATGTGTAGCTGATCAAACGAATTTGTGTGTGGACAGTTGGGTAATGAGATTATTAGGAAAAAGTCCCCCCAGTGTTTGAAACTTAGCAAACCTACCGGTGTTTTTTCTGTGCAGATGAATGGAGAAGTCGCTGGGTGAACTCCAAACACAAATCTGACTATGGAGAGTGGAAACTGACTGCTGGCAACTTCTATGGAGATGCTGAGAAAGACAAAGGTAATGTTCTTAGTTCTAATCTGCTAATTTTTAACAAAAATAGCACGTGTTTTGGCTTTGAATAAGAATCATTAGTGTTGATCATGCTATACTCATTATGGGTAGAAGCCACCTGTCATTAAAATGTGCTCCTGATGTAAATACTAAATTAATATTTCATTGACAAAAATGAGCAAATGAACCTGATTTTACACTCTAAGTATTTACGAAAGTAATCAACAGAGACAGGACACTTTTTCAGCTCTTGTGTCAACACTCCCAGTGTACCAGAAGTCTGGTTTGACTATTTTAACTATTATTTTTATTTTATTGTATTTTATTTTATAAATTATTTTATTTTATAAATTATTTCTTTTTCTGGTTTTAACTTAGGTGTTTTTTTTTGTTTTTTTTTTTACTTTTACTGGTTTATTGATTTTATTCTATTTTTAGTTTTATTAATTTTAATTCATATGTATTATCCTCTTCAAATGGTCTAATTTTAGTATTTATTTAATTTTTTATTAGTTCTGACTAACACGTCTTTATATCTTGTATTGGTGTATTTGTCATCATAATTATTTTATTTTAGGCTTAGTTTTAATTTTAATTATTTGTTTTGCTTTTGTGTTCAGTTGACGGTTTTGTTATGTGCTTGCAACTTGTACCTCCCACTTTGTGCTTCCCACTGGAATGAAATGTGCTAAATCAACAAAGTTTTGCTTGCTTTTTAATGTAGTTCAGTTTTTTTATGTGAGGTTGCATTGGGTACTTTGCATAGACTTTGCAAACAGTGGATGTCAGTTGGCACGCCCCCAGTTTGGCGACGCAGGCACAAGAAACTTAAAAGTCTTTCACTTTCTTTTTCAGGTCTACAAACAAGCCAGGATGCTCGTTTCTATGCTGCCTCCGCCCGTTTTGAGCCTTTCAGCAATGAGGGCAAGCCTTTAGTCATTCAGTTTACAGTCAAGCATGAGCAAAAGATTGACTGTGGCGGTGGCTATGTGAAGGTCTTCCCTGCTGACTTGGAACAGACTGGCATGCATGGAGAATCCTCATACTACATCATGTTTGGTAAGGGATCATGTTCATCGTAATAAACAATTAAGATTACATAAGTGTTTGTAGCATCTACTGATTTTTTTTTTTTTTTTTTTTACTCAGGCCCTGACATCTGCGGCTACAGCACCAAGAAAGTCCACGTCATCTTCAATTACAAGGGCAAGAATCACCTCATCAAGAAAGAGATTAAGTGCAAGGTAATTCTGCAATTCTGCATCATTTCCTTATGACATACAACATGCTCTGCATCTGAACCTGTGGCTAAACACTTTCGTTTTCTTTAGGATGATGAGTTGACCCACATGTACACGCTGATCCTGAATCCAGATCAGACCTATGAGGTGAAGATTGATAACGAGAAGGTAGAATCCGGCAGTCTAGAGGATGATTGGGACTTCCTGCCTCCTAAGAAAATTAAAGACCCAGAAGCCAAAAAGCCAGAGGACTGGGATGATCGTGCCAAGATTGATGATGCTGAAGACACCAAGCCTGAGGTGAATAAGCTTGCTATTATAATTGAGTAATAAAGTTAGTGAACCTCATTCAGCAGGAAACTGAGCTTTGTTCTGTTTTGCACTGACTAAAAGTGCTGTTATGTCAATGCGAAGTGCCGACTGGAAGAGGAGTGTTTTTCCATTTATTTCTCCCCCAGACTTCTACAGCACGGGGATCCGTGGATCCTTAAAAAGTCTAAAAGGGCATTGAATGCAAAGACATTGTATCTTTAATTCCTCACAATGGCCGTTAAAGCAGTGGAATAATCCCACACACAGTGAGACGCCCAAATTTGGTAATAAAACTCACCAATAAATGCTAGGTAGTTCTTGTTAAAAAAAAAAAAAAAGCATTAAATTTTAATATCTTGAGCTGTAGGAGCCCTAACAGCAGTCCTGTGCTTTAAAGAGCTAAATTTACATTCAGAATAGTTTAACTTCCCTCTTTTTTTGGTCTTTCTTTAGGACTGGGACAAACCTGAAAACATTCCAGATCCTGACGCTAAAAAGCCTGACGACTGGGATGAGGATATGGACGGAGAGTGGGAGCCTCCCATGATCCCTAACCCAGAGTACAAGGTAGGTTAAAGTTGGATAGTCATAGTCAGGGCGTAGACACAGAATAATCTATTCTGCCTGAGAACTGCTTAAAATGTACTTTGCTAAGGCCTCTGCAGCCTGATGAATACCTTCTGTATTGCAGGGAGAATGGAAACCGAAACAGATCGACAATCCCAACTACAAAGGAAGCTGGGTGCACCCTGAGATTGACAATCCTGAATACAGTCCTGATTCAAACATCTACAAGTTTGACAATATTGGTGTTGTAGGTCTTGATCTTTGGCAGGTGAGAGAGAACAATCTTCTTTGAACAGTAATGTTGTTGTTGTAGTGATGCTTAAACTACTGTGTAACATTTGTTACCTTTTCTTTTAATCTCAGGTGAAATCTGGCACCATCTTTGACAACTTCCTCATCACAGACGACGTGAAGGAAGCTGAAGACTTCACAAAGGAGACGTGGGGTGTGACAAAGGTATGCTGGTCTTCTTTTTAAGCTGCAAATAGACCGAATAACAATTCTTCTTCCGGGTGGAAAACTGCCACGTCATGTACATATAATCAAACAGTACTGAGCAAACTCTGCCATAAATTATAAGTTTCGAGCCACTTAAAAAACACACATTAAATATAACATACACTTTAAGTGTATGTTATTTTTAGAATATTTTCACCACTTTAACATGCTGTAAAATTGCCCTCCCCGGCAGGGATATGAACACAACACTAGACTCGGTTGAGAAAAACAGTCACATTACTGAGTTTCTGGTCTGCCGCTGCCCTGATCAGCTATTAGGCTTGTTAAAGATAAACTGCACCACACCTGGAATTTGGACGAGAACCGTTTTCTGAATTTTCCAGCAGCTTTCAGACTGTGCAGGAGGTCACAGAAACACTCACATCCTGTTAGATCTGATTCCATTTCAATAAAATGTTATCATACCCATAAATCAGTTCATTCGCAGTCCCCCATTTTGACTCAGTAGTCAAAAGTATCAAAGTATCAAAATACTTTACAGGCGATCTGTGATTTCTTTTTGTGGTTCAACGTCCATTTTACAATTAGTCTCTCAGACTGAAAAACTTCGCCATCGGCCACAACATTTATTCTGTTACAGAAAAAAAACAACTTTATACCAGACAAATGAAACCAAAATCCATCAGGGACATGAGAGCCAGGAGTTTCCCATCATGAACTTTTGAGGTTTTTTTTTTGTTTTTAGGTGTTGGAAATATGTTTAGGTGTGGCCCCATCTACATCAGTACATTGTTTAGTTTCTGTGCTTTTTAGATTTGGTTCATATAAGAAGTTAGCAAAGAAACACAGTTGAAGAAATAAGCACAACTTAAACGTCAGGTCGGACCAACGTGTTTAACTCGACTGAAAATGACAACAGAAATAAACAAGTTTACATATTTCGGCCTTTTCAAACAGCCAGTTGTTTTGTACCCAGAAGATTTGGGGTTTTTTTTTTTTTTTTTAGATATTTTGGGGGGGTTTTGCCTTTATTTACATGATAGTGATGGCTTGAAAAGGAGAAGGAGGACGACAGGCAGCAAAGGGCCAAGGTTGGAATTAAACCTGTGGCTGCTGCAGCAAGGAAATAGCCTTTTGTACATGGGGCGCCCGCTCTGTAAGGCTGCTTTCAGCCTCAACAAAACATTTATTTAAACGGAGATGGTGGTGCATTGAACTCCATGTTGTGTTGCACAAGCGCACTGCCTTTTGATACCACTGGGTTTAATTCAGCTCAGTCTAATTAGCTTTTTTGGCATTGAAAACATTTGTTTCCATTGCCAAAGCATGTGTGAAATGTAAACATGTAAGTACAAAATGGACATTTATTTCTCTACATGTAGCTGTTGATTGGGTTACACATCTGACAAACCCACCAAACAGGAGAAGAGAACAGAGTTTGTTGGAAAACGTTCTGAGATTAAATGCGCTCCGGGTGAACTACTGGCCGACTCGGTGAAGTGACTTTTGTTGTTAGCTGTATTTCACGGTGATTCGGTCTGTTGTCATTTATCGAACACATGAAACCATTGCCAGCGACACACTGAATAGATTAAACGACACAGTTTGTGATGATCTAAACTGTCCCCTCAGGAACCAGAGAGGAAAATGAAGCAAGAGCAAGATGACCTGAAACGAAAAGAAGAGGAGGAGAAGAACAAAGAACAAGACACCGAAGTAGATGAAGACGGTGATGAGGATGAGGACGATGAAGAAATTGATGACGAAGAAAAGGACGACATGGAGGAGGCACTTTCAGAAATGGATGAAGAGGAAGCAAAGCTTAAAGATGAGCTTTGAGGAGGTGTGGCCACAGATTTTGTCTGTCCCTCCTTTAGAAACTCTGTCCTCTATTTTCCAGGGGTATTGTGGCTGCTGTGCATCCTTTCCCTGAGATTTGGACACAACCCAATTTTGGGGGGCTAATGTAATGAAGTGGGGCGAGTGGATGTTAATGGACTTAGTTTCTCTTCGATTTTGATCATGATATTACCCTGTTTCCCCTGAACTACTGGATTTATTTTAAGGTCCGTCACCTCAAAAGTCTATTCTTCATTTTGTAATAACAGAGAAAAAGGTGGCACTGACACCCACTGTTGTCTTGATTTTTTTTTTGACATCCACGTCAACTTTATATGCAGATTCCCTTTGCACAGGTTGCACAGTTAACTGGAAACTGATAAAAAAAAAAAGACAAATTAACATTCGCAGATAATACGAATTCAGAATTTAACATCATTTTGGAAAATTTATCTTGCAACCTAGTGAAACAAAAAAAGATGCACATTTATAAATAAAAAAAATCACAGAATACAGACAGAAATCAAGATGGTGACGTAACTTATTTTGGTTGTCTGTGGCACTGACTTTTTATTTCCCTCTCCACGCGTTTTAAAGCATAATTGAAT
The DNA here is from genome assembly GCF_008729295.1 of Plectropomus leopardus. Classification (NCBI taxonomy): domain Eukaryota; kingdom Metazoa; phylum Chordata; class Actinopteri; order Perciformes; family Serranidae; genus Plectropomus; species Plectropomus leopardus. The sequence goes on along the minus strand of NC_056474.1, from coordinate 6,602,498 downwards.
GAAGTGTTTCGACTTAAATTAATCAAATAGGTGCAACAATGCAATTGTGTTCTACATTGAAATAGCACGAAAGTCTGGAGGAGCAGATGGCGAGCCCCTGATGTGACTCATGACATCACAAAAGGTCACATTTATTTGTATTGGGCAGAATGTTATTGATACCAAAGTTTTTATTAAAAGATTATAACCTTGTTGTCTGGTCTTATTGTGTTATATGCAAGTATATAGTTAAAATTGAATTATTATAATTATCTGACTCTGCACCCACATTCTCTTTATTTTTTGCAGTTGGACTCTAACTGTATAATAAACTTTAATAATTAGGACAACATTTCATAATTGTAGAGGTTTGACAGAGAAACCTTGTGTAGGAATATGAGTAAAAATAACAAGTGTGTATATATATATATATATATATATATATATATGAGTAAAAATAACAAGAAAAATAATTAAAATTTTATTATTAGATGCATTGACCCCTGACAAGACACTTAAGTAAAATGCAGATTTGGAAAAGTACTTAACATTAAATGATTCTGAAGTATATTTTTAATATCTATGATAATTATAAATATAGATTGATTTTATATGACAGATAATATTCAGTTGAATGAAGTGCAGTTATACATACATGTCATTGTGAGTTACACAATCATTTCATTATTTCATATTAAAATAGCCTTATTGTTCAAGTCCATTATTAAACAGTAAGCCATTATTGTTCATCATACGCTGAATAAATCATTAGAAAGTAGAAATTTTACTTCTTTTTTTCAGTATCTAAGGGTCGGCTGTTATAGTATGAATATTACTAAATAAATAATACAACAATATTATTAGTAATAGTAGCATAAAAAGCATTATATATTATTGAACAAAAACAATGCATATATTTACAGTATACTTTGCTAACTGAGAAAAAAATGCAAAAGTTAAACAATGAAATTGAATGTTTGTTTTTTCTGAACATTTTGCAACCGTCCCCAGGGCTGAGGTCAGGTGCAACATCTTTCATTCAAATACATATTGTAAAATATATGTCTTATTTAACATTTTTGAATTGTAGGGGTAAAGAGCAGATGTGTAAGTTTAATATATTAAACAAATGTTTGTTGTAGTCTAAATAGTCTCTGAATTACTGCGAGAAATGCAAAAAGTGTTGCGACCATCCCCAGTCTACCTTTAATTCGGGTCCCTGTGTTTGGTCTGTGTTTTTCCATCAGAGCTGTGACTTATCCAGACTGTATAACTGGAACAATATGGGTTTTTTTACTCTCTGATTACTCTCAGCCCCACTCACTCAGCGGTGGTGCCCGCGGTGTAGTGACCGAGACGGTCCACCCACCGGAACCGGGGCCCCTACGATCCGTCGCCGCTCGTGCCCGCGCAGTTAAGGGGCGTTTGCGCACTCCCGAGGCACCAGGAAAGATGGCGGCGCTCATGTCTCTCAGTCAGGTAACAACTCCAAACAGCTCAAGAAAAGTCTCATATTTCAATATTGGACATTAACAAGTGGCGGTGACAGTCGTTGTGTGTTCTTAGCACTTTACTGCTTTACAAACGGTGGAGAAAATTAGTCAGCGGAACCGTGTTAGCAACCTTTCGTTGTCAACTAAGTTTACATGTTAGCTAGGGTGAGTAAGGATAGCAAAGTTCCTGTATTAATGGAAGAGGAAGCTAACGTTACTGTTGCATTAAAGTTAACGTCAGGACCGAGGATGGTAATGATGAAAATATAAAAAAAAAACCGTTGTTAATTAGTGGCTAAAACTAAAGAAAAACAGCCCTTCTGTTCGTTAGCTAACGTTAGCCGCCAAAGCTGTGTTTTTCTAACGTTACTTTCAACGTTACCTCCCTCAAAGTAGCTACAACCGGCTAATGTTATAGCTATTTTCTAGTTTACTAACGATTTAATTTAATGTATATGCTAGTTGACACTCTTATTTGTAACTTGGCTGGTTTTATTTTTTTTTTTATTGTTAATTTTTTATAGTATTACATTTCATATTTCACATGCTACATTGTACAGACATGCATTTCATCTTAAAACATTGACCAATTATCATTTTCACATCATATTTAAAACATCATAAAGCATAAAAGGTCAAAGAGAAAATGGTTAAATTACATGGTGGTATTTTGTTTTGTTTATATTGATCATAATTCGAATTTAACACTACTGTATAGACATACATGTCATCTTAAAACATTGAAAAATTACCATTTTAACATCATATTTGACACAACATCAATCATAAAAAGGACATAAAACTAAAACCAATACAGTTAACATTAACTTGTACGAGGAAGATTAAAACCACAATATTATTTGTTTTTATGATTAGGTATAATTTTTCCGATTTTTTTGGAGCAGTCTTAATACCTTTGATGTTTGTTAACATTGTAGTTTAGAAACATAGTCAAAGAGATATTGTAGTTTAACACAAAACAGACAAATATTTGCAATATTCGTAAGCACTCACGCTTTATGGATGTGATATTTGTGAACAAGGCAGACAAGTTTGAGTGCATTGTTAGTAGATGGTGAGCCTGTATTACAATTTAGAAACAAGACCATGTCTTCCAATATTGGTGTCAATAGATCAACATAGAAACCTTAATCCAAATTTTCTTCGGAGTGAGAACATTCGTAGAATAATTAAGAGATTTATTCAATTTCTGTTCCAAAGAACAAGTTGGAGAAATGTGTTTAATTTTATGGTGTTATGTTTCTCTCCTGTCTGCCTCTCCAGTTATCAAATGGAAACCCAGCTTATGAGAGCTATTACAGACAGGTAAGGCTGCCGCTGTGATTTCCACTCCAGCTCTTCAAATGTTCATTCAACTGAATATTGTCTGTCATATAAAGTCCGTTGATAAATACAGTTGTGTCTGCTTTATCCACTTGCTATTGATTCTTTGTAGCTGGATCCAGTGGGCACAGGCAAAATATCAGCCGGAGATGCAGCTCAGTTCCTTAAGAAGTCAGGACTGTCAGATAGTACTTTGGGGAAGGTGGGTCACAAATTCAAATATATGTACACACAAAAACACACTCTTATAATCAGTCATTAGTTTAAAAAGCATCTTAAAGTTTTGTTTTTTTCCTTGTCATTTTTTTCCCTTAGATTTGGGATTTGGCAGATTCTGAAAGAAAAGGCTATTTGGACAGACGGGTAACACGACATTTCCTGTAAATTTGCTGCAATTTGTGTTGCTGATCTGTGCATAAATTACCAGACCTGACTTGCCATCTTCCTCTTTCGTAGGGTTTCTTCATTGCTCTGAGACTTGTGGCCTCCGCACAGTGTGGAAATGATATCAGTCTTCACAACCTCAACCAAAACTTAGCTGCACCCAAATTTGTAAGTAATGAAATGACTCTCCTCACAATGGCAGTGTCTAATGATGTGGTGGGGAACACAATAGGCCAGAGGTGTCCATACTTTTTTAAATGGAGGATAATGCAAAAATATGTAGGGACCAGTTGCTTCTAGCATTAAATGGTTTATAAGAATAAGAAATACTTCACCACAGTTGCTCTGATGCTAAGCTTAGAGAATTATAGAAAGTAGAAAGAAATACTAGCACAAACAAGGTAAAAAAAGTAAAATATAAATACAGTAATAAAAAAATCAGCACTTGCATGTGAATATTTAAAAACTATAAATATGTATAATGTACTGAGTGTGTAAAGTGTGTAAAAATATAAAACTGTGTCTTGTGCTACAATACAATGTATAAAACTAGTATGTAAAGTAAGAAAAATGAAATGAGTGTTTGATGCTACAATGTTCAACAGATATTAACATAAGTAAGAAGAACAATAAGAATATCCACAATATGTGTAGCATGTTAGATATAACCCACAATCAAGAGTTAAAAGAATATTGCACATTTGAATAATTGCACAGATGATTCCTGTAGATGAATTATTGCTCTAATTATTGTAGTTAAATAAACAGACTTCCACCGCTCTTGAAAGCAACAGTCCTGCTGCTGTTGGGTAACAGTTTATTTGTTTGTTTACGGGTGTCTGCATATGAAAACACATTAGATCCGCCTGCATAGTTCCGACTCGGTGCATGTTTACCAACTGTGTGACAGTGTGGCCATCACGAGGTGAACGGAAAAAATGCACAGCAAACTTACGTGATTAACCAGTATTGTGTGGAGGGCCACATATAGCATATTTTGAAACTGTATTAAAAGGCATTGAATTGATTCATCTAAAAATAAGACCTTAATTCGCATTAAAATGTATTAAATTGATCTTTCAAAAAATCTTTAAAAAACTAAGACACAGGAAGTGGGATATTATGAGTATTTGTTTCTGACTTAGCAATGTAAAATTTCAAAATATTAAATAATTGTTTTATTTTTTAAATTCTCAAATGCCTCTCGCATTAATGTCACACAGATCAGGATAGAAGAAGAACGTTTTAAAACATCTTTCAACATAAAATAGATTTTAACTTTACCAAAGGTCATGCTTTATGTTGCAATAAACACTTGGGTAAAATTGTGTCTGTTCCTGTTTTTTATCTTCAATCTTAGATGTTGTAAAATTAGTTTACAAAATAAAATTCTGAGTGACTTTAAAATGTCTTTAAAGGTCTTATTATTATTATTATTATTATTAATTATTATTATTATTATTTTATTATTATTGTTGTTGTTATTATCATTATTATTGTTTCAGTTTTCAAAAGTAACATATATAAGCAAACTAACTGGACATAGATGCAGCCATGTTAGCCTTTACATTTAAGTAAAAGGAAAGAATGGCTACAAGTAACAAAATGTTCGTGCAGCAAGGACTCAATCAATACTTAGTTAACAATGGGAAATGATATGTCCAAAAAATGTCTTAAATCTAACTTGCCTTAAGCTGTGGGAATCCTGTTGTAAGTCGAGCTGAGGGCTGTGTAACATCTGTCCTTGGGCCATGTTTGGCCCCCCGGGACAGATTTTGGTGATGCCTGAACTAGGCAATGAAACATTACTTCTGTTGCTCATATGAGCAATTAATGGACACTGAATGCTTTGAAAAGGGGTAATGTCTGATGAAATTGCACCTCCAACTGTATTTTCCCTGAGTTTTTACTGTGTTTGCCTTCTCTGCTTGTTGTATTATATCCTCACTTTATTTCTTACAGAGAGACACAAACAGCCCATTATTAACCGTTTCAACGACAGGGTCTGACTCACACTGGGCGATCAGGGTGAGTTGATACCATTTGTCAAGAATAATTTTAAAAGAAAAAAGAATAAAAGCGAGCTTGTCCCCCTAAATTTCATTTTTATTTCTATCCCAGCCGGATGAAAAAGGGAAGTTTGAGGGCATTTTTGAGAGCCTGTCCCCTGTGAATGGTCTCCTCGCCGGCGATAAAGTCAAGCCAGTTTTGATCAACTCCAAGCTACCTCTGGATGCATTAGGAAAGGTGATATTACTGGTTGGAATGATATAATAAATGACAATCCTCTGTCACATTGCAGTGGTAACAACTGAGAGCAGCTAAAACGTGTTTATTTTGGCATTTACATTACGTTTCTGTAGATTTGGGACCTAAGTGATGTGGACAAAGATGGACATTTGGACAAAGATGAATTCACAGTGGTAAGCTGCTGCCTTTTGTTTACTTTAAGTTTCACTGTTACTCAAGAATCAGAATCCAGTTTATTGACACGTAGGCATTGGTGAAGGAAGTATTACGACACTTGACGTTAGTAAAATGACTAAAACTTAACTGTGACACTCTTTCAGTAAAATGACTAAAACCACACTGTGAAAGCACTCTGATACAAGTTACTCCGTTACCCACAAGTACTGCATTAACAATAGTACTTAAGTAAAAGTGAAGTAAAATTTAAAATAAAAGCAAGTATTGCAAAATTTAAGGAACATAAATGTAGAATAAGATTACAATAAATATATGAAAAGATAACTCTTAAAAATGTGTACAACATATCATAATTGAAATAAAAGAGCTTTGCAGTTTTTAGAAGTGGTAGTTCCTGCATGAATGTGCAAACTATACTCTAAGAAATGAGCAGAGGCTCACGTTACAAGGACATAAAGAATCTGCACTATACAGATAACGTCCCAAGAACTGTGTTAATATGACATATACGTTGATGTAATGTTTGTGCATATGTGGTGGGTTCGGGGTTAAAAATAAGCACTAGCCTGCAGCTCAATGCTGGTAAAATATGCAAGCGGCTGCTAGATTTGCTTCACTCACCAGCCAAAAACACCATGATAATCTATTAAGCGTCTTGTAGATTTTGGAATCCACTAACCACGGTAGCAGGTGGACAAAATTTTTATTTCCAACCCTGGGGGGTCGATGTCAGTCGGGGTCCTGGGCTTTGTTGATAACTCTAGCTGCAGTTGGGAAGAGGCGTAATGTTGTAATGTAATTTTGTATTTTGGTCCTGATGGACTGTAGCCTCCAAATTAATGTGATTTCCCATTTTCCAGGCCATGCATCTTGTGTATCGTGCCATGGAGAAGGAGCCTGTCCCAACCACCTTACCTGCCTCCCTCATCCCCCCGTCTAAAAGGAAGAAGAGTGCAGGTGGGCTGCCGGGGGCTGTGGCTGTGCTGCCAGCTCTGTCCGGGCTCACGGCCGGCCCGGCTGCTCTTAAAGATTCCCTGCGAAGCACTCCTCCTCTGAGCAGCGCTGCTCCTCTCATCCCCAGTACCGTCAGCCTCTCCCCAAAACACTCCTTTAAATCCAGCTCACCGGTATGTTGCCTGTCTATGTTTCTTTTAAGGTGTAGAGATGTAGTGACCTTGTTTTTTTTTATTAAGATCCTCATTCGCTTTTGCACTGCAGCAACTATTCTTCCTGTGGTCTACACAGTGACATGGTGACAATACAAAAATAAACATTCACACTACACAACATAATATCTTATTTCATTCAGTGAAATTTTAGTCCCTCTTAATCAAACTCAGTTTAAATTCTGTTTAAATAAATAAACTTGGCTATACCAAACCAAGATTAATTTTAATGATGCAACAGAGCTCTGATGGATTTTAAATCTGGATTGACTAATTTTAGACCTGGTTGTACTAAACTCTGATTAGAGCTAATTTTATATGAGATTAATTCTTGTTGGTGCAACCAAGCCCAAATGTAGTCTCTAATCTCTAATCTCTAGTCTCTAGTCTCTCGTCTCTCTAATGTTGGGATGTGATTTTTTTAATGAGGCTAATTAATTTTAAGTAAGATGAAAGACGCAAGAAAAATTCAGTCCTCTTGAAAAAATCAACACGTTTAGTTTCCTTGCTTCTCCCTCAGTGAGTGTCACAAGGGCAGAGACTTGAAACCAGCATTTCATTTATCGATTCTTTTCTGTTGCTAATGGCTGGACTTGTTTTGCCACATTGTTTTGCACATATGCACAGGCGAGTATCTCTCCACCTTGTGCTACCTGCAGGGACTTTTCAGCCGTGACTTTAAGAGAAACAGGTTTCCGTGAAAGGGAAGAGAAGCAAGGCTCTGTTCACACTTGTACCACGATTGCCTGACATGACCGTCATCACACTTGTTGTGATGTTCCCTTTTTTCCTGCTCTGCCACACCTCGTTCCTGTTCTTTTCTCCCTGCCAGTATAAAGGCAGGTTTTACTGTTTAACTCAACACAAGGCACAATGTGAGTGTTCATGCCAGATTTCTTAGTGCAGTTTTCTTACACATGTACTATCACTGGCAGTAATTCATTATTGTATATCACAACAGAAATCAAGTACTTAACCCTTTGAAATCTGAGCAAATTGGCTTGATTCATTTTAAAAACAGGGAAAAGGGCAATGAGCAACTTGAGGAACAGAAACCCCAAAAAATGCTTATAAAGTAAAAATTCTCAACATATATATATATATATATTTGTTATGGAAAATTAATTTTTTTGGACATTTTTCCGTTTTTTCTTTAAAACTGACATTTTTCAAAGCTACGTATTTCTTGCAATGTGTAGAAAAGTTATTGCTAAGTTATTTCAGTGTTTTGTTGTTTTCAAAAGTAAGCAAACCACTTTGATCAGATTTTGAAGTTTTAAATACTTGGGATGCGTATGGTAGAAAAATGAACATAAAATTCATGGCCAGTAGCTCTTGTGGATAATCCTGCAGTCAGCAGGTCAGTGGCACGCTCCCTCAAAACTTGTAACATCTGTTGCATCGTGTTGTGTGAACAAACTGCAAACTTCAGAGTGTCCTTTTATTGTGACCAGCTCAAGGCACACCTGTGCAGTAGCAATGCTGTATAATCAGCATCTTGATATGTCACACCTGTCAGGTGGAGGGGACTGTCTTGGAAAAGGAGAAGTGCTCATTTTAACAAAGTTGTAACCAAACTTTGAGAGAAATATATTTATTTAGTGCATGAAAAAGATCTTAGATCTTTAAATTAAATCTGAAAAATGCAAGCAAAAACAGGAGAGCTGCGATTAAATTTTTGTTCTGGGTATAAGTCAGCGACAAATCATCTTGATATTTGTGGTAAACAGTAGATAAAAACATTAATTTTAGGACTGCTGTGTTTGGCTTGTTGGTACTTAAAGATTTTCCTCATTTGTCCAGTTCATTTTTAATTTAAACCAGAATGAAAGTAGTATAATTCATTAAAACCTGTTAATTTATAAAAAAAACTGCACCAATTGCTTATCTAAAATCACATAAATGTTTTATGTTTTGTTCATAGCAGCCAGCGGTGAACTGGGTGGTGCCTGTGGCTGACAGGGAGCGATATGATGAGGTCTTCAGGAAAACAGACAGCGACAACGACGGCCTTGTTAATGGAACTGAGGTCATAGAGATTTTCATGCAGTCCACTCTCTCCCAGACAATGCTGGCACAGATATGGTGAGACCACAGCTCGGCTCAGATCATATTTATTTGCAGAGGTTTTCCTCATTACCTCCACAACAACACACACTGAATCACCCACCACTGGTATCACTGGGTTTAACTCTATAGCTCCATCTGGTGAACAGTTTAGATCATCACGTTTTCCAGAAGAGCGGTGCAGCATAAGAAGGGAAACATGATGGCAGATGCTATTAGCACCCAGGTGTGTGTTGCCTACAGTGCTATTTGCATCCGGGGTTGAATAGCTAATGTGGCAGTTTTCACCTGGGTGCATAATATATTCCTGGGCATCCTAACAATGTTAAAATATGACGCTGAGATGAACGGGTCTATGAAATCAGCAACTTAATACATCCTTAAAACTGAAAAGGATAAGTCATCTAAGTCTAAAAAAAAAATGCCAACATTATGTGTGTTGTGTTGTGTTCAGAGTGCTTTATTGGCATGTTAGCTCAAAAAATAATGTTACCAAAGTATCAAAACACAACTCTCTCTCTTTCTCTCAAACTCAGACCTAACTCCAGTTAAACGGAAAAACTAGGAAAGTTTTGATCAAATATAAATCAAGATTATGTTACTGCTCTGCCTATTTCTCAGCTAACATATATTTAGAAACACGGCATACAGTTTTGTGCACAGTGACAACGGAGGCTGAAAATCTGAGCTCAGACAGTCAAACTAAGCAGCGCTGATCAAATATAAACCAAGATACTGTGTTGCCTATTTCTCACCCCAAATGTTTTCAGAAACATGTTTTAACTTGCAGTTTGACTGTAATACGAGCTCAGTCGTTACCTACAAGTCAGTAACAAACAAGTCCACATTACATCACCTACCAGCCGGAGCATTTATTGGTGCAGTGTTGCACAGTGCATTCTGGTTGTTGTAGGTTTCCTGCCTCTTGAGCTAAAGTGAATGTCACAGTCCCTTTTCTTTGCTTTCTCTGGTCATGCAGCACCAATTTCAAAAGTATGTGCGTCTTTCTACTGCAGAGACAGACCAGCTATATGAAAAGTCCATCTGTCCAGTAGTAAAATGCTTTTAAATACTGCATCACCTGGCTGTCAGGAAATACATATGAGTTTAAAAAATTTACCATTTAAATCTAGCCCTAACTGTGATCTCTCAGTCCTGATCCTGACCGCTTTTGACCTTAACATGTCAACATGACAAGAAGCCCGCTAGCCAGTCACAGCATGCAGTGGATCCAATATATCGCTCCGTATGGATTGTTGTAAATAGCTAAATAGCTGCAGCGTGACTATCCTCATCCAGGTGCAAATAGACACTCTGAAAAAGTTGTTAAGGTGGTGGAATATATTGACATGCCATAGGACGTTATTATCAGTGGACGTTTTGTAATATTTCTCAGAAAGAATCTTTCTTTGAGTGAAGTGTCTCCTCGTCTCTGCAGGGGACTCGCTGACACTAAACAGACCGGCAAGCTGACCCGGGAGCAGTTCTCTTTGGCCATGTACCTGATCCAGCAGAAGGTCACTAAAGGCGTGGACCCTCCCTCCACTCTCACTCCAGACATGATCCCTCCATCAGAAAGGACTGCAGCTTCAGCGGCGGGCCCTGTGAGTCCTGACTTTAGCCCACTGCAATCACTGTTTTGACTTTCAAATGCTCTATTTATTGAACAAATCCTCCAAAGCCATTTTTTTCTTGCATCTGTACCTCAAGAATCTGTTTTCCTGCTACTATATTCATTTTAAATGGTAAGTTCTGCTTTCTGGCTTTTCATCCTTGCCTTGCAAAACTGTTTTTTTATGCTTTTGCTTTTTTGCGCTCTCTTCTTTCCTTTCTAACAGAGCTATTTGGGGCTTATGTCAGCTGTGAGACCTGATCTTGCTGCACTATCTTATATGCGCAGAGTGAGTAGTTGAGCTTTGTGTCACAAGGTGGCGCTTTTGTTCTGTGCTATCCCCTATCGAAGTCTGAAGCATGAGGTGCAAACAGGACGTTGCTCTTTTTGTATGTATAGGTTTCAGCAAAAACAAACAAAAGCAAACATTGACTTTATTAGATCTTGTTTATACACTTAAGTATATGTCATGCTTTGCATTTTCTCCATATATGTCTTTCCCAAACATCAACTGAGCTGCAGGCAAACACTGCCACCTGCTGCAGATTCATCATCAGTGGCCTGTCACAGCAGCCAATCTCAACTAACGTCCTGCTACAATATAGTTACTTTACCCTTTGAAACCTGGATCGACATCAGTTTTCTCGGGCAGCTTGCAGACACCTTTCATGAGCTATTTGAATGTTTAAAACCTGAGCACATTGGTTTCGAAAAAATGGGAGGAAAAAGCAATGACCACCTTGGCAAGAAATGTCCCACAAATTGAAAGGAATTAGTATGGCTTCAGAAAGCATGTTTTTACATTTTTTTGGTGGTGATTTTTTTTAAAGAAAACCACAGGTTTGAAAGGCACGTTTTCTTTAAAAACTGGGCAGTTTTTATAGAAATCTGGAAAAAATAAACACATTTTTGTTTGTTTGATTGTTTTTGTTTTTGAGAAAATGGGTTTGAAATGCATGCTTTCTTTAAAAATGGCCAAAATTACACCTCTAATCATAGCCAGAAACTGTAAAAACAGAAATTATTGTTGGATTTTCAAATTTCTTATATTGCTTGAACACATCATTGGGGACGCTGAAATTATGATTGAATATACTTTGAATCTTTGGAAAAATGCAGCGAGAATGGGACAAAAATAATATTTTTGGGTCCTTGAAAAGTCATGGAAAAGTTTTGAAATTTTGTACATGAAAATGTGTGGGAATCCTGAATTAAGGGGAGCAATGGCATATATTTTACTGATGCTTTCGAGTGCTCATAAAAAGGAGAGGACACTGATTGGTCAAAGATATAATGTGTTAAACACTTCTATATTAATCACTGTAGAGTGTTTTGTATTCTGCTGCATGTGTGCATTTCTCCTCATTCATGTATTGTCTTGAACACTTGCCTCCTCCCATGCATTGCAAGGTGTTTGTATTTCCTTCCTGTGTCTTTGTTTTGTTAGAGGTACCAGCGGGGAGCTCCTCTCCCCCCCCGCACGCCATTTATGTCCCCTCTGCTCTCTTTTCCTTTTTGTGCCTTTGTCCCCATTTCAACGTTATCCCTCTTGTCCCCTTTTTTTGGTGTCAGTGTCCCAGTCCAACCTGCTGTTGTCACACTTGTCATCCCTGTTCTCACCTTCTGTCACCCTCACTTCATCCATTGCGCTTTCTTACCCAGCTCTCTCCCCTCTCTCACTCGTCCGTCTCCGTCTCTCGCCTCAGGACAGCGCCAGCTCCACGGGGTCGGCCGAGCTGACAGGCATCAAAGAGCTGGATGACCTCAGCCAGGAAATAGCTCAGCTGCAGAGGTGAGCCCATGAGTAGCAGGAGGAGAGCTTTGTTTCTCTTCCTCTGAGAAAAGGAGAGAGGTGTTAGTGAAGTGATTTTCAGTTTCAATGCTCATTTAAACTCTTAGATATATTTTCTGTTAAATAATGTTTAAGCATTATTTAACAAAGTGCTCTTATTAGATTGCATTTACTCCAAGAGAGACTTAGCCAAGAAAGCAGCATCAACATGAAGTCTTGCTTCACGCCAGTTAGAGCATATTCTACACTCTTCATTAACACGTGAAATCAAATTATTTGTATATAGCCAGAGGTAATATTCAGATTATTGTCATGCTAACATCTTTGCTAGGTTATTTTGCATTCTTTGAAAGTTTAAATTTAAGTAAATATAACACAGTTTCAAGATTTCAAGATCTGGAGTACATGTGGACATTTCAAATCATTAAGGTACACTATAATAACAATAACAGTCAGAATAAGAACAAAGATAAACTTTATTTATATAGTACCTATCATACAAGGAATGCAGCACAAAGTTCTTTACATAATGTAATGTATTTGACGAAGGCTGCATCCCAGATTTTCTTTCTCTCTCTGGCTCCATGTAAAAGCAGCATAAACAGACAACTGAACCGTTTTTGTGCCCATGCATGCTCAAGTTTACCACCTCAGGACAGTTTATATTGGATCAAGTAAAGTGACCATCAAGCTAAGTATATCTTTGCTTTGTTAGGAAGTTATAACATTCTGTTACTTACCTTGCTCATCTTCCGTGTTGTCCATTTATAGAGAGAAATTCATTCTGGAGCAAGAGATCAGGGAAAAGGAGGAAGCCATCAGGCAGCAAAATAGTGAAGTTCAGGTAAGGCTGAGCCAAAACGATTTCCAAGTCCTCTGCTGAAGGTTAAAATTTCAGTTCAGAGTTGATAAAGATGATACTTGCTCGCTGTGCCCTGCAAACACCTGTGCTTGTGTGTGTGGCTGGCGGACCCTCAGGACATGCAGAATGGATTGGACCGGGAGAGCAGCAGCCTGCAGGACCTGGAGTCACAGAAGCAGGATGCCCAGGAACGACTGGAGGAGATGGACCAGCAGCGCTCCAAGCTGGAGGGAATGCTCAACGACGTCAAGCAGAAGTGCCAGGAAGAGTCCCAGATGGTTGCATTTTTTTCTTGCATTCTCCAGAGAATAAGTTTTAAAATATTGCTCCTTTTGATCTGATCTCATTAGTAGGGATGTTCCGATCAAGTTTTATTGATTTCAATGTATTGATTTTGATTTTGAGTCACGATCAAATATGTGTATTTACCTGGATAATACAGCTGCACAATGCACACTTCAAGTGCTTTAAAGTTATTAGAAATCAATCCAGTGTATATGCCTGATAGTTAAATAGCTCTGCAGTGCAATACAATGAAAAAATGTCTGCATCCAAACAGCTCTTTGAAGTTGTTTTTTTTATGTTTATAAAATAACAAAGTAAACAAACTAAAAGTATTTTTATGGCTCTTATTACAATTCCACTTAGTGCAGCATTTGTTTACTTTCCACCAAATAACTAAACAAAATAAAATATGTCTTCAGAAATTGCTCTCAAATCCACTTAGTGGTCCATTATAATGAAAGTGCAGAGCACAATAAATGAGTAATATAAATAAAATTGCACTTCAAAGTAGTAGTGTTTTAGTTAAACTTTAACATTTTTGGTCACAACAAATAAAAATCAGTCACAGTTGCACTTATTAAAGCATTATAGTAAATCTAGTTCATGTAAAATGAACAACAAAAAAATTAAATTCCACTTAAAGTGGTGTAACAGCTTAAGTTAAACATGAAAAAAGTCTCTACTTATTGGAGTAGCAGCATGACAATAAAACCTGAATATCTGCCACAAATCGTACTCTCCGTCTACATCACCTGTGTGTCTGCTGTAGTAAGCAAAGGATCGGGCATGGTGCACGCTCAAAATAGAGTGCGAAAAAATGTGTTGATTGGGCCCTATACTGATCCTTCCAATCCGATCAGGACATTCCTACAAATGTTCAGTTATTTAATAGTTACACAACTGATGAGGCTACTATTATATCACTGATGTCCTTTTTTTCTGCTTTTCACCCTCCAGATCTCGTCACTGCAGAGCCAGATCCGCTCTCAGGAGACAGACCTCCGCAGCCAGGAGGACGAACTGAGCCGCACAAAGGTGGACCTGAGCCGGCTGCAGGATGAAGAGGCAATGCTCGAGCAGAGCCTGCTCTCTGGTCGGGTCCAGCTGGACAGCATCAATAAGTCGCTCAAAACTACACAGGAAGAGATTAACCAGGTGAGTGCAGACAGAGTAACTCCAGGTTACACAAGAATGTTCTGCCACTTCTGCCCAGTAAGCTCCCCGATCAGCTCTGTATGGTGTGGCATGAAGATTGGCTGTGAAATTAAAGGGTTTTTGAGTTGAAGAAACAAATGAAGCTCTGGATGTCCAATCATAACACTGACTCCCTCTTGGTGATAGAAGGGTTTGTATGTTTATCCACTATCTGTGGAATTTCAACTTGTATTGTGTTTTGTGTTGCTGGTGGTATTTATAACACAGCTTTTACTTTTGGAAACATTAGTCTTACTTTTACTTTCATGACCTTTGTGCTAAAGTATGTACCATGCTCTGAGGCACACCTATTTGAAGCGCACTGGAGTGAAACAGTTTGTTTTGGGAAATTTTGGCAACTATTAAACCACTTTTACTTCAGCTTTCAAAAGCCTTTTTCATTTAAAAAAGTGAGTAAACTTGATTGATTTCTTTCAAAAAGGGGAAGAAGTCAACAAGCAATTTATGAGAAGAAATTACCCCAAAATATGCAAGAAGTTAGTGAAATATATGAGAATGTTACCTAAACATAAGCATAAAAAGGAAGTAAAAAAGTAAAGTAAGTAAAAAAAAAGACAAGAAATAACCTGAAAAAAGTGCTTAAAATGTAATAATTCTGTAACATTATTTTAAATATATAATTACAAAACAATTTAAATATATTTTTTTCAGCATTTTTCCTAGCTTCCTTAACAGTTAGAGTTACAAATTTTTTACAATTTACAGGATTTTTCTTGCAAAGTTGCCCTTTTTTTCCATGTTTTCAAAAGGAATCAAACTAATTCGCTCAACGATCAATAAACTTGTGAAAGTTTTAGGAAAGTCATGGAATTTTGTTTTGTGTAGTGACATTTTTATAGTAATCACCCCTGAATAATCTTTCATGTAATGTAACATGATACAAAATTAATTTTATAAAGCTGTTGATGTCACGCAGCAACGTTTGTTTACCATTACGTATGTTTCTCCGTTTTCTTCCCACATCCCATCTCTCCCTTCATGTAAACCCACTAGCTGAAATTCTGTTTGAATCTGATATGTTTGAAAAATGCCAGCAAGTGGGGCAAGAAAAAAAATGACCATGGGTCCTTGAAAAGTCATGGAAAAGAGTTTAAATTTTGTTCATGAAATTGTGTGGAAACCTTGATTTTATGAAGTCTGATGTGGAATAAACAGTCTTTCATGTGTTTTTTAGGCTCGCAGTAAGCTGGCGCTCATCCAGGACAGCCAAAAGGAGGTGACCAAGACCATTGAGCAGTACAACAGCGCTTTGAGCGACATCAACGGAGGAAACTTCAGCAACCTGCCGGACTTAAATGAAGGTTTCACTGAGAAGGAGAACGGAGGTTTCAGAAGTGCGGTGAGGAAATCGTGAATATATCCTACTTTTCACCACAAGAATTCAGCCCAGAAACTTCATTCACCTTTCCTCGTAATGAGGACCACTTTTCATGTCACCAACTCAAAGTGTGCGTGTTTCATGACAACGCAGATGTCAAGAGGAATGCAAACACATCTTATGGCATATATTACCATGTTTTTTAGCCGTGATGTTTTCGGGTTGTCCGTCCGTATGTTCATACGTCCATTTCTTGTGAACACGTTTTATCAAGAATGCATCGAGATAATTTCTTCAAATTTGGCACAAATTCTCATTCATTCTCATGAATGTATTAACTCAAGAACATCCTGAGAGAATTTCCTCATGTTTTGCCAAAACGTCCACTTTGAGTCACTGATGAACTGATTAGGGTTTGATGGTCAAAGGTCAAGGTCACTGTGACCCCGCCCATCACATTTTTGTCAACACATTGACCAAAGTATACCTTGAAGGAATTTTGTCAAAATCTGCACAAACATCCACTTTGGATGAATTGATTAGAATTTAGTGGTCAAAAAATAAAGTGATGACATTTTATACCTAGAGGGTCAAAGGTCAACTTTATTTTGACATCATAAAGTTCTGCAAAAATACTTTTCACAAAAAAAAAAAGATCTTTCAACATTTTTATGTGTTTTTATCCTTCTGTTCCTGCATTATAAAGCAGGAACAGAAGGGGAGACATTTGGTCAGATACTGAATAGATGTGTGTGAAGCATCCATGTTTTCACAGACATGGATGTAACCTGTGAGTGCAACTGGTTCGCTGAGGCGCACAACTGCAATGCGGTCATTTATATATATATAGATTCATATATGAGTGTGTAGTCTTGTAATGTGTAGACTTGACTATTGAAACATGTGTTAATCAGGTTTCTTTTCTGGATTTGTTCATCAGGATGACTCATTCAAGTCTAAGATAGCCATGTTCAACAACAGCAGTGTTAAGGAGCCTCCGGCAGATCCCTTCCAGTCTGAGGACCCCTTCAAGTCCGACCTCTTCCAAGGTCTGAACACCTTCCTCTGTTTTGTTATTTTTTGTAATTGTTATTCCCTGCTCCGCCAGCTGGTAACCTGCACTAATTTAAGGCCCCTATGAAAAGGCATTTCCACTCAATATGTACCACCTGAAATGGACCTGTATTAGGTGTCACATTGTACAGTTTTAATGGAGTGGAAGTGGAAATATTTGTTGTGTGTTGGAGTCTGTTGCAATTCTGGCTGTGGAAAACATCAAAGAAAGCTCTGATTATTTCTTCGCAGAGACTGAAGATGATTGAAGTCTATAGCCAGCAACAGTTGCTCATTTCTTACTGTCTTTTTTGTTTTTCTAGATCCATTTGGAGGAGATCCTTTCAAAGAAAGCGATCCTTTCAAAGGCACCTCATCTGAAGATTTTTTTAAGAGAACAGACAAGTCAAACCTGTTTGGATCGTCAGACCCCTTCGGAAAGAAACCCACACCACCAGCCAAGGTATCAAACACCACCTTCTTTTTAACACTCATGTTTATTGGATGTGGGCGTTTTGTTTTCAACGTGAATGAGAAAACCAATGCTCTTTTGTCAAAAGTTCAAAATGATATTTCCTTTTTCTTTGCTGTACTTGTCAGTGCCAATAAAAACAAGCTCTGACGTGTCTTCCCTTTTGTTAATAACTGAGAAAGCAAACCAGAACATCAAAGAGAGATTTCTAGTGGTTATGCTGACGGTGTCATTGTACATGTATTTTAATTGAGATCTTTTGAAAAACTTACTTACTGTGCTTGTGCTTTGCCTCTTTGTTTTTCTCAGCCAAGTGCACTCAGCAGTGGTGACCCTTTTACATCAAACAGTCAGAAACAAGGTATGTTGCTGCTCTCAAGCATCACGGGATGTCAAAACATGGAGAGATTTTACTTTTTCTCTGTTATAAATGTAAAGATTAACCAGTGATGGAGGAGGTATTTAGATCCCTTACTTAGGTAAGCCTACTAATATCACACCATGAAAGTACTCTGTTATAAGTAAAAGAACTGCACTGAAAATGTGGCACAAGTAAAATAAAGTATAATCAGGAAAATGTACTTGAAGTATTCAAGTACGGGGCGTCCTCTAACTCACCTGCTAGAGTGTGCGCCCCCGCCGAGGCCTTTGCATTCCATCGATTTCAGCCTGTGGCCCTTTGCTGCGTGTCATTCCTCCTCTCTCTCCCCCACATTTCCTGTCATTCTGCAGCTATCCTATCAATAAAGGGAAAAATCCCCAAAAAATAATCTTTAAAAAAAAAAAAAGAAAGTATTACAAGTAAAAGAACCCAATGCAGACAAATAAAAACACCCCAATAATTAAAAATTTGATAGATAGAAGTTAAATTACATAATGACTTAAATGTTCATCAGAAATAGTTGCCAGTTAATTATCTGTCAGTCGGTTAATTGATCTACTAAGTGTTTCAGCATTTCCTATTTTTGGAGCTGGACTGTTTAAATGCGCTGTAGGAAAATACATTCCTAAAAAATTGCATTTACTTGCCTCTGCAGCAGCTGCTCCTCTTATCCATTGATCTTGACAAACAAAGCAAAAGCAGAAACAGGATACATAGAAGGAAATACAACAACAGAAAGCCAAACAGATCTGTTGAACAGCAGAGAGATGAAACAAGGGTAGAGTAAGGATAAAATTCAAACAGGAGGGAAAATAATGCAAGACACAGGATACAACATGCCATTATAAAATAATACAAACAAATAAACTGAAAACAACAAAAGTAATAAAAAGCAATGAAACCACAAATAAAGGGACATAAAATAAATAAAACATAAATAAAATAGGTAAAATAATTTAAAAGGGTCACGTACAAAAAAACAACAACCAAAAAATAGGAAAGTTTGCTATATATAAAAGCCGGTTTTCCGTGTAGATTTCCCAGAATGTGACTCTATTAAATGACATCCAAATGTGAAGAAAAAAAAACACTCTCTAGTTGTGAAACAGGTCTCAAAGAGTCATTCTTTGCCACTCTGGGTGACGTGTTACATTTAGCTTTTATTTTTGAGGGCATCAGGGGCAAACAATTTTTACTCACTGTGGCTTCAATTTTTCCTGTGGTTTAGGGCTATTTTTAGTCGAGTACCTACGCATTTAACTACTGGCCAACTAAAAATACTCCCCCTACCCTGGAAAAACAGGAGGCTTGCAGGAGCCAAACATAACAGAAACTTTTTGACTGCTGGTCCTGCTCTACTAGAATACACTGCCACTCCTTTAACCAGTTCTCTACTGCCTCTGTCCCGTCTTTATATCTGCTGCTATTGGACTGCTCTGCCTCATTCGCCACGGAAGTTGTTTTAAGTTAGTGGCTACCTCTGGTCGATGCTCTGCCGTGCTACACACCTTCAGAAGAACACAGAGGCAACTGTAGACCTGAGCTGAGTTACTGTGCGTAAAAGAAAACACTGCGCACTTCCACATGAATGGGGTCTCTTGTGGTTGCGCACTCACAACAAACATATTCTATTACAATGTTTTGTTTTTTCACTGTAACCATCTGCAGTTTGCTGTTTTTTTCATTAAGCGGCGTACCGCTGAGCTTCAAAACAACCCGGGCACAGTTCTGGTTAACAGTACGCCAACTGACGCCTTTAATTAACCGATCTGATGCATACGTCAGGTTTAACAAAAACCTCTGCTTTCCAGGGTTTTTTTTTTTCTTTACACGGAATGTCATGGAAAATTAAACGGTCATGCCACATTCCCCTCTCTGAAAATAGCATGAAGGCCCTTTCAGAATAAGCAAGATGCAGAGATGATTTTTGAACGTGTGGTTTGAGGCTTAACTTCATTATAGTTTCTGTTTTTTTCCATAAATGTATTCAAATGTTCCAAATGCATTTCAATGTACTCTTGTCACAGATGCATTTGGGATAGCCGACCCCTTCGGAAGTAACTCTTTTGGAAGCAAAGGGGGTGGATTTGCCGACTTTAGTCAGATGTCAAAGGTAAGCTCTGGAGACTCTCGGAGTTATGAATCAGTTGCACCATAAAGCATCATTTTCCACTGGAGCTGTAGAAAGTTGTGTCGTTAATTTTACTCTCATCATGAGTGATTTTCTAGTTTTCCTGCCAATTTATCACATTTACGAAGGCTGTCTGGTACAAAGCCAGAGGCTTTCGATGTTGGCTGACATTTCTGTTGGAGTCGTCATTTTGTGTGATAGTTGAAAGAATTTTTTTTTGTCTTCTCCCTTGTGTGTGTATAGAAGTCAGACAACCCCGTCCTCCCATCAAAGAAAAATGTGCCTAACCGGCCTGCACCTCCCTATGGTAAGCCCTGTGTGTGTGTGTGTGTGTGTGTGTGTGTGTGTGTGTGTGTGCTTGAACATGACTGTGCTTGTAGCTTAACTTGACATTAATGGTCCAGTGATGTTCATAATTAGAATGTAATAGTTGGGTTTAACCAGTTGAAATCAATACAGTTTTTCATGCCAACGCTGTCAGCGCTACATTGTAAGAACTTTCATTTGCCACTTAGAGCTGCGTGACATCAGCTTTCATTTCATTTTAATTGTTGCAACTGAAAGTCATTTTTGCGATGCTCATTATGATTGACTGTTGTCCTACTAAAAAGGTATTTTGTGCCCTGACGGTATGCGGAAAAAAACTACTTCCCTGTTAAGCTGAGGGTGCAGAGAAAGCAGTTAGTTCTTTTGAACTGTTTGTAAACAGGAAAGCTGTTGGTAGAGGGTATGGTAGTGCTATGTCTTCACAGAGCAACGTGACCTTGTTAGTGGTATCAAGACAGTTTAAAGGCAGTGTTAAGTTAAAGTTGTGAACAGTGTGATGAGATTAAGAGCTACTTCTATTGCTTTTAGATGCAGGTTTTAGCTTGTTTTTTTCACATGCATGTTAAGTCACACGCTACCCACAGGCCATGCCCAACACATGGCCTTCCGCTGTGACCTTGCACTTAGTCCTTTAGCAGAAGCCACAGCGTGAGAAAGTTGGTGTTCCCCTTTGTGTTACCACACAGAGACGGGTAGAGATGAGTGGCCAGGGTTAGCCAGGGAGCCAGCCCCAGAGATGTGCCTCATACGCGATGAGGAAGTAAGAAGCCCACATGTAGTTTGGTTATTTAAAGCTGAAATTGCTGTTGTTGTTTTTTTTCTTTATTAGTTAGTGGAGCTTTTATTTGCACCAGATGCAGCTGGAGCACAAAGTTTGAGCGATGAATCATTGTGGCCACTTCATAACACCATGCTTGTAGGAAACGTGTTCAAAGCTTACAGTAGACAAGGGCGTGTCCGCCTTTTAAAATTTTATGTTCCAAAAAAGCGACGCTGTGCTTGTTCAAGCTTCAATGCATCACTGAGCGTTACTCAAAAAATGCGGTTAACACCTTTTTTTGAACCAATTTCTCTCCCCCCGGGGTGACTACTCTGTGTGCCATGAGCTTAAAGCTGATGGCTTCCTGTGAAAATTCAGCAGCACAATATTACACACAAGTCTTTAAAGTGTGAGCTTATTTTCCCAGGGGGGGCTACCTGTTGTTAACTTCTGAAATGAAGGCACTAACGTTTGTTGTCTTTATGTGGCTTTCATATCTTCTTTGAATGTCTTCCTTCTCCAGGAGGTTTTCTCAGTTTGACTGCATCAGAGCCGTTCCCGAGCGTTCGCTCCACAGCAGACAGTAGAGACGCTTTTGTCACGACACACTCGAGTAAAGCATCCAAAGACTGCCCTGTGGGTTTCGCAGATTTTGGCTCCGTACGTGTAGTCCGATGGGTCAAGTATCTTTGTCTGCATGAGCTGCTGATGTCACTCTTCAGATCGTAGAGCTGCAGGCTCAGAAGGGTCAGCTCTCTGTCACGTGGCCTCATTTCTGTTAACTGCCTCACAAGCGATCGCAGGACCGTCGTACACACTGGCTGTTGACTAACAACTGACAGAAAACCTGAGAGCTTTTTTGGTGTGGAGGGATATTACATGTTTGCATGACTGAATTGGACAGTCCTCGTATTAGTGTCTATCTCGTCGTGTTTTGCGTCCGTCCACCTGGTAATGGGGCTTTTGCATGCTTGCGTTGTCTCTGGCTTCAATCTTTGGCAGGAAGTCAAGGATTTACACAGTTTTAGTCAGTGAGCCAGTGAACTTGCCCAGTCAGGTAACACTCCAGGAGCATTTTTAAGTCTTGAAGTACAAGCTAAAGGCTTATTCGCTGTCAAAGCATGATATGCCTTGAAGCAGAGCACAACAGAGTAAATCTGCCTCTTTGTCCTTCTCCTTCCGCTTCTTTGCCATCATGTACAACCTAACGACTAAGCGTGCTCTCATGCAGAGAAGATGCATGGCAGGTTTTTGTGTCTGGTTTACAATTTGACATGACATGAATTTATGTTATCCCTCATGCCAGCATGACAGTTGTGAAAGGGATTTGTTGGGGGTTTTTTTATGGAGCTCTGTATTGTAATTTTTGTTTTTCTGCCAGGATCTGAATGTGTCAAGGTAAGATTGTATACAAGGGTGTGGTGGTCAATCCTTTGCATGTGAAAAACCTCTCCACACTGCATAATCTGAGTACGATGATTCTTGAGCACGATTATTTTAAATTTCACATTGATCCAAGCACTGAATGTTTACAGGAAATATGTGACCAGTAACTCATTTATCACTAGCCCTTTTTACACAGAGTTCGCGTTATAGCGCTGCTACGAAGTCCCCTCTTTGCCCCTCCTTTGCATTTTTACACAGAACCAAACAATGACAGCTCCAGTGTGTGAATTTAAATAGCATGCCGCCATCACAGAACCAGAAGTAACACAACAGCAACGACCACATATATGTGTCAGCAGCATTTTATAAGCAATAACAATGGCATAACATAATCATTTACCGTCTCTGTTACACGGCAGCTGATCTCATCCTCTGCTGGGAGTTTAAGGAGCTCCCAAATCTCATTGTTTTCCCAATTTGCGGACATTTCCGGCCACTGTTAATCTTTAAGTTAGCCGCTAACTGACACTAACTGCTTTTGAAATCCTCCAGCTATTGGTCACACTTATAACTAGGGCTGGAAAAACAAAACCAGTCATCTAATATTCATATTTAACAGCCAAATATAATTCAGCTGACCCAATTCTGAGTCGGGTACAGCCCTACACACATAACACGTCATCAATACGTTACACCCATCCTGCACATGAGCCCATCCTGCCAGCTGGCCAGTTTATTCAGCGATGTTTTCACCAATGTTATCACCTCCACTGCCAGTTTAAAGGCGAGACAATTCCCCTCCCCCAACACCACCACCAATTCCAAGATTGAACCTTTTATACAGAACACCGATGCGACATAATGGTGTAATATTCCCGCCTTTAACAGGCGGTGTACAAGGGGCTACTGTGTATTGTGTAGTTTAGTTTTGCTTTCTTGGCTTTTTTTTGTGACGTCCAAGTGAATATTTGTATTTTTGCAGTCATTTTTCTCTTACCTCTATAAATTAAATCACAGCAGTTATCTTTCAATTTTCTGCCTAATTAGAAACATTTGATTTTAAATTTGCATCCACCGTTCGTTTTTACATCTTGCTTTCACCCAGAGACTTCTCTCTTTTCGTGTTGACATTTCAGCGCTTCTTCGCATTTTTTATCCACTTCTAATGTTTGTTTCTCTGTTCTAGTTTGGAAGTGAGAGCCAGCAGCTGGAGTGGGTCAAGCGGGAGAGCGAGCGTGAGGAGCAGGAGAGGCTGAGGAGGCTGCGGCTCCAGGAGCAGCAGGACCTGGAGCTGGCCATCGCTCTCAGCAGGGCCGACATGCCCAGCGCCTGACCAGGCATGCCTCACCACACCACATCTTTTCGTCCTCTTCCTTCTGCCTTACAGTCTTCTGTCCGCAGGCTCATGACAACAGCACCGACACTGGCCCGACATGACTAGCAGCCCCTGTTACCAATTTGTGTAAGAGACCAGTGTTTCTCCAGCCATGACTGGACTCATGTCAAAACAACTCCACATTTAGCAAACCAGTTCCGGTTCATTGCCCCCAAACTACACGGCAACTGTAATCAAGGACAATACAGAGCCACTTTATTTAAACCCGGCTTTATCCTCCAAGAACGTAGCGATTTAACGCAACCAGAAACCGGCAGGGACCTCCACCGCAACCATCTAGCTCCATATGTTATTACTGCTAATCACCCTGCCTTATCAGAACGCCTTTCTGTTGCAAGAAAAATGACCTTTTAATAATATTTTACTGTTTTATTTATATGCAAAAGCAATCTGTGGTGTATGAAGTACTTGTAAAATGCACTGTATAAACTCTTTTATATCACCTTTAATTAGTCCAAAAAAATTGTCGGGAAAGTCTAACTGCATATGCTAACAACTCCGTTGGCCGATGAGTTTGTCCCCCCTTTTCTTTTTTTCTATTTTTTTTAATGTCTTCATGTACTGTAAATATTATTAGATGACGATTTTATGTACAAGCCTCGGAACAGTCCGTATTTTTCTTAAAAAAAGGCTTGTTTTAAAGGACTGGAGCTTAGTGATCCAATCAGTCTTTTGCATAATTTAGGTTTTCATTTAAATGTTACAAGTGTTTTTTGCCATCTATGCCTGGATAAGGAATATTTATGGCCTTAAAGAACAAGGAATGAAGGCATTTTTTTAATATAATCAAACCCTCGACCAGGATCTATATGTCAAAGCAGAAATATGACATTTGGGAATCCCTGATGAACAATTTAGTCTGAATATCGCTTTGGTTAAATATTATTTAGCCCCGTATCATCGGTTGCCTCTTGCTTTTACAATAATTAAAGGGATAGTTCTGATTATTTTTCAGTAGGGTTGTATGGGGTAATTATCCTTACTCAGTATATTACTTAACGTAGATGTCAGTCTGCACACTCCCAGTTTGGAGAAGCAGGTCCGACACAGAAGCCAAGCAATGAAGTGCTGTGGATGGAGTCCAACAAGAAAACATATTTTAGCCATCTAAAAACATTTATATCAATAAATTCTATGCTTTATTGAGTATTTTCACTACTTTATTTTACCGTCAGATAGCCCGTTACGACGGAGAGTTCCCAGCCACCAAACTCCATTGAGAAAAACACTAATTTTAGCTTGCTGAAAATGGGAGCAGCTGGCCTACCACTGCTTCGATCAGTTAGTTAGTTTGTGTTATTGTGTGACTTCAGTGAATCTGAACTAATGGTTTTAAACACTGAAATCGCACAATAGCAAACTAACTGATGGGGGCAGCGGTAGACCAGCAGCTCCTGTGTTTAGCGATGTTAAATCACTGTTTTTCTCAGTAGAATTTGGCTTGAAAGAGAACCATATAACTAAATTAACTTAATTTTCATGGTGAAAATCAATGTCAGATATTAAAGTAAAGCAGTAAAAATACTCTCAATATGGCAAACACTTCAACAGATTTTTTTAATGCATCTTTTGGTGGCTAAAATATGTTTTGTTGCCAGCCCTCATTGGCAGCAGTACATTGCTTAGCCTTTGTGTCAAACCTCAGGCTGCTTCTCCAAAATGTGGGTTGCGCCGATTGACATCTGCTGTTTGTATACACTGTCTATGGATAATTACTTCGTAAAACCCCACTTCATAACATCTGAACTATCACTTTAAGATGCTAACGATAATCATCAAGGTCTTCCCTTCTTAGGAACAGCCCACCTGCAGCGTTGTTGCATCCTCTTGCTGATGTCAACAGCTTGTGCTCGTCAGATGGTTTGTCATTGGTTGCCTTGTAAACGCCCAGACTACTTGCACTCCCATACAACTAAAAGCCTCTATAAAATAGAAGTAGTGTACATTGTTTATACTGGTGCTGTTACATTTACTTTTATCCTCTTCACACTACCACTGATGCAAAGTGACGTATGCTTTTTCCTCAAATCAACCATCACGTCTTTTTTTTTTTTTTTTTTTGTGGATTTCTTTCCGTCTACATTAATGTCTTATGATCTTGTCGGAGGACATCTGTTTAAATTACTTTAAAATAGTGCATCCTTGTAATGTTATTACACTAATCAGGTTTATTCGGCACATAATGTATGCACTGTATATTCCAGAGCGTACTGGACATGTACAGAGTGACAGCGCCTTATTTATCAGCATATCAACATATGTAATATTGCACAGTATGTATGTGATTATGAAAAAATAATCTGTTAAACTGTAATAACTTTTAGTTGAATAAAATTGATTTTTAACATTCCTGAAACAAGGTAAGTCTCACATTTTACATCAGAAGTAAAATCTGAGAGAAGGGAGTCAGTTACACATCACAGCAGGCCATAAATAGTTAAAATACATTTGTAAGAGATTAGTAAAGTCGTTAAATATTGTAGATGGCTTCGAAGAACAGCTCAGCGTTTCACAAATGTTATGATCAAGTCTGTTTTTTGGTCTTAATCTGATGCTTTCATAATGCAGATTTACACTGAAATGAATTTGAGATGGATTGTTTACATCTTGCAGTAATATTGGAACAAAAAAAAGTGAAATGAGAGTGATACATTTGCATTTGCCACTGCAGTTATTTTTGACCTGATGCGTGCTTCCTCTTTTTACAAATATAAAAAAATTCTAGTAACATGTTCATCAACTCATCCAAGTCACATTCTGCGTGTACATTTTATTGTTATGGGTGAATTTAAGAACGGCGTGACTTTTGATGAAGGTTGTGCTTACACTTATTGAAGTACTGTTCTTAAATATATGGTTCTAGCAAGTTATTTAAGTTTTTCAAATTGTCATAATGAAAAAGAAAGAAGAGCATCCATCCCAAACCATATATTTAATGAAAAATCTTTAATATTTACTTTATGAAAATACCATTTGACTTTGGGAGATGGGCTCAATGCAACCTTTGATGTGGGGGAAACAAATGCTCACTGACACCATGCAGACAGAAGATGCACGCAGTGGAGATACTTTGAAACTGTAGTGCAGGGTGACTCTGTGTAATTGTAGTATTAAGGCTCTTTGATGTCCTACTATAATTTCTACCCATCAGAAAGGGAGTCTAAGGGCTCCCTGATGAGGGTTTGCTGTGCCCCTCTGTCCAGACGGCTCCCGGCTCACTCTGTAATTATGGAAATGGAGTGTTTGTATTTATAGGCTAAGCCCACAAGCGGCTGCCCTTCTCTGTCTTGCAGCTGCAAAACATCACAGTGGAAATCAAGTGTCCATGATTTAAAATTAAAGCGGGTACACAATGTATGACCTATTTAGTGCAACCGATCTGATGGAGTGCAGGCCTGCTGGTTGTTGGCTCAGTCTGAAACCTGTTGTTGAGTGGGTGGATTTGGTTCAGTGCATGAAAGTAAAAGAGCTTCTCAGTCAAATGTTCAATTTCATTGTTTTTTTAATATTTACAATAAATATACATTTTACAGTATAAAAACATGTACATATTTATATAAATTTAAGTGAAAAATAATGCACAGGACATCAAGCCCTGATAGTGAACAGAGGGGCTGGATCCAAGAGTTTCACACATCAACTCCAAATTGGAAAAAAAAAAAATAAGGCAATAAAAAAAGCAGTTCAGGCCGTTCAGACATTGTGAGGCAGTTTAAATAAAACATTGTCTCTGCACGTTATGTGCATTTCACCCCTGTCGATAAGAACATGTACTGTTTTGTGGCCATGTCGTTCTGTCACGAAGAGTTTTACAGTAGCACAGTCATAGAAAGGCACTTTTGTGTCAAACACAGCGTTCCAGTTCTGTCAAAGAAGAGTAGTATATACAGGGCCAGCCCCTTCTTGGTCTGCCTGCTCTAAAGCAAACAAAGCTTTTCTAAAGCTTTTATTGAACCAAAGTAGTACCAGCTACGTTATTAGAAAATAATAACACTAAAACTTTTTTTAATTCAATAATATATATATAAAAAAAGACTTTGGTCATGTGGACAACAATTTAAATAAAAAATACATCAGTTGAATCACAATAAAAATAACACATCCCCTTCCATGAAACCCAAGTCCTTAGATGGGCTCCTTCACATGTGTCTCTTCATGTGAAGTGCCAGGTGGTCAGACCTGGAGAAGGCGCGTTCACACAGGTGGCACTGGAAGGGCCTGTGTCCGGTGTGTTTGCGGAAATGACGGGTCAGCTCGTCGGAGCGGGCGAATTTCCATCCACAGCCTTCCCAGCTGCAGTGGTACGGCTTCTCACCTGCGTGGGCAAAGAAATGAGACATTATTAGGCTGTGTTGAAAGAGGAGATGTGGTTTTGAGCCACGCATGCTTGTTCGTAATTACGCACAGATGTAGTCTTTTTATGGCTCTAACTTACCGGTGTGAGTTCGGAGATGTGCCTTCAGGTGCGAGCTCTTGGTGTAGGTTTTACCGCAGCCAGCGAAGGTGCAGGTGTGCGTCGCTGTGCGCTTCCGCGGCCATGTGCGCCGTCCCCTCTTGGGTTTGGACTCCAGCAGCTCGAGGGGAGAGGAGGGCGGTGTGAGCATCACCCTCTGCGCGCCTGGCTGCAGGCTGAGACCTTCATCATACATGCCAAAGGCGGTATGCGGAGCGTGGTAGGGCATCTGCATCTGGGGAGCCTGAGGGTGGTGCGGGAAAGCCGCCGGCGTGTGATACTTCTGTGGAAAGTTCATGGGCTGGCACAGCTGTGCCTGGCACTCCGAAGCTCCCTGGTCATCGGGGCTGAGCGGCGGGGTCATGTTGCTGGCTGCCCGCGGAGAGATGGCCACACGGGGCTGCTCGAAGGACATCATGCACGAAACGTTCCCCTCTTGCTTGATTTTGCTGCAGCTTTGGGGCACCATGCCCATAACTGGGCCGTAGCCGTCCACGTGAGGCTCCACTTTGATTTCCTGGCGGGGAAAATGCGTCGTGTTGACATAAAATCTCCCCTGAACGCAGGGGTTGCGCGTAATGCCATAGCTGTTGGGTCCATCGGCGCGGAGCAGCTCTGTCATGAGGCTGGCGCCGTACGGGGGCGGCGGGGATCGGTGGTCGTCTGCTGCGTAGGATGGCACCGAGTTCCCCGTCGGGTACATGCTGGGGTCAGCTGTGCCCACAAAGTCCGCCGCGCTGTCTGAGCCAGTCGTGTTGGCGAGAATAAAATCCAGATCCAAAAAATTACTCAGATCCTCGTCGTCCTTTTTGCTGTGATTGTCCAGGTTGTGTACCATTTCAAGCATGGAGCAGCTGCTGGAGACTAGTTTGTCCATGTCTCCTTTCCACCTCTGAAACAATAAATATATATTATTAATAAAACGCTCCATATAAGATTTCAGATGCAACTTGACAGCTTAATACTGAGTTTTATTATCACGAAGAAAAAAGTCTATTTTCTAGTTTTTCCAAAGCAAATAAATTATTTCCAGCAGCTTTACAACGTATTAATCTTCATTTTTAAATCATAACAGTTTAAACAAAGTGACATTAATTTATCCACAGACTTTCAAACAAAACACAAGATCACTTTTAACTTACGTTTTCCCAGGTTTTTTCTCGTTGGTTTGTGAATGTCGCAAATGACGGCAGCATCACTCCGGATAAGGCCATCGTTATGGTGAAATAATAACTATCTCTTGTCAAAGTCGCGTCGTGTTGAGCGGCAGCCGCACCAGAGAGTCTGTGCGCCTTATTTCACTGTCGCCTCTCCACAGCTGCGCTCCAAAGACATGAACAAGTTTAAAAGTGGAAGGAGGTCCTCCAAACCTTATAACTCTCAAACCGGACAAGTGCTGGCCAATTGTGAGAGCTCAGGAAACAACGTAAAGTTTGGTAAATTTAGCTCTTTATAAAGCGGCTCCTGCAGGCAGCGGTGCTCAGTGCGCTGTATGACAGGCTCAGGGAGCGCTGAGCAGCCTATAAAGTGGAGGACCTCCCCCACCGACTGACGTCATCACTCAGGACAGCCCACCTGAGGCTGTTGGAAAAAAGTCGCAGGCAAATTACAAACACACGAGCAATATAGCAACCATAGATACTTACGTAATATGCTGAAAAGAACAAGCTTAATGACAGAAACTGCTGGAGGCCAAGCCGCACCAACAACTTCATATTAAGGCTGTCAGTGCTCGAGTTAATCATCACAACAGCAAACGAGATATGGCTTTTTTAATGAACAGAAATAAAAATATAATTCGATTCAGAGCAGTGGGTTAAAACTCTAGAAGCAAAGATGTATATTTAAATAAAAAGCAGGCAGAGGAGATTATGGCACAGAAATATAATGAAAGACAAAAATGTCTCAAACATCAAAGATGGAGTTTTAGTGCCACATTAAAGAAAAAAACAATTCGATTTTGGGAATAAAGTCATAATTTCGAGAAAAGAGCCATAATATTACGAGAATAAAAACATAATTTCGAGGAAAAAAAGCCATAATCATCGTTGAGTAAAGTAATTTAATGCAAATATAGTCATGTTATAGCCTATTATAAGAATAAGTCATATTTTGCGAGAAAAAGGTAATATTTGATGGATACATTTGTAAATTTACGAGGAAAAAAACGTTACTTGAATCTGCGACTTTTTCCTGTTACATTTACGAATTTATTCTTTTGATTTTACGACATTGCCTTGTAAAATTGTATGATTTTATTCTTGTAATATTATTACTCGTGTCAAATGGCTGCAGTATTCTCGTAATATTATAGCTCTGTTCTTAAAATCATCTTTTTTATTTTTCTATTTATCGATCTAGTTATTCATTTATCACTTATTTCCAATATGGCCCTTATCCTTATCCTTTCTTATAAAATATATGCATTTGATCCAAAGTTATAGTGGCTGCATCATTTCCTTTCAGGCATCAAAATACATTTCTGTCTATGCTTTCTGTTTTCTCTCCATAATAATACCAAAAACTCAACAATCGATCCGTCAAACCTTCAAATAAAAATGTGAATACAGGTTTTAAATAATGCAGTATACTGTATATAAAGATATGTGTGTGTGTGTGTGTGTGTGTGTGTGTTGCTGGCTCCACCTGTTTGGCGCGTCTCGCTCTCGGCTCATTATCATTAATGGAAGATGGTTTTTGTTCTCGCGCAGCAGGCTTGTCCAAACAGGCGCCAGGGTCGTCTGAAACGGTTTTCACGGCTTTTTAACGCTCTAACCTGCCGTGATGTAAACATGATTTAAGGTAACGTCCCATTCAGGTGTAAATGACGGACGAGGGGGCTGTGGTGTCGACTGGAGTCAAATTTACATCACAACTCTGGTGCTGCGTGTTGCTGTTTCTGCTGGG
Source organism: Plectropomus leopardus (assembly GCF_008729295.1). Lineage (NCBI taxonomy): Eukaryota > Metazoa > Chordata > Actinopteri > Perciformes > Serranidae > Plectropomus > Plectropomus leopardus. Next base: position 6,571,287 of record NC_056474.1, on the reverse strand, counting down.
AGATCTGGTTTCTGACGCCAAGGTTTTCCCAGCAGGACTCCTCTGGCTCCAGAGGTCATCAGGCCAACTGTAACTCTTCACCTCATAGCATATCGAAATCCTTCCATACCTGTTTTTGCTTTCTAGATGTAAAATCACTCAAATGAAACTTGAATTTTGAGATATAGATTTTAAGGTCAATCATGTACCCTGTTGCACATCAATTCCATGAAAAATGTAAGCAGAATACTATATATTATGTATTATGTAGATATTGTGGCACCATACACATATTTAGTATTTCTAACGTTACATACTAAGTTGCTAAGTTACTAAGTTTATCTATATTTCTTAACACTTTACATACTCAGCACTTGAAACAATCTTTTTTTTGCATACTAGTGTTAACATTGTAGCATATAGCACATCATTTTATTCTATTTTTGACATACTTTGTACTAGTTCTTCTTATTTATACTTCCTAAATTGTCTGTGCTTAGATCAGAGAAACTGTAACTACCACAATTTACCCCCAGGGATCAATTACATATTTCGGATTCTGATAAAATCACAAATAAGTAATACCTCAGCTGTAATAAACAAATAGTGAAGTATCGCCTATAAGCAACCATTTATCTGGTCTATTTTTATGCTTTGTTATAAACTGTTGCAAAAGTTTAATTTACCCAAAGTAGCAGTGTGTAGAGCCCCAGTCCCACTGCACAAAAAACAAACAAAAATCTGGCTTTCGTATTAATGGAAAAGGTAAAAATCGGCGTTGACACATGTCAAATGACTGCAGTATTCCCAAATACTTATAAATGTGCAATATACATCTAAATAATAGTGCAGTTGAAGTATAAAAGGGTATAAAATAGAGATATTCAAGTAAACTGAGTAGGTCAGATTTGTATTTGAGAACAGTACTTTTCACTATGTTCTGTATGTAGCTGCACGAATCAGCATTTGATTCAAACCCTCTGAGAGTGAATCACTCCCCTCCTGCAACAGGTGTCATATAAAAAGGCGTAAAAGTACTCGATGAACTGAATAAACACAGAAGACCTGAGCTCAGCTCCACAGGACAGACACACCACCTCTCATCAAGCTGTCATGTTCACCATCACCAGTAAACTCTGTCGGTGCAGCTGTGAGGTTTCCACATCCTGATCCCTGATCTGAGCCTGTGTGTTCATTGGAAAGTGCGTCACACGGCAGCAGTCCAGTAAGGCCAGAGAGGAAGTGTGTTTTTAGTGGCAGCGGAGAGGCCGGCCTGAAGTCTGAACCCCTGACCGCTGACTCTGACCTCGGCTCTGTGCAGCCATAAGTCCTGCTACCAGCGAGAGTGCTCTCACTCACACTTCCCTTCTTACTCAGCTACCTTTTAACACTTTGTAATGCTCCCAAGTTTCAATTTAAGGAACTTTATCCACCACTGACTTCGTGTTTTATCTCATAATTTACTTACCAGAAATGACAGTTCTGTTATTTTGCAATATTTCTCACTCTGGCAGCTGCATAATGGTTCTCACCTGTTGAATACTGGAATCTGGGGAAATCAGATTTTTTACATTTGTAAAACGAGCCTTTCTAACAGAACTAACAAACACTTCACAAATATGAGATTGTGTAGTTAGGGGTTAAGTGTCTTGCTGAAAGGAATAGTTCAACTTTTGGAAATACTCTTATTTGCTTTCTCACTAAGAGCTAGATGAGAAAATTGACGGCTCGATCATATTTGTGATTTCAATATGAAGCTACAGCCAGACCGGAACGGTTAACCTGGCTTCATCCAAAGGTAACACAATCTGACCCCAAGCACCTTTAAAACCAGTCTGTCCTCATTCTGAAGCCATCAAATGCCGCTGCTCTTGCAGCGCTTAATGCGGGAGTCCAGCATTCACTTTCCAGCTGAATGCGTTGGGTTTTTTTCTACACCTTACCGTGTGCCTCCATCCTCTAAAGCTAACCATCCAACATCAACACGGTCTCACTCTGAAATCGTCTCATGGTGACGGTAGGTCAGTGACCTTTCACGTCAGCCTATGATGTTTTAGGTATCCTCGCCCGTGTTGGTTTATTGACGTCCACGTGTCAGTTGCCATGTAGTTTTGTTGCCTAAACTTAACCACGTAATATGTAGACGCATAAGTTCAACAGCTCTATGTGACAGCTTGTGATGTGTGTTAAAACTCACTGAAGGCTGTTTCACACATGCACTGCCAACCTGTAATTATCTAGATTTTAGCAGCTGTATGTGGGAACCAAAGTCAAAATCAGTTGGTTTGAACATTACACAGACAATAATCTGCCAGCTCACAAGTACAAATTCGGCATTATGTCCGATTGAGCCTATTTGTGAATAGAGCAGGTGCATGTCCAGAGAATTCGAGCGAGCGTGTTGATAATGTTACAATCATGCGTCTCACTCCAAATCTGATGAAAACAAACATCCAGGGTACGTGACCACGGTGTAACACGTCATGTCTTGCCTCCTTTAGGTCGCTCTGCCCAGTTACCGCCCAACATCTAAGCTGAATGGAGTATTTCCAGGAGGTAAGAACATGTCTGACACAAACAATCTCCTGTTGTGTGCCACATGAGTGAAAGGGAAACAGGGACATTGTGTACAGTTCAAGATAAGAAAATTAAACCGTTGTCTCATCTGGGTTGTTTAATGTGTACAAAAAAACAAAGTAGCAGTGACAATTTGTGGAACTGGAAAGAGAGCAAATACGTTTTCTGAAATGTTAAACTGCTCCTTTATGGACACACTGATGTGGACAGGAGGAGAGTTTGCACTGGGGCTGGAGCTGGGGGATATGGGGAAAATCAAATAATCATTTTTTTGGACTAAATATTGATATTAATATTGCAGCAATATTGTAGGCTTGACTATTTTCACAAAATACTTGCACAATGAGATTTTTGATAAATAATCATCACCAGTGTTGAAACTGTGGTGACTAATACAACAGCTAGAGCAGTCTTGTAAGTTCCGAAATTTACATCACTTCACTGTAAAACCAGGAAAAAGATTACAAATTTACAATATCCAAAATCCAAAATCTAAGATGATATCTAGTCTCATATCACAATATCAAAAAGTCATTGTATCGCCAAACCTTAATTAGGACTAAACTTTAGATTAGGACTAAACCTTAGATGGACAAAAACTTCACTTTATTCTTGTAACCCAAATTTGGAAATTACCTAAATAAATCCACTTTATTAGACTTTTCCCCTTTACATAACGTTTATTTAAGATATTTCGAACCAAATGTTACTAGTTTGGACCCAAACTCATGTCACAATGGAAGCTTGTCATATTTTTAGCCACACTGGTTTATCCATTATTTGCATTGCTGTATAAAGACTTTATTTGACATCTCTGCACCTGGTGGATTCAAATGTCAGCCAGACACAAGTGAAAAAATTTGCACTTGAGTAGCCTGAAACCATGTGAAACCGCACGCAGCATGCTCTGTGACGTGCAGCAAAGTGATGAGAAAAGCAAGAAAAAAAGAAAGAAAGCTGCAGTTGGGAACTCTGGTGTTTCCCTGGAAGGCGTACTCACCCATTGGCACGATGTTTAAGAGACAGGTTTGTATTTCACTCTGATCCGTCACTTCCTGTGGAGAAGTGTACGTACCCGACGAGAGAATTTCATTTGGGAAAATTGGGGCTTTGGGCGTCACATACGAGGGGTGGGACGCTCTTTTGGCTGCAGCAGCCCACATAAAAAACAGCTTTAGAGATTTCTAAGAGCTTCATAAAGAAGTGGTGCTTAATTGCTCCCTGTAGGGAAATTCTGCTTTTTCTCACCTCCTTCACAGAGAGGTCAGAGGTCAAAAATAGGACAAACACCTCAGAGCTTGCAGGGATTCTGTGTCGTCCTCAGATTCTTGACCCTGTGTCCTTTTAGCCAGAACACCATCGCCCAACCTGCAGCCCCGTTTGAGCTGCACCTCTGACTTTCTCTGCAGAAGAGGAACCACCAAAATAATTGTATGAGACAAGCGTGTGTGTGTGTGTAAATGTGGATGAACAACATTTCCACAGAAGCCTCCGAAAAACTCTTTCCCTGAATTGACATTTACACAATACGTTTCCCATTGGGCAACCCACGCTGTCATTTCACAATCGTTAAGCGTTTACTATTAGCGCTACTGTCTTATCTATGCCGTTGAGTTACCAGGTTATCAACAGGTTGTCAAGAATCATGACGCTGTTGACATGTTCTTTCAGCAGTTTTCTTAATGCGCTTGTCAAAGAACTTTGACGGTAATTCGTCTTCCATTTTCAGATCGTTTTGAGATTTTCTTTGTTGTAAAAGCTTGCAATTTTTATTTTGAAATGCAACATCAGCTCCGTAAATCCAAAAAAAGAAAAAAAAACCCAGCCTGTTTACAAACAGGACTTCCTAATCCCACCCCACCCAAACACAGAAACAAGAGGGCTTAACCACAATACAAAGAAGCTTTCCAAGAAAAAAAAAAAGTGCATGTCACATGTAAAATCAATGTGCTTCCACCTCATCCTTTTCAAAAAATGGCCCTTAGCAGTCCTTACAGTCTCTTTATGTTTTGGACAGACAACGTGAAAAAGGGGGTTTGGGGATTGTCTGCAAGAAAATTTTAAGCATCAAATGCTGTTTTTGCTGCATTGTGGTGTGTTTATGCAGCAATTTGTGCCATTTCTGCATCAATTTTTGATGGAAATGTCTAATCACAAAAAGAGTCCTCCTGCTACCTTAATGGAATAGTTTGGATTTTGAAGTAGGATTGTATGAAGTGCTCATCCATAGTAAGTATAATATATACATGATGTCCAGTTTGGAGAGGCAAGCTGGTGTCTGAGACGGAAGCCAGGCAATGTACTGCTGTGGATGAGGGGAGCAACAAAACATATTTTAGCCACTTAAAGGAATTACAACCTCAAGAAACATAATCAGTTTAAGTGTATGCTATATTGAGAGTATTTCACTGCTTTACCTTACCGTCAGAAAGACCGCTCCAACAAAGAAGCTGTGAAGGGCTTCAGTTCCCATCAATGCTCTAAACGCCAGACAATCAATTCATTAGTTTTACTTATTGTGTGACTTTAATGAATCAAGAACTAAACCTTTTAAATGCCAAAGTCACAAAATAACACAAAAAAGCATAACTGATGGAGGCAGCAGTAGTGGCTAAATCTATGTAGAGGCACCTTTGTATTAAATATGAAATAATAATAACAATAAAAACCTTATTTGTATAGCATACATACAAGAAATACAGCCCAATGTGCTTTACAACAAGGAATTTAAATGCACCAAGTGCTTTACATGAAAAAACATAGAAGACATAAAGACAACATGTCCTGTTGTCTATAGGACATTAACAATGTCCACCACTAGTATAAATGGATGAGAGGAACAACACACTGAAAGTAGTGCATTGACTGTGGATACAAAAAGTCCACACAATCCATGTAAAGATTTTATTGCACATGTTCTTCATACTGAGGGGGACGTCCCCCTGAAATCTACACCTATGCCTGTGACGAGCATTTGCTCCCAAAAGACAACACAAAGGGTGGGTTTACATGGCTCATCATATATAGATGTATGTGTCATATTCTCCATGACGGAAGCTCATGTTTTCACACACAAGTTGTTATTGGGCTGCTGAAGTCAGTGACATGAATGCTGGCACACAACACGTCTGTGTCAGGTCTGTAAATGTGCCGTCACTGCGGTGAGGATTTGGACACATCAGCTCTGCCTCGTGTGGCACACTCCGTTCACTTCCATGGAAAAACAGTGTGTAAGTGTGAGAGTCAGTGCCGGACCTGCACGGGACGTCCTGACTGAGCAAGAGTCAGTGAGAGTTTGAGAGTGAGTGGGATCCTGCTCCGGGCTTATATAGCCCAGTTATTTTTAACCGCCCACCCCTTGCTTATTACAGCGTTTCCCCCTGGACCACTCAGGAAGCACGTTTGGCTCCTTTTCCTGCTCACACGCGGCCAGATTCAAACAGAATCAAAGAATGATAGCATTGAGGCTCTCCATCCCCCCTGTTGGAAAAAGAACGGGGGAGGACGAGGGGGGGAGAAATGTTTAACAGAAAAGGTTGGCACGCGCCAAAAGCATGACATTCAAAGAGCTGGCTTTGGTCCTGCTCCAATTTCAGAAAACCTCAAACATTTGTTAAAAAAACAGCACGGGGACGGCGCAGACGGTCCTGAACACACATTTGTACCTGCTGGGGAGCATTCAGCAAGGTTTCTTACTTGAATTAGCATAACTAAAGAACAGCTGAGTTTCACTGTTAAAGATAACTGTCACCAAACAGAGCTGCCAGTAACCTACAGCATATACAAAAGTTAATTACACTGAAGTTATTTGAATGTGTTGCATGACACTGCCTAGATGTTTACATTGTTGAGATGTAAACCAGTTGATACTGAAGAACACAGGGAGACTAAATCAACTCCTTAAAATCTTAACCTTCACTGTAACTGCCAAGCAGGGCCCAGATACAATCACCGGCCCCCTTACCATACATCTATATTATATATATATATATATATATATATATATATATGTGTGTGTGTGTGTGTGTGTGTGTATATATTGTCTCCCCCTCTTGCCCTATCCCCTTTGGGCAGTTTTCTTCCCACAAAGGTCAGGTCCTTGGGAGCTTGAGGGTCCTGCGCAGTATCTCAGCTGTTCCTAGGACTGCACTCTTCTGAACTCAGATCTCAGAGTTGTTTTTGTAATCTGCTGGAGCCACTGTCCCAATTTGGGGGTTACAGGCCCAAGTGCTCCAATCTCCACAGGCACACACACACACACACACACACACACACACACACACACACACACACACACACACACACACACACAAAATCTTTATAAACTATATATAATTGATGAAGTATGTATTAAAAATTGACTGAAATGGCACTTCATTCCTTTAATCTCCATTCTCTGTAAATGCAAGCCATGTAAGCATGATGCGCATGCGCACTCCGGTCCTATAGTCTAAAAGCAGAACTCTTCTGTGGCCTTTTTACGTACGTTAATAGTAGTGCACTAGAATAAACAATAATATAATAATATCATGATAAAATAATAATAATCTCTTGAAGGGCTCTGGTTAATATGCCAGAAATGCGGCTGATGCCTATAATCGAGATTCCGCACGCGAAACGTGCGCAGTGTGATTATAACGTCACTACGTCAGAGCTCATGCGTCAAAATCAATGTTGTCATGGCGGCGGACGTCTCCGAATTGAGCTGAGCGGATTTACAAAAAAAAAATTTAACCAAAAAGAAAGTGTATCGAGAAGGAGGACCACTTCAGTCTTAACTAACCTACAGCAATAAAAAGGGACAGAAAAGTGATTTTATACGGACAGGTGCACGAATACTTTGGCTGTACTGTGTGTAGCTGCGCTAGCTGTAGCTGCGCTAGCTTTAGCGGTGCTAGCTGTCACTGTACCGCTATCACGCCTATATGGACGAGTTTTACAACGCCACAATGGATGTTTTCAGCCGGAAAGACTTAAGGATGGATGCTATCTAAAGGTAGCCTACATTCCCAGATTGGTGAGTCAGTGTTTTTCAATGGTTTGGCTTCACACCGAGTTCACCTTGTGTGTTATTGTTGCGAAGGTTTATAGTTGGCCGCCATGCTGTTATTAAGGATTTGGTGTCATTCTGAGGTTACTTTTGCTTATAGTTACATTTATGAGCAGTTATTTATGTGCCACGCATGTACTGTATGTGAATTGTGTGTCATAGCTTGTGAGAACTTATTGACAGGTGTATGCCTGCTTGCGCATGCGTGTTCGTGCATGAAACGATAGACGAAATTATCTATAGACTGTGATACTCAATTTACGGCCCCAGGCCCTTAAATCTGCCCCAGGATAGGGTGCCTGGTGTCCCGCTAAACTTTTTCTAATCCAAAATAAAAATTGCGATTCACACTGGGAATAATCTTTGTACTCTTACTAAACATAAGGTGCCATAGTGTATAAAACCGCATTACATAGAGTTTGTTTATCAAAAAGAGTGCTGTCCCCCAACCCCCTCAACAGAAGTTCCTAGCTAAGACCCAGATGTCATAAATTCCTACATGTCTGCAGACAAAGACATGCAGGTAACATATAATATACAGTGGGGCAAAAAAGTATTTGGCAGTCACTGTTTGCGCAAGTTGTCCCACTTAAAAAGATGAGAGAGGTCTGTAATTTTCATCATAGGTACACTTCAACTGTGTGAGACAGAATGTGAAAAATAAATCCAGGAAATCGCATTGTATAATTTTTAAACAATTTATTTGTATAATGGTGCAGTGGCTGCCATATACTTTTTTGCACCACTGTATATAATAATAGTTTTTCCTTCCCATTTATAAAAATGAGGGTTGACTGAATATTAGAAACATTTGACAGTACAGTATAGTACACTTCTATCACACCACAAAATAGAAAGTACATTACTTTACACAAGGTATCGGCCTCCTAATACACTAGCAAGTGTTAAAGTATATGAGAAAAAATCCTAAGTAGAAAAGTTTGTAAGACAAAAAAAGAAGGAAAAAAACTGGATAGAATTTTGTTTGCAAGTCTTTTAAGCTAATAAGCCTGTTTATGGTCTCTGCACACATTACTGAGGTGAGACTTCTGAAAACAAAGGGTACATACTGGGCCACGCTGCGTACCACAGTGCCTCTGCATTAAAACAGCCAGCGTCTGGCTTCCACAGAACCAAAACATGTGTCTCGACAACCAGGGTAGTTTTCAGCAAGTGTTATGGAAACCAACCTTTTAAAAATATGCAGCGCACTCCGGCTAACATGGCAGGAATAATGGCTACATGTGGATATAATTGAGCCAGTAGAGCACCGGGGGGATGGGCCCCAATTTATTAGCTGTTAACACCAGGAATCATACTGGTCCCACTCGTCATACCTCACACACATGGCTTCACTGGCTGTGAAAATGTTGTTTTTTTCTCTCCAAAGTGCTAAGAAAGGTGCTTTTTATTTGATAAATGAGAACGGGCAGGCTCTCAGGGGCTTGAAGTGGGCCACTCTGAGAAGACTGGAACATTTTAAGATGGGTCTTCTTTGGACACGAGACAATTCAAAGTGCTGGACAGGCCCCCTTACAGCATACAAGTTCAAACCTTTTGTTATGTATACATTTGATTAATTTGACACGTGTCATTCAATGATTATTGTTGCTTTTAACTTATATTGTCGTAGGTTATTGAATTCCTTTATTTTTTATTATTTTAACTTATGGATTTTATTTGCCTCAGTGCAATCACGAGTTCGCAGTGAGTACGGTCTTAACTGTAATGTTAGCTAGCTCAGTGGTGGTGAGCTAGCAGTCGATGCACACTTCCTTTTACAGTGATTCAGTTGGCAGGTGTAGTTTGATTTTTTAAAAAAAGTTTGGTAGAAAGAAACTGCTCACAACAAGGTCTGTGGATTATCTTGAGTAACTGGATCATGATTTCTGGAAAGAGACATCGCTGTTGAGTTTTTCAAATGTATTTTTCAAGGCACATTTTTCTGGTGCACACGAGGCAGCTCACACCAAAACAATCTAGACTGACAAACAGCACCACAGATAAGAAGAAAAAACACATTTTTGGGTTAACTGAACCACTTTAAAGCCCATGTATTGACTGTGATACGCTTTTGCTGAGAGTTAGACGGGGCCATTTAAATAGCATTTTGTCTTTTCTGTTCTGTTTGCACTGATTTCTGGCACATGTAATGTCAGCAGGTTAACTCAACTGTTCGATCAACACGTTCATTATGATGACACTGTATAAAGTCGGGTCTATCCTGCTGAAAGCTCGGGGAGGCCTGTGTTTTTTTCTTCGGTGTGGTACGACAGCCTCAGACCTGTGCACATTTGAACATGCCGAACTAAACTGTGCCAGCTGTTCAAATAGCATAACCCCGGCCTCGACACAGGTTCCCCATTGAAGCCACGCTCTGCTTGATGGAGTGATCCAGCCTGCAGTGCACTTTATAGTGTACACACCTCGAAATGGCGACATTTGTAAACGGGCTAATAAAAACATTCCTGGAGCAAGGAATGCTCCAGGTATTTCCTCTTCTACACCTGGTTACGATTCCTTGAGTGCACTCGTCTGTTTTCACAGAACCACGCTCTTTCAGGGAGTGGATTTTGATCCTGTACTCCTGTGAATGGCTTTGTGTTTTTCTAAATGGATGACATTGAAAACACGCTTGACGCCATTTCACCATGAGCTGTTAGCAGCTTACTGGTAAGTTGTTTGGGAAATGAGTGAGTACAATGTGATGGTGAATTAGATGGAAGTGCGTGGTGAGTAGAAGTCATCCTTTTGGAATCAAGTGGGAGGCAGTGACAGGTTATCAGAGGTGCATGGGTCAAAAGGTCAGGAGGTGTGACAAACCTTCAGCAGGACTACATGACTAAATGTCAACGAGAAAGGTTTCTCAATCAGGTCAGAGGCAATATCGTGAGACTCGTGCTGACCTTTAATGTTGTTTTCCCTCCAGTGATTTTACAGACTTCAGCATTATGGCGTAAAAATTAAGAAACGTCACATAAAAAAAAGCAACTAACGTAACAGTGGAGGCCGTCACCACACTGCATAAACAACACAGAGAGGCTGAATTCAAGTCATCTTTTGGGACACTGCAATCAAACTTTGATCAAATCGTCTACTGTTGAAGTCCGCTGGCGCTTTTCTTTGCTTAAAATAGCCTACAAGTTCAGCATTTGATTGATCTTGAGAGTCTTCAAGATTAGTGTGACTTAGGAGGACAATCTAAAGACGGCATTAGTGCCTCATTTTCATGGCGTGGTTTGGCTTGACTCGATTGGTGAAATCGTTGTGTACGTGTGGGTCAGCTTTAGTCTGTGTAAATGTCATCATCCACTCATGTTCGTCTGTCCATGCAGACATCCGTGCTGACATCCGTGTGAAGCCCTTTTTTTGTGACCACCTGGACTGTATAGTATGCATAGTATGCACCCCGGGTGCACTTTCTCTAATCCCTTGTTTCAAACTTAGTTCAGTCCAAAATCCAACTGTCAAGCTATTTGCAGTAAAGTACCACTGTAGTGTTTTAATTTGGATGTTTGACAGACGTTCTCTCCAGCATAGTTTAGTTTAACTTTCACCCGAAGTTGGTGTTCGGAGGACCTCCCAACCCTCCTGTTAACTGCCAGGGGCCGACAAGAATGGTCAGTTGTATGACAAGTAGAGCCACGTGCGTATCCATGTGACCAATGCTGTCCACGGATGTTCAGTGCAGAAAGTGCGAGCCTTTAAACGGCAAAGATGTTTTGGCTGTCAGTTGTAGAGCACAGTGTATGGTGTTGTTTGGCAGGCTGCCATTTTATATTAAATTCTGGGGTGAGTAAATAAAAACATTGTGATGGCTTTTGACCATAGCTCGACTGTTTAAAAAAGTTTGGGCTTGTGCAGGATGTCTAAATGACCAATCAGTGGTCTGCAGTGTTTTAACTCCACCCTCTAGTGTCTGTTCAGCTAACTTGAAACCATGACCATGGTGATACCAAAAAAAAGGTACTATCCACAACATTTAGCAATGAGAAACTAAGAAAGAGCAAGTCCAGTTCAGTAGAGCTGTGTTGTATCATGCAGTTTATATCATCTGTACCGGTTGTGAATAATTTGAAATTTGTCAAAAACACAAATCACTGGAATTATGACAGTTCATAAAGTAAAGCCCAAGAAACCCCCAATAAAGACTGAGTTTAAAGTTAGTAATATATTTGTACAACCACTACTTGCAGTAAGAGTATAATTACTATAATTTTTTTAAACAAGTGTGTTTATTAATTTTTAGGTTGAGTAAACACATTACAACAACAAGGAAAAAAAAAAAATACAGGTGCAACACAGAACCATCACAGTAAGGCTCATCTTCAATAAGATAGACATCACAGGGCATTAAGATGTATTATTTTGCACAGTGCAGAAGATACATCATCCTTTACCTTAGAGAAAAGCATTTCAAATAAAACAAAGCGGAAACAAACAGATGTACAGTAAATACATGGCAATTTCATTTGTTGAAGGTTTACATACAGGGGGAACATGCCTCCAATGCTTTCCTCCCCTCTAAGAACACCATAAAAGATCTCCATAATTACTATAATTAAAAGTCTTTTCCAAATATCTAACATGGCAGGTTTTTAGTAAGAATAATTACAGAAACTCAGATCCACACAGGTGAAGTCTGTTCTCCTCCGTGTCTCAAAGCCAGAGGCATCACAAGTTTGCCCGCAACCTGTCCAGCGCTCAGTCAGTAACTCATCAGGCCGTGTCACGGGGGGGTCAGACAGCTTCCTCTGCACATTACAGATACTACTGCAGAGGAGGATGGGGACATTAACCCAGAGCCACACTGCCATAAAACACATGCTTTTCTAGTGGGTGAGGGGTGGAAATATGCTGACGAATGGCACCTAGCAAAGTATACCACTTACTGTTACACAGTGTGATATGGAAACTAGGATTGTGTGATTGATGAAAATAGTCTGAGTTTCATGTCAAGAAAAATACAGATGATGAAGCGATTTCTGGGTGCAACAAGTGCTAAATCGGTGTTGTTTCTAGTTTTCTACAGTTGGAGCAGTTAAAGGGAGTGTTCAGGTGCCGAGGGTGTATCTGCAACTGAGTAATTTAGATTTTTGGGTTTGGTTGTACAACGGTAGAGAAGATAACAACGTGTGGTCGACAAACAAACGAGATCCGGTGTGTAGGGACTATTTGGCACGCGCAGCATTCATATTTTGATGTGTCCTCTTTCACTCTTAGCCTGCTGCAGGAACTGGTGTTTGTAGTGTGGTTTTGTCAGCTAACCAGGTGGGTCCACGACGCACAGAGTGAATCCACACCAATGCAAAATATTCAGTTCATCATGTGTGAAGTGTGCTACCTCAACGGAGAGAGTGGTTTGCTGAGCCGCATGTCGGTTTCCTCTCCAACTTTCAGCAGTTTCTTTTGTGGCTGTGAGCAATCCACTGATGAAATCTGATTTTAAATCTGTTCAAAAGTTGTTTTCAGTTGGAGGATTTTCATCTGTTTTATATATGTTAAACTGCTGGAGAAGAACTGAAAATGCACAGCACCCAAATATAAAGTCAAAGGTAGCTTCCCCAGAGGAGCAAAGTGAGTCAAATTACTTGTGAAGCCACATACCTAATTGATTTATTTACCACACCTGGCTTCAATAAACCGCACCAAAGCGCAGGTTACTGGTCTATTTAACACTTCAACTAAGGTATAATTAACCTACTGTAATGGCTCAGGGGCCTCACCCGACTGGTTAACTTCAAACTCCCCCCTCCTCCCGCTGCTCTTTAATAACGTGTATCTCTTGTATCGTCACTCACTTCCCGAATGGGGCCCACCATTGATCAGGCTCTAATTTTCGGGCTTTGTGGAGTGAAAATAGATGAGGGCTGTTTCTTATCATAGCCAAAGAGCCGAGGAGTGAAGACTAAACTACTAACATAGTTGAAATCCAAGAAGGTGACTGCATTTGACATCAGAATGATTATGACCACAGGACCATGTGTGCGTATTTTTCTTATCACGGCAGGTCTATTTGCAAATGAGGCTATTACTACAAGGAAGGACTGCTGACGTAACAGCGCCGCTGTGTTTTATGACTGACTCTCTTATTCATCAACCAGCTTTTCCCAAAATATGTGATCATGTTGTGCTGTCACAGTTAATAGTGAGTGTGTACACACACCCAGTGCTAAGCAATGGCTCTGACGAAACGGGGAATGCCGACGCAGAGCAACTCAAATTCTGAGCCCGTGACCACGGCTCGCAAGCTTCTCTACAGTGGTTTAATGTAACAAAGTAATAATACATCATTACAGCACTTAAGTATTTTTAGGGAGTATCTGTACTTTACTGGAGTTTTTATATTTCTGTTAATTTTACTTTACTACATTTCCCTTGAACCTGGGGCTGCCCAAATTCTTTTGAATGGGAGCCGGATTAGATCATGTAAAAGAACTGGAGGCCAGCTGCACATCATGTGGGTTATTTAAAAAAATCACGTGAAAAATCATCAGTCAAAACAAAACCAAGCCTAATATCACTTTCTTGTTTACTTTTGTGTTTTTTTTTTTCCTTTCTTTCCTTTTGTTGCTTGTTTTCCACATTATTTTCTTGTAATTATATGCTAATTTTTGGGGTGTGTGTTGTAAGGTTGCTTATTGCCTTCTCCCCTTCTTTTGGAAAGAAATCAAACTACTTTGCTCAGATTTCAAAGGGCTAACTTGTACTAAAGTCATTTTCTGGTAAGATACCTGTACTTCTACTCAAGCATGGCTTTCAGGTACTTCATTTACCACTGCTACTCCTAAGGTCAAAGGTCAACGTGGCTGCTTCTCTGAGGCGTCCCTGAGTCCATGACCTCTGGAGAGCTTCAGGTCCCCGCCCTCTCAACCTTGACTGACCACTTAAAACTCACTTAAAACTCACCTGAGCGCTCTTCTCAAACTCTTATCAGGCCCATCTTGTTTGTCAGAACCTGTTCTCACAGCGACTCGTCACAAGACCTGTCGCGCTTGAGACGTTCTAAGATAATGACTCTAGGCTCGATTAATTCCCTCCTTGCTTTTGTTCACATCTAAGCCCACGCAATCGTCTTCATGCCCGGGCACTTCTCCGAAAGCAGGACAGGTCATGCACTTCAACCTGCGGCAGGCAGTGGGGATAAACACACTTGATCCATAAATGCATGTGTGCTTATTTGGAGCCCCGCAGCTCTGGGTGACATTCTTAGTAAATGCAGCTGCTCTGTTTAACCTGAGGCACAGACACGTTGCAGGAGAATAAGCCTCTGCTAATCTACCTGCCTCGCATATTATGCAATTCAGACATTCTTTTGTTAAAGGGATAGAGATGCTCTTTGACAAAAACATGCATGTGAGTGAGTACACCTTTCTAAAGTCAAAGGGCTGCTTGTTTGCATTCTAGTAAAAATGAGAACCCTTGAATAATGTGTTTAACCTTTTGAAACCTGAGCAAATTGGTTTGATCACTTTGAAAAACATGGGGAGAAGTGATAAGCTATTTAACATGACATCGCCCAAAAATCAACAAGAAAAAAGTAAAAAGTAACAAGACATTTGCCTTATAATAAACAAAAAAGACACTTAATGGGACAATATATATATTTTTCCCATAATTATCCCTTAAAAAATTACCCCCTTTGTTGAAACTTTCATACCACTTTTACTAATTGAGGACATTTCTTGCCAAGTTGCTCATTGCCATTTTTCAGAAGCAAAAGTATACATGCATGAGCCAAAAATAAATTGTTAAAAGGCAAAAATAATGTCTCACACACTACAGGGCTAGAGTTATCACTTCATTAGTGCACCAAAGTGACTTTTCGAGAAAGACAGTTCTTCATCAGGCTCTGATGTGAACCTTTTTTGCCTTTTTTACTATTTACTCATTGCCTTTTTTCCCCAAGCATGTTTTCAGATGAAATCACACTGATTTGCTAAGGTTTCAAAAGGTTAAATAGTTTGTGAAAAGTGACTGAATGCAGCATAAGAAAACTGATGTTGATTCTGGTTTTAAAAGGTTAAACATGTGTCTCTTGTGCCAACAAAGCAATTCAAAATTCAATTTGAGTAGCAGTTTTTTCAGTTCTGCTTAATCGTTTTTAAGTAGTGAGACATCGTAGGTTGTCAGTGTATTCTGAGTGTAAGTATTACAGAGGTGTACTCTGGTTTAATGCAGCTGGTAACCACTTCCTGTTTTTTGAACAGTGAATCTTCTCACAGTTTGGCCATAGTTTCCTGAAGTGTGTGTTTCGTATGTGTGAGCACGGGCGTTTGTGTGTTGTGGGTTAACGCAAACTGAGGTGGCTTGCATGTTTGCAAAGAACAATCACAGTTCCTCTCTATTCTGTGTGATGCCTGTTTTTGAGCTGCAAAAACTATCTTAAATTCTGGCAAGAATGCACCAAACATTTCTGTCTAAATGCATTTTTGTGTGCATGTGCAGCCATGCAAACGTGTATTTGTGGTGTCTATAGAGGGATGGTGTAATGGAACAAAACCAGCGTCCCTCTCTGAGTGACATTTGTTGAAGTTTCTTTGTCTTTAACTCTATCAGGAAACCGATGCATCATTCACTATTCTGGCATCGTGCTGTAACCTTCCTGCCCGGCTAAGCAGTAACATGTGAGAGCGGCGTTCACATTGTGTCTTGATCTCTGCATCTCGTCTTTGTGCTTTGTCTACAATCAGCTCGGCAGTGTGGACCTCACACAGGCTCACGACAGAGATACCGCATTCTTGCCTACGCTGAGGCCCATGTCGAATGTTGTCTTTCAAATCAGGGATTAACGGGAACACATGTACACCAGTTGTGTTTATAATGTGTGCGTCTCTGAGTGAGCCAAGGGGACTGCTGAGGCTCTAATTTGTTATCGCAGACTCTGATGTCGACTGTGCCAAGATTTATACTCATCTGGCATTTTTCGCCCTCGCCCCATTGCGTTGCACAAGCCTGACTGATACGCTGTTGGCCTGGAAACACAGAGGAAGGACTCGCAGCTTGTTCTGTCTCCTGTATTTGATGCTCAGAAGAGGGATTTGCAAACATGTTTTTGAAGAATGGATAAAACAAAATCAGTGTTATATTTTTCCTGAACACTTCATAAATGTGAAAAAGAAACTTGTTAAAACATGTGAAAAGACTGAGAAATGTGTGGTACTGCATGTGGAATTAGACCAGTAAACAGTTTTTCACCATTTCTGTGTCCAGGATGTATCGGGTGGGCCTAAAAACCTGCTCAATGATGAACTGGAGCCATCCTGAATATTACCCCTCTCATACTCCGCTGTGAAGCACCACACTCTTGTTAGCAGCTAACTCAGCAGTGCATAATTGGGTAGTTTGGCATTTTTCGATGGTGTAGCAGATTTTTTTTTTTTTTTTACACATTTTTATTTTTGCTTTCCCTTTAACTTTATTCATAATTACTCAGCAGATACTGGAACTCTCTGTTGAGGTCAAACTCAGTATCAACTACTTATTGCTCCTCAATTTGGTTGATGTTTATACCACATGCACAAAGAGAGCTAACAAAAGAGAAACAGATAATCTCGCAACCGCATCACACAGTTAGCCACATGCGCCACAAGTTAGAGAAGTGGGCCTGACTTGTGGGGGAAGAGGTTCTCCACTGGTTTTACACACAGAGATAAACAGCACATTTTGCTGAAAATAGATCCCCTTCATCTCCACTTGACCCAGAATCTGAGTGCCCACATTGAGGGTTTTCAACCCAACCCTGTTGTTACCTGCTACTGAACAATTGAGGAGCAATCGGAGAGCGGCTAGGAGCTCATCGGTGGTGGCTGAAGCAGCCCCCCAAAAACCAGAGGGTCCTGCGCTGGATTATATGTCCTCCTTCATCCTGAAATATCCTCATCAGAGGACAAAATGGGGTTATAATGGAAATGTATTGCAGGGTGTGGCGTGTTATGAGAATCCCACAAATTATGGGCTGGTGGGGAATTGTTCTAATCCAGCAGACCAACGCTGCGGAAACAGAGCTGCCATTTTGGAGAAAGGGAAGGAGCCAGTTATTTCCAGATCTAATGGATTGTGGGGAAGCTGTGTGGGCCTGTTGGTGTTTTTTGGGGGGTGGGGGACCCCACAGATTTGAAGGTTTGGGGTTTTTGCATGAGTGAGTGTATGAAAATACCTGTCAGTGAGATTGTGAGACAGTGTGGCAGTTGTAATTAGGGTCAGTATCTATTTAAATACGGCTCTTTTGATTTTCCTCCTCTTAGCAGGAAAAATGTGATCACAGCGATCAAAGATATCATCAAATGTATGCGTTTCAGTAATTTAAGATAACAGCTATTTGCTCTGTCCTTGCCGTCATTCCTTAATAATAACTCACTGCACTTGCTCAGCTAAAGCTTTCATCAGATGTTCAGTCGCAGCAACGTCCTGGATCATGTTGTGTTTCTGCGGCGCGCTGCTTTTCTTGGAATGTGCGCCGGCTCTTTGATTGTTCTGTTTCCTGTGATTTCAGAGGCCCTTTGTCTCTGCGTGGTAACTCACTAATCAGGGAACTCCGTCATAGCTCCCCGTCGCCAGGCCGCGCTCCCCCGAATGTCACCCTCTGAGTGTAATGGTATTTTTGGCTCTGCTCTCATGCCTCTCGCAGTCCATTGTAACAAAAAAAAGGTCAAAACTGGCAAGAACAATCACCTTTAGGAATGTGCAGAGTAAAAATGAGATTGTGGCAGCTGAGGGGGTAACTGCTCCGTCATGAGGCAAAGCTCCAAAAGTGAAAAAAATAACAGTAAATCCCTCTCAATGGGACCTTCCTCTCACCTTCTCTTAGCTCTAGCATGATTTATGATTTGATATATTACAGACTACTGGATACACGGATCATTTTTCTCTGTTCAGAAAATGTGCGAGGAGGAACGCACACGCCAAGTCTGGAGAATCATAATGAGGTCAGTTTTTTTTTTGCACTCTGGGTTTCCCCCATCTTCTTTTGCTTAGACTGTGGTTTCATGATGTGTTATGGGATCCATGAAACAACAATGAAACCAGATGTGCTTAGTAATGTGTCTATGTACAGTCTTAACAACTTTGCAGAAGTTGAGAGCCGAGAGCACACCATGCATTCGATGTGAGAACTTTGTGCCGTCTAAGCTTTCTGGAAGGGCCTCTGTTCCCTTTTATACCTCCTCTTAAAATAAGCCCCCTCCCATTGGCTGAGAGCGGCCCGGTCATTGAATCACATCAGGCCAATTAGAGAGTAACACTTCCTTTACGGTGAAAGATGTTTCCTGTTGATAGTAAACGTGCAGCCTGCTGAGGAGCAGAGAGAGGGGAGGGGAGGGGGGAGCTTGTTGAAACGCTGCCAGTGTTTCCCTGACCTTTGTGGCCTTCATGGCGGAAAAACTGATGCTGTCGTCGGGCTGAGGTGTGTGTTTATGTGTTTGCGGGTGCACAGCGGTGGTGGAAAGTAACTAAGTACATTTACTCCAGAACAATGCTCATATACTTTTACTTTACCAGAGTATTTGTTCTTTATGCTACTTTATACCTCTTCGCTGTAAAATCTGACAAGTTGATCTTACTAACAAGCCCTGTGACAGGTAAAAACAGTTTTGGTGGACTACTACTTATGCACTTTTACTTAAAGGTCCAGAGTCTAGGATTTAGAGGGATATATTGGCAGAAATGGAATTTAACATTGTTACTATGTTGTTATTAGTATTAAAACCCCTAAATGGAAGAATTATTGTGTTTTAGTTAAATTAGAAAATGAGCCTTTCATAGGGGGCTCTTCCAAGTAGCACACCATGTTTTTGATGTAGCCTAGAGCAGACAAACCAAACACTGGCACTAGAAAGGGCCATTTGTGTTTTACCTTGAAGTGAGGACCACCACAGGTTTACTGTTCACTAGATCTTACTTCCACCAAAGGTGTACAGTGACACGCAGGCCTGGCGAGGAGACTGCTTGAGTCAGAGCACGAACACACAACATGGATGTAATATGACAGATTTCTGCCTCGTCATGTCTTCCCAGTGTCTCCAAATCCTGAGATGTGAAGTGGTTTTACTCCCAGTGGGAGTGACAGCTTCGCTCCGATCAGCTCGGGCAGATCTCATTCACAGGCTGTATTTAGAGCAGCAAACAGATCTGATGTTTAACTCTTTGTGGCACAGTTGTTGTGTTTTCACAGCCGTCTAAACAAACACAAACCGCAAGGGATCTTTTTTTTGCTCCTTTTTGATGTTCGTGAGAAAATCAGACCATAAATCCTTGAAGTCTGAGTCCTCGTGGAGTCTCTGTAAAGTTTTGGTGAAGATTGTCTGTCTATTGACCTCTAACAGGGTTTCAGTGACCAGTCTAACCCTCACGCCCACCTGTTTCTGCGGCCTGCGTAGACTCAGGGTTGTTTACCTCTAATGGGACTCTGCTGCCGAGTTAAAACCGAGGGGCCCGATGGTTGCGGCCACAGGTTGGAGGAATGTCTACCGTCTGGACGGGAAAATGTAATCAGCTGAGATCAGCGAATTAGAGGCCGGTTTCTCTTTCTCCCTTCGCGCTCTCACTTTCCCTCCATGTGCTTCTCACGCATGCAGCCGCTCTAAATTTTCTCACTTTCCCTCTCCGAGTTGCACACACAAACACACACACGCGCTCTTTCAGAAGAAAAATGACACCTTTTCTTTCAGCTATTTCCTCTGTTTTTACATACTTGGGCCTGGGGTACAAGAGGCAACCTTGTGTTTTCATGTGACAAAACACACAGAGGTCTGTGTGGATTTGAGAGAGGTGAATAGCCTAATTCATCATTCGGGGTTAGGCCTGTCTAAGCTTCATCAGGGAATATCTCTATCTGCGCTTAAAAAGTGGGACTGTTGGCGCTGTCTCTTGAGCTTAAAGAAACTACAACTCAGTCCTGTCCTCTGTTTGACTGATGACTTCTCTGGAGAATCCAAATTCCACAGTTAAAATGTGGTTTTGCCTAAAAGCTGCAAGCCTGCGTTTCTCCTCAAAAATCCTCCCGTTTGACACAGGAAACAGCATTTTGCCTAATCCTTTAGTTTTCTTTGGCAGCGTTCAGAAAAAACAAATATCAGTGGTGGAAGACATATCCAGGTACTTGATTTAAGCCAAAATAGAAATACTACCATGTAAAATTTACAAGTAAAAGTTATGTATTTTTTTATCGTGTATATGATTTCCTGAGTGAATATTAGAGTGGGGGATGAATGTGGTTGGTGTTTATCTGAATATCAGCTTTATTATAGACATGGACAAAAGTATAGATGCTGAGACACCAAAGCACAAGCGTACCAAAATGGCAAACTCAGTAGTGCTGTGGTTTTTGTGGGAGTTTTTCAGTTTTGGTGAAGGAGGGTACCTCGATTTATTGTAGGCTATCATATTATTGGATAACAATTTCTAAATCATTACAGCCCAGTTGCCAGAAGTAAGTAGACTGAAATGAAACGTCACGTTGAAAACACTCTCAATACAGTGTCCACTTATATTGTATTTTTTAACATTTTTCATATGAACCTCTCTATACAGCATGGTCAGCTGTGGGGTATGCTCCCATCTGTTTGATTTTTAGAATATTTAGAATTTAAAATATAACAAACTCCAACACAAAACTTTGTTTAAATGCCTTTAGCAAATGTTTAATCAAAGCAGAAACGTACAACATCATATACAGCAAGTTCTCTGCAACTTTTTTTTTTTTTTGGATAAAGTTGGGTGAGAATTTAAATTGGAAAAAAAATCCTCCCATGCAGACACTTTCTTTGCACTTTTTAATTTATTCATTTTGTTGGCGATCATTAAAATAAAATGCTGATACAGATAATCGGCAAAATGCCAAATATCGGCTCGAATAATCAACCAGGCCAATTATCTGCCGACCTCTGATACAAAATCTTAATTTGCAAAGTGACAAGTGACTGTAGCTCTCAAATAAGTCTGCTCGAGAATACAATATTACTCTCTTCAATGTGATGGAAAAAACTGCCTGAAAGAGAAATAATCAAGTAAACAACAAGTACCTCAAAACTGGACTTCTGTAAAGCTTGAGTTAATATCTTAAGTTATTTCCCAACACTGACAAACATTACCGCCCGTCATCAGCACACTCATGTATCACACTGTTTCAACAGAGGCATTATTTCTGATAATTAAACCTCCACGGTGGACGCTAAGGGTAACAGGTCAACCACAGGCACGCTCAGGCTGTGCTGTAAAGTCCTCCGCTGCCCGTCAACGTACACTCACTCTCACACATTCTCACTCGCTCTCGCACACATGTTGATAACCGCACTTGTAATGTGAACCTTATACTGCAGAGCAGAGCAGGCCTATAATTACAGGGCAACGGTGGGAAAGCCATAATCACAAAGACTCAAATAGAAATCTGAATCAACAGATGATTCCAGATTGTTTCGTTCTCTTGTGTTTACACAAGAGCTGTTTTGATTTACGTTCGGAACTGGAAAACCTATTGTCCCGTGCACAAATGTTAACATTTCTCTGATTGAGCCTTTTAAGAAGCCCATAAGCGGCAATGTATAATTGTGCTTTTGTGTTTTTGCTTTCACTCAGGAGCCACATCAAAGGTGTTTTTCTCTATCTTGCCAGCAGTATCTGTGACTCTGCTCATACACTCTAAAAGAAAAAAAAGCAACAGATTTTAATCAGTGGCCAACTGTGAATCGCACTCCTGTGTTCACCCGCTCACAACAGATGCCTCAGTGTGTTTCTGTTGCACACACAAACGCTGCATTTCCACTATTTCAGCCCAGCTGGCGGAAACCGTTAAATGAGCAGAAACTGTGACACCTCAGTGGAATGAAAATTAGATGTAATGCACTTTTTTCCCATATAAGTGTGTGTTATTTTGACTGGAGGTTTTTGACACCTGTTTATAGACTTGTTGATCATATATGAGCTGCACTGACCGGTGCTATGAATGCCCTCACTGGCTGCACCATTTTAATGAAGCATTCTGAAAAAAAAAACCCTTTTAATTTCCTGTTTGTATTACAGCTGGAAGGGACATTATTATATAAAAAAAATGTACATCATAATATGCTGGGAATGATTTTTGTGATGTGTCGGCATATTTACAGCATTTTCTCAGCATGTGACGTACACTTTCGGGGTCACTTCAAGTTCAAAATCATTATTCAACAGCTGATTTCACTTTTAATGTAACATTTAAATGATGCGTCAGAAATGAGTGTTATCTATCTGTCCATCCATCCATCCATCTGTCTGTCCACTACCGTGATGTCAATACAAGCACATGGTGGAATCACACTGCAACAACAGCACATGGCAAGAAATCTGGGATGTCACCAAAAATCTTGAATACTTTTCAAATTTTTATTATTCTTTGAAAAACATATTTATAATTAGTTTTTAAGTTTTCGCCTGTAAATTTCAGCTCTTTTTGTGTACTGCAGTTCCTCTTCTGTTGACCAAAAACTAGTTTTTGAAACTGAAATATGAATGAAATGATCTTCTGTATCATTTTTTTTGTTTTACAATTGCCGCAGTAATGTAAAGTTACTTCTTCATGGTTCTCTCCTGTCACTTGGTTGCTGTTTGAGTGGCGACTTGAGTCTGACTCAAGTCCAGTTCATGTGACTCGAGTCCACACCTCTGTTATCTACCTGAATCTAACTTGCTGTTGAATTAGTTATACAAAGTGGATCTTGTCGACTTGTTTTAAGAGCTAGTTTGGATCAGCAAATGAAAGAGTTAATTCATTCGTTGCACACGTTTTTAATAACACACTTTGTAGTTTTAATTAGTTTTTTTGGGAAGTTTTGAAGTATTTTGAAGTTAAAAAGTCCCAGTGAAGTCACAAGTCCTTGTTTAAGTCAAAGTCCGGCTGCAAGTCTTTTTTAAATTTTGTCAATTTGAGTTAAAGGTCATCAATGTTATGACAATCTGTATGTTGAACAACTCTTCTTCTGTTTTCTGCATCAAAACTCGGCCATTTGTTTCTGTAGCTTTAAAAAACTACTGTTTCAAACACTGTTGTTGCTCAATGGCAATTGCCTAAGACACCTCATTCCTGGGAAATGAATGCGTGCCCTTGTTCCAAATTTAGTTTTTGCCCGCCACCATGGGCTGCTATTTGGTCTGCCATTTCTCAGGGTTGTGGGCTTCTTTAATGAGCACTTTGATCCCACTCAGGTCTGGAGCTGGTGTTTACGCGACCCTGGAGAAAAAAAAAGAAAAAGAAAAGGAAGAGAAAATAAAAAACGTATCCCATTCTCTGCTTGAGACCTCTGAGCTGTGGTGTCCAGTGTTAGCGGCCGCATCAGGACCCCGGGGACCACGTCCTCATCCTCAGACCCTGAGTGACCACAGAGAGAGGCCCTGGCTGCACTTTGAAGCCACAGCAGGGTGAATTTGCTGTTGAAAGGACAACAGCAGATGACAAATGTACGCTAGAGGAGAGTCATAAGGGCCAAAAAATGAAACTGATGATGAAACATTTCCAGTCAACCTGTCAGATTCTTTTGGATTATGAGTTTTCATTGCAGATGTCACTGACAGCTGGTTTATTCAAGTTCATTTGTAGGATGACATGTGTTTTTGATTAGGATTTCCCTTTATCAGTCTCATAAATTTCATAACTTAACTAAAACAGCTTCTTGGCTCTGGATACTTTATTTCCAGCATGGCTTTGACATGGAGCAGCTGTGCTGAGAGCGCCAAGGTTCAAGTACTTTTTACAAGTTGTATGCCTTCACTGTAACCTGCATAAACTCTGCACTTCAAAATATCCTGATTTTAACATGCAAGCTATCCAATTCAGAATCTCAAACTTTCAGTCGTGGTCGCTGCGAGTAAGCACAGAAAGAGGTTTTCTTTACTTCTCTCTCATGACTTGCTGCTGAACATTGAAAACAGATGTTTAACCAACAAGAGTCATGAAATGGATCATATCCACCAGGTTTATTAGTTATCACAAATTGGGAGGAATTTTGCAGGCTGTGGCTTAGTTATGGTTCACACATGATTGGCCAGAACCGTTAATGCTAAAGAGTTGAAATAGCAAACAGAGTTGTGATAAATTGCAGAGATTATTTTTTTTTAGTACGCATGCTATCAGTGATAGTCATCGCGGACATCTCGGCCGTAGATGGCACTCAGCTTGTGTTGCTCGAGCTCGTTTTCATTCTGAGGTCGTCAAATACCGACACTTTGTCAGTGCTTTTGGATCCCGATGCTAAAAGCCACATTTCATGCCTGCATAATATGCTGCTGGACGGTGTCAGCTGAAAAAGCTGTCGGACAGAACCGTTCGTGATGTTATAATACACCACCGGCTGGCTGGACGGCACCTGCCACTGCAGCTGATAACACGGGTGGATGGAACCGTCCCGGCTGAGCTGTAACCTTAGCAATTTACAATAGATGCACGCTTCCTTCTGCACGGTGATACGGTTGGCGGCTGTTGTTCGGCAGACAAAAAATAGTTCCAACATGAAACTGCTCACAACGAGGTCTGTGGATTATGCTGAGTAGGCGGGTCATAATTTTTGAAAAAGAGACATTGTTGTTGAGTTTTTCAAAAAAATTTTTTTTAATGGTTTGAGAACCACAAGCTGAGTGCCATCTAATTCTATAACATCGGAGAGAAGGCAGACATTACTATGGCCTACATCTCCAACACTGCAATTCACATACATACATAGCAAAATATACTTTGACGAGGAAATTGGTTTGAAATGCCATCTTTGTGTCTTTATTGGCACATTAGATGTCATCATCAGCCTTCATAGTGAGGAATAGTAATATTTATTACCAGAAGTGACAGTGGTATTGTTTTTATCTTGTGAGTCTGTGTGTGTGTGTGTGTGTCATTATGGCAAAATGGTTTCCCAGTGATATCTTTTGTAGTTGGAACTAGCACAGAAGCCGTTCTGAGTATGTTGCCAGGTGTTTGTAGTCTGTCTGTCTGTCTGTCTGTCTGAGGACAACATTTGTCACTATGCTGGCATCACAACCGTGAATGATGCAGTCACAAAACTTTACAGGTGTGTAGTTGAGATCAAAACGAAGGCTGAGTTTGAAGATGGGTGTGGCTTGAGCAGTGGTGGTCAGAGGTAGTGGGGTAGGAAGTATGTGAGGGGCCATAAGCCCCAACTTTACGCTCTCTAGTTTTAAGTCATCGAGCGCTGTATCCTATCCTTAGAGGAGTCTAGTTCTCCCTATTTTTAAATATTACAGCTTCATTAAATGTGTCTCATTATCTTTAAAGTCATTTGATTCAGTAACATTCAAGTTACAGGGTACAAGATAGATTTATTAGTATTTTTTTAAACATAGTTTAAAAAATGAAATTAAAGTCTTGAAACAAGTTGGGGATTCACACTGCAGACAAATAAAATCGCTTCACACCATTAACAGTTTTCTGCTCTCGTTAAAAACTCAGAAGCAAGTACGTCATAGTCCTCAAAGACTTGGACAGTCGTCAGGTGTTTTCTTTTTATTTCCCTGAAGGCATCAGCAGGAACTGCCACATTCCACTAAATGAATTACAAGCTGTTTGGGCACACATAACACAACAAAGAGCTTCAAACAGGAGGACTGAATGTTCCAGAGTCATTCATCGTTTGGCAGCGAGTCCCTTCTAATGTCAGGTTGAAGAAAGCTTGCCCTGTTTCACTCTGTGGGAGCATACGACCGACCTTACACTAACCTTACAATACCTCAACTGACAGTATTCGCAGCTGTACGTATTCTCGTTCAGTGATACTTGACTTGCGGCCTGCGGGCCAAATCTTGGCCCCGATAAAGTGCCAGGTGACCCACCAACAATTTTCTAATTCACAATAAAACTAAAGTGTTTCACACTGGGAATTGTTTTTGCACTTTTAGTATAGATAAGTTGCTGCGACTGGCCCCTGGCCTCCTGTCATTTTGCAAAAGTGGCCCCCAGATAAAGCCAGTTGAGTGTCCCTTCTGTAGTTCTTGAAAACGGTGAATAAATGCACAGCATTGTGTGTGGCATCAGATTGATTTATGTCAGCTCAGAGGAGATGTTGGCTTTGTCCACTGTGAAATGTTAATCTTTAAATCCTGTTCAAAAAGGAAGACAGGATATGCAAAGCCTGTATAACTGCCAGGGTGACAGGTGTGTGAGCATGTGTTTGCTTTTAGAAACTTGAAACTTGAGTCATAAACAAACCAAAAAAAAACAACAACACACAACTTACTGTGAACATATTTTAAATACTTTTCAAATCTATGCACAAATAACTGTGCCACAAATTCTGAACCAGGGAAGCAGACTTGGATGGTGTGATGGGAACTGTCTAGAGCCAAAGACAAGAAGACAACTTGCATGTTGACTTAGTGACTCACGGCAGGGTTGTTGCCGTTTGCACTGGGCTGTTAATCACAAGAGTATATAGCCATGTGAGCGGGTGGAGGAGCAGGATCCTACTGCAGTTGATGGATCAATGTGGACACACAAAAAAGGGGAAAAAAAACAAAATGTGCAATAAAACCTGTATTCACGTGCATTTACACTCTTGCAGTTGGGTGTAGAGGATGGTTTGGTGCGAGACAGATCAGAGGATTTATCCAGGTGTAAATGGCTGTCAGGCTGGATGCAGCAGTTTGCCCAGACTTGCCTGTTGTGTGCCCATCCACGTGTTCTGGATGCCCATGTGTCAGTGGTTATGAGTCACGCCAGACAACGTTGTTTGCCCAAGCGGCCGTGACTCATTGCATGCTTGCTGGATGGGACCAGGACTGTCGATCTTTTCTCATGCCTTAAGTACAGTATCTGTTTGACTTGAGCTTTTGTGAGGTATTCCTATCTGTGTTTTTTTGCATGCTGACTCTAAGACAACAGAACTCTAAATCTGCATCTTGCATGTCACTCAAGACTGCTTGATTCTCTATGATGAGATGATTTGTGCTTTTTTTTGTACCCCTAAAGAATGCCAGAGTAAGATTTTTTCAGCATAAGTGCACACACAAATTCTTTGGCTTTAGGAAACATGCGTGGGCGACTGTCAAAGTGTATGGTGCCCGACCAAGGGTTAAAGCCTGGAGACAGTGCTGATATGGAGACATTATATGTGTCTTATCTCTGCCCCAGGGCTCCTTAAGTCAGCTGTACACCACTTCAGCAGCACGATTTTATAGCAACAGAAAAATGGCCATAAACATAAAATGACTGACTGATAGCTGCACTCTGCTGAAGGATGCCCTCTAATTAGTGTGTTTTATGAGCCCAGGATCCACAGTGAAAACATGTTCGTGCTGTGCCGGAGTGCAAACATCGCCTGGGAGGTCACAGCACCCACAGGGAGCTCTGCAGTGTCCTCAGATCAAGTTCAGGGTACCTCATAGGAAGTCACGGTGGACTTTGGTGCCCACATCAGATTTGCCAATTGTATGCTTAATTACAGCATGAGTAATGGGGAAATTTCAGGAAGGAAAATTTATGAGAGGAAGTAGTGTTTCACAGAGTTATGTTCAGTAGCAGTGGCGTTTCAAGGATTTTAGGATATTTGGGGCTTAGCCCAGATCTCTGTAAAAAATAAATAAATAAATAAAAACTTTAACTGTTTCTTTTTTTTCATTAAAACTTTTGGTGATTTTTCAATTTTTTTTGGCCATTTTCTTTTGCTATAACATCTTTTGGTGATTTTTGCTGCTTTTTTTTTTTTTTTAGTTAATTTTTGGCAAGTTCTAAACAAAACATGCCAGTGGGCCTGCCAAAATAAAAACTGCCAAAATCACACCGTTTATTATAGCCAGAAACTGTAAAAACAGCATTTATTAATGGATTTTGAAATTTCCAATGGTCCTTGAACACTTCATGTGGGTCAAACACGTCATGCATTTCCCCCCGAGTCACTCAGGGAGGTGAAAGGAAAAATAACTATCTTTGGGGAGGGTCCAAAATAATAAAAAAAAAGATTAAGACAGATTTAACTTTTTAATCTGTTGTTCTAATTGACCACAATTTATGTCTCTGCCAGTAATGGGAAATGCTAAAGTTACTGTTTCTTGGACGGAAAAAATAACAGATTTGTGGATTATGAATCACCTGCAGTCCCAAAGAAAATCAAACCAGAAGCCACAACAACACAGCTGGGGCGAACCACAGGAACATGGGGAAAAGCATGCTGTAAAATTTAAGTGTAAGAGAGAAAAAATGTTATTAAAGTAAAAATAGACAACTTTCTGCTCAGCATTTTACTATAAAGCAGATGTTAATGGCACAATGTCATGGCAGCAGAAGAATAATACCATCAGTGATGTCCATACCAATATGGATATATCAGGATATTGATGCAATGCTTTTATTATTTGAAGTGGCTTATGTACTTTCTTGGGGGAAAACAGCCTTTTTGGACAGACTCTGTCAGTGAACTGTCTCTGTGTCGGGGGTCTGGATGCGGAGGCATTTCCCTCCTCCCTTGTTTTCGGTTGCAGCTCCAAGTTCTGTTTCTTGTGGTTTTCTCCTCTTTCATTAAGCCATCACTGCTATTATTTGTCGGATTAAACTAGTCAGGGTGCACGCTGCGGTGAAGAAGACGATGGCGAACGCATGCACAAGAACTGACAGCTTTGTCTGTACGGACGATGAGGCGGGACTGTTACTACAAGTGACTCTGGATTATAAAGTCTGCCATTGTTGTTACTGTTGTTCTTCTACTCGCGCATGGCTATTTCAAATGTAATATGCAGGCACAAAGTGAAGCTGTGACAAAAATTACACTCTGGAACCCAGTTTCAAAAGTTTGTGTTTTCAGGCCCCCAAAAATCCTGTTTTCATGTAAATGAAAGGCCAAACCACAACATAAGTTTTAATTTCATGCAAAAAACCATTGTTTTATTCTTTGCAGTTACTATCCCCAGTAGCAGATGGTGGATCAACCAAGGTAGCTGAAAGCTGTGGTGGTTACTTGGCTGTGAGAAAAATGGAAAGTGATCGGGTTGTCTGTTTCCACTTGACTTGCTCAATTTTGCAGCTCTGCATTCAGTTTTTTCAAAATGACAAAGGTAATATTTGAGAAACCTGCTTGTTGACATAAAATTAAACCAAATTATTATAGATATGATAATTGCTAACCTGAACTCTTGACTGATTGAATGATGAGAGATCATTTTACTTATATCATGCTATTTTGGTAACAATGCCTTGCAAAATTCCTCCAGTGTCGGCACTCACACCCAACATCTCCTGTTTCACCTGCTCCGGCACGAGTGAACCAATGAGCTCTCATGGCCTACGACACAGGTTGGCCTGAAAAGCTCTTTAAATAATTGAAATATTTCAGATGTTTCTCCAGACAAGAGAAGTAAAAACAAGGGAGCTGAGTGAGAGACAAGAGAGTTCCCCCACTGACCTTCTGGTCAACCAGAAAGTGGGAAGGGTTAATCCCGGTTTACACTGACCTCACTCAGCAGCTCCTCAGCACTTGAGTGATAAACGAGAGTACCAGGAGGATTCACCTCTCACCTGGAGACAGCGCAGCGCCCCGGGCCTGACCCCTGAGGTGACGACAGACCTGACGTGACAACTCTACTGTGGGAGAGAGAGAGAGAGAGAGAGAGAGAGACAGAGAGAGGGAGGGGGGGGGGGGGGGGTAGATGCAGAAAAAGCCATAAAGATAAGCTCCTTTCAAACAGGGAATCTGTAAATTTGTTGGGTTTGTTTATCTGTCATGTTAAGTAGGGCTTTTTTGGCTTTTCACTGTGGAAAAAGCCCCATTCTTAAGAAAAGTTTGGCAAAGGATTGTCTTATTCAAAGGGTGATATATTTTTATCTGGGGAGTTCTCTAAATTCAGCCTCAGACCAACTTACAGCCAAGTATTATAAGAATATTTCAGCTCAGGGAGCTTGCAAAAGTCTCTCTTTAGATTCAAATCATCTGCTTTAAAGTGATCAAAATGATCAGTTAACAACATTTTAAATCTTCATATTCTGTAACGTGATTGATTTGTATCCTCTACACAAAAATATTAGAATGGGACCACTTTTATTTACATTTGAGTCATAGAAAATGTTATTGAAATGTTTACACCTGACATTAACATGCATCCTGTGTGACTGAATCACAGGTGGTGAGCTCTGTATACAGGTGTGAATGCATCGAATGCATCATCAGTGTGTTTTAGGATTTGGTAGCTTAGACCACATTCTGAGTTGCATGTGTCCACATTCTTTCTGCGGTGTGGACACTAATGTGTCCTGGACCACGTTGAAAAACTGCCTAGTGCCAGCTTAACTGACATCCTTGCTTGTCCCACACCAACTTTCTGTTCTTTCTCTTCTCCAATGAGCAATCAGTTCAACATCTGCCTAATTAGCACGACCTTACACAGCGGCAGCAGCTGTTTAACGGTCCAAACAAACTCACTCGGCAATGGAGCGGCTCAACTCTTTTGTTAAATCTGCTAATAACCGTTAGGTGTGCTGTTTAAAGTTATCCCTGTCACTCTGTGTGGAGCAGACTCTTACAGTCTCTGGCACGGAGCTCACGCTCCTGCAGCACTCATACTGCGTAATCTCCTGCGGTCCGTATGCTCAAGGCAAACTAACATATTGGCATTGAAGCATGTGTAAAGCAAAACAAACCTCTCATCAGTTAAAAACATCACATGGCGTTACTCTGTATTTGTCAAATACTGCTGTTTTGTAAGCATTGTTGATGTCTTGCTGGGGCTTGCTGGATTGGTCCAACAAACCCCAGACTTTTACCCGGCAGCCTGCTGTTTGTTACCAGTCGAATTCTTTCGTTAAACAAGGAAATAAACGGAAAAAATTAAGTTATATTTATGCTGCAGTTGATTTTGTAAAGAAACAATGCACGTAACAAGTGTAAATTGACACACTTGGAACATTTACAGTAGCAGGAAGGTTCCTAGCCCATCATATTTAGATGTGAAAGCAGGGATATTTTACGAGCTGGGATGAGAACACGTTGTCTTAGCATGGAAATGATTCACAGAGTGAGGAAGGGTGTTTTGATCACAAGTGTACGGTCAAGCTGCATGTGACGACTTATGAGACAGATATAAAGCTACCAGGTGTAAACAGGCTTCGAGAGAAAATGTATCTGCTGAAAAAAGACATTCAGACTAACCAAAAAGATGCTAAAATACATAGCATATTTTTTCACAGGAAATGTGCTGCATGTGAGCTAGTGTGTATTGAATCAAATATTTTTTAGTTTCAACGGTTCAAACTAGAATGACTTAGAGAGAAAAAGAGTAAAATAAAGACTATTAGATGGTTACAAACCGATAAGCAGGAGCGATAAGAGAAAGGAGGAGAGTGGAGAAAAAAATATCATATATAAAGTTCAGCCTGCTATTCATCAACCCCCTTTTCTTCTCCTCTCGTGCATTTGAAGGAAATCAGTAAGCTTTTCTTCACTCCTCTCCTGCAACTGATAAAATCCTGCTATCGTTCAAGGTAAATGCAGAGTTCAAAGGATGTCAAAACTGTTTGCAAAGCATTGGGCGTTGACATTAGCTTTGCAGTGATTTGTTTTTTCATTTTGGACTTATCTTTATTTCTATTGATAAGGCGAAGCTGATTCATCAGTGTCAAGGGGCTGAACTCGATCGCTTCAGGTTTTTTTTTTTATATATTTCCAAGTGACTAATGTTGAAGCTACATGTTGTGTACATAGGGTTTGTACCATAGCCAGGTTTCTATCTGGGACTTGTGTTTGGGTAATGGCTATAAATCAACCTTGGACATGTTTTTGTAGACATGTAACAGTGTAGGTGTGTTTTGTGTTGAACAGGCTTATAAAACTATTACT
Organism: Plectropomus leopardus; assembly: GCF_008729295.1. Lineage (NCBI taxonomy): Eukaryota > Metazoa > Chordata > Actinopteri > Perciformes > Serranidae > Plectropomus > Plectropomus leopardus. The sequence continues at coordinate 6,538,887 of NC_056474.1, read as the reverse complement.
ACATTCCGTGTGTGTCTACCTGTCTGCTCAGGTCTCATCTTCGACCACACCCTCGATGTGTTTTTGTAGTGACAGCTATGGATTTAGATATTCATGACATAAAAGTCTTTTGGGGAATCTCCAAAGGCTTGTGTGTTTTTGCCTTATGAATGATATCTCTGCTATCTCTCAAAAGCAATGGATTTTGCAGTACATTTAACCCCTTAAAACCTGCATCAGTTTTCTTGTGCTGTGCTGAGATGCCTTTCACAAGCTCTTTAACCCTTGAAAATTTGTTGGATTTCCTTTGAAAACATGAAGAAAAAGGCAATGAGCAACTTGGCAAGCAACGTCCCGCAACTTGTAAGAAATTAATAAAAGGTGACATTTTTATTTTTTGCTTATTTTCAGTTAAGTAATTTTTTTCTACTAATTTCCTGCTAATTTTTGGACCATGTCTTGTTATCCTTTTAAAATTTGGTTTGGCATCAGTTTTCTTGTTCTGTGTTCAGATGCCTCTCACAAGCTTTTATACCCTTTGAAACCAAAGCAAATTGGTTTGACTTCTCTCTAAAAAATGGGTGAAAAAGGCAATGACCAACTTTGCAAGAAATGTCCCACAAATTGCAAAACAGTAAAAGGTGAAATAGAAAATTACCTGAAACTCAGTTTTTAAAAAAACAGGAGAATTATTAGAAAATTATCAAATCTATGAAAAAATGTCTAGAAAAATATATTTATAAGCGTTCTAATTATATAATTGAAATTATATTGCAGAAAATTCTAATTATTTTTGCTTATTTGCTTTTTTGTTGTAACTTTTTACCATTTGTTTTGTCTTTTATTGGCCATGTGTTGTTTAGTTGCTCGTTGCAAGAAATTAAACCCATTTGCTCAAGTTTCAAAGGGTGAAGTTGCTCATTGCTTTCAGAAAGAAGAAGAAGTCAAACAAATCTGCTCAGGTTTTGAAGGGTTAAACCAAAAAAATACATCTTGTAAATGTTGTAAGTTTCATGTAAAATCAGCATCAGAATTACAACTCTGCCACCTGGAGATACCCACAGCACAGAAAAACGTCCAACAAAGTGCGAAAACTCCTGCAAACCATTTGAGCGAGTTGCTTTTTCCTGCTCTGTTTACATCTTAGAGCAATAAAACTGCAGTAAAATGATCCACAGAGGAGCTCCCTGAGCGCGACCTCCCTGTAAACTCCCTACCTGAGTTTCTGCAAGTATTTTAATGAGCACATCATAAACCAAATATGCACTTCTGTTGACAGAGAGAAAGAAATAAAAGAGCACTGGCTGCGTTTTGTCTGTCCGCTCACAAAGCGCTTTCTGTGCTGCATCTATTACTTTGTAATTATTTACCATTTATGAGGAGCATCAAGTCATGCAGGTACGGCCAGTTATGGGTTTCATTTTCTCACAGGCAATCACATAAAATTCCTTACAGTCCACTTATGCTTCAGAGTGCATGCAATTTTTATGTTTGGTTTTATGCAACTCCTGACTCAACCTGTTTGTGGAGGATTCTTCAGTTGAATGTTGGCGTCTTGGTTGTGCAAAAACCCTTTCATCCTCCGCTCTTTGTGCCCAGAGAACGCTTTGTGCCCAGCGGCTAAAAAATGGAATCCTGAGAAACTACTGCATTAGTGTGATGCAGCCAAACTTTATTTTTAGATGCGAGAGGAGTGTAACATTTGATGGACGAAGGTTACATCAAGTCAAACCCCTACTATCAGCAGCTTCAGTTGGGCGTGCTTCCACACACACTTAAATACACACACACTCACCATGCACCTGTGCAGGACCGTGCTGAAAGGAGCAGATAGCAGTGTGAAAGAACTTGACATTTGTTCTCCTAATCACCTCCGACATCTCCTTTCTGTTTGTGCAGAGCGAGAAGTATTGCGCAGCTCAACAAAGGCCCCCATTTACTCGCCGTCCTTATTTGTCCAAGCGTGTTTCCCTCCAGCTCCTTGAAACCACAAGCTCATTATTTCATCCTCCGTAATGTTAGCCTTTAAATCCACATCAGCACACTCATTTGGTTAGAGATGGTAAATATTTATGCGGCGTGTCAGAAAAAATACACACATGTGTACACACACACACACACACACACACACACACACACACACACACACACAACTGGCAAACAGACACACACATGGAAGCACACTTTTACCCTCCCATTTGTTCTGATTTCCTTTTTTTATTTTCAATTTGAGCTGGAACCGTTTCTAGTTGGCTTCAGAAGTTATTGGATTATTTAAGGCCAGAGGGGTGCTGTGCTGTTTCTCCTTACTGTTTTATTTTGTTGCTAAGTTCTTTGTTTTCTCATGTGAAGTGATTCTAAATTCACTAATGCTTGTGTTTTATGGATAAACAGCTTCTCTGGGTTGATTTGGCTTTAGGGTCTGATCACTGAATTTCAAAATAAAAGTCCCCAACACTCAACTAACTTCTTTTTTCACAACCAACACTTTATAGAATTTTAGAACATAAGAACATATAACATAAAACAAAGACCATAAAACAATGAATAAATGACAATACTAACATAATAACTTAAAGAAGTATTTCACTTCTAGAGAGATGGCCTTTTTAATAAAACTTGAATGTCTATACGTTGGCCCAAGAGGTAAAAACCTACAACTACCAGAATGCACTGCATTACCCCAGAACTGATACATGTGAAACAGAGGTGGCCAGCCAGCTAGACGCAATCCTGTATTACAGTTAAACTGTAAGCTCAAACATGTTTCTGAAAATATTTGAGTCAGAAATGAGCAATGCAGGAACAGAATCTGTAAAAGTTACAGATGACAAAGATATGGTACAAGAAAAAGAAAGTGGTGACATCATTTCAGTCGGTAAAGACTCATTCTGGAATCGCATTTACCAGAAACTCTGTTGGAATCAATAGGCCCCGATTTTAGTTGTGGCAGTTGAACAGTTGTTACTTCATGCACCACTGAGCAACTTTCATGAATGGGGTGCCGCCTCTAACGCTGTATCCAGTTGTCTTTATACATCCACATGGTGCGTGAGCTGACTTCTATTGTTGTTGTTGTTGTTGTTCTTCTTCTTTTTCTTCTATTTCCTCTATTCCTTCTTCTTTTTGAGGCTGTTAATGTCGCTGGGTACTATTGTTTTTGTTGTTATATTTATTTTACTGACTTACAAATATCATCACGTCTGCTTCACTTTACCTTTTTCACTTTTTGGCTGCGTTTATATATTAGATGAGGTGACAGTCAAAGGCACTGTGAACAAAGTACTGCAAATAACATTAAAATACAAAAATGTGCAGCTGCTGTATATAAAAATACACGTCTGACAGGAATCAGTTTTGGCATATAATTAATATCAAAGGACTCAATCTCTGGAGGATTTGACTTTTCAAGGAGAAATGTTAATAACAGTCATTTCAAACAGAGGCTTAGGTGGGGCCCCCCCTGACTCCTTGGGCCCCTTGGTCTGTGCCCGGTAATCCATCCATGCCCTCACTTGTGCGACAGGCTCTTAGCAAGAATGCTTGATGTGGGAGAGAACAAAAAAAGCTGCTGCATGGTCCAGGTAAAAATGATGCCACTGCGTTCTCAACTCAGCCAGACAGAAGCCACAAGGACTGACATTAAAAATGACTAAGAAATTCTGCTGCCCGTCGTAGCTGCTGGAAACATCTGGATGTGACGAGATAATTTGTATGTTTGGCCAGAGACATTAAAAAACACCACCAAACAACAAATTGTGCCAAGAAATGCTATATACATCACCAATACTCCTTTTAAACAGTTTTTAAAGTAGATTTCATTCATGACTCCACCCCTCCCCCTCCCTCGGCTCTGTGTCTCAGGTTGCCTGCAGTCAGGTAGGATGGCCAGAGGCCTCTGGGTAAATCCCCAGCCCAGACGTCTGCACAGCCCTCAGTCTGCCTCATCGGGAGTCCTGCATTGATTGCTGCTTTAGTCTCTCCTCATTGTTAATGGGAGCACTGCATTGTGAGGGGCCACTTGCATTGTGAGGGGCCTCTTGTAATATTGTCTTGCGGAGCTCTGGAGGACCGGCTGTGTGGGTACCTGGGTGCCAGCAGCTCCTGTAAGTCTTGATGACCTGCTGAATGGAGCCACCTGATAGTCCGTCAGGGCACCAAAAGACCCCAGTAGTGCAGAGGAATGTGGACGAACTGCTGACATCTGGGTCATAAGGAGTCTCAAATAGTTAACAAATACAATGGAAATATGTCAGTGGCACTTCAACAACACACACGAATGCGATCAGCTCTACGTCCCTTTAGAAACATTGAAATGATAGAAACATGCAAATGTGAAAGACTCGTGGTGCTGTTTGTTTTGGTCTCCGAAACTGTCGAATGCTGCTGCTTTTGCAGTGATGTTGGTGTGAAAAGCCACCATTCACAGCTGTATGATATGGTGGGTATTATAACAACTATTCAACCATTTTGGGTTAAATTGTTATCAATATTCAGGTAAAAAGCACTCATAAATGCTCACATGTAAACACACTGTACTGAATTCCACATTGAAATGCACTCAGCGGCACATTCAGGACAAAGGAATGCACCATATTTTGTGTTTGGACTCCACGTTGTTCCTGCAGGATGCCGTAATTAAACCTTCGAATCAATATCTGCTCTTTGTCTCTGTGGCTGTGTGTTATGATTTCTCTTGTGCGCTCCGTGCAGAGCCATTGTTTCGCTTAGCTAATCAAAGACTCAGCTGCTATCAGATCAGGGAACGTTTTAACATCTGTCAGCAGACTGAGCCAGCCGAGCTCCCGCTAACAGCCGCCCTCTCAGCACGCAAGATGATGCTAAAAGAACAACTTCGAGAAGGAAGAGAAGAAACTGTAAAGCTATTTTTTTAATGGAGAAGTCTGAGGTTGACATTTGCAGTGCACATCACATAAACTAATAATCGAGACTATTAGAGCAACTGGTCTCAATGCTTGGATTGTGTTGATATTTGAGAATCACTCATACCGTTTTTCCACACACGGGCTGGCTTGACTTGGTTTGGTTTGGCACATCAGTCCAGTGCGGCAGGAACTGGCGTTCCATTTCAACAGGGCTACCTGGTCTTTAACTGATGATGACTTGTCTACAGTGATGACTTTTAACGTTGTAGTTTTTGTTATTTTTGCTGCAAGTGTTATTTAGTCATACAACATGGCAGGTTAAAGAAGTTTACCTGTTGGAGGTGAGCTGTTTTAATAGGTACAATTGCAGACTTTGGTCTGCAGCTCTTCATTGAACAGCTCACTGTGGCTGTTTCTGTTTGTACTCTTCCTCTCTGTGATGTTTATAGACTTGTTTTTATTGAAGAAAAGCCGCTAACAAAGTTCTGTGATTCAGTAATGAACCAGCTCGTTCTCATTCTGAAGTTGCTGGAGGGGTGTTGAATGGATCCAACAAACTCTGGACTTTCATGCAGGAGCCCACTGTTTGTTCCCGTCTGAATGGGATGTTTTCTTTTTTACACCTTACCATGTGCCTCCGTCCCCTAATCGTGTTGGTCGCCATGTGCTTTTGTTGCAAAGCTTTTGGCCACTGCAAAGCGATGATATGCGAAGACTTGCAATGACACTGTGTTCAGTCAGAAGCTACAAAAGCACTGAGAGCTGAACATACAGACACTTTTAAAAACATTTCTCTCTCCTGTCTCCTGCACAGAAAGATGTGAGTTGAGTTTCACAACAAATGCTTTGTTTTGGGGGGACAAGGGGGATTGGCAGGGGTTGGCTGCAATTGGCAAGATGTCACCACCACCTGCTTGGAGGTGGCTGGGCGCCCTTTTGCCCTATTCTGGAAAAGATCCATGTCTGGCGTGGTCCAACATGTTTAATCTGACAAAGGAAACACAAATCGTCAAAGCACAGTTTGACAGAGGGCAATGAGTCTCATTATTTATGTAGAGGGGTCTCCATCTAAGGCCAGTTGAGAAATAAATGCTTGATTAAAAAATGACAAACACAGCAAATGAAAAAGTTGATTAAAACTGAACTGGCATGCAGTTTTAGCAAGCAATCTGTCTGAAATAAAATCCTCAAAGTTATCTGGGTTGTTTTGAAATATTGGCTGATATATCACGTATTCAACATAGAGAAATTTTATTCCCAAATCTAGAAAAAAACATACATACAGTCGCATTTGGAAACACAATCCATCATATGCAACCTTACACTGACGGTCATGCAGATAAACGCGAGGTTACCTCTTCAGCGGAGTCACTGGAGGGATGTGTGCCGGGCTCATGTAACTGAAGCTCACAGTGAATCTCGGCAGATAATGACGGTGACTGAGCCCGCTCCTATTGTTCACCTGCATTGTGTTACATGGGAATGAGGACGGCAGGAAACCTTGCTTTTGTTGAACTCTTATATTTTGTATTACCACACCAGTGCTGATGCTTTCGGGTGCACGACACCAAAGCACACAAACACACGAACACACATCTACATTGAATGCAAGAGAGCTTCACCACTTCAAAGGCTCCAATCTGTGCACAAAGCAAATGGCAGGAGGAGGCAAATTAGAAGGGGAGCACGGGTGCTTCTTCAGAGGGAGAGGAAGCACATCGGAAGAACCTTTAATCTCCCACAACCCGGCCAAATTGAACACCCGGAAGAAATGACATCAAATGATTCGCTGTGGCGATATCACGTTGCAAAGATACAAAATTAATTGCTGTCCCAGATTTTATTGTCCCCAGCGTGACAGAGGTCGTGTTTCGTAATGTTGTGAGCTTCTCAATGAGCAGCTTCTTGGAGGTATTATGTTGCTAATCCAAGCTGACAAAGGAGAAAAAAGTAGTCCAGTAATAATATTGAATTATGTTTCTGTTAAATATAGTTCAACATATTTGCAGTGGGGTTACATGACAGTTGTTGAACCACCTTTTTGCATCTGGTAGTTAGTGTGTAACATCTGTAAACATTTGTGTATATTGATAAAGACATCAACATTATGTGGGCATTTAATTGAAGATTCAGAGCTAAGTATTCCATACTGCAAAGGCAAAGGTACTGTAAAATTAGTTCCAAAGAAATCAGTGTTTATTTTAAATTAACTATGTATGTATTTGTTTTTTTGTTTTCTCTTTGATTTATTGGTGCAAACACAGAGCACAAAACAGAGCTAGTGGCATACACATGGGAGGTAGACAGAAATGGGAGTATAGACAAAATGAGACAAAACAAACCATAAAAAAACATAATTGTAAAATGTTAATAATAATAATAATAATAATAATACTAATAATAAATATTGTTATAATAAAATAAAAATAACCAAACAAAATAAATGAGGTAAAACAATGTTCTTGCTTAAGTATATTAATGAAAGTAATACCAAATAATCATGAATCTAGTGATAAAATTAAATGAAATAAAAGAAAACAAACATAACAAATCAAATCAAAACACCAACTGCGGTGGGTACTAAACGTTGTTTTGTTTTTAACATTATGAATAAGCTATTTTTTTTCTGTAATGGTCTTTGTGAGCCATGACAAAGACTCAAAATCTTTCGCCTTGTTATTACAAATAGGTTTTTCTGATTCTGACCAAAAACAAAGTAACACAGACACTTACATTGTTTGCTGTCGTGATCATTGTTTTCTGTTCAGAACATTAAAAGCTGGAGGGCTTAATCTTCAAGCCCTATTGTTGTGCTCTCCAAGCATGCACTACATTGTTTATCAAACCTCACAGAGAAAAATAAAAACCCAAACAGTACTATGGATTGAAAAGGATGAAGAACAATGTTTGATGTAAATTGTAACCTTTAAAATAAGTCTGTGCCATCCCAGCAGCCCAGCTTAACTCATCATCTCTTTTCTTTGTGACAGCCTATAATTGCAGACTTTTTAAGCAGCCCTGGAGATGTGTTGTAGATAAGCCGTCCAGCTTAACACAGTCAAGGCTTCTCGGTGGTTTCCTTTAGGCACGGCGTTCCCGCAGGCTGCAGATTGTGTGCAGCGGTGTCGTATATCAAAGATGTTATTCGAAACACACATTAGAGCAAGACAACTGATTCATCTTGTAATTAGCAGCAGAGAAAAGATCTAAAATGAATAATCAAATGACAAATGTGTTCAAATGTGTCATTTCTTGTATGTTTTCTGAGCTAAAGGAGATGTGAGAGATCATGAAAGGCCACCGGCGTTGTCAAAGTGATTAGTGGTCACAGCGTTTAGTAAAGGCAAACTCTTTAATTACAGAAAACACCAATGGAGGTAAATGCGCCGTCATCTGATAGCATCTCGGGTAAAGTAACCCCCCCTCCTCCACCCATCAACACCAAACACTAAGTGCAGGTAACGGAGCTGTAGCCCTGAGGTCCCTCTGTCTCCAAACTCATCAAGAATGACAATAGAAGCAAATCTGATGTGTATTGTTAGAAAAACATTTAGGCAGTATAAAATGGAGCTGTTTTTAAGCAGGAATTTTGTTTTGAAAAAAAGCCAGCGACCAGGTTGGAGAATGTGTTCAGAGACAATGTGTGACTTGCGAATGATTTATTTTCTGAGGCTGATTAACATCCTGCCAAACTCAAAATGAGGAAGAGCTCGCTTTAACTCGAATCAGCCAGCGGCTTCCTTTGATCAGCTGTACTTAAGTTCAACATTCAAGCCGGTTTACTGTACTCAACCTTCAGTAGTAAAGATAATGTAAAGAAAATGCTGCAAACAATAATAGGTATAAAAAATAAAAGCGTCTGAGCCAAAGTTTATAAGAAAAGATTTAAAGTTTAGTGATGTCCAGCTGGAGCTCCTCAGGCTGGTCTTTCCAAAGCTAAAAGGCAGCTCACCTTTGGTCTTTAACCTTGAAAGAGAAAAAGTCAGGACATCCCTGCCTGAAGGTCTCAGGTTGCATGAAGGAATCAACAGTGCAGAAAGAAAAGTGGTGTCAAATGAAGCGGCAAGGACGCAATCATGGTCCATAATACCTGCTAATCAAATTTAAAACAGCTATGTACCAGTGAAGAGATGTCTAATGTTGAGCGATATGGCTTTAAAATAATACTGGGATATTTTAAGGCAATTTTGCGATACACGATATATATCAAGGTATATATTTATATATAAATTCAAATAAACTACCTCCAATCATATTGTAAAGTTTGTCATGTCATGGCTTTGTCATGTTATGGCTCAACATCCACATGGAAGGCAAACAGCAGGCTCCCAGATGAAAGTCTGTGGTTTGTTGGACCACTCACATTTTCGTCGTGTCTAATCTTGTCGATGAAAACGAAACATAGATTTTGTTGTAGTTTTTATTATCGAGATCTATTTTTAACCCGCCAGAATCTCATCTTCATCAGGGAAAAAAGGTTGTTGATGAATAATTTTCATAGTTTTCTTTAACAAAATGAATACTGTGTTGGACCCATTCTCCTTCCCTCCGCCCTATAGGGATTTTACAGCTCCTTGTATTACATGCGCACTGGGCGGCGTAACAAACTGACGCCGCTCAGTGCGTATCATACTGCCGCAAAAGGTGCCTCTTTTCATTGATGTCTGACTCTTAACATCTCTGCTAAAGCAACTGGTATTTGCCAAGTTGGGTGTGAGAACAGGCTGGTTGAACCCTTCAGTGAGTGGAATCACTCTGATCGGCAGTTCAACTCTGCGTGAGAAAATACCAGGAAGGAAGAAAGTAAACAAACAATTAAAGACTGAGAGAAACTTTTTATGTAAGGTTTTTTTTTTTTCAGCTGTTGAGCTCTTTAGCAGAAATAGTGCTAACTGTTTGTGTTACTGTTTGCTCGTGCACAGTAAAAATCATTTGTTCCTTCAACATCGGGCTGTGTTCAATCCAATCCACTTTATTTATATAGGACGATTTTAACAAACACAAGGTTTCCAAAGTGCTGCACAGCAAGGTAAAAAGCACTGTGTTAATTTCCTAGTGACTAACTAGGTGACTAACTAAGTGACTAACTAATGTCTTGCATCTGTCCAATTGGCCGACCAGTTCCTTTTTTAATGATTAACACAGACACCCATCATCTGCTCATATGGAAAATTATATCCTCACACGGTGCATGCCCACTGTGTGCAACTACAAGCGACCAGAAAACCGCTTTTGTATTGGAAGTGACTGATTCCTTGTACAAAATGATGGGATACCTGCGACACGGGAGTGACAATTTCAAAAATTCAAACGTAGCTCTCTACATAGCCGCTCAAGCTGCAGCTCCAGTGCCTTTTTGAACAGCTCTGTCTAAATCCAGCAGATACTAAAGTGAAGCTTTCTCTTGTAGAGAAGGGGCGGAGGATTATGCATGGATACAAGCGACTAGTTGGGCAGGGCTAACACAAATTGGGGTGAACTGGTCACATATTGTGGGCATGCATCGTCACGCAGGTACAGAATTGGCTGTAGTCTAGCGGTATGTTCAAGTGCAACTTTTTGGCCGAGACACAGGAGACTTGAGGCGATGCAACAGTCATTACCACTCATTCTTTGATGTAAGTTTGGTGCGTCCTGGCCCAGACCACAGAGTTCAGTTTCAGTTTATGATTACTCTGAAACATATGACACTGTTGAGATTTATTTTGAATTTCTTAAGAAAAAAGGCATGGCCATTTAAAACAAAACCTACATGTTTTTTAATTAAGATGAACTGACAAATACCTTGAAGGTTTGATGACTCTTTCTGGAGAAAACAGATAAACATGTCTGGAGTTGTGTAGATGACTGCTGATAAATAATTTCAAATCATTACGAAACTCATTTGTATCACGGAAATATTATGGATGCTGGTGCATTATTAATCATGTGCAAAGATATGAGTGTGACTATCCTGTATTGTGGCACTGGCAATTTGATTTTTGAGTCATCGTTACCGCAGCTGAGGGTGTGCCATTTGTTGTCCCCCAACACACTCACATTTTCCTGAGATAACAGAATTTGACCAAGATGGGATTTTGGATCATGTAAAAGAGAAAACAATCCAACATATTAAGCTTGTTTCCATTTATTTTCCAGACTCTATTTCTCATTCATTTTTAGAAACATTAAGCAACAAACCCTGGATTGTTCTTTCCTGCAAAATGACTGTAATTAATTGATGCAATTTAGATAAACCTGTTAAAACTCAACTTGAATCTGTTCCAGCAAATTTCTCTAACAATCGGATACCCATAAAAGCGGTAAAAGAAGATAAACACATGAGGAGACCTGAGGTGGCGTTATAAAACTCCTTGGCATGATTTTAATCTCCTCCTGCAGAAGATTAGATTAAAAACTGGCATATCACCAGATTCAATAACTTCTGTAGCAAATGTTTTATTTATTCTAAACCTGAGATAAGGCCTCGACTTTTGCAAACAGTTCGCTTTGGGCGAGCGTGCGGCTTGGAAAACAAAAGCAAGGCGTGGACTGACTGCCGCCCTACAGGTCACATGAACTCCACAGATAAAACATGTGCTAACTGCCTAACGCTGGCACCGTGGTCATCGTGTCTGATCCTCAGAACAGTGAGTTATTAAATAAGCAGAACCGCAAATACACGTCTGCCCTCAGAGATGTGATGGACAACAAGACGTTAGAGAGACAAGTTACAGCATAACACCAGCAGCAATTATCCTTTCTTATTCTTTGTCTCGTTTCACATTAAAATACCTCTTTGATGAACTTAGGATGAGTAATGAATAATAGCACCAGCCATGTGCAGTCTTGTTCTTTTTGCTAACAGCGAGGAGCGCAATGACTCCCTCTCTTTCTGAGTTACTGATGATGAAGCTGCAACGAGTGTCGCCTGCAGACTTGCAGTATATTTCTGTCTGAATCACTTTCACTAAGCAGAAGTAAAATTTGTCAACTGTTTTTCCTACTAACAAGTACGCCCAGTTTCTGCATAATCCCAAAAATGACAAAACAAAACCTGAAATAAAAAGGTTCCTGCTCTTGAACCCTTTGGATCAACGCCATGATTCAGGTTTTCCTCTGTGAGGTAACTCATTGGAGATTAGTCTGAAAAAGTCAAAAATGAGTCAAAGTGACAGTGAACTGAATTTATGCTCAAATACAGTTGTTTAATCTTTTCCCATATATATCAACTGTGAACTAACTCTGTGATGTTTAATCTGAAAAAGTCAAAATGAGTCAGAGTGATAGGCGATAGTAAGGCGGGTGCACGCATGCACACACACACACACACACACACACACACACACACACACGCACACACTCACATATATTTTTGCAACATAAGCAACTAACTAAACTTAAAAACAGTTCATGTAATGTTGAATTGTTAAGTGTTGTGCATTTATACAACACATACTTTGTCAGCTTTGAGTCAAAATCAACTGGATTCTGTTTTTTAAAGTATACAGTGAGTCTGTATACAAACAAGCATAGCATCAAACAATTCATTTCCAGTATTCTTGTGTTTTTTTTATTCATCAGATGTGTGCCTTTTATGCATCAATGTATGGTGTAAATGTCCTTAATTTTGTCAAAATAAAAGTCATATGCAGACTGTTTAGACTAGGACTGTTACCCACATCAAATTGTTGGAAATGCAAATCTGAGGAAGGGCATTTAATTCATGTATTATGGTCCTGTGACAAAGTTCAACAATTCTGGGCAATGATTTATGATAATTTATGTGAGATTACAGAGACACAAATCCTATTTAGCCCTAGATTATTTGTTTTGGAGGATCATTCAGTTTTGACAGGACTTGGAAAACATATTACAAGCTGGGTCCAAACCAGTATAATGATTGGTAGACAGATACTTGTCAGGGGTTGGAAGACAGAAGGGGTGCCCTCTTTGCAAGAATGGGCTGCAGAAATGGCACGAGTTGCAGCATTTGAAAAAGTGTCATATAAACAAATGGATAGACTGGATCAATACGAAGGAAAGTGGGGAAAATATTTACATTTCTGAAAGGGTTCCTGAAAGGGGTTATATAGTGGAGAGATGCAAGTCCTGAGTTTTCATGTGGAGGTTTGTGTACCTGTACTTTTTCTTGTTTTTTGTATATGCTATATTTGTGGATTTCAGCTATATATGTACATTTATATGTATGTACAAGCATATGTGTAAATGAATAAGTAGATTTGGTTGCACATAGGTGTATTGATAGAGGTATCTGACCTGTTTTTTATTATGATTATTTTGTATTATGGTTATGATTATTATAATTATTTTGTTTTATTTATGTTTTATTTTTTTCCATTAATGGTACAGCTAGTTTGGCTGTGGTTACTAGAGACAGGTTTGCAATATATGAGAGAGCATAATGTTAAATATCAGCAACCAAAGAAGGGTCAGCAGTGGGTGGTGAATGTTTAAGGGGGTTTGTTTGTTTGGGGGGGGGGGGGGTTGGCTGGAAATCTGTGGTGAATTTACCATTCTTTGTTTCCATGCTCTGTTACAGTGTTAAAAAACAATAAAAATGTTAATCATAAAAAAAAAATAAAAGTTATATGCCACTTTCATGTTTTCATGAAAGTGGCATATGACTTTTAGAGAGACCAACACCAAAAATGTGTTAGTCTGTCTCTGAAACCAGTTACAAATATATTGTTTATTCAGCCCAATTTACTGCACACATGATATTTTTGGGTTATTTTAGTTTCTTGAGTCACTATACTTATTTGTCTGTTATAGTATTCTGTGGAAAGATGATTATTTTCGCAGAAGTAATTCCATTTGTTATTTTGGACATAGATAGTTTGTATTAATACCTACAGTAATTATAACTTGAACTATTATTTCATTTTAGATATTTTTATGTGTTCTGTTAAGTTGCTATTTTATGTCCCCTTAGCCTCAAGTGAGAGCAAGAGGAACTATAGTTCATACCCGACATTTTTTGTATGGGACAGATTTCATTGTAATGGACTCAGGTTAACATGCTGCTGTTGAGTTACCAGAGAATCTGGATGTTCACTGTCTTGAGACATAGTTGTGAATTACAAAAAAGTTGTAGCTAGCTTCTACCCACAAGCCAGAGGGACAGGAGAACGCTACTGAACAAAAAAAGTAGGATAATATTTTATAAATCTGTTTAAAAAACAAAACAAATAAAAAATGTACCACAAACAAACAAACAGCTGGGCACTGTAATAAATGGTTCTCAAATATGAGTAAATTGTTGGAAATACTCTCAGTAGCAGATAAATGAAATGAGAATTTACAGCGGCAGGACAGTGTTTGTGTGATTGACTCAAAGAACAGTGTGGCTCATTAATGTGTTTTTAAAAAAAATACAACAGTGGAACTCAATAGCAAAGAGAAATAAACTTTATCAGGCTTTAGCTACAAAGACAACACTTAATTGGATGAATTTATCGTTGGGTTTACTTTTTGCATGAGATTTGTTGACAAAAAGTAGAGTATAGAATATCACCAGACTTAAAGAAGCACAGGAAGAGTCTGCTTCTTAAAGTTTTACCTTTAGTCACTGGAAAAAAAGTGTGTTTTGTTGTCCTTATTTTCAAAAATAACTTTGTCCTTCCCTTCATTCATTGTTGTAGTGCAGCACAGACTGTACAGTATCTGTTTTACGAGGGACAACCCAAAATATTCTTATTATACTCAACACACTCATGTCAAAGATATTTGAGAATTACTCATGTGGAGGTTAAAGATTCGATGACTAAGATTTTACTTTCCACAATTCATGATATAGTGAAGGGTTTGATAGAGCTGTCAACCAGCCCCGATGACTCACAGGTTAAACTGCCAGACTCAAAGGGTTTTGGCTTTCAAAACTCACTTTCTGGCCAGTGGGCCATTAAAATTGTAGAAAAGTGCTGCTTGGTGGGAATAAGCATTTCAAGAAATTGTAATAAAAAAAATTGAATAGTAAAAGTGGTTCTGCTGTTCTGGGTCATTATTTGTTATTTCATAACACAATCAAACATTTGAATTTCCTTCTCTGCAACAGTGGTGTTGTGACAGTTATGAGCAAGCAACCAATGTTGCAACACATTTGTGACTCAAAAAAAGTAAAAGTAGAGGAAATCTGACGCGGCATCATGCTTCAGTGTTTGTTTTGTTTTTGGAAATCTGACTTTCATGTTCATGTATACAGGCCACTAAAATCTGAGAACTTACTTATTGTACTTTATTTTGTTGTACAGATCAGCAGAGGTGGAGCCACGTGACTTGGACTCAAGTCATAAATTTGGTGACTCGTCCAAATCAAAAAAGGCCTGCAATCAAGCAGCAGCCTCCAAAGCGGAAAAATAAAGCCAATGTGGAAGTTCCAAAATCTGCAGTTCCCCTAATGGCTTCTTGAGGCTAGTTCTCATAGAGCCCCATGTTAAATGCCCAAATTTACACCAGAAGTAAACTAACTAAATCAACTAACATTAACACTATTCGTACCCCACAAGTCGACTCTTAAGTCTGCAGATCTGCTTTCTTTGAACCAATCCAGTTGCAAAAAAATTATACCGGAGATTTCGTAAGCACACTCTTGAAACTCAAAGTTTAGGACATGGAACTTTACTCAGTACTTTTTCTTGACTTGTGATTTGAGTGCAAAGACATGAGTGTTGGGTATATGATCTGTGTGAGAGTCGAAACTCAAAGTTTAGGATATGGGACTTGACTTGGGACTTATTTTCTTTACTTTGGACTTGAGTGCAAAGACTTGAGATTTGGTTTATAACTTGTTTGGAATTTGAAACTCAAAGTGTAGTTTATGGGACTTGATTTGGGACTTATCTTGGTTTATGACTTGTTTTGGACTCAAAACACCAAATTTAGGGTATGGGACTTGACTCAGGACTTGTTTTCTTTTCTTGAGACTTGAGTGCAAAAACTTGAGTTTTGGTCTATGACTTGTTTAGGACAGAAAACTAAAAATTTTGATGTGGGACTTAACATAGGACTTGCCTTTCTTGACTTGAGTCTTGAGTGCAAAGACATGAGTTTTGGTTTGTGATTTGTTTGGTGCTCAAACCTCAAAGTTTAGGACATGGGACTTGACTTGGGATGTGTCAGTCTTGACTTGAGTCTTGAATGCAAAGATTTGAGACCTGGAACTAACATAACAATGACTCGGTCCCACCTCTGCAGACCAGTAAAACCTAATTATGTCCATTTAAACCTAATTAATGCAGGTAAATAACCTTTAGAATCCGCCCATTGTACAGTAGCCAAAGAGGCTTTAACTAGTTACACCTGTTATACTGGGAACACTGTGTGCTCCGAGTCTTTTCTTGGATGATGCTGGAGCTGGAAACGCTTTCAACTCAAGTAAACGCCTACAAGATCATAAAATCCCCAAACTGGACAATGAAGCTCGAGTTGTTAAAAATTTTATAGTGAAATACCCCTGCCTGTTCTCTCAGCCTCGTACACACAAGCAGAAGTCAAACATTTACTGACCCTAAAAATAAATGTTTTCTGCCGATTGTATAATTACATGGCGCGGGGAGCGGGGATGTTAGCGTGTAATGTGATGCCTTTGTGTGTGTTTGTGAAGGGAAGGGGTTGTGGAAAGGGGAGGGAGATGAGGCGGGGGAGCTTTGCTACAATATAATTAAAATAGGATGGCCTTCGCAGGGCTCAACTTGTTATTGTCTTTTCAACCTCAAAAAGACGGCGTGTAAAAATAGACATGTGGCAGACGTTTTTCTTCTTCCTCTATATATTTTAAAGATTTGGTGAATGAATTCTGCTTTGAGGTGGTAACTCTGTCTTGATATCTTTTAAAGCGACAGCCTCAGCATTCTCTCAATCAACTTTTTGTACATACCAGTGGCATGTATGTCCGCTGTAAAACTGTCAACACAATAAATCCCCTCTCTTTGAGTAGTACTTAAAAACTTCAGGTAAACCTCCAACCGTTGGTGTTCCCTCAGTTTCACCCCACTCTGGTCCTGCTTTCCTGACTTATGCAATTCCATCCAAGAGGTATTTTATTGAAGTGGTTGCCTATTTGCCCTCACATTAAACGCCTGAGGAATTCGTCCCAGGGTTTGCTGAGGTTGTTTTGATGTGCATTCAAAAAGCCCGTGTGTGCAGAAGGAGCTCATTCACAGCTCACAGGGACTCAATGGCTTCATTTGTCCTTGAAAGTAAACACTCACAGAGGAGGCCCTCAAATATGGCCTTTTCAAATGCCAAGGCCCCCTCGGCTCTCCATCATATGTGACAATGAACAAATTCCTATTCAAAAGCACTTACTGTGCGATAGCGTTGCATTGTGGTGCCTTCAACACACCTGAGTAAATGAATGAACCGCATCGCCGCGGGACAAAGTGTGTTTACAGTTTACTTGAACTGTAAACGTGACATCCATGTATGATGTACTCGCGTTGGACGTATGCCACATTTCGTTACTCGAAAACCAGTCGGACATCAGGCGAAAATGAAGATGTTTTTCTGGGGATTAAAATAAATCCGTCACATATTGTCAGGGTTGGTGGTTCCCAGCGTTTGTCATCAGCCCTGATCAGATAAGTCATACAAGAGACACACCCGTCACGTTCTGAATGAGTTCATATGTCTGGATTATAAACTGGATGTTAGGCTTACTGGATGCTATTTGCCCATTGGGGCTACTTTCATATTAATATTAATATTAATATTAATATTAATATTAATATTAATATTAATATTAATATTAATATTAATATTAATATAATTAACAATGCCTTTTTCAGATTTTTTGGATTTTGTGGTTTTGCATCACATTTATTTATAATGTAATAACAATAGGCTTGTGTAATCACTAGATTCGCTGATTTAAAATAAGATAAGATAATCCTTTATTGGTCCCACAGTGTGGAAATTATCACACTGTAGGTGATTTTTCATAAATGCCTCTGATACAGTTTTCTTTAGGGTATTTTTATTTTGTTTGTCATTTAACCTGATAGTTTGTGTGATCTGTGTGAGCCAGCAGTGTCTCCTCCTTTGGCTCCGATGACTGAAATTCAAAAAGCCTATCATCTGTTCAACCGCATTAATGTACTTTATGGCTTAAACTGTCTCAGTGTGGCAATAACCCATCACAAAAGCTCACTTTACTCATTTTCACATTTACCTCTGCAGGCAAGGGTCGCTGATTCACATCGCCCAGCTGGGCCACTGAGGCATGATGGGAGGACCACTGATGCAGATATTGAGTGAGCTGCATGACTCAGGTGATGACCTGGATGCTGGAAACCTTTATGTGCCAGGTAAGCAATTCTCATTGGACTGAATAGGCGCCCTCTTGGAGTCCTGTATCTAGTTCTAATAATGTATCAATCAGTGATGTGATGTGCTTATGATCTGGTACCAGGATGCTTTTATGGAGTCCCGCCAAACACTTTGAGTGCTTCATAAGTAATGACTGAGAGGGATTACTTTTGTATGAGTCACTGTTAGGGCTGTCTGTTAATGTGTTCATCACGATGCATACATAGCCTAATGCATTTTTTTTTTTAAAAAGCTTTAATCGCCAGGCTAAATTTCTGTCTTTAATAGGCTGTACCAGGCTGGGTTTGAAAGCCAGAGCCATGATACTGGTATCATAGGAAACTGGGCGGCCCAAAGAATCCAGTGTTGTCAACTTATCAGTGTCATGATAGCTTCTCAGGTAGGGGGCTTAATAACGCTCCAAATTAAGGCTAAATTTTGGCGATGAGAAACGGCATGGCCACTTCACAGGGGGGCTGTGACCTCTGACCTCCAAATAGCCTAATGAAAATGTGCTCTATGGGTACCCATGAGTTTTTTGCTGTCCAAGACAATCTTGTAAGAATTGCTTTACCTTATTAATATGGACTTCAAAAGTGGTTTGAAACGTAAAATAAAAAAATTGAAAACGTGATTAAAAAATGTGATTAATCATGATTTACTATTGAAAATCTGACATTAATTGAAATAAAAAAAAAAATAGGGTTTGACAACTCTAGTCTATACGTCGCTTTTATGCCTCTGCACCAGCGATAGCTGTGCATGGGGGCATGTTTTCACGTTGTCTGTCCGTTCACGTAGACTCAACGATGAACTGATTAGAATTTGGTGGTCAAAGGTCAAGGTCACTGTGACCTTGTCTGTCTCATTGTTGGGAATGCACTCAACACCTTGAGGGACATTTTATCCTTTATTTTCAATATGTTTTCCTGTTACTTTTATATCACTATTTCAACCACATGTTCCCCCTGTGTTATAAATAAGCTGGAAACCGCTGGTCTGGGGTTATTATCTGAGATATCTTTGTCTCCTTGGTAACCATATGTTATTATCAACCACTTGCCAACTGCTTGCGCACAACCATTGGCATCTCTGTAGGCATCAAAAGAAAAATAAAAACATAATGTTCAACACATTACACTTATGGAATCTCGAACAACAAATGAAAAGCACAACAGTCTAAAAATAAAGCTGAATGCCATTGATCATGTCTGGATCTGATAGTCAAGACACCACAACACATTTCACCCTGCAGGTTCCCAGCATGCCGCAATGAATCATCGTTGCCACCGTCTATACCAGGATGCACCACGTGGTGCAGCGGAGTGTGTTATTCGAGGCATTCCCAGGTGAGGTGTGTGTGTCAGATTGTCTGTCATGTCTTTCATTGCACCTATTACACACAGACAGCTGTTGTGAGGTCCTGATGGTTGTTGGCTGTCAACGCTTCAGAGGGAGATACGCAGAATCACTCCGGGTCCAACAACAACTATGAAAGTATGAGACTGTGTAGGTGTGAAGATGAGGTTCCTCACATTCCCACAACACCTGTAAAATTCCATTCTGGATTTTAGTGTTGATGCAGCCGAGCGACATCCCACACAAACCGACACACTCATACTTTAGATAAAAGAGGTGTACTCTTGCGTGACCAGCAACCCACAACATTTTTACCCTGTGATTGACTGTTTGTTCCTGCAGCAGACATTCAGACATGTTGCAAAGGTATGTTGTGTTTGTACTTTACTCATGCTACACAAGAGAGCTTTCCCATTACTAGAAAACACTGATTAAGTTTGACATGCATCTGTTGATGAATGAAATGTCAAAACATTTCTTATAGCGTAGCGAGACTTGCTTTGAATTAGCCAGGCTGTTTTCATGCACTGTTTTTATGCACATCTACAAAAAGAAATGCACCACAGTTCATATGTAACTCACAATCAGGAAGGCTGCGATCATGAGACCAATGCATCAACGAGAATGAAGAGAGACGTAGTATGAAGAGTGTAGAGTGGCGGGTTGGGGCAGAGGAGGATGGGTGAAACAAACACTGAATATTCCCCTGAGACGACAGTGTTTGGGCCTGTGTGAAACCAAGTGAGCCATTTGAGGGGCACTAATTCATTCATACCAAAAGTTGTAAAAGGATATGTTGATTTGTCCAGCTTATTTGTTTTATTGTGGTTTGCTTAGTTTGTTGATTAGTTGTGCAGATTGTCTATAGTTTACTGAATTGAAGACAGGCATTAGAAAAATACAAAAAAACTTGCACGTGTGTTTTTTGAGTCTGTATAAACTTATAAGCCGGTGTGAAAAGCTGCATATTATCTCATTCATTTCTATGCCAGACTGAAAATTATATTACTATTGATAATATGATATATAGTTTACTGTTTGGCATTTTTCATAAAGTATTTTACAAGCAATATGTATTGCATCCATCAAACCAACATACCAGAAACATCTAATGATTAAAGGGACACTAAACTGATTTTCAACTAGCCCGTAAACTATTGCTACATACAGGCTAGAACTTCCGATTGAACGTCCACATTTTCCACCACCACGGACACAAAGAGTATAAAAGTGGATCAAGAGAGACACCCATCTCTGTCTCTCTGCCTCTCAAACTCAGAACAAAATCTGATCAAACAGTAAAACTAGGCAGTGCTGATGAAATATGAGCTAAGATATCATTAGCCAGCCACTATATTGTTGCTTGTGTCAAAATGACCAACAGGAGCATTTATTGGTTCGGTGCAGTGCAGTGCATTCTGGTAGTTGTAGGTTTCTGCCTCTTGAGGAAAAATCAAAACATGGCGACGACCCCTTTCTTTTGTTTTCTCTGGTCCTGCAGCACCAATTTCATTTCCAATTTCAGCACCAATCAAAAGCATTTGCATCTTTCTACTACATGGACAATGCAGTTTTATGAAAAGGCCATTTTTCCAGCAGTAACGTACTTCTATAAGGATGAATCTTCACAGACTATCATGAGTTTAAACTAAAACTCCAACAAACACAAACTGAATAATTATAAGAAATGAGACTTAGTTTTGCAATAAGTGTCAAAAACTCATTACTTTTGTTTTTGTTGCACATCTGGATGGAATCAGTTGATTTTGTAGCACAAATGTTGTGAGTTTTGGCAAACACCTCTGGCTTCCTGACGCTTGTTCATAAAACTGCTTGGCAGCCAATCTCGTGTCATCTGATGCGTGCAAATGTATTCAGTGAATAGGTGACTTTTTCAGTGTTCAGTGACCTGTTCATTTGTCACAATGCTGCTATCTTATCAGTGGATGAATCAGATCTTGTTGTTTTCCTGTGAACTCTCCGATCTCGTCTCTGATCTTTCGATTGCTCCTCTGATCTGCACAAAACACAGACAAAGAAACTTTCTCGAGTATCCACTGCATCAGCATTGTCTGCGCTCGCCCCATCAGCGTGCAAATCATGTAAATTGCAGGGAAGGGTGGGTATGTATGCTGTAATTTCAATGGAATATGTGTGCTTAAATTAGAGCGCGGCGTGGTTAGGGGGGCAAATGTACCGAGGCGCTGGGGCCTCTGGCTGGAGATCGGCTGTGTGTTGTGCTAACAGACAGGGCCTTTCCACTGGTCGTGACGGGCGGTTCTGATGTGGCCGGCCATGCGGCTCTGATGACGGGGTTGCATGTGTTCCTTGACCCTGACCATAATGGACAACTTTTACCCGCCGGAAGAAAATTACAGCCCCTCAGGAATGTTGCTGTTATTATTTTTCCTTCTTCCTATAAAATAGAAGAGGACATTTCAGCGTGTAAGCCATTATAAAACCATTGCAGCAAAGCATCCGCAGAGGGAAATGGGCTTTTTGTTGTTGTTGTCCATGTAGGAGGGTAATAGATGATTAAGAGGGAGTGCAGATGAGTTTATGGGGATGTTCTGCTAAATTAGACAAAGACAATCAACACATTTGACTAATTTCTTCCTCTGTAACCCGCCTACTACACTGTAAAATCTGAAAAGTTGATTTTACTTGGACTAGGAAACCAATTACCTTGAATAATGAAAGGAACTTTAACTATTAAAAGTAGTACTACTATCTTGTGTTTATATCAGTTAAGTTAACCTAAAATTGAGTTAAAATTACTTGATTTTGTGATATTCTACTTAAGAATGTTCAATTAAATCAATCTTTCTAAGTTTTAGCAACTTCAGTAAACCAAGTTTACTGTGCTCGATTTCTGTATGCTGTTGGTTGCAAACTAGTCAATTCTAATTGATTGTTTTAAATTATGTTATACTGTAAAATCAGAAAAATTGATTTTACTTAAAAAAATCTAGGAAACCAATTGAGTTTACTCAAAATTTAGTTATATTTACTTGATTTTGTGAATTGTTGCAGCTTAGAAATGACAAGTTTAATTATATCAATCTTTCTAAGTTTTAGCAACTTTAGTAAACAAAGTTTACTGTGCTATCTGTACTCTGCTGGTCGCAAACTAGTCAATTTTATTTGTATTTTTTAAAAGTGTTACACTGTAAAATCTGACAGTTTGAGTTTACTTTAAAAACCAATTACCTGGATAAATATAAGTAACTATAACTATTAGTGTTAATTTATGTTGATATCTGTTAAGTTTACTTAGAATTGAGTTATATTTTTGTGATTTTGTGAAACTGTTCAACTTTAAAATGACAAGTTTAAATAAAACTAATCTTTCTAAGTTCAAGCAAATTCAGTAAACCAAGTTTACTGTGCTATATATGCAGATATTGCAGATCTTTTAACTTTATCATTGGCAAAATCCTCTTTGTCATGATCAAGTTAAGTCAGACTAGCGTGGTTTACTGAAGTTGCTAAAACTTAGAAAGAACAAGGTAATTCGACGTCATTTTTAAGTTGCAACAACTTCACAGGGTTATTAGTTATATTTACTTTATTTTTTCAAGGCGATCGGTTTCAAAGACTTTTTTAAGTGAGATCAGCTTGTCAGATTTTACAGTGTGCTCCTCCAGTTCTGTATGGCAGAAATGTATCTGTCACTCAGTTTCTGTCAGATGCAGAGGGAGTGGATGCCTTACATTGTATGGCAGTGTGAGTCAACGTTTTCTTTCTGAGGAAACACATGCCTGAAGACTTTCCCACACACGCTTCTAACAATATAACTCCAACACTTTAACACATCTCCTGTGGGAGTAGAGTTAAAGTCCCCCGAGTTTTAAATCATCCTGAAAAAATATCTCCTGGAGGATTCCTTCAAACCAACCTGTGCACGCTGGTAAAACTAAAAGTAACTCGCCAAAGTGGACTCCATATAAACCCGAAATTGCTTGATATATTTGGCTAGAGCCATTTGGGTAAATTTAATGGGGTCTGTAAGAAGCTAAATAGAATTACCACATGGGTCAACACTAAAACTGAGGCTGGTTTGGCTGCAGCGGGTCCAGCATCTGTTTAAAAGCTATGAGCTCGACACAAACGGGGGAACTCTGGCTCACCCTCAGCCTCCTCTGGAGAGCGGAGCTGCACACAAACAGGTGGCAGAGCTGAGCTGTTTCATCCTTCGGTGGTGAAACTCCTCGTTAGGATTAAGGTCAAGAGGTTTTGATGAACTTTGAGACACAAACAAGTTCTTTTGGTCTTTTTTTTTTTGAAGCGTGGAGATTAAGATCAGTTAGATTAGCGCAGTTTAAATGCAGGGAGATGACTCTGAAGCTCTTTTGAGGTGGGGGGATGAGCCACCGTCAATGATCATATCTGCTGTGGAGGATCAAAGCCTCAGCCCTGAGGGATGCTGTTGCCTCTTGTTGCCTCTCACCTCACTTCACCTGTCCTGTCAGGTGTGCATGAGGACGAGAGTAAAAAAAGAGAGATATTCAAGCTGTTATGTGACAGCTGAAGAGCGTAAAGGGGGAAGGAGGCAGGCAAAGGATTCTTTTCGGGCTTTAAACATTGTACTCAGTGTTGAGGTAATTAAAGGTGTCCTGCAGGCAAATCTGGATCCATCACCTCAAACAACTCCAAGGTTATTCAAGGACGCCGCAACATTTAAGGACACTCAGTAACCGCATAACAATCCTTTAATTTAACTTAATATAGTCTAAACCCTTTTCAAAACACCCATTTGGGCAATTGTTCTCTTCCTTGAAGGCACCAGCGAGGACAACTTGACATGGTCTCGGCTCATGCTAGCATTCCCATGTGACATCCCTTTTACATCTTCTTTCTCTCTGTCCTTATTTCCCATCGCATCTCTTACTGGCTACAATCCAGCGAAGACAAAACACAAATGTGTGCCAAAAAATGAATGACTGACTAATTGTGTTATCATGTGCAAGGACTATTGTGAAAACTCTTGTTGGTTCATTCAGCAAACTTTTCATGCAAGAAAGGACTAAGTTCAAATATCCCTTTCACAACTCACGTTTGCCCAATATTTTGGGGTATTTTCTTGAGTGAACCAGTCCCGCAATTTTTCAAAATATTCTTTGTTCACAACTTATACCCATGCAACAATGCAGTGTCTTTGAAAAATAAAATCCTAAACAAAACTAAACAAATAACAAACGAGGAATCAAAGATGTGTTGATTTTGATAAATGACCCCAAAGATCATAATAATCGAATATTTCTTGTCACTGACTGATTTTTTTTACCAATGATGGAAACATTTGGATGTCGTCTGGCATTTTGGCAGATTAGAGCACTGAGGGCGATCTACTGTAACTGTTAATAATTAACACCCCTGTCCAGTTGGTTGTGTGTGCATATTTATCAGCCATTTCTTCAAATTTAGTCTTTGATCTCACATACATGATCTCGTTGTCATGTTTGCTTTAGCCAAAGACGTTACCTCTTTCCCGCTGACGACCAACATCTCTACATTTTGATTTTGGTTGATTTTAGGTTGTGATGGCAGGTGACCACATTTCAGTATCATAATGTCTGATGCCAATGTCAGTTTGATGTATGATACAGACGCCAGATGACGTTGATATTTTAATGTTTTAAGTTGTTATGAATGAACCAAAATCCTTCGTCTTGCAAACGTGTCATGCCAACGTCATCATGACGGAGAATAACGACATTTAGTCATAAGGTATGGTGAAAAAAACTACAGCGTTTGCAAATTTGTTTTTATGTTACCATACACACAATGTGGAATTATAACATTGTTAGACATTCACAATATTGTCAACCTGATTTCATTCCAAGAAATTAAAAAAATATACAAGAAAGTTACCTAAAAATGAGAACAATAAATACCCAGAAATGAAAAAAAAACAATATTAAAAAAATATATAAATACAGTTCTCTTGAAATGTCTGCCTTACTTATAAAAAAAAGCTTTGTAAAACTACTAATTTCTTGCAATTTGTGGAACTTTCGTCTGAACGCAGCACAAGAAAGGTGATGTCGATCCAGGTTTCAAAGGGTTAAGGTCAGAGCTCATCTTACGAAACCCAAGTAGGATTTCCTGTGAAGTTGACAGAAGACATCGGCACGCTGTCCCAAGCTGTGACTCAACATCGTGTCCTGTTGGGTAGACCAGTTGCAGCCAGGTGATTTGCATAACTTTTTTATGATTATTTCCTGTCTGTATATTGAAGACAATAGTGATGTCATCATTAATACGGTCGACAGATCCCTAGTGTATTCTTGTTAAAACAATAAGGTGAGCATAAAGTTACCAGTAAGTACATCCTATTGTGACACATAAAACAGGAATAGCTGTGAAGAATTTCCACAGTGCTGAAATGTTAGCAGGGACACATCATTTTGAAATGTTTCCTGTGCACACACTTGGAGCCGCAGCCTTTGATTCAGTCTTGTAATTTATCGCTTGAGTGTCCTGTGATCTCCTGTGGGCATGCAAGTAAATTGCCCCTCTGTGTAGATGTTGAGATAGTGATCACAGCACGACAACCTCAGCTTTGGTGTGCTGACGGATAGCAGCTGAAGCTTTCAGACACTCGTGGGTGCCGAGAATGGAGAGGTCAATTAACCTGGGGTGAAAAGGTCAATTTAAAAGGATCTTTCCACTGTCAAATATTCAGGTCGCTCAGATACACATTAGAATGAGTTTTCCTTTTTAAATGACGTTTTTGATAATTTTTGAGAGCTTTCTTGTCTTTATTTGTAAGGACAGTTGAAGATATACAGGAGGGAGAGAGGAGGGTGATATGCAATAAAGGGCTACAGGTCACAATTATACTCGGACAGTTGCAGTAAGGACGCCACTTTTCGCACATGGTGTACAGGCTCTACCAGGTGAGCTACAAGGCCACCCTTCCTAAAATTCAATTTAGATACAATTCTTTATCAAATGTTACCTTGCAGTTCTTCTTCCAGTTCTTTCTTTTAAAAGGTAGTAGATGAATAGCTTTCTAATGTTATCACTAAATATTAAGCAAAATACGTCACATTACATTCTGCCATAATTTAGAGCAAACGGCCTTCAAATCTCGCCGTGCGGTGGCCGTAAAGATACATTACAGAGCACGTTCGCTTCCTTATCATCCATGGTTCGCTGTCTAACTTGGGAGCGCTTGCTGTACTCTACGCGCTGTCCCGGAGTGAAAAAAACCCCCAAAAAGCTTGCGGACCCTTTTAATTTGCAGACAACAAGGTGACGAAAACAAGCATACCCACGAACACTGTGAAGAAGATGAGGGAAAATTGAACTATGTCCGTCTGATTAGCATACACAGTTAGTAAGTTCACAGGACAATATTCACAACCTAAAAACCCTTTTTATTGTTTTTACCGGTGGATCTGTTTATGTAGTTAAATGAGTATAAATAACCGAAGAATGGACACATATTCGGACGTTAAGACTGCTCCAAAGGTAGGAAGTGACCACTTCGGCCTCATGTGTCTTGCTTACCTTGCAGGTGTGTGTATGAATTAATGACTTCAGTGCTCGTGGTGTATGTAGCATGTAGCATGTGCTGTGTTGACAAAAGTTGTGCTAGGCCGGTCAAACTGTGCTGGCTTGGATGTTTTCATGTTCTGAAAGACCAGACTTTGTTTATTTGAGGTCAGACAAAAGCCCCAAATGACCAAAAATGGAGGTGTGGTCATGAATAATTCAAACCCGTTGTAGTATTATGGTGTAAGGCAGTTCTGTTTGTGGTTTGTGCATGTTGTGTTGCTGTATTCAAGCAGGAGCTGTTGCTCCACTGCTGTGGTTTACAGTCAGTGTCAAAGGCTGTCTTCTCTCTGTTTCACAGCTCTCAGTTGTGTCAGGCTAAAAAGTGGAAAACAAGAATAACATATGAGAGTTAAGCAGGCTTTATTTGTTCATGTCTGTAGCAGTGATACTCAATTTATGGCCCGTGGGCCAAATCTGGCCCCCAAAAGGGTGCTGGTAGACCCCCAACCATTTTGTAATTCACAATAAAAATAAAGTGATTCAGGCTTGGAATTGCTTTTGTTCTTTTAGTATACATAAGGTGCCAGAGTGCATCAAACAGCATCAAAATAGAGCTTGTTTATTAAAAAAAAAAAACTTAAAAATTTAATAAAATATGCCAGTGGAGGATTCCCTGCGCCCCTGACAGAGGTCCTAGTGAAGCTCCTAATTTCATAAAATTGTAGAAACATCCTAAAATCCCAGAAGTGTCCTAAAATCTGGCGTTTGGCCCATGGCCTCCTTTAATTTTTCAAAAGTTAGTATTAAATAAGAGATTAGATGCGAGAACATATTAAAAGAAGACAGATTATAATAAGAAATAGAGATAAAAATTATTTTTAAAATTCCAGTAAAAGTAAATAAAATAAAACCAGTACACACACAATACAAAAAATACTGATAAAAATAATAGTATTTATAAGCAGGGTTAGGACAGAATAAGAATAAAATTAAAAAGATAAATAAAAATGTTTTATGATAAATTAAAAGTAAATTGTTATCCCCCCTCAGACCTCCCTGCAGGATTGCGATTGAAAATGTTGAATAGGTCATTATGGTCTTTTTTTTCAGTCCAAAGTTTTGAATGACTTACTGTTTGGACAAAATTGCCATACCAGCCAGCCCACATTTGGATTTATTAATCCCACATAAAAGCCCCTGTGTCATTTCAAAAGAGATTTTTGTGTTTCTTAAAAAAAAAATCCGATCTATTCCTGTAAGATCATCATATCTGAGTTTAAATAGCTTAATAACTAAATAAACGTTATGGTTGTCTGCACAAAAGCATTTGAGCTGTTAATGATCTTACGTATGTCCCAACAGCTTTTTTTTTTCATTGTGAAACACTAACTGTTACAATACCTACCAGGCCATAAATCAGTCTTGATAATTATAGACAGTAATCTCTGTAATTACTCTGAGGTAGGCAAAGATTGTGTCTCCATGTCTGCACGCCTCACACCACATTACAGGTTAATCAACGTGGGAGGCAGTGGGCGGCAACCACACCTCATAATACGCAGCAGTTACTACATCAGAATGTGATATGAAGACATACTGACTGAAGAAAGAGCATCGGTTAATCCAGTTAATGATGTCTGAGATTAAGTGGCATTCTCAACATGTGAGTTTATTTTGGGAGCGTGTGTGTAATTTACATTTAAAGACTTTTTTTTCTTTAACATAAATGCTTCAGGATGTTTGAATTCTGTGTGCCGTATGCAGAAGCACACAGTAAGCTAACCACGTGTGCAACCACCCTACCCCAAATCATAAATGGGGGCAGCTTTTAAAGCGCTCTGAAGAGACCCCATCATTGCACCACTGAAATATATACCCATCAAACAAGCTATTTCTGGTCTCAACTTCTTCATGTGGTTGAATTTCTATTTTTGCCTCACCCTTGAATTCTAACTGAATGATATTGTATACCCTGACCGTACTCCCTGCGCAAATTATATGAGGGGGAATCATCTGGAGATAGGATGAATCACAGTAGGTTATCGTAACCAGCACAAAGTCGTGCACCAGTCGTCTTCAAACCCCTGTCCCCAGGATGCGTCCCAAAGGTTTATTTTTACTCAGCTGTGAATGGTTATGGCAGCAAACCGCCATATGGCTGTAAGATTGAGTGGTCTTGGTGGAAAATGGGGACGGAAATTATAGAGGGAGAGCTGGTGTCACACAGGCCTCTCATTCCACCTCTTCTCCTGGAGCTGATTGGGTAAATACAATCTGGGACTGGGGAGCAGTTACTGGTCGGGTTCATGAGGATACTGGTCATCACCTTTGCCTGGGGTGGGTAGTAATGCGTTACAAGCAACACGCATAAGTAAAAAAACAGAGATTTTTAAGGAGCAAGTACTCTCAAGTTCTTCTCTTAAAACTTTTTCTCTTTACTTGAGTATATTTTTAATTCAGTAATCTACTTTTTACTTAGCTACAGTTATACCTTTGTTACACTAGTCCGCTCTAAAAGCAGGGATTGAGTGTTGAGCAGGAGTGTCCAAACCTTTGTCATTGGGGGCCAGATTAATAATCTGAAAAAACTCAAGGGCCAGTTGATTCCTGTGTTATATGGGTTACGAAAAGAGAAAAAAACCCCCACAACAAACGCAACTGAAAAAGCTTTCAACTCCTGAAAGTGGTGGCCCTCACTGTCGACGCTGCTTATTTATTTTTTGGGCTTGTTTTGTTGTCTTTTCATAAAAACACACTGTGTCTGCCTGTGTAGTTCCTTCTTGGTGCATGTCTACATCTGTATGATAGTCCTGCCATGAGAGGAAAAAAAACTGAAATAGTGCTGAGGGATTTTGCTTGATTAACTAATACTGTGTGGTGGGCCACATATAGTATAGTTTGAAAGACAAGCCACGGGCTGTTTAACATCTTTCTGAGGGCTGTGCTTGGCTTCTAGGACAGACTTTGGACATGCCCATTGAGGAGCAACTCCACTGCAGATGCCGATGACAGAGCAAAATCTCCAAAAAGTGTATTTTAAGTCATTTCTAAACTACAGTAGCTGAAAGAGTGAAGAAAAACACTCTGCTAATGTTACAATGGACAGCAATACAAATGAAACTGACACACAGGCATACAGCACAACAGGGTTTTCACACAAACTGTTTGTGCATTGTCCTACGAAAAGTAATGCTCCCAAATTCGTATGTGTCCTATGTACTTTGAAAGACTGCGAACCAAAAGACCAAACCAAAGAAAGAAAGAAGAAACCAAAGAACCCAACAGTGTTTCTTTTCCTAAACCTGAACATAGTACGTTTCATTGCTTAAACCTACCCTCAGTAACTGTACGTTGAGGATGTAATGTTATTGGTGGGGCACTGATTCGTATGATATCATACTGTTGTGCATGCTTTTTTGTAGGATATCATTCGACCCCTTCTACACTGTAAAATCTGTCTTTATTTTACTTTAAAATATTTAAGAAACCGATTACTTTGAAAATTGTGACTAACTATAACTGTTGGTCTTCATTCATGTGTACTTTGTATCTAATCTAATATTTACTTAATTTTGTGCAGTTGTTGCAGCTTAAAAATGACAAGTTTAATCAAATCAGTCTTTCTAAGTTTTAGCAACTTATGTAAATCAAGTTTACTGTGCTATCTGTACTCTGCTGGCTGCAAACTTAATCATATTTGTATATTTTTAAACATGTTAAGAAAGCAGAACTTAAAGATCTCTTAACTTTATTATTGGCAAAATCCACTTTGTCATGATCAAGTTAAGTCTGACTAACTTGGAAAGAACAAGGTAATTTCACTTGTCATTTCTAAGTAGAAAAAAAGCGTCAAAATTAAGTAACTACTGCTAAATTTTAAGTAAACTTAACAATTTGATTTAAAGTAAATATTAATTACGTTTTTTTCTTTTTTTACTTTTTCATAAATGAATGAATTCATAAATGAATGAATGAATGAATGAATAAATGAAAATTTATTTCAAACGTGAAAACAAAATAACAAACAAACAAGATTAAATTAGTTCCAACAAATAAGCAGAATAAAGTGAAAAGCATGTTACAAAAAACAAACATTTCCATTTACAAGCACTGACATGCCTGGTAAGGAGAAGGAAGAAGTTTACACTTATTTAATGCTCATCAAAATGGGTGAGGATTATTAATTAAAAAAAACTACCCACCACTGGCCTTCGCAATCTGAGAGTTTTTATTTGAACGTTTCATTCAGAGAGTTGCAGTGGGCTTGCTCTTTTTCATCCGAGTCTCACTTCACATTGACCTCGTGTTGTGGATAACATGAAGATCCTGCTCTTTTACCACAAAAGGATCATGTGACAGGCCGCGCCACAAATGTCCATGTGCATGTCGTGTGAATAGTTTTCTTTTTAAAGTCAAACAAGTACAACACGTCTAAACAACGGAGGATGTTGGGGTTTTATATATATATATATATATCTGTAGGAGGCTGAAACGAAGAAAAATGATAATGGGGTTTGGTTAGAATAAAGTTTCGAATCACATAAGACAAACTGAAAATGAAAACTTCACTTGCAGTAAAAGTCACAATCTGACAGATCTGAAGGCAAATCCTCCTCTGTTTTTATGTCTTTTTATGTCTCCTTCATGTAATCCTTTTATGTTGGGGAAAGTATCTCTCAGACTTTTCCTACGTGGGCTGAATTTTAATGTCATTTCAATTTGTTTCGTAAGACAAAGTTTTGTGTGAGCTAATATTATTTAGCAGCCAAACACACACATTTTAGCTCCACACCTGGGAGCTGCGATGGATTTTTTTTTCCACTGGGTCATCAGTAGCACAGCTGGAGCAATTTGAGTGTTTTGATTATGAGCTCTCGACGGTAGTTGTTATGGCAGGACGGAGCGTTCACTTTCTCCTGCCCGAGCTGTCACCGCGCATCAGGTCTCTGAGTAATTCTGTGTTTTAAAGTTGCTCATGACTTTGCCCTTTGATGTCGAGCGTGTTGTACATGGCCTGATAGTCTTGGAGAGTTTGTTGTGGCGCAGGACACACTGTACTTTTGTGCGTGTGTTTACTTTGCTGCTGTCTACCCAGAGCCCTTTTCAAAGAGGCTGTATAAACAGCAGAGCCAAACAGATTCAAAATGAGGCACAATGTTGGATCCAAAAAACATTTCAGTGAGCAGGGTCATCCTCAAACGTGAGCTCATTGATTTGACTGTAATTACGCTTTGAAATAAGCCATTGTCGCCCGTTAATTTAAGTGGAGTTGCCGTACGGGGACAATGAAGCCCCGCTGCAGAGCGTCTAGCGAGTGACACTGATGTCAAACACATGTTTCCCCCCGCAGCCCAACAGAAATAGACAAGCCTATTTAGAGGGCTGGTTTGCATGCAGGCTCCAAGGACTGATGTTTGCAATCTGGGAGCCACAGTGGGTTTTTACATGATCAGTAATTCAAAAAGTGGTCGGCCAAAGAATTCATCTTGTGCCTCTTTGTTTTGCTGTTGCCATGCACTTGTGCTAAAATATCATTTGGTGCAACAGGCCGGCATTAAGACAGCAGAAAGTATGTCGGACGGCGTCCAAGGCCTATCAAATGTCCAGAGGAGCGAGAGACGGGAAAACACAAATATTTTCAGTAGCAGGGAGCGAAACCCAAAGGCGCTCTGGTGGACAATCAGAGTGAATTAGGGGGTTTCTCATGAGCGTGTCAATGTTTATTACAGCTGTTACTGTCCAGATAATATCCAGATGTAGATTTTTAGTTGGTTAAAAAAGCAGTTTGAAGGACAGGGAGTGGAGGTTTGTGCTCTGTGGTGCTGCAGAAGGTCTGCGATTGTCATTATGCTGAGTGCAAGGTGTCTCTTTGCCCGCTGTGCACTTGTCTTTCTTTATTCAAATATGAAAGAAGGTAACTGAAAGCTCCTACAGGTCTTTGAACTTACATCTAACAGCCAGGTGTCCTGCGTTTTCTCAAAAGAGGACAGACAAGGATTTTACTCTCTTTTGTGCCACAAGAAAAGGCTTCTCAATCAGCATTCTGCCTCAAGCAACATTTGACGGTTTTGTTCAGTGACTGAGAAGAGTGAAAGATTTCCTCCTTTGTGATAAAACATAGATTATACTTAGTGCTATGAGAACACACAACGTGATTCTTTTTATTTTAATGTACATGCTTTTTTTTAACAACACAACTTCCTTCTCATACGAGCCGGACACATCTGTACTTGTTTAGTTGGTGGGGGAGGTTGCTTGCCTTTTGAGACCAGCACCATTACAGACAGCTGTCAAAGAAAAACATAATTCAAACTGCCCTGCAGATTTTGCCTCAGGTCGCACAGAACGGTCATGTCATGTTCTCATAATCCTTCATCAATGCGGGGCATGTCATGGCACAGTAACTCCATAAAGGAAAGACAAACATGTAAATATAGAGATAAAGAACGACCGGGGGCATATTTAGAAAGCTATGCCTCTCGTATTGACATCCAGTTTAGGTAAGTGTAAAAGAAGGACACATTTACTAACTGACTAAACAAACAGCTCCACTGACAGCAGCATTTTTTTTTGTTTTGGATGCCATGACAGTATCCAGGGGTGTTTTCCAGGAATATAAAAAGCAGAACTCACAAAGTCGAGCTAAAAAAAAAAGAGGTTAGACTTCCAGTTATTGTTAGAGAACCGGCTCTGTAATACATGCTGTATATTAGTAACCTCTGAGGTCCCATCCTCTGTTTCTAAACATATCCATGACTGATTCATGAAGTATGTGAAGCCGTTCGATATAAAGGTTTCTCACTAAGTAGCAAAGGACGTAATACTGTAAATGTGATGTGACAGGTCCTATATATAGTACAGCGTCTCTCAGCCTTTTTGGTGTGTGTTTAAAATAGAGTTAAAATAATTAGCTAATTGATTTATTAGTCAATGAACAGAAAATTATCCGTCTTGATAACTTTAAGCTTTGAAGTAATGTTTCAAGTAAAAAAGGCATACATTTTCTAGTTCCAGCTTTTCAGTTTTAAGGATTTTTGGCATTTCCTCATTCTGTTGGTATGGTTACTTTTGAAATGTAACAGGTTACAGACTTCCAGTTACCTGGTTAAAACACGTAACAATGACTTCATATAACTTATCAAAGTAATGAAAGTCATTACATTTAATTTCTTTTTGATTACATTTTAACAGATGTTTTGAAGTGGAAAAAAAAAGATGAAAAATGAGATTACCCTTGCCAAAAAAGGGCATTCCTGCATGGTAAAAAGATGCAAAGTTACAGAATGAATGTTAAATTCTACCAATATTTTGATTAGTAACTGTGATATAATTACATATTTTTTCTCAGTAACTGAAAACAATTAAATTTATTTTGTAATTTAGTTACATGTAACTAGTTACTCCTCGACACTGGAAAATATATATCTTTGGGGTTTTGGTTTGTTGGTTCGGGGTATTTATTCAACTTTTTTTTTATCCTTTTTCTGGAGTTTTAATGACAAAGAAATTAATCGAGGCCAGTAATCAAGATTGAAAATAATTAGTTACAGACTTTAACGTGTCTACTCATCACAGCTTTTGGGCTTAGTGTTGCAGTGATTTTTCTTGGGTTTGTCTTATTTGAAGGATTTTTAGAGGCCTAAAGTAGAGTATATTTTTTCAGTATGCCAGAATAAAAATTCAAAATTTGAAGAAAAGTTACTATAAACAATCTAATTTAGCAACACTTAGTGATGTAGTGCACGCCACTTCCGTTCCTGCACAGTAATTGTATAGCTGGGGCCAACACAGACTGTAGTGGGGAAGCAAAGAATCCAGGAAGTATCTTGGTTCCAGCCAAGAAATTATTTGAGACATAACTGACTTTAAAAAGTTAAATATTCTTCTTACATATCCATTTTTATACAGATTAAGCTTAAAAAATGCATTTAATTACTGATATTTGGACAGAGCCAGGCTTACTGTTTCCCCCAGTTTCCAGTCATAACGTTAAGCTATGCTAACTGGTTTCACTACAACACATGCGAGTCATCATGATCCTGTAATCTTACTCTGTAAGGAAAAATAATATTTCCCAAACTATTCCTTTAAACATCTGCTGACCCTTTTGATTTATGCTGGGACCACTTGGGGGGTCCGACCCACATGTTGGGATCCACTTCTCTGCTAGTCCGTAATAATATGGTCTGTGTGTTATGAAAGGTTGATAATAAGGTTGTACGTGCTTTACTGTACTTGCTGATCTTTCAGACTTTGGACTCAGCTGCTGATGATTCAGTTTCCAAGGCAAAGTCATAACAAAACACTTGTTACGTGAGATCTCTTAACTGGGAAGTAAATAAAGTAGAGGTGCCAAGTGTTTACTCTGAGGTGCACTTTGACCTGACGACACTACAAGGAACTGAAGGCTGTGATGAGGCTGTGTGACCTCCTGTCACGTACTGCAGTGGGCTGCATCTGTCAGCGATGTGTGGGCTGGAGACGCTGAGAGATTACAGCAGTGTCTCAAGGTCGGCCAGGTTGAGCACTCAGCTATATGCTCTTTAAACTAATATTGTTCTACAGTCTACACAGGGGGATGGAAATTTCCCTACACTTGAGGAATACCCGGCTGTAAAGCCAGCACGGACCACACACCGTGATCCTTTTTCAGCCAGTGTAACAACTATTTCAGGTTTCTGTGGGAGGAAGTCCCTCACACTCCGCTGCTTCACCCTCAGTGAAATACCTTTTCTCCACTTACTGTCTCAAAGTGACTCAGCAACTATTTGTATTTCACAACTGAAGGTGAGAGGCTGCACACAGGCGATTATAGGGGCACTTTGCGTGCCTGAGAGGGGAACGACCTGTCTTGACGTCACGCAGGGATCAGAGTACTGATGCGACACGCAAGGATTTCCCTCGGTTGCTAGGTGCCGGGGTTCCGTGTGTGGATAAACACGGGGTTCCTCGCGGCACACCTGTGTTTGAAGTCGTCACTGCCACGCTGTCAGACCTCTACCTGTTGCTTCATCGTGCTGTTGAGTAATCATAGTTATTTTCCATGACAGTAACTACCTTGAGTTATCTCCTATAAAATCAGCAACAGTAGTGAAACACTGACATGGCAACCAAATAACGCCACGAGGGGAAAGGTGAAGCTTTTTTTCATTCACCTGTCACCTAGTTATGCTGTAGGCATGAGTAGGTTCATTTATTTTGTTTAAGCTAAAATCATGCACTATTCATGCGGTTGAGGAAGAAAATCAATGGGTTACAACAGTGTTTATTATTATAATTAAAGTTGCTGTTATGCTTTTACAATTACAATACTTAGAACCATAATTTTTACGATCAACCCTGATCACCTGGATCAATTTCAGTTTTCTTGGGCTGCATTCAGATGCCTTCCACATGAATTTGAACCTCTGAAACCTGAGAAAACGTGTTTGATTTCTTTTAAAAACATGGGGAAAAAAGCAATGAGAATGTTTGAAAAAAAAAAAGTCCAAAAATTGCAAAAAAAATTGTAAAAGACAACTAGAAAATGATCCAAAAAATAAGATGAAGGTATTATTAGATATTATTCTAAAAAGTGGGAAAATGTCCTAAACACCTATAATTCTTATAAATCTATTCTCTGTCACAGAAAACAATATATATTTTTTTTATTTTAACTACTTTAATGAGGTCATTTTCATCTATTTGTTTTTGGTTTTTAATTTTTCTTGTGCTTATTTTCAGGTAATTTTATTGTAACTTTTTTTTGTAATTTCTTGCTTGTTAATGGGCCATTTCTTGTTGTAAGTTGCTCTTTGCCTTCCTATTTCTGTAAGAAATCCAGCCAATTTGCTCATGGTTCAAAGGGTTAACTGAAGCTTGTATTCCAGAGATAATGGAGTAAATTAAAGTGTCAGTGTGTAGGATTTAGGGGGTATTATTTGCAGAAATGGAATATAATATAATCAGGAATGGAATAAAATAGAATAAAATAAAATGTTTTCTTTAGTGTATAATCACCTGAAAATAAGAATCCATGTGTTTTCGTTACCTTAGAATGAGACATTTGCCACATTGCCATGTTGCAACGCCATAGTTCTACAGTAGCCCAGAAGGGACAAACCAAACACTGGCTTTAGATTGGGCCATTCACATTTTTGCGTAGGTCACCATAATTTGCAGCCCCTCTATGATGAGAATGTTATAAAAAACAAAATTTTTTAAACATTAAACTGTTTTTTATCAGTTTTAATCATCTGGTCCATTTGTTTTGGGGAAGATAAGACCTCTGCAGATAATTGGGCCCCCGCTAAAAACCTCCTGAACAATGGGAACACTTTAGAAATCCTAAAAGGGAGAAGTTTCAGCTGGTTGCAATCTTTCCTCTAGTCACCACTAAATGCCTCTTAATTCCCCTAAATTTGACACACTGTTCATTTAAAGCTAGTATTTCTTATTTTTTTTATTATAAACTATCATGAAATTAGTAAATACTGGTTTAAATACATGCATTGAGATAAACTTTTGACTATATGCTTTAAATGTTTTTAATAGAGGGTAGCTTTAAATTTAAAGTAATAATTTAGAGGGAAAATTTACATACATGAATCCTTTTATTTGAATTGATTGAAAATCACAGTGTCTCAGTCTTTTATCAATGTTTAAATTTAATAGTTTAACAGTGTCTCATTGTAACTTAATGCATTTACTCAAATACTGAACTTCTTAGTAAAATTTAGAAGGTATTTTAACTTTGAGTATTTCCATTTCCATTTTACACATTTTTACAACTTAAGATACAAATCATATGATGAGTTTATTATATACTGTACTGAATTTTACCTAGAAAGCTATGTATAGACTCATACACAGAAGTAATCTCTCTCAATCATCACTCATGACTCACTCTCACTGTCAGTGTGTGGCGCTGTATTTATCTGCAGACTCTGCCCTCTGCATGAATTGACTTATCTTCTTCTTATTTTGTTATGTTTGGGATGTTCCTGGGCGCGTCGCACCACCAGTCTGCAGGTGAGGTTGGAACTATGTAAAAAGGCAGCTACCAGGTGTCAGACTGTAAGCAGCAGGCATCCAAGAGAAAGCACAAAACTCACGAACACGGTGCTTAAAAAAACGCACATACCAGTATAGTGAGGTGAAACATCTGGGTTTGTTGGCTATATAGCCAATTGGCATGCTTACGTTCAAAAACTCAGGAAAAAGGCAATAAGCAATGATAGAAGAAACAACCCAAAAAAAAAAAAAAATAATAAAATATAAATTAGGTTGGTTAAATATATGATAGTTTTAAAAAATATATATTTTTCTAAATTTATAAATTTCTTGCACTTTTTGGAACATTTCTTGCCAAAATGGTCAATGCCCCCCCCCCACCATGTTCTTGAAATGAATTGCACAAATTTGCTTAGGGTTCAAAAATAGGAGTTTAGGGTTAGGGTTTAAAATACTTGTGAAAGGCAGTTGAAAGCAGCACCAGAAAAGTCATAATGCTCTAGGTTTCAAAGGGTTAAATACATACCA
Organism: Plectropomus leopardus; assembly: GCF_008729295.1. Taxonomy (NCBI): domain Eukaryota; kingdom Metazoa; phylum Chordata; class Actinopteri; order Perciformes; family Serranidae; genus Plectropomus; species Plectropomus leopardus. Next base: position 6,500,329 of record NC_056474.1, on the reverse strand, counting down.
TAAACAATACATATTAAAGAATCAAATTAGCTCCATCTAAACCAATTACCAATAAAAAGCTGCATGAGGGCATTAGTGCTGATTAGTCAATAATTTTTACATTTGATAATATAACACTGACAAGAGCCATTTTACAGCACAATTAGTTTTCTTACATTTAGTACTTTGAGTACATTTTATAAATAAAACTTCTGCACTAGAAATAATATTTTGAATGCAGGACTTATGATGATGCATATTTTTAATACAAGCTTATCTCTACTTTAACTTAACTTCTGCTTCAAATGATGATTAGCTATTTCATAATTCTTCCAATTTGGCACATTTTTAACATAAATGAAGAACTTCTATGAGAAACATGTTATGATAACCCTATGGGTAATCTTAGTTAAAAGACTATATGTTTATGTTAAATATTTGTGAACATAAGAGAGGATACTCATGTTTTGCTGCAGCCAAGCCTTCTGTAAGCAATGTTGCAACATGAGTTATATGTCAGGTCTCCCCTCCGACTCCCCAGAGGTTGAATTTGCTTCATGAATGCAACCTTCTCATCGTGTGCCAAATACTATATTCACATACTCTGCCAAGTATCACACAGACTGTTCCCCAGTGAGGGAGAGCACACGTCGTCCAATGGCTCTGCTGCTGCGATTTTTATGACTTTGAGCTAGAGATGCCTAAATTATTATGTTAGTAGCAGTTGTCAAAGTATCTGGATGAATAGACAATCTTGTAGAAATGTCTGTTTTGACCTAGAACCAGACAGTTAGAAAGGTCAGTGTAGATGAGATAAATTAAATCTGAGTATGTGTTATTGCCATACCTGTCATTCAGATCTCTGCTGGATAGGACAAGTATTCACATGCCGAACTGCGCTCTAATACGTGCACTCGCTCAAAGATTCAATCTGGCAAAATCAGCAAAATATTCAATAAACTCACTTTGCTTTTCTCCAAATGAAGCAGATTTACAGTCTTGTTTTCTCACACTGTCTCAATTATGACAGGAAAATGCAGCTTGAAATCATATATTATTGTAATATTTAAGATGTTACCTCAGAAATGTTTGTGTGCGGCTCAAGGGGGAAACAAAATACAGCAAAGATAAGAAGATAAGCGGTTTGCATGTTTCAGTTATAGGCTGGTTAACACTTAACTTGATCTTGATGACTATCGTGAAACCAGAATAACATTCTCTCTCTCTCTAAAATGTGACTCATGCAGGATTTTGTTCTCAGACTGGGCACACCTGCTTTGTAGGTACTCCAACAAAAACAGGTGCTTGCAGGAAGAATTTAAAGTAAAATGATCTCCCACCAATGATAGAATCAAGTCCATCATGTGACGAGTAATCAGAACAAACCTGCCGTTTCAGGTCACGGGTGACACGGACCTTCAGCACCTGCTTTGAGTGACGCGTATGAATTAACAGTCCCCTTACAAGACAAACTTTAGGAATGACCTCATGTGGGACCACTGCAGTCTGGCTTGGCGCGAACAATAGCTAGTCTGTGCTAGTCCGTCCTACGTTTTTCTCTAGCGTGTCTGCGACCGTTGACCACAGCTTGAGTCACATCCTTCCCCTGCTCTCCTGCATGTTTACGGAGTCCTGGTGCTCAATTGGCTATGATATCACAGGGCCGTGGGTATTAAGAGTCGCACTGTTTGAAAAGACCTCCAGGATGGGGGTGGAAAGAACCATCCAGGGTTTGCTACAACCACAAGCCTGATACAGGAAACCCCCTCCTCTGTGTCTCTCTGCAGTTTTTCCCTCCGTTCAGCATTCCTCATCGCTCTGTGGGACAGGTGCCTGCGGATGACACCATGACAGCTCACTGGGGTGACATCACGAAATGAAATGGCGCAGGGAGACGATGGAACGGTTTTCTCTAAATAGACATTTAATGATTTAAAATGTGTGGTTACAGACAGGGAAAAGGGAAACAGGGTGGAAAAGAGGGATTTTTAACTGGTATTCCGTTTACAGTGCGACTTCATGTTTTCTGCAGTGTCACAGGAGTCAAACTGATGAATAGCACAACAGCCATGCAAGAGTGCATTGCTCTGGCGTGTATCAATGGCATCATGTAGAGGCAGTTATACAAAAAAAAAAGAGAGAACTTTGCTTTTGAATTTACAGTCATCAAACAAATAACACTGATGTTCATTAACATGTAAACAAATATATACACATAATCAACAAATAGGAATTGTGGCAGAACAAAGCAGCTTCATATAAAAAAATATCCTTCTCAGGCTGACTGGAGAATGTGTTGTTAACCTTTGTGGAGGTGGTTACAGTAACTTTAAACGTAACAAACTCTTTCAAAGGTAAAGTGTGTAAGATTTAGGGCATTTGTTGGTGTCCAGTGGTGAATTGTACATTGCAGCCAGCTAAAACTATAATTTCTTCAGTGTTTAATGTTCAGGACGTTTATATCGGAAGCTGAATTATCTTATCTTAAAGGTCTCCTTCTCTCTAAACCTACCCAAAAATTTAAACAAGTAAAAACACATTGAAATCCAACGCAGTTTGGCATATCGCTGCAGGCCACTCATACAGCACTTGCTAATGTGTTGATCCTTTTTTCTCCGAGATTCAGACGTTCAAGAGGTTAACCCGGTGTCATCCAGAGGTAATCAAATACCGCTTGGTCGGTGATTTGGGCGTCACTCACGGACAAAAAAGAAAAAAAGCCATCTTTTTGAAACAGTATGATACGCCATCAAGTCTGTATGGGTTGAGTTGGAATAGTGGTGGATGGGTCCAACTGACATCGGACCTTCACACGGGAGGACTGTCCACTTTCCTGATAAATGTTGAGCCAACCACGCACGATTGTGGCACAAGGAAAAAATGTTTAATACTTGGTATTTTACTGAAGTTGTATGTTTATTCCTGTATTCATCTAACAAGCAGAAAACAAACAATTCCTGTGTAAACGGATGTGTATTTTGAAAAGACACAATGCATGAAGCAGATGTAAATTGACATTGCGTCCCAAGACATCAACAACAAACGCAGTCAAGATATGTAACATGTCATATGTAGATGTGAAAAGTCCACTGAACAAGCGGCGATATGTAACGTGTTGGGAATGTGAATGTGTTGGCAGAGGTCTCTTCCTCGCCAAAACAATCGGACCCGGTGATTTAAACCACGAGAAAAACAAGATAAAGCAGTTCCATTGTACACATCGGCGTTACTCCGGTATTGCTTATTGTAGTTGGGCTTCTTATTATGGTGGCCGACGCTATGATGCCAAAATGCGAATGGCCCCATCTACAGGCACTGTTTTGTTTGTCTGTTCTGGGCTACCGTAGAAACATGGTGGTGCAACATGGCGATCTCCATAAACAAAGACCTACTCCCTACGTAGATACAGGTATAACCATCTCATTCTTATTTCAGGTGCATATAAACAAAAGAAAATTTTACATTTTATTAATTTTTTTCCAATATATCTCCCTAAATCTTACACACTGGTCCTTTAAGCCATTTGACCCATTTTGATAGATTGTGTACATCTGCGCTATATGTATTGGATGTAAACATAACTCCTGCTTTCCTTGGCCTTGCTTACATTCAGATCCACACAGTAGTAAAACTTAATATTGTTTTTTACCTAACTGAAGGCTCCATCTAATATTTGCATTGATCAGAAATCAAAAAAACTGTAACAAATACAAAAACTAAACAAAAAAGACAGTCCTCTGGTCTCATGACTGACACCTGCCATTGATAGCGCATTAGCGGCTCCACTACGCCCCCTCGGATTTCCACCTGCCTACTGCCGGCTGAGGCGCTGACTACTGGGTCCGGAGCTGGTAATCTGAGGAGGAAATGGACAAGACTTAATCAAATGGACAAAAGAAAAAAGAGAGAATCGGAGAGAAATCAAGTGGAGGCAGCTGATGCTTTCCACCCAGAATGAATGGAATACAAAGGAAATGAGATGAGGATGTTTGGCAATTAGTGGCAACATTAGCAAAAAGACCAACATGTGCAACCTCAGTTATCTCAGCATCGAGATCAGGGAAGCTCAACGAGAAAAAAAAGTTCACTTTCTCACATTTCGCAGGACATTGCCACATTGCCTCATGTTCTGCGCTGTATCCCCTTTTCATAGAACTGCATCAGTTCACGGCTGGTTCCCATAACATTGCACTGCATTGCCCAACTGTTGCCTAAGAGCTGCAGATATGGGCACTAGTGAACTCAAAACCTACCTCCATTTTGGGTGATGTAGCGCACCCATGGCAGGGCCTGATAGCCACTCTTCTCAATGATCTTCAGGTAGCGCACCTGTCGAGGGAAAACAAAGCTGAGTGACTGCTATGAACAAATAAAAGACAAAAATGTCTTTTGCCAACAAATTTTCAAACAGTGAGTTATCTGATATAAATGTTTTTTAGGTTTGCACATCATTGCAGACGATGATGTAAGTTGCTGAGTTTTAGTGTAATGAATAACACAATGTGCCAAAAAAACATTTGTTGATATGAAGAGTGTTTTTTTAGAAGGTTGAACTACTAAATGCTAAACATTTTCCACCCAGAGTCTAAATTTATCCTGTGCAGGGTCATGGGGCGGCCTGAGCCCATCCCAGCATGCACTGAGAGAGAGCCAGGATACTCCCTGAGCAGTATGCACTGGGCTGACACTTATTCCCTTTTCCCACCAAAATTAGCAGATATTTATTATTTTTTTAAAAAGTAAAACAGGCAGCAGACTCCTTTCCCACTGCCAGTGGACAAGAGCCGTGTACATGGCCTTGTAGTAGACTATGCCTATCTGTTTTTTTTCTTCGTGGTGTTTCAAATTTGACACCAAAAAAGTGCCTTTGAACAGGTTAGTAAACAGCAGAAAGCAGCATGGAGGCCAGTAAAAATGTTACAGTGGTTACTACTATATTTCTCATATCTACTACATATTCAGTCTCTCTTTTATACGCAGTGCTGACTAATTTGAATGATGTGTGAGCACTGCTCAAAAAGAGAATTTGTGGTGTTTTGTCATTGCAAAGGGACATCTGTGCACCCACATGTTGTATTTCCATCACTGCCGATCGGAGACGATTGGGGCCCGAGCTTTTAAATAGCCATGACTTCTGCAGAGTTATTTCTACTGGGAGTAAATGCCAATTTTAACATTTTCCACTAAAGACAAAAGCCAGATTTAACAGGGTGTTAGTGTGTTGTTTGTCAGCAGGGAAAGGGCTCGATGTACAAACCAAAACGTCTGTAACGAGCATGTCTTTAGACAGGCACAAGGAGAAAAAGCAAGTAGTATTCACAAAGGCCCCAGGCTACAGTTTTTAACCCAGGACTTTCAAACAAGCACTCAAAAGCAACGTCTCACATCTACTCCTAAAAAAATTCTTAATTGGTGTCCAGTATGTAGTGTATTCAAACTGAAATTGTAACATGTAGAACATACAAAGTGGTGAAAATGGTGTCTACAGGTATTAGTAATTTAGATTTAATGCTTTTTAAAGATCATATTTAACCAAATTAGACAGTATAAGATTTAGTCTTGAGAAAGTCATGAGAAATGTGGCCTTTCATGCAGTTGAGCTTGACTCATTTTGACAAAAGAAAATGAAAGATGCAAAATTAAAGTAGATAAAATGTTTCTGGCAACTGAAATGACCATTAAGGGCAAATATTTACACTTTAAGACATTTTTGGACTTTTGCAGCACTGCAGACACCCAGGGTGAAATGCATCATGCTGCAGGAGCGGTTTGGTGCTAGTTAGTCATAGCTTCAATCAATATTATGATACAGTATTTTGACTAAGGAGTATCTGTGGTGACATGTTGTGCCTTCATTACCTGAACAGGAGCAAGCTACAAACTTTTCCGAGCCACCTGTCAAACCTACGGCAAATATTTGATTCTCAAAAGACATATTTTAAGTAGAATACACCTTAACACTTATAGCAAACTGTAAGATATAGTAAGAGTACTTTTGTTGATGAGGAAGCAGTAGTATGAGTCACACTGAGAAGAGGGAAGTAGATACAGAGCAGCTTTCAAGGCACACCGAGTGAATTTACATAACTGTATCTTTCGAAGCCTGGGAGGACAGAAAAAAAAACATGCACATCAGCACAATCAAGATACAACTTTCACAAGCCATTAACCGATATTTCACCAGAGCAGTGTTACCACAGAGCTGAATGTCGAGAAGACGCTCTAAAAATACCCTGTCGTCCTGTACATCGCTGGACATGTTCTTCCCAGTCAGGTGGGAACAAATTGTTAAAACATATAAAAAAATCAGATCTGTGCTTTCACAATAAGCAGGCATGAGAGCACCCGCCATTTTAAGGCTGACACGACCCCTCTCTGGGAGATGTCGCCGTGCCATGTCTCCATCATGCCTGTTTCCCAGCTGAGAGCCGGACAGACAGGGCAGGAATTTGTGGCTCGAGCGGCTGGTCTCTGGTAAGGCCTCGGCAGTGGCCGCCTTGTTATTACCTTCCACTACACAGTGAGGTCAGAGAGAAAGAGCGCCGTGGCCACCAGACACATGACGACAAACACACAGACACGGGATCACCGAGTCTGCCGGCACAGCACTTCTGCCTGAACCCAGCAGCCAAACATGCAGTCGGGCTGACCGTGGGTACGCAGTCAGCAAAACGGCATCAAAAGCCGTCCTCCGCAAAATATCATTATGGCTTGTAAGATGAGAAGGGGCAAGGAGGATGTTTGTTGTATCTCGTTTGGTAAGTACAGACTACATGTGTGGTCTGGATTTATCAGGCTTTTGGTAAAAGCTATGACCCAAAAAGCATCTGCCAACTTGTTTGGGTTCCTTCACCTAAAGATTTGAAAATGTAACTGCACTTCTGCTGTTACTGCCACTCGGCCAAAGTGTGGGGTTTTCTCCATTTCTAGTTAAATTTATAAGGTGCAGTTGCGTGCATCATACACACTTCACATGTGCGCTCCCCTACACTTAGTGGTAGAGTTAAGAGGGACTTTCTCATGCTTTGATATTTACATGTGTCTAATTAAGCTTCACAGTCTCTTCTCACATGTAGAGAGTGGTGTTACTGGTTGCATTAGAGTCTGAGACCCAGTCTGCTGTTGCCCTGTAATAAGGGAAAGGTTACTGGTCTGACACAGGAGTTCGATGGGAATATGGCTCTTAAAAGGTTGCCTGCGAGATGGTGGCTGCACCACAGTGTGATTTCAGACACTAAGCAAAGAGTTCTGGTTAAACTTTTGGTTTAACAGATGGATAAACTGTGGAGGCCAACAACAACTTGGGAACTAGTGAACCTCTACAACTATATCAGTGCTGAGAAATATGGGTGGTATTGCTGAGAATGTTTTACAAAAACTCGATGTTGCCCTGGAAATTTTCAGATCCTAAACTATATCAGTATGGTACATTTAATATTATTTCACTGCATATTTGTTGGGGCTGCCCCTTGAAAGTTGGAGATTTGAATCATCAAATCAGTAAAATTTGATTAATAACGCACCTTTCAAACAAATGAATTGCAATTCAAAGTGCTTTATAGTTTGATTGAGAAAACAAAACCAAGGCAATCATAGGAAATTAACCTTAAAAAATGGATCTTCATAAACTCTCAGTGAACTGAGAGCGCTTTAAGTAAATGGACCTGTGTTTGTACAGCTCTTTTACAGTCTTTTTTGACCTCTCAAAGTGCTTTCACACCAAAAGTCACATTCACCCATTCACACACACGTTTATGCACTGGCGGCCGACGCTACTGTACAACACTCACACGCACTCACACACTAATTAGGAGCTCAGTATCAGTATCTTGGCCAGGGTACTTCGACATGTTGACTGGAGGAGGTGGGGATCAAACCGCCAACCTTCTGATTAGAGGACGACCCGCTCTACCTCTGAGCCATAGCCGCCTCAAAAGTCATGCATTTGGGGTATTGTTTTTTTTTTTTGCTAGTGGTCAGTGTGCTTCTGTGGATGTTTTGGCCAGCAGATTTGGGTAAAAATGTGTAAGCTATAGAGCATTAAGGCGCTGTCATCAAAACAACCACCTTGTCCTGCATTGATGATGTAGTCCTGTTTGGAGATCCATCAGGACACACAAACGTTTACATTACAACAGATATGTGGTCAAATGCAGCAGTGGTTTGAGTGAGCGGATCACTATGCGTCTTGGTGGTTGCTTAGGTTTGTAATAGCGCAGTCCACATGTGATCAGATCATGCTAATACCAGCAGTCAACAGGCTCTGTGATCACTGAAGACAGTGACACTTCTCCCCAAAGGGTGTGTCAAGATTAAAGTGAACAGGAAATACTTATTCTTCTTGTGTGTGAATACAAGCCAGCGATGGTTTGTGGAGAACCACAAAAAGAGGATCCATCAACCAAACAGATGAGCAAGTCTGATCTAGCACTAGAAAGACTGCACTATGACGTGCTTTTATATTACCTTAAGTACTTTTTTTTCTTTTAAAAAATGTGTCACGCTTTTGATGTATTTAAAATGTTTTATGCACTAAATCAGTCCATAAAAAGGAGGCGTAGATTGCTTAAAGTGTAATTTTACTGTAAATGACATTTTTATCATCTATTATTTGAGGGAAACTTGTAATTAAAAAACCTATATTTTTCCCCCATAGATTTTATTTGTGAGGCCATTACAGGGTCAGATACTCATCGTTAGAATAACATAAAAATTAAAAGCCATTTTAATCATTTTTTAAAAAGGCCTTTTAAAGTAACGTAGAACGAGGCTCTGTCTCGAAACCTGCCTTTGTTGCTTCCCTATGATTTACCGCACTTGCTTTTATTTGAGCATCTGTTCATTTACAGATTGGCAAAGATTTGAAAGGAAGGAAGGAAAAGGAGATTACTTCTTTCAGCTGCCAAATTACCTTGGAAAATGACAAGCATTCTTGTACTGCCAAAACCACCCCAATTAAAAGTATCACATATTTCAATTATCTTGGGTTCAAGCTTCTTGTTTCCGAGTGGGCTGCGTAATGTCCCTCAGCTTAATATGGTTTTATTGACTATCATAGGAAATGTGGAGAAGCTGGAAAACATTACTCCGTATGTTTTTTTAAATGACAGTTTTCAGAAAGCCCTGTGTTGAAGTGAAGAAGTAAATAAAAGTGTGTTAGAAGGAGAGAATCGGGCCCTCATTAGTTAAGAATAATAAAGTTACTGAAAGAGCTGAATGTCATAAAGAGCTGTTTTTTACTGACAAAACATATTGAAATAAGAAGTTTACATACAATTTGAATGTTTACAGTTTTCATTAAAGGTCAAAATGAAATGACGAATGTCTTTTTAACTCTTTCAAATCCAATCCATCCAGCCATACTTTGCACCCGTTTAACAATATTTGCCAAAAAAACCCCAACAAATCTAAATCATGTATGATGTATGCCTACGTAAGCTAATACCAACCAATTTTAACCAATACTATCATGACATACATCCATCAATCAATCTGCATCTTTTAGCCACAATGAGCTACTTAGCTAGCAACAGCATGCTACTTATGTGTGTCTTTGGTTTCCTCAAAATAACGGCCTGCTTGAAAGAATTTATTCACTTTGTGGAAAGATGCAACTGTGATAGCAATTTTTCTGCTTCAGCAACAAATGCAACCTATGATGGGCTTCGTGTCTCTCGCCCTGATGGATACTACAGTTCTGTTCACGGCACTGAAGCTAGGTACTCTCAAAATGCTTTGAAGAAACTGTCTTATTGGTATTTAAATAAGTGACAATGATGACTTTTCCTCTGTTCTGTGTTTGATAGCTTCTCATTTAAACATTACTTGTGAATAACGCTGGACAATATGACCTAAAATTTGTTGTATCACTATATTTTTTAAGATTCTACCATATTTTTTTGTCTTTGGTAGCAAGTGAGTTGGATTTTTTTTTAAACCAAAAAAGCATCCACACAGCAGACACAGCTCCTCTCTTGTGCACAAATTCTTCTGGTGCGTCTCTGGTCTCTTTCTTTATGCTCTGTCTCTACTTTCTGATCTTAAATGTACTGTAGTGATGACGGCTTTCTCAGCTCTTAACTGGCTTGCTAGCAAGCTGTGTCCAGCCTGCTGTTCAGCGGTGTAATTTTGTACATGTGCAGTTGTAAAAGTTACAAATTGTTTATGTGTCACACATCACTGTGTGCCTCAGTGTTTTGTGCTGTTGGAGAGTCAGTTGTTAGTTATTAATTGCTGTGTTATAAAGTGACGTTAGTAGAAGGGTATGCACTTAATAGGGCTCTCCTCTCGTTCTTTAGGGTGAAATCTGTGATGTATTTTGCTGCCTGTTGAAAAGTTGCAGGTTGCAGGTGTTTCAGCTAGTGGTATATGAAAAATTCATATGGGAACTAACAACCAGTATAACAGATAAAGCGGTATACACCCCCCCCCCCCCCCCCCCCCCCCCACCTCCGGCTGGATGAGATGGCTTAAATGTAATATTTCAATATTTTTAGGCTATATTGCAAAATAAGATGTATATCTTGATATTTTGAAATCGCCTCTAAATTACAGAGACTACTAAAAACAAAATTACTAAATGAAATGCAGTTATGAAGAAGTGAAATGAAGTAGCTACTGTCATAATAAAGTTGAATTTAGTCAACATCACTTTTCTTGAAACCTAAGCAACCTGAGCAAATTGGCTTGCTTTCTCTTGAAAACATTGGAAAAAAGGCAGTGAACAACTTGGCAAGAAGTGTTCTGCAAATTTCAAGAAATTAGTAGATATAGAAAATTATTTAAAACAAAACTAGGAAACATGTCAAGAAACCCTACTATATTTAAATATTTAATTTCTATGTTTAAAAAATATTTTAAAGAATTATTTTTTGCCGGTCATTTTCTATATATCTACATATTTCTTGTACTTGTTATGTTTTTTGTTTGTTTGTTCTGCAAGATCTTGATTTATATCTTCCTAAGTTGTCCTCTTCCTATGATTTTGAAAGAAATCAAGCTGGAAGTTCTGATCTTTTTATCGTGAATGTGAAGCTTCATTCAAACAGTTAGATGTTAGCGGTTAGCAGAAAGTAAAACTGTTACAGCAGTGCCTTTAAACATGAAGATTTATTCACTGTTGGCTGGAAAAAGCTAACAGCTCTCCAGTAATATATTAATAGTATTTGCAAGTTGAACTGGTGCTCCATGAACCCAAGATATGACTAAATAGTAGCAGTCTGGAGCCCTGCAGATACAAATAAAACATGCTTTGCCTGCTAAAACACCATCTCTTAGGAGAAAGTGGTCTGGATGGGCGGAGGAGTGTTACGTATCATGTTTGTGAGTTTTTGTGTGTGTTTGTGAGAGGGAGAGAGCCATAGGAAAGAAAACCGAAAAACTGAAGTGAGAGTCATGCTGGTGACTTAAAAAAATGACATGACAACTTATATTTGATGTTCGCAATGTAGTCATTTTTATATAACTGGGTGGAATAAGCTGTGAAACATCACGTATAATCGATATAGCACCCACCGTTACGTAACACTGAGTTGGAATCATATAAATATAAATATGGCAAACTTATTTTCTCTTCCGGGCAATAATATGAGATTTTCAAATGGAGTTTGTCAAGATGCCATCGTTTCCTCACATCAAGACATGGGAAAACTTAATTTTGTGTTACTGTGGTGCTGCACATATAATCACAGGACAACTGTGATTATACAGTAAGCACAGCACATCTGTGGAAGTCTGTGGTCAGCGAGTTTTGATTCAAACATGAAGGAAAAACATTGGCTTCTCTTTAAGTTTCATAGGAATCACATTTACATTCCAATCAATCTGCCTCCCTGTGACTATGGCCGACATTTTAAATTTTTTTTTATTACTGTGGTTAACACGAAGGCAGAGGGCCAAATCCAGGTGGATGATCAGTTGCTTTCTGGTTTGACAACAATAGAAATGTTCTCTACCACAAAATGTGTCTCACAGTTTACCAGTGCTCCCTTACTGCCCCCTCTGGCCAAAAACAAGACACAAATATGAATTGTTCAAATTCCTGCTCTGCAGAGAGAGAGCGTTCATATGCTACGTGCCATAAATTCTAAATCCAGGATGACAGGGAAACAACCCAGAACCACAAGATATGTGGACTATGCATGCGTGTGCACTGGGCAATAATCAAACTGCAGGTGCAAATAAACTGCAGCTTTTTTTTAAAATCTGTTCCCAGAGGGTTTACTACCTAGGAATGATAAACACAGTTTGAACTGTAAACAGAGTGAGTGAGTACATTCTTCTGTCGTAAACACCTTTTTAAAATTTAAATCTGGTCCTAATTCTTATGATCTCTCTGAGGAGGACAAAGTTTCAGCTTATTTGACCTCTATCCCCATGCTGCTGCAAGTAGATTAAATGATTTGTGAAACTGTTTGCAAATATGGTTTGACATCAGTGTGTATGTGCGTGCGTGTGTGCGTGTGTGCGTGTGTGTGTGTGTGCGTTTGTGTCCACGGGATGTACCTGGATGCCTGAGGTGGTGAAGTATGGGATCTCAAACTTGACACTAATTGGTGGCTTCCCCTCCTTGTCTTCAGCCTCAACACTCGGCAGACCGAAGTGAGCACGCATCAGATACTCTTTTCCACCCTGTGAGAAGTCACAACACAAACTCTATAATACAGAACTTAAAACTCTGGAAAGCTCATGTTTTAAGTCTGAAAAGGGATGACTTTCCACTGTCAAGTTGGGCAAAAGTGATGACAAGGTGAAAAACACCAGTGACCTGCGACCCAAACACAAGATGACACAGTTATTTTTTTATGATACTCATGAGTCATGCTTACAGGGAAGGACTTAATTGACCAGACGATCTCGCTGTTCTCAGGCACCCACTTCACGCTGCCCACTGTGGTCTTGAATTTAGGTGAGTCAGCGTCCGTTGGCACAGGAATGTGGATCTCCACGTTGTTGGCTGTGGAACGCCTTTTGAACTGACTCTTCGCCTGAGACGAGAAAACAAGCAGGTCAAGTTTAGCACGATGTCCTGCCTGAACAGGGTAATAAACCAGGGCTTAATGATGACTTTAAGTATTAAATAGAGCTTGGTGCACATAAAACCAAGACACAGAACATTAGCAACAATAAAATCCCTGAAAATCATTACCATTTACTTCACTTCAATATGATGATTAATTTACTTTACGCTGATCTTGACTGCATAACAACCAAATCATATTTTTCTTTACTTTTTTTTTTTTTTACAAATAACGATGGGACGCATTTGAAAAAGTGACCCACCTTGATCATGTACTCGATCCGACTGTGGGAGTGCTTCTCTATGACAGATTCAATCCAGATCAAGGGCTTCACCTGAGATTAAAAAAACAAACAAACATATTTCACCTACTATCAAAATCATTTTAAACAGGCCCCGATGCACCCAACATACATGTCAGTTTAAATATCATATGACACAGTCGCCACCTGGTGGACAGCAGATATGCAACAAGAACCGACATGACACGTTTGAGAATTGGACATACATTTACAAACAAAAATAACAAATAGCCATAAATTCAAATTTGCATGATGTTGAACAGTGTTGTCAAAAATATTTTTGACAACACTGTTCAAAAATATTTTGAAATGTAGTAATTCTGAATATTTAAAACAATTTCAATAGTCATTTTCCACAGTGTCGGATACTCTGGTACCAGCTTCGCTTTGTCGCTCTTATTGTTAATGTTTACTTCAGTCAGTCTGCTGTTTTCTGCCATGAGCCAAGAGAAAAGGCCATTTTCGTTATTGTATTTATGTTTTTATTTAAAAAATTATAATTTTATGCCCTCTGTCAATTTTTCCTCATGGTATTGAAAATTGTATCGAATATCGATATTTTTAAGGTATTGCATTGCAGTTAGAAATTCCAGTTTCATGATAACGTTGCTGTGAAATCAGAGTTTTGTGCTCTCAGTGTTGGAGAGGAAATTAAGGGAAAAACACTGATTGCGCAACAGCGGGGGGGCTTGAGGTTTGTGGTTGAGTGACTTGTTCCTTAGTGTATCCATGTAAAACATACATACTCTATATTATATCCCAACTGATACTAGATTTTTAGGCCACTATTGATATTAATATGTGGGAGTTAAAAAAAATCTGCTGATCAGAAGATAATGACAGTTTTGACCCCTTCTGTTGTTTTTTTTTTATTTTGGGTTTTTTTTATTGTGACCCAGATATAGATTAAGCTGGATTTTTGACATTTTAATGAAGATATATTCATGTGCACATTTTTATTTATCTTTTTAATTTTATTCTTATTCAGTCCTGATCTTGACTATTATTATTATAATTATTATTATTATTATTATGTGTATACTGCTTTTATTGTTTACTTTTACTAATTTAATTCTACATTCATTTCTGTCTTGCCTTTGTTCAGCATTACTGATTGGCTTCTATTGTTATAATCCCTTTGGGGTATCTTGCTTCTGCTTTGCTTTGTTTGTCAAACATTTTGTAAACCCTGTTTTTTTACTGGTGCTCCATAAATAAGGTTACTGATTGACTGATTAACATATTTAACTTTTCTTGTGTTGGATGCCACTGTATTTTTGTTGTGATGATTTTTTTAGCATGTATGCATCATAGATCAATGTGCAACTCCAGAAGCTTCAAGTTTTTATTTTATGTATAAAACCAGGCAGTAAATGTTTAAATGTGGTCTGTCTTTAACAGACGTTCTCGTGTAGACAATGTCACGGTTGCTAGCTGCTTTAACCAGAGAGACCTCTGCTCCACTGCACTACTTCCCTTCCCACAAGCTTACTGGCCGTGCTATTGTGAAACATTTATTGAGAATTTAAACCGTTTAAACTTCCTTAATCTAAACTGCTTCCCTACAGCCTCCCTCTTTTCTTATTACATCAGACTTTTCATGTCCTTTCATGACTGAGCTTTTGGTATTTAAAAAGCTCTCGGTCTGGGTGATGATGAAACAGTATGGCTGGTTTGGCTGAGCTCCCATGGCTTTTGTTTCTTCCAGGAAAGTTTTGTGTATAAATATTTACTACTGACTACATCTGCCGAAAATGTTTTTGTAAACATCTTTGGATTTACAGTTTTATAAATATTAGCCAGAATGCAGGGGGAGACCGGCTGTCAGGACTGAAGGGAGTTCTTCTGATGGGCTGCTCGACAAAAAAGCCAGTAAAAACAAACCAAAAAAACATGGAATACCACATTTTCATAAGTCAAGACCACAGTTCATGTAATGTAGTATACAGTTATTATCACCTGCCTTTCAAACAGTTCATCTAAGACATTGTTGGATTTATTGTGCAGCATTGTGGTATATCTCAACCTGTTTTATTTCCTTTCAGCGTGCTCATTGTGACTCGACTGGTTGTGTTGAAACATATAAGTTAAGCTTTCCAAATAATGATGCATGGATGATGAATGAAGAGTTACTAGAATATGGCATTAAGGGAGTTTGTGGGAACCTCGTTTAATTTGACGTAGTGAAAAAGGTTCACATGTTTTGAGCTGGCAGATGTGCTTTGTCAGGGGTGTGTGTATAGGCAATGCAGTTGTGCTGGGGCCTGTAGGATGGGTGGGGGGCCAATAGAGAGAGCGGGCTTTCCAACAGTTACGTACCATTGCAAGTGGTTTAGACTGGCACTGAAAAATGCCTGCTCGAGAAAGAACTCATGTTAAATCAAAAACAGCAGCTATTTGCTATATATGCACTGAAAAAGACAAACCCATGTGCATCAGATATTTCTGTTTTTGTTTGTTTGTTTATATTTTGCGGTAAAATAGTCAGCAGCTATCTGTTATTATTATTTGCAATGGTGCGTAACTGTTGGAAATAATTATTACTGTTATTATACATAAACTATAAAAACTGTACATAAAAGCATAATAATTGCTCAATTAAATTGATTTTTTTTTTTTTTGGTCATATACAGACATGCAGTGATGATGTGTATGTTGGAGGTCTGCAAGCCCAGCGAGCAGGAATGCCGTCCAAACATAAAACCCATTTGGTAAGTAACTCACTTGATTGTAAAATCAAACACACTGGTGAGTGTGTGAGTGTGAGTGTGTGTTTCAGAGGTTCTAGCTTGTGCACACTGGGGTCTGTTGTAACTACCTTACGTCACTGTGCGCTGTACTCCTGATTTTGATTTTATATACATAGGCTGCCTATATTTCTTACAGGTAACTCACTAGTTTATACAGTGGACTGTCGGGACAATATATGAGAGTATGAAACATGCAAAGTCAAAAAGGCTTTGATAACTTAAGTGAAAAACATCATCTCAAAAATGACCAGCAAGGGCTGTGGTGCTCGGCAGGTGTTAATTTCACACCCGTCCTCTTGTTGGGGGTTAGTGTGTCGAACCTCCAGATCCTGCTGGCCTGGAAGGTGCTTGATCTGCGGTACTCACGTGAGTGTTGAGGCGGTAGGACATGAGCTCAAACTCTCCATCAGGAGGAATGAAGGAGATGGTGCGGTCGTTCTCAAAGCGAGACAGACGGACACACTGATGAAACTTCACATCTTCCAGCTCTACGGATTTACTCTTTCCTCCTCCATGAAAAAATGAGAAACAATATAATGAGGAGAGAGAAGCGAGAAAAGTGTACCTGCTCAGAGTGAACGGCTTTAAATCAGCCCTTTGTGAAATTCATGAGTAAAATGTACGATAACGAGTGACAAAGAGTTGTCTGGTTGTCACTAGGGTTCCCACACGCTGTCATGGTTACAATTTCAAAACTTTTTTACTTTTTAAAGACCCAAAATATTTTTTTTTCATGCACCACTTCTCAGAATTCTTTAAACATTTAAGAATTAAACTCTATTCAAATATAATTTCAGCATCCCACGTGATGTGTTAATGGACCGTCCGAATTTTGAAAGTCAAACATGAAATGTCTGGGTATGACAAAAAGTGTCATTTTGATATTTAAAAACAACAACAACAAAAACATGCCTTTCAAAAATGTATGACAAAAAAGCCTCCAATTTTAAAGTTTTCTGTAAAAATCACCCCAAAAGATTTTAAAGAAAAAATAACAAAAGGCACCAAAACTTTTCAAAAAAGAAGCAAATTGCTAAAACCTTTTAAAGAAAACACGCCTTCTGAACCTATTATCAGAAAAAAAGAAAAACCAAACCAAACCACAACCAAAACGCTGACACATCGTCAACACATTAGACGTACATTATGTTGTCAGCTACAGAAAATAAATTTACCGTTATGTCATATTAATTTAATTTAATTTATCATACACAACACATTTCAAACTTTTTTCCAAAACTTTCAATGATTTTTACGAGTTTCATTACTTATCCAGGCCTTGAAAATGTGACTGTGAAATTCCATGACTTTTTCAGGTTTTCCATGACTGTGGGAACCCTGTGTCACTCTTGTATACTTTGAAGGGGTCATTAATTATCATCAAAGCGTCATACAAGCTTGTCATCTAGCTCAAATCGTGTTCACACAACATGCCCCAAGTCTGTTAAGAGAAAACTCACTTCCAGTGTTTTCAAACAAGACCTTGTCGTTAAGGCCGAGCCGCAACTCCGGCATTCCAGACAGGAAGACACGCATCTTAATGGAGCCGACGATCTCGCTACGTAGAACGTTACCATTGGCACTGACCTGAAAAACAGAGGGATTACAGAGAACCTCATCAAAAAAGACGCCTATAAGGAAGCATTTACTGCAGCCCACAGAAGACACCGCAACATCATCTCACTAATGTGACGCACACAGGGAGGAAGTTTACAAGCAGTGTGACTGACATTCCTTGAGCAACACAGCGCTTCTAAAACAAGGAGTTCCTACCAGGAGGTTGACAGACTCAATGACGTCCAGGAAGACCTCATTCTTCCTGTACTTGATGCCCTCTGACCTCCAGGAGACGGCGTTGGTGACCGTGGCAGGGGGTCGCGGGGCGCCGGTGTCTAGCTTGTGCCCCTCCTGGGTTATGTATCTGCGAGGACAAAATGTAAACACTGAGGCAAAACAGAGTAACAGGGGAAATCTAGTGCCTGTGGTGGCGAGTTCCCAGAAAGCATCAAAGAAGAACAGAGATTGTCATGGTTACGAGGGAGGATTGTCTGACTTATTGCTGTACTCTGGACACTTGGGGGAAATCCAGAGTTAGTTTGTCACATATCTGAATCAACCACAGTCCTATGAGGTTAAACAGTCATTTACAGTATGCTGTGCGGAGGACAGTAAGCTCCTCATGACTTGCAGATATGCAGGATGACAGGGCAATACCGCAAAGCTGATAAAAATCTGTAAAACCGAATGTCACGGCAATAGGGATGGGATTTGAAAACTCACTCCAAATGGTCTGATACATCGAAATTGTAAGCCTCTGAGCTCATCAGCAGAGGCAGAATGTAACTAAGTGGATTAACTCAAGTACTATACTTAGGTACAAATTTGAGGTACTTGTGCTTGAGTATTTTCTTTTCATTCCACTTTATAGTTTTATCCTACTACATTTCAAAGGGAAATATTGTACTTGTTACTTCACTGCGGTTATCTGAACACTACAGTTACTTTACAAATTAAGATTTCTGCACACAAACATAACAAAAGTTAATAAAATATGATGTTTTGTAATAAATTAGATGACCTAAAAGTCTATACCAGTACAGCTGCAAAGGATTAGTCAAGTAATCAGTTGATGTAAGAAAATTAATTACCAACTGTTTTGATTAAAAGAAATCTTTAAAAAATATTTTTTGTTTTTTTCAAAATCATTTTGAGTTTTTTAAGTGTTCTTTTCCCTATTATTTATATATAAATATACCTTTTCTTTTTTTGATAATTCTAAGTTTATATTTTAAGTTTTTTGGAGTGTATTTTTTATATTTTCTATGATTTGGGGCACGTTTTTTTTTCATTTTCTAAAATAATTTTGAAGATATTTGTGGGTATTTTTTTTTAGGATAATTTTGAGTTTTGGGGTGTTTTTACATTTAAAAAAGAAATATTGTGAGGTTTTTCATGCATTTTCCCCCTTTTTTTGTTTCTAATAATGTTAACATTTTGCCGTGTTTTGGTTGTTTTAAGATTTTTCTGCATTGGGTACTTTTAATTTAAATACCATAAGTATATTTCCTGATTATACTAACTTACTTTACTTAAGTAACATTTACAGGATTTTTACTTGGAAGAGTGTAGTATTAGTACTTTTACACAAGTAAAAGAACTGCATACTTCTGCAAACACTGTTTTTACGCAGCACAAGCTTAAAATCCAGGAATGCCATGTATTTGACGCTCTATTCAGAAGTGCTTCTACTTCCAAACCCAGCAGCACTATTGTTATGGCGCCACACTGTGCTCACATTCAGAAGTTTACAAAAAAAGAAAGTGTTTTTTTTCTGTCTTTGATCAGATTCATAAGGAAACTGATGTTTCAAAAATCAGGCCAATAAGCAGAATCAATAAAAGCATTGGTGTCAATAACAACTAAACAATTTTCATCCCTATATACAACAATCAGTTTATTAAAAATATACTCTAAATAGCTGCTATTAAACAATGTGCTACTCTAATTATTGGAAAATAAAAAATAAAATAATTAACAGATAGAAGGTAGATAAAAAGATTAACTACCAGCTTAAGTACTTACCAAATGTATTGATTTAAGTTTTTAAATTTTACAATCTGCATCATTATTCTGTTTTTTCATTGTTAACAGAATACATTTGGGTTTTTTGATAGTTGGTCAGACAGAAGAAACATGAAGACATCAGTTTGGACTTTTTGGCAGAATAATTACTTTTTTTGCATTTTATAAACTAAAACAACAATCATAAATGCTCAAAACAGTCAGTAATGACATTAGTCAATGGTCACATCTCTAATAAGAGTAGATAAAGTTAATTACAGTGAGAGTGTGGCAAAGAGGATACTCACTCCTGCAGAATTTTGCTGTCGGTGGTCTGTGGATAACCAAAGTCCATCAGCTCATCCATCAGCTCGTATATGATGACAAAGTTATCTCTAATGCTCTCTTCCTCCAGTTCTTTGAAATACTCTGAAAATACCTGAAGAGCACAAATGTAGTTTTATTGACAAGTAAACAGCTTTGTTATTGTTGTTAATAAAGTTAAACTAATGTAGACAAAAGCTCATTAGGCATTCAGTCCTACCTGGACAATTTTGTACAAGAAGGAAAAAACCAGCGAGACGCTGGCGTTTTTCTTGGATGTTGCAACCACTGATGTGATATGTGTTAAGGACTTTAGCTAAAACAATACAAATAAATATAATACCAAATCTTAACAAGTTACACAAGTTACTTGAGTACTAATACCATGCAGTGACAAAGTAAGGATACAGTAGAGGTTATTGTGTTTGATCCACATGAAACGGACGCCTCCATGGGCCAGGATTGGAGAGAGGGTCCCCTCCTCCTCCTTGTCCATCAGAAGAGTCATGAAGTGCTCAATCTCTGACATGTCCACATCTCCACGGTAATTTCGGCAAACCAGGACCTGAAGGGAACAGATATTTTTGAGCAGCTTGATTTTACTGAATGATAGCATCTCTGCTGGTCATGCTGAAAACATGAGGACTGTCATAAATATACACTGATCAGCCAAAATACGAAAGCCACTGACAGATGAAGGGAATGACATTGATCATCTTGTTACAGTGAAATGTTCTGCTCTAAAAATGATGGGTCCTGGCATTTATGTGGATGCTACTTGATGTGCTTCACCCACCCAAATACTGTTGCAGACGGCAACGACAGTCTATGATGACAGTAGATCCCCTTGCAGGACAATGCACCATGCCACACTGCAAAAACTGCCCAGGAATGGGCATGCCCTGTGGTTTGTGAGGTGTGGTAACAGCATGTCCCTCGGATGCTTGATCTGATTGGGATCTGGGGAATTCGAAGGCCAGGTTGATGAGCTCCTTGTCATGTCCCTCAGGCCATTACTGAACAGTCTTTGCTGTGTGGCATGATGCATCTTACTGCCAGGGGTGCCACTGCCATCAAGGGATGCTGTTGTCCCTGTCAGTGGTTTTAAAGTTGTGGCTGATCATTGTATACTAATAAAATAGTTATCGTAATGTTAATGTTTCATTATCAAAAGGTAACATCAGTCAAGTCAAGTCAGTTTAATTTATAAAGCCCATTATCACAAATTGCAATTTGCCTCAGAGGGCTTTTCAGCACACAACATCCCTCTGTCCCTGGACCCTCACAGCGGATAAGGAACCCCCTCCACCGAAAAAAAACACAGTTAATGGGGAAGAAATGGTAGAAATATAAACCTCAGAAAGAGTAACTGACGAGGGACACCTCTTCTAGGATGGACAGATGTGCAATAGATGTCATATATCATCAACAATCTTTTAGATTACGTTATAAAAGTGTTATAAGAGATATTAACTTTCCTCAGTCTTTAGTTATCGGTCGTGGCCTGATATATTTTGTGTGCAATCAGAATTAGATTGAAAAAGTCATGCATTTAAACGTACAGCACCTTCACAACATCGCTTGAAACGTTTTATAGTGAAGAGTCTGCTTCTGTCTATGGTCTCCAGTAAATTAACCGTTTTAACGCCACTTCTCCACTACAACACAGCTGTGGGCGTAATCATTAAACACATGTTAAACTCGATTCTTCTGGGATTAAAAGCATAATCGATGAATACCTTGTATGCCGAATTTATCTGAAGACGCTCACGGTTGAAATTAAGTTGTAAGTATATGACATTATGTAGATAATACCTTGCATATAAGCAAACAAACGTGAAACAGTTAAATACTAAAGGGAGTTTTGGTAGCCGTTTGACATTCCTTGCTGCTAACAGCTGGTCACCTGTTTGTTGTCTTGCCGATACGTGGCCTTTAATTTTCCAATTTAACCATCGTAAAAAAACGATCTCCGTGTTTAGATGTAATTTACTGGTTTGTGTTACAGGCCGAAATCTTAACTCGGCATACCAACATATCACGATGTATTAGCGACCATGCTGCAGATTAAGCCACATCATAATCTGTCAACGAAGAATGTGCTAGCACGGCAGCTAGCCAGGCTAACGACAGGTTAGCAGCGCAGAGCTGCTCCGTTATCTTACCTTTCCTTTTAGATCCAAGACATACACCGCGCTCGCAGACATCTTGAACTAATTTATAAGAGCTTAGTCCAGCTCCTTGTAATAGCTTATTGATACTGTCTGATTACAATTACTTCAGGGATAAATTCAAAGAACAGACTTTCATTCATAATACTGAAAAGAGGAAAGGCACCCTTCCTTTTTTTGTCACACCAGCCGTGCATCTAACGAGCGCCCCCTGTGGTCCGGGAGGATGTACTGCGACAGACTTAATGTGTGTTCTCACATAGAAAGTTATTTAATATATATATTTCTTAGTCATTTCTGAATGTTATTTTGATATAAACAGATTTTTTAAAAAATGTTTAAAAGTTTTGCCTTATAGAGCGTGCATCAGGTTAAATCATGTGAACGTTAAAATTATCTTTGCCCTGTGTTGTGTGTTTTCCTGCAACGTGGTCATTGACAGTCGCAACATGTCACGTGGTGTCCTTGTCGTCATGACAACAGCCCAGAAAGAAATTAGCTGTGGTGGATGAAGTACTCAGATACTCTACTCATGGAAAGGTATCATGCAAATTTTTGTAGTTTTGTGTCATTTGTTTGTTTGTTTGTTTCGCTTGTTTCATTTTTTTTTTTGGGAAATTTGTGTTTCCTTGTGAGTGTTGTGTCCCTTTATATGGTTACTCTGTCTCTTTGAATTAATTTTGTCTTTTTGTTGTTACTTTCATTGTCACATGTCATTTTTGCCCCTTTTTGTGGATGCTTATGTCTGTTTGAGGTTTTGTGTCTTTTAGTCATTTTTGTCTCCTTGTGGTTTTGCTTTTGCAATCACTTTGTGTCTCTTTGTGAATGTTTTGCCCTTTTTTAACGATTGTATGTCTCTTTGAGGTAATTTTACGTCTGTTTTTTTTTGTTTTGTGTCTCCTTGTGGTAGTTTTGTTTCTCTTTGTAGTCGTTTTGTGTCTTTTCTGGTCAGTTTGTGTTTCTTTGTGATTGTTTCGCCTCTATTTGTAGTTATTTTATGTATTGTTTTGGTAGTTTTATCCCTTTTGTAGTCAGTTTTTGTCTCTTTGTGGTAGTTTTGCTTCTCTTTATAGTTGCTTTGCTTATCCATTTATGTAGTAATACTGTGTTACAAGTTCAAGTCTTGCATTTAAAGTATTACTTTCACTTAAGTAGAAGTACTCATTATGCAAAATGGCTAATTTCATAATCATTTAGCTATATTACTGCATTGTAATTGCAGATGCATTAATGTGTTCATCAGATTAATGTTAAGGCTGGCAAAGCTGGAGGTAATTAGGCCTATACTTTTGCATGGCTTAATCTGTGATAATACAGCTTAATTTAATTGTTTATTTATTGGCTATTTTGTAGCATGGATCTAAATCTGCAAAGTACCTGGTGACTACTATTGTGAAATAAATGCAATTGGGTAAAAAAAATCCAGTGATGGCTTCCAAAATGTAGTGAAGTAGAAGCTTAAAGTAGCTGTGATCTGCATGGGAAAATGCAACATTCATTTGTTCTTGCAGTTTTAGAGCGCCGTGCACAAATCAAAAGTAAATTCAATTTGACATAGACAACTAAAATTTATAAATCCCAAGTTTGCATTTCCTCCACAGGCGCACACACACACACACACACACACACACACACACACACACACACACACACATCAACATCAACAAATGCAAACAGTGTTAAGGCTTCCATGGTTTGAGTTGACCTGCTTCTTTCTGTCATCAACCTTGTAGCTCCCTCTACTGGACGAATGGTGGATCTTCACTAGACAACTTCTACCAGGTTCAAGGTAAGTCTGCTCTTGCCACATGATGATCACAATAAAACAGAATCATTTTCAACTACTTGGATCAAACTGCTGCCACAAGTGGAAACAAACTGTTGTCTTATATATCATTGTATGCTGTGGCATTAAGATTTTCATTAACTGAAATAGCCTAACTGTGAAAAACAGCCTCAGACCACAAGAGCACAAAAGTCTTTTACACAGATGTAATTGAAATATTCCACACACTTGTGAAAAACGTGGCTAAGAGGAGACATATATATTATATTTTTGTATGTGCCAGGAGATGCATATT
Organism: Plectropomus leopardus; assembly: GCF_008729295.1. Lineage (NCBI taxonomy): Eukaryota > Metazoa > Chordata > Actinopteri > Perciformes > Serranidae > Plectropomus > Plectropomus leopardus. The sequence goes on along the minus strand of NC_056474.1, from coordinate 6,476,143 downwards.
TTCTGGATGAATAGAAGTATGTTTCTGTAACATTACCTCTCTTCTGACGTCTTTGTGTCTCGTCTTAACTGATATGAAGCGTAAAACTGCTTTGTCTTTGTATCCTGCTGGCAAAATATTTTATTGCTCTTTGATGGAAAAAAAATCTAAAGAACCAACTACTAATCAATAGCAGAGTAGGCTCTCGAGCTGCCTGTCCATGGAAAAACTGACATATGCTGCTAAAAACAATTTATACCTGTAAAACCAAGTTATCCAAAACACTCTACTTTCTGATGAAGAAAAAGAAATATAGCTTATACATGTTTTTGCTTTGATTTGATGTTTGCTGTGCACATGTCTATATATAATATATCTGTTTTGTTTTACTTTTTCTAACTGGTAAATGTGTGTGTGTGTGTGTGTGTGTGTGAGTGTGTGAGTATGTGAGTATGAACACACATATAATAGTAAAGATTTGGTATATAGATATTCGAATGTAACCTGTTGGCAGACACCAACATTTTGATTAGTAACTGTCATTTAGTTACTTATTTTCTCTCAGCAACTGTAACTGATCATAATTCTATTTATGTTGTCATTTAATTACATGTAACTAGCTGAATGAAACATTTTTTTAAAGCACAAAACATTTAATATACTCTATTTCCTGCTGAAATGTCAGCAAGGTATAAAGGTAAGAAAAAAATTATACTGCTCAAGCCTACCGGCAAGCATGTCCACATAGTTTTGGCCATCTTTGTAAGTAGTTCTTTGGTTGGGTAATGAATCTTGCATAATCAGCCACTCATTCTGTCTTTCCATTGCAATGATGCAAATGTCTGTAACCTAAATAAACTTTACCTTTTTTTTCCATTCAGCTGCACTGAGTTTGTGCAAATCCTCACCATCATGAACGCTGATGTGACGCCAATCCAAACTTTACACTGACGCATTATGGACTTAAGCATATCGCCGACTATAACTGCTGATGTGCAAATCTTAAAATGGCAGCCGAGCAACAAATACTGACTTAATCCCATGTGAAAAGACTTCTGAAACATAAGCAGAAGCATCATTTTAACATGGCTAAAAATATGCCCCTGATTGATATGTCAGAGTGTTATAATTCACAAAGCTACTGGAGTGAATATTGAGGTAGTGCAGACTTAACATTAAAATAACTTGGGTCTAAAGCCTGCTTAAGTATGCTTACCCCAAACAGCTGGCACCTTTCACTTTTGTGAATGATAAATATAGAGAGGTGAAGTGAGGGAGGATAAAAAAAGACACAACACAAACTTTGTGTGAAAACTCTGCATTAACATCCTATAGATATAGAGGCAAATTGAAGCCAAAAAAACGACTGCCATTTTTTTTCTCCAGGAACACCATCCCCTCTTGGCGTGAAAAACCTTTCAGCACCAGGCTTTCGGGAGACAACTGTGCCTCATCACAGTGACAGATCTGTGATCCCTTGGCTGCTAAGATGCAGTCTAGACATTGTCCGAAGTCACAGATACAACTGTACTGAGTTACAGAGCCAAATATAACAGATCGCCACTTTCCTCAGCCACTTCCGTGTTCTGTGTGTAGTGTTTGTGTTTGGGGCTGTAGGTGTGGATTGCTGGATGTAGTTGCGTAGTTAATGGGCAAGTTTGTACAGAGCTCAACGGAGCTGACGTGTTTACTGTTCCTGCCTAACAGACACGTCTCATGATGAGTCAGTGCATCACGCAGGTGTTACATACCTGATAAGTCACATGTGCAAGTGTTGCCACAGCAAACTTTAGGAGCATAGACGTTCATAATTGTCTCCCGTAGACTTATTACTGTAATAAATATGTTTTAGATTTGATTGTACAGTGGCAACGCATTTAACGCAGATCTGTAATGTGAGCGTCCACATGTCCTTCGCATGACATCAAGCACTTGAGGCTGCTAAAACTAGTTTGTATTCTTCATGGTAGCGTACATATACACTCTAATCTGTTCCACCATTCCCATGGCTTTGTGATTTATACTTAGCAGGACTTTGACTCTACTCCCAAGGCGATCCTGTGGCTTTTGGGGGAGTTTTTACCATACAAGGAGAAGAGGAGTTTAGCTCGGTTTCCTGTGGGAGGGTTCTGATTTCTCTCACTCGGCATCTGATTCACTCTGCCTCTATTTCTCTCTCTCCCTGTTCTCCTCTCTCCTCTGGTTCTGCTTCAGCCCTCCTTTCTGCTCACTATACTGCCTGAAAAGAATTTTATCAAGAGAAAACATCACTAAAGTGCTTCCAAAATCAATATTTATTATGTGAAATTGGCAGCATTGTATCTGAGCGATCTATTGGCACAGCATTGTGTGCAGCCGGCATCCTGACAGACCAAACATGGCAAACAGTCACCACCCTTATCATAGCAGCGCATGATGTAAAGCTTGTGTTAACCCCTGGACTGTAAAGCTATCAAACTGCAACCAGTTTCATAAACTTGTGCTAAAAAATGCTGCAGTGTCCCTCCCCTGCTAGGAAGAATCCTGTTAGTCCACTTATTGGTCTCTAACTCTCAAACGGAAAATATTTGTGGATCCATGCAACTATACTAACTAACTAATAACTTTCTTGGGAAGGCCGGGGACACGTCCCCCTTAACATTTTAACATACATTCCTGTCACCAGTAAAAACATGAAAGTAGCAGAGGACTTTTGTTTTGACAAAGACTTTTAGGCTACACCATAAATTGATGCAGAAAATGCAGAAATACCTCTTTTCCACCAAACTAGCTCTGGTTCTTGAACTGGTGCTGTCCAGGATTCTTAGAAACTTGATGCTATCTAGGAAACCAGTCAAAGTTTCCATCACTTTTGTGTGGAACCATTGTAATCAAAGGAAGTGTCCTCAGCCGAGGGTGTTGTACAATGCACCACAGAAGTAAACAGTAGTGGCAAAGTTGATGATTGCATTGATTGGCTGCAATCCACAGACAACGCCATTATAGATTTTTGTTTTTACACAAAAAACAACACGGACTGACTAACAACTGCATGCTTAACTTCTCCAATGCTGCCTTCGCCCTTCCTCTAGAATATGACATACCCACTAATGTCTTCATGGTTCACACATCAGGTCATCGAAAACCTGCTGTTTTATGGTTCCAGCTGAGAACCAAATTTTCAGGTCCTGAACCAATTTATTTTTGGTCAAAATGCTCTGAACAGTTCAAAATTAAGTGTTGGAACTGGCAGAGAACGGGTAAAATTTACCCATATGGGTCTGATAACTACATAACTGTATTCCATAGACTCCCATGCAATAGTTTTAGATTTTCTTAATTTTAAGGCTGGTTTTGTGGATTTCAAGCTTCTTTTTGATAATGATAAATGGAGAGGTTCTTCCCCGTTCTAAAACCAAAATCAAACCCTAAAAAATGTAGGGTTAGCCAGCTAGCTGTAGGTATAGCCAGATGAATGTATACACATGCTACTTTTGCTTTTAAAAGCTCCCTTTATATTCAGATTTCCACATATTTTTACTATAAAGCAGATACAGGTGTGATATAAATCTTGTAAAAGTATCAAAACGCTCAATCCACAAAAAAATGCTTATAGTTAATGAGCCGTCATGACTTCTGTGAGGTTGTGATGTCACAAATATACTATGTAAAGGTAGAAACTACTGCCGCAGTTCCGCTACAGGCGTTTTCTGGCTGCAGTGACGGTGCAGACATGCAGAGAGCAAAGACCTGAAAACACTGACCAATTACAGCAGGCTTTTCTTTGAGGGGGGAGTCAAAGAGACAGGTGCTAAAACAGAGTGTTTTAGACAGAGTGTGAATACAGGTGTATTCAGGCAGACATTATGAGCAAGGTAATGTGTTTTTTTAACTTTAAAGAATGTAAACATGTTTCAGAAGAAACCCCACATACAAAAGTACGAACCTGAAAATTAGCATAATGATTATAACTGCGAATACAGACCTACCCTGCTTTACAGGAACCAGTTAAGGGAAACATGGAAACTTTGCAGATTTTCAACCAGCAGTGTGATATCACAATGTGTGCAGATTAACGGTGTTTCGCTTCCTCCAGAGCTCCCCACCCATTTGCCAGAAAGGTGTGGGCGCTGTCGGCACTGTTTCCCTTAACTGGTTCCTGTAAAGCAGGGTAGGTGTTTATTTACTGTTTTAATTATTAAAGGCCCTGTGTTATGCTTATTTTCAGGTCCATACTTGTATTTGGGATTTTTGCTAGAACATGTCGGTTGAAAAATCTGTGAGGTTTCACTTTTTTTTCTTCTGTCTTGATCACCTAGTGATGTGGTTCACTTCTACACTGTGATGTGTATCGATAGACTGCAACTGTTAACTATCTTTATCTGTTTTACCAGTTTTTTTTGCTGTTGAATGAGTTTGACATCCTGTATATTCTTTTCAAACACATATTGTAGACTTTTCTGCCTGCTTCTCTCTGAAACCACCTCTTCTCTCTGAAATGTTCGTATTTCTTCAGCAAGTGGAGTTAGTGATAGTGTGGGCTCGATGCTGGCTCTGACAGCTTGATGGACAAGCTGGGGCAAGGCTTAGCAAATGTTCAAGTGGTGCATAAACATTAACCAGAATGTAGGAAATTAAATGTTTGACACCAAAAAAATTCTGGTGGAGGACCCCCAAACCTACTGATTCATATATATGTTAAAGCAAATCCTCCACTCTTAGGTCTATCTGCAGGCTTTCAAATTTAGCAGATATCAATTACACACTAAGTACCTCACTTTTTAAAAGAAAAAAACATTTTTGTGTGATTTTCATTCATTGAAGTGTTACAAATAAGGAAGACAGTTCTGATTGTGTTTAAGCACCCTACCTCATCTATAGGCATATTTTTAACACTTTATTTATGCCAGTTTTTATACCAATTTTCTACATAACTATACATGTGACATGAGGCAGAACTTACCCTAAAATCACATAACACTCTCTTGATCTGAGATGTCATCCTGTAAAACCATCATGATCTCCATAAACTAAGAAAAACAGTGCATTTTTATAGCCATGCAACAATGCATTTTTTATATAAGCAATGGATTTTAAAATGCTTTATGCTGCTTTGAGTTTCCTTGTCGTCTTTATTTTTAGCTGCAGCTGGCACATGAGAGTTGAAAGCAAGCAGACAGGTCCATTAGTGCTGATGTCATCAGCACACATTCAGACATACGCACCCCACACTCACTTCAAACTCACCTCAAACTTACCACTTTTTGCACCAAGATTCATGAGAAATTACAAACAAAAATATTAATAATTAATTAATAATTAATCCTTTTTTCCTTTCCATTTTTTACGTCTTTTTACCATGTCATTTGATTGCTGATACAGTATATGCTTCAGTACAGAGCATTAAGTTAACACCAGGCGTGAACCATTTTCCAAATATCTCATAAATGCATGAATTGAAATTCCTGGAAACCAGCTCAAAAATACAAGTTACAACCTCCGGTAAAAAATGTTTTTGATGTTGTTCGCCTTACAAATTCCAGAAAACCAATCTAAATACAGCTCTGTCAGAAAAATAGTAATTAAGAGGATCTTAATTGCTGTAGACTTATAGTTTATGTCTGTGTAGCTCGACTGTAACGCTCTGGCAGCCTGCTGTAGATCACATGCAGACGGCTCTCTCTCCAAATTTTCTTTGGCTGGATCATTTTCCAACAGCCCTTTTTCATTCAACGGCAGAATGAAAACTATGTCCTTTCTAACCAACTCTGGTATTAACATCAATTTGAACATTCCTAAGTAAGAACACAGGCATATAGATATGCAGCCCAAAGGGGAAAAAAATGAACCTCCAGTAACTCATATTACTAATGTGAACAATGTCCTTTTGATGTCTGACTTCTGGGTCTCTCTCCTGCTTCTTCTCTGCTACTTCTCTCCTGCTCTGCTCAAAACAAAGAGGCACATGATCCAAAAAAGGAGATAGGAGATCTGCACCGTGTCGCTCCTTCAAGAGGTGAAGTTAGGGGGGGGGGGGGGGGCACACAGCTCTGGAGTAGCCAACTTGGGGAGTGGCGGTACGGGTAAACGGTGGGAAAGGGCTGTCACTAGAGACTGGGGCTGTCTCCAACCCTGCAGTCAAGTTTAAATCACACACAGCTCCACCGACTCTCAGTTTGCATCCTCCTCTCTGCTCACTCGCTCTGAGCTCCCTCTCTCCTCCTCTCCATCTGCTAGTTGCTCTCCACTTCAGAGCTCCTGCGAGGCGTCTTCCTCTGAACATCTGCAACAACTTTTCACCTTAAGAAATAAAAGCTTTTTTTTTCTTTTGAAGCCTGAGACACAGCTGTCACCATGGAGGCCATCAAGAAGAAGATGCAGATGCTGAAGTTGGACAAGGAGAACGCCATCGACAGGGCAGAACAGGCTGAGTCCGACCAGAAGGCAGCGGAGGATAAATGCAAGCAGGTGAGACAAAATGTGATGGACTGAGGCTGTTTAACAATCAGGTATTATCAAATATGGACTGCCATGTATTTAAGATATATCATCATATATTGATATGATATTATTATATTGATTCCACAAAAGAAAATTTGAGAAAGAATCAATTAATCAATCAATTAATCTCAACAAGCTATAATTAAAAAAACAAAATAAGGTATTTTTGTGTTTTTATTTTTTGTAGTTTATTGTGATGTATTCATCACAGTCTAATATAAACTGTTTTTTTTTGTGTAAATATATTTTAGTAATTTTCCACATCATGATATATATATCAGTATGAAAAATTTTTTTTCATAATGTTGTATTAATCTTAAATAGATTATTCTGTGAATTAATTTAATTGATAAATAGCATTACAGATGAGTGAAAAAAAATTCTATATTTATCTTAAGTATATTGCATAATCCTATCTAGAGTGGAAAAAATATCAAGGTTATTGTGACATTTAGTTGCTTACTTCAGAACAAATTTTGAGTCTCTTTCATCCACCAATAAACGAAATTTAATTTAAGTAGATTGTTTTGCAAATTAGTTTGATGTAAGTTACATGGCTAATCAGGTCTGAAATAATGGAAAAACACTAAACACTTGTGCAGACTGCAAAGGGGCTCGACATAAAATGTCAAGTATTTCCCAAAGCACCGAATGTTGAATTAGAGAGCAGCTGACACTGAGCCCTGGGGTCTTTTATTTTGGTGGGCAGGAGAAAGTGGAGGATGCCCACAGGGACGCACAAATTGTCTGGCATAGTGACGACTGTTGGACATAAGCCTACTATCTAAAGTGAGCAGGAGGGATTACACGAGGACACCAGAAGTGGTTCTGCAGGAGTTTAAACGTTTAAAGGGACGGTTTATCCCCAAATCAAAATATGTATGTTCCCTCTTGCCTCTAGTGCTACTTCTTAGTCTAGATCGTTTTGGTGAGATGATCTGTTGGAGATATTGGCTGTAGAGATGTCGGCTGTCTTGAAAATAATAAAACTAGATGGCACTCGGCTTATGGTGCTCAAATTGATGAAAAACTACACCTGAAAAACAGAACAGCAGTATTTCTTTCCAGAAAACATGACCCGGTTGCTCAAGATAATCCACAGACATGTACATCATGTACATACATGCAGATATAAACATTAATGGCGTCCTGCGGCTGAGCGTTAACATAAGCTAGCTCAGTGGTGCTAGGTGAGCTAGCAGTAGATGCACACTATGAGGAGGGCATCATTAAAGTTTACATCTCGCACTATCGTAAGCAGAGCCTCTCATCCATGAGTAGATGCACTCATCCTTCTGCAGGATGGTACCGCTGGCAGGTGTAGTTTGGTAGAAAGAAAACAGTTCCTACATGAAACTGCTCAAAACAAATTCTGTGAATGATCTTGACGGGGTCATGGTTTATAGAAAGAGACATTGCTGTTGAGTTTTAACATTGTTTTATTGAGCATCATAAGTATAAAATATGCATTAACTAGAGAAAAGACCGGTGTACAATGCCCACTTTTTTTGCTGTTGAGTTTTTATGTGTATATTTTTGCCACTTTGAGCCACAATCAAACATCTACTTCCACTACATTGGAGAGAAGGCAGACATCACACCAAAACAGTCTAGATGGATTAATAGCTCTACAGGCAAGAGAAATTTTTTTTAAATTTTTAACAAAGAGTGAACTGTCCCTTTAAGTCTGCAACATATCAAAGAAAACCTCACAAATTCCAAATATCTGCACATCCATATTTGGTGCTGGGAGAGGCTGAGACAGTTTGATATTTATTTCTAGAGCTCACTTAATGATAGCATAAGTAAGTAAGTGTGTACCACTTGACAGAGTCTAGAGCTGTAATATGATGTTTGAGGTTTCTAAATAAAGGCAATTATTGCACAGTGGGGGTTGGTGTCGTCATCATGGCAGGACGACAGGAATGCTCGAGAGCAGGAGAGGCACGGACAAAGCCGGGATCTACATTAAAGCACTTGGAAAGAATCTTCTCTCTGGTTTCTAATGCCCTAATCATACCCTCAGAGAGCACGAAGAGTGACAGTTGTCACTCGCACTGCACATATGGACCGCCGCGTCTTCCACATCAACCAGCAGTCAGCATGAAATCCTAGAAGATTATGCAGAGCTCTTTAGTTTGTTTGGATGGCACTGATTCAAGCAGTGCTAAGATATGCTTTCTTTGCTATTCTTGGCATGATGGGGCGAACATCAGAGTGGAGTCAGGCTGACAGAGGGCACTCAAAATACACAAAACTAATACTCAGTCCTAACATACATTACAGGCAACAGTCTCCAGCAGCAATTAAGGGATTGGCTTACCAAATTACAAAAGAATTTTAGAAATTCAGCAGCAGTCCATCTTTTCAGAAGCGATGTCCCGTTAATAATTCACAGGCTTCATCACAAAGGGTTGACATAGGAACTACTTTTTACAGAAGAAATAGTCTTGATGAAAACTTTTGACTGCAAGCTCTGAAGATTTTAGGTACACATTTGTCCAAAGTGAAATACTAAAACAACTATCTGATGAATTGCCATAGGTTTTGTTCAGACATTCATGGTTCCCAGAGGAAGAATCGTGGTGACATTGGTGTTCATCTTCCTCTAGTGTCACCATGAGGTTGATATTTAGACTTTAAAGCAAAAAAAAAAAAACAAGCAAAAAAACTTTTGGAAGGATTGCTATGACATTTGGTATGGACCAATTGTGGCCCTCAAACCAAATTTAAATGGTCCTTGGCTTGACTTCAAAATCAACTAACATGTGGCCCCCCACACAATATTGGTTAATCAAGCAATATCACTTTTTTTCCTTCACCTCACAATGGTAGGACTTTTGTACAGTTTGTAGACATGCAACGAGAAGGAACTAAGCAGGCGTATCTGATGTGTTTTCATAAAAAGATTGTAAACAAGCAAACGAAACAGTTACCTATCAGCAGACGTTTCCTGTTAGGTAGTGGCCACAACAAAGAGGTGTGAAGTCAACAGTGAGGACCGACACTTTGAGGAGCAGTGGAAAGTTAAACACTTTTTCACTAAATGATGAAACAGTTGCATTTGTCTCATTTGTATGTTTTTTTAAATTAAAAAACCCATTTGATGTGAGAAGCAGCTAGCCCCCAGGTAATTTTCATATTATCTTATCTGGCCCCCATTCATAAAAGTTTTGACATAAAATTAACTGTATGGTGAGTTCAGCTTGAGTTCAGTACAGGTCAGGATTTCTGGTTGGATTGGATTTCAAATGTATTTTTTTGGCGCTTTGAGCACCACAAGCCGAGTGCCATCAAGTTCCATTATATTGGAGAGAAGGCAGACATCTCTGTGGCCAATATCTCCAACACTTAGCACCTCACACCAAAACAATCTAGATTGATGAACAGCACTACAGGTAAGAGGAAAAACATTTGTTTTTGATTTTCGGAGTGAACTGTCCCTTTAAGTGCTTTAAATCTTAAAGCTGTGGTCAGAATTCCCTGCTACGTTATTATATAGAAACAAACATTTTTTCCATGCAGTTTTTCATTCATACTTATCTGTCCTGACTCCGTGTCACGTTTGTCTTCTTCCAGCTGGAGGACGAGCTGCTCGCTCTGCAGAAGAAAATGAAGGGAACAGAGGACGAGCTCGACAAGTACTCGGAGGCCCTGAAGGATGCTCAGGAGAAACTGGAACTGTCGGAGAAAAAGGCCACAGATGTGAGTTAACCACAAAGACGCCATCTGAAACACATTATCCACATTACAGCGGAACACCACAACTTCTAAGTTTCAGTCCTCAAACCTATTGATTACCACTCTGTCAGATGGACATCACTCCATGACTTAAAAAAAGACCAGCGACAGAGACACATTCAGGTTTTGCAAACACAATTTCTTTACTGTGACTATTTTAAAAAGAATCAATAACTTAATGTATTATAAACTCAGTCTGAGTGTAAAATATACTTTTACTGTTTACAAACCCAAAAAAAGACCATACCTGGACTCAGCATAACAGTTCAGTGTTTAGTGATGACACATAGCAGCAGAGTGATTTTAACACTGATATTCAGAATATATAATAAATTAAAAAACTACATATAAAATAAATACATTTGTTATAATCATGGAAACTATCTTTAAACTCCCCTTGCTTTTTATGATTGCAACAAAACAAAGGAAAACAAGAATACAAGAAGACCATCATGCCAAAGATTTGCTGTGAGATTAAATTTTAAAAAAATCTCTTTTTAACACAGGTACTGTACGGTATATATGTCGAAAAAAACATTTACACAAAACTCCTACTTTCAATCTGCTACCCAGCACCTACTTATCAACCGCAATGTAGAAGGCAACTGACAACCCTGAAGTGAGTCCTTAAATGACGTGTGAAACTTGTATTTTATAATCCACACAATGTTGAGAATCACTGAGTTATTGGCATCTTTGTGAGGTCTGAAACGGAGCCATTTCTCAAGCACAGACAAAACTTGGCCGGTCTGCAGCCGACCAGGAATCTCAGGAATGCAGCTTAAGCAAACAGAGAACCCCGTACTGCAGTGTCTAATGAAATCAATGCTCTGGCCTTTTTGGGGGCGGAGATATCACACTCGGCTCTGTCTGGCCATACAGTACATACCTCATCAGCAACAATGACCATTCACCTTTTAAAGAGCAACTCTTTCATTCATGATCTTTGTTTTACAATATCACCTCAGTTACCTGAGAAAGACGAGACCGGATCTGATTAAGTGTTATCTTTGAGCCAAAGCAAAACATCCTGCAGAAAAATATGGAGACAACTAAAAACAACAAAACGGCTCAACTTCGTTTGCTTTTTTTAGGCCGTCATGACAAATATTACTGATATGACATCAGATCTAATGTGGTTTTATTAGTGACGTCTATTTTTTTTTTCAAATTTTAGGAAGATGCATTATCTAGGAGTAAAAAGAGTACACACAGAACCACCCGGGCTCCAAATAACATTTATTTTCATCATCAGTTAAGCTGATCATTTTCTTGATTCATTGGCATATAGAATAATGAAAAAAAAATTTCATAGTTTCTCACGCTAAGTTTTCTTAAGCCTAACATGCACGGGCGGATTATTCGACAGAATGGCCCCTGGGCGCAGATATGCAAAGGTCCCACAGCCTCTCCTATACCGGAGCAAGACGCTAACACGTCTTTGTGATGGTATTTTTCCTCTTTTTGGTTGTTGTTTTGCATTTCCTTGTAGTCATTATGCATCTTTTTTTCTTTTTGTGTCTCTTAGTGTTAACGTCTTTGGCTTTTCATTTTGTGGAGCTTTTTGGTCATTCTGTTTCTTTTTAAGTTCATTTTATGTGTCTCTATGGTATTTTGTTGGGTTTTTTTGCCATTTTGTGTCGTTTTGGGTTTCTCTATGTGTGCATTTAAGGTAATTTATGTGTCTTTAAAGTCTTTTTTGTTTTTGCGATTTTGTGTCTCTTTGTGTGTTACTTTAAGGCCATTTTATGTCTCTTAAAGGTAATTTGTATTTTTTTTTGCCATTTCGTGTCTCCTTTTAGTCATTTTATCTCTCTTTGTATTTTTTATTAGTAATTTTGTGTCTCTTTAAAGTAATGTTTTTATATGTTTAGGTCGTTTTGTGTCACATTGTGTCTCTTCCTGGTCGTTTTGAGTGTCTTCCTGGCCTATACGTGTTAATTTGAGTGACATTTTACGGTGAGGCCCCCAGATATTCATTCAAATGGCTATTACATGAGAATAACAAACATAAAGTAAAGAACCAGTGAATGTTTTCAAAATGGAAAAAAAGAGTTGCTGGTTAATTTTTGAATAATTGATTGTTTATGCCATAAAAAATATTATTAAAATGAAATTGAACATATAGCATCAAATGAAAGTAGCCTCCACATTATGTCTAAAATCACAGCTAAACCCAGGCAAGATAAAATCCCAAAGGTTAAAGGTCAGATTACAAGCGATTGCTGTCTCAGATGACATATCAGATGCCCACAAATGTGCTTTTTGTTGGTCCTTACACCTCTAAGTCTTCTTCTAATGTGTTTCACACTGCTTATGAGGGATGCTGATATGTACAAATGTGATACAAGGACACACAGAGAAAATAAACTGCTGTGAAAAATGAGGAAGAGGAGGAGGCAGAGGGGGCGCTGAAGGAATGTGTCGCCACCCGATGGCTGCGGGTCACGTCTGCAACTAAATCAATTTACATTCCAGGCCGCTGCAGGTCAACAGCCCCTGTCCAAGAGGATTATTACCGCCCACACCCCTCCCTCAATAACCCTTTTTCCCTGCAGGAGCAAATCTTTGCACCTTTGACTTCCACACAGTCTCACAACACACTTTAACTTAACTTTTCTCTCTCACACAACCATATCCTGTTATGATTCATGTATGTGAATCAGACTGGTGAATCAGATGAGGCAACAACACTCCTCCTCTCTTGATCTTTGTGCCCTCCTCCTCTCAATCAGAGCAGAAAAATGCAGCCCGAGCAACACCTTACGTTTGCCATATAAGTCCACAATAGAAAGACTCGCGCACTGGCTGCGTTACACACCTCTTTTGTGGAGGAAAAGAGCAATGCCTTCCCCTCCCAAATCCGGTGATGTCATCTGAGACAGGCTTTCTTCACGGGATTGGACGATCTCGCCATAAATTTCCTGAAAACTCCCAGCCCTTTTCCCCCATCCCAGCCCAGCACGTCCCTGACTTCCTGCCCGAGGAAAAAGTTTCACTCGGAGCTTGCAACTTTGACGCAAATTAGTACCTTTTTAAGGATACAGCCGGTCGATTTAGACGGCTACATTTTTGGGAGCTTCTTTACTTCATTTTTGAGGAAACAAAGTAAACGAAGAAATGGAGGCGATAAAGAAGAAAATCCAGACTCTGCAGCTACAAGCTGATGAAGCAGAAGATCGCGCACAGGCGATACTGAAGGATTTGGAGACTGAACGGAACTGTCGCTCCAGCGTGAGAAAATTCATACATTATACAACTTTAGTCGCATTTTTACTCAATCTTTACTCCAACATAAATGTTGAGCATTTTAAAAGGAGTTTGTAAATAAGTTACTCTCAGTGATGGACTGTAGGAAGCGATAATGATACTCCCACAATGCCCCCTGAAGGAATTTCAAACTTCCTCGGCGTATCCCTTTAGTAAACTTGTTAATTTTATTTTTTAAGTTGTTTATGTGGTTGTTTTTAGGTTTATGGGAGGCAGGGGTATCATTATTGCGACACTACTTCCTGGACTTTTGTTCGGCGGTTATCTAACTTAAACCCGCCCTCGATCTTCTCAAACACCTTCAAATGCGACGCGAGCCTTCAGTAACGCGTCAAGCGTGTTTGTTAACAATTAAGGTGTGGCAGGCTTGTTACGTATTAAACGTTTATTTTTTTAACCAATTCTTGTCAAAAACACGTAGTAAGTGGTTTATATCTGTTTTATGCTTTGTCCTTCCCCGCCATTTGAGCTTTTGGTGTGAATAACATTTGACACATATCTGAAATTAGGACTTATCCTCCCTCCTCCTCTTTAGCCTCTACGCAGGAAGAAGACAGCAGACATGGTTATCTGTGATATCAGTCCCACAGGAAACAGGCACAGAAGAGGCACTCTGTTGTCACACAAACATTAGAAAAGTCAGGCCAGCTGTACCACTTCAGATATGTCAGGGTTAAGTCCGCCTCTGTTATTCTGCATCAGCAGTTTTCAAAGTATCTAGTCAGGCTGCAAAGTCCAGAACTCATCGTGGTTGTTGGGAGTGAAATTGTTTAACACGGAAGACGTCTTGCACGGGAAAAAAAAGAAAACTGGAATGTAAGCATGCCCAAACAGACATGCAATGAGTGCCAAGGAATAATAGCTACACCTTAATAACAACCAATATGCAGCTTATAATATTCCTTGTTACTGCAGGAAATACAGGAACTGATTACACCTGCAGTATTAATGAGACCTAACTTTTATAGCTTGTTTTCAGTGTGCATTTGGCCGACAGTGTCCTTCCTCTTGTGGCAGCAGCTTGTTTCCTGGCTGATTTCTGACCTGTAACCTCTCTGTTTCTCTCTGTTTCTGTAGGCGGAGGGCGAAGTGGCATCCTTGAACCGCAGGATCCAGCTGGTGGAGGAGGAGCTGGACCGCGCTCAGGAGAGACTGGCCACAGCCCTGCAGAAACTGGAGGACGCTGAGAAGGCTGCGGATGAGAGTGAAAGGTGAGAATCAACACAGACATCAGTAGTAATACATTGACAACAAGTTGTTAACATCAAGCTACACGACTGGAAAATTAGCAGTGTATGGCTATAAGGGTCCCACAGTGGCTCAAACTGCCCAAGTTTTGATAGTGAGCAGTGAAGAAGAGCGTCACAGGATGGGATGAGTAGGATGGACACATTTTAGTTGTATGAAATGAACGACGGGGCAGAGCTTCTACCTTTGGAAATATATGATGAAATAAAAAATATAATATTATCTGTTAGCTACAAAAGAAAAGTAATAACTGAATTTTAAAAAATTAAGATAAATAATAATAATACTGTGATCAGAATTGTAAATGTTTAGATATAGGTGTGACAGATTACAAATGTTGTAAAGAAGTTATTGATAATAATTCAATTGTTTACTTCTTGCCACTCCTTTTTGCACAGGTAAATTGAGGCAACTTGTGGATTGAATTTTTTCTTTTCTTTTTTTTTTGTTTTAGTTCATACGTTTTTAACTACTGTTTTTTTCTGTCTTAAATGTTTGAAATAAAAACATAAATCTGTCAATCAATTGGAAACTAATCATTATAGCTATACAAAGATTAAAAAATAAGTACCTCAAACATTGCAGTATCACCTGGATAATTAAACAGTATTGTAAGGTTATTTCATGACGATGAACTGTAAATGTTTAGATCTTTGGTTTTATTGTTAAGCCGTTCCTAACGACTAATTGCCCTGAGGTTTAAATGGAAGTTTAAACTTATAAACACTTAGAAAACAGTAAAAATGTATAACAATTTAATCTGTAAGTTAAGTAAACACTGCCTGAAAAAAAATATTTCATATATTACAAGAGCCATTTGAAAAATTTTAATTAAATAAAAAAAACCTTACTTAATAAAAGCTAAGAAAAAAATGTATTGAAAACAATATTCTTTAGGAAATTAAATCTTTAGGAAACAGGTCATACTATTACAACAGCATTTTCAGTGGGTGAATGGAGTCCCATAAAAAATGATTTTAGTATTAAATTAAATTGTCTTGTTTTTTTTGTGTCAACTATGAAGGGCAGCAATGTTTAATGCACTAGTGGAGTTACTGTCCACATCCCTAATTACTATGAGCTAATGTGTAGCTTTTACGGAGAGCAAAAGGTGCAAAAAGCCCTGGCCGCTGCATTGTGCCGGGACTTAAAACATTAAAAAAATAAACATACAGTTAGAAGCAAATCTGCAGCAAAGTGTGGCGTCCTTGTGGTCTGGTTGAACTGATGGCTTTCCGTCTCTGTGATCATCAGAGGCATGAAGGTGATTGAGAACAGAGCCATGAAAGACGAGGAGAAGATGGAGATCCAGGAGATGCAACTCAAAGAGGCCAAACACATCGCTGAGGAGGCGGACCGCAAATACGAGGAGGTGCAAAGGAGATCACATTTCCGCTGGCTTTCTTTTTTAAGAAGTAGTGTCTGCTTTTACTTAATGGTGATTTTATTTCTGTTTTTAATGTCAGGTTGCCCGTAAACTGGTGATCATTGAGGGTGAGCTGGAGAGAGCAGAAGAGAGAGCAGAAATTGGAGATCAGTAAGCACAAATCCTTATATGTGTGATATTGTTGTTAACCAGAAAACAGGTCAAGAAAGTGCAGAAAATGTACATGTATTTCCTTGATTCATACAGAAAGTGTTGTGATATGGAGGAGGAGCTGAAGAACGTCACCAACAACCTCAAGTCACTAGAGGCTCAGTCTGATAAGGTGAAGTGTTGTTCATCTCTCCTGATTTTGCAGTTCGATGGTGCATGTCCTCTGTATCAGCCTGCTGAAATCAACTTCACACATTGACAATCAAAGGTCAAAGGAGTCGCTCAGTGAAACCACTCAGCTGATCCCCCGGAGCAGCAGAGCATCTTGACTTTTTATTACATGTTATAAAATAGAGGAAGTGCGACCCATTCAATAACCTGCCTACACAGGTGAATACAGTCCAGAATGTACGGTGGCCCTGAGGGTGGAAACATAATGACATTTCACAAAACAAACTTCACAAAACACAACATTTTACCAACATTTCAAAAACCACAGCATTTCACAAAATGACGTTAAACAAAACATGGCATTTCAAAAACACTGTTTCACAAGACAACATTTTGCAAGAAAAAACATTTTGGAAAACACATTTCACAAAACAGATTTTGCAGAACAACATTTTACCGTACTCAACATCCATCCATTTCATAATCGACGGCTTTTGTGTTGTGAATGTTGTTGTGTTTTGACCCTCAGGGCCACCGTAAGAAAGAGCATCAAAAGTGCAACACTCTCATCTAACCTTCCGAAAAAGAGACAGATATCACCTGTTTATCAACGGTGTTTACAAAATATATAATAAGCATTAAAATATAGAATTGACACATGTAGTAACTGTGATGTTAATTGTTCTGGCAATTAAAAGCGTTTTTTCTGTTTCTATAGAGCTCTGCAAAAGAAGACAAATATGAGGAGGAGATTAAAGTTCTGACCGACAAACTCAAAGAGGTAAGTTCATGCTTAAGCTATATTTTCTGAGGGAAGTGGTGTTTGGGTGATAGATAATTATATTATTTCCTTTCAAAGGCTGAAACCCGTGCAGAATTCGCAGAGAGGACAGTGGCTAAGCTGGAAAAGAGCATAGATGACTTAGAAGGTACGCTTCATTTAAATCCTTCTTTTCAATTCTTTCTTTACTTGACTTTTGCTCAGTCTTTCTTAATTTTCCTAATCTTTGATCGATTTTCTGTCTTTTTCCTCCTGATTTCTGCATTTTCCTCCTCCTGCTCCTTCTCTCTGCCCTTTGACCTGCAGACGAACTGTACACTCAGAAGCTGAAATACAAAGCTATCAGCGAGGAGCTGGATCATGCCCTCAATGATATGAACACCTTGTAATCTTGAGTTTAGCTCAGGATGTTTTCACTCTCCCTTTGTCTCTTAATTGGAAGCACTTTCTCTTCTTTTTTTCTTTTCGCTCTCCCTGCCCCTCGCTCCTTTTGCTAAATCTCAATAAAAATATTTTTCTCTTTTACTCTGTCCTCTGTCATTTGCCTGCTTTTCATGTCTCTGCAGCTGTAACACTAGAATAGTTTCTAAGTTTATTTGTCATATTTTATGAGCTCAGGCATTGCACTGATGTGATTCATGCGCTCACTGACACAGCTATTGCATTTTATATCTGCTGTTACTTTTTATTGCAGAGAAACTATCACATGCTAAAGAGGAAAACCTAAAAATACACCAAACCCTGGACCAAACACTGCAAGAGCTCGGTAGCTTGTAAAAAGCAAAGACGAACGTCGAATAAATCCAACAAAAAAAAACATTTGTTTTGTAAAAGATATTTTCTACATGCCATCCATTCTCTTTAATTTCCCTCTTAAAACCACATGTACCCCTTTTATATATTTATGTTTCTTTTGTTTCTTTTCCTATTTTTTAAAAATGGTTTTGGGTCCATATGATAATCAGTTTCGGTGCTGCAAATTGTGTTGCGGACCGAACTCTGAGCACAAATAAAACTGATGACGACGCCAGTGGTGATGACCGAGTGAGTCTGTGTTGTGAGTTTGTTTGCGTGTGTGTCCTTCAGGCAGTTTCTACACAGTCATAAACTGTTCCAACAGAAAAGGCCCATCCTTCAGTCTGCATGTGCTGACATTCCCGCTCTGCTAAGTTTGTGAATTCATCAAACACAAAACCGGAGATTCAGCTGTGCTGCTGCTCTTTGGTCCCACAAAAGTCTCAGTTAAGATGTGCATTAGCAATGATTCAATACAGCAATCAAATGACAAACGCCACGTTAGATTAATGCTAAAGATTATTTGTCCTCAGTAGTGGTGGAATGTAAATATGTACATTTATTCAAGTACTGTGCTTGAAACTTTGAAACCTGGATTGACATCCGATTTCTTATGCTGAGTTCAGGTTTTTTTTTATCGAAAACAGTTAATGTCCTGCAAATTGCAAGAAATAAGTAAAAGGTGACAAGAAAAATACCTAAACATTAGCTTAGAGAGAATAATTAGAAAATCATCAAAAACTAGAGAAAAAATATCAAGAAAACTGTTCTTATTATTAGAATTATAGATTTAAAATTGTGATTTGAAAAAAAAAATTTTTAGCACCTTTCCAGGTTCATTTTCTATTTATTTTGTTTTTATATTTTTTCTTTTTTGTTTTTTTTACTCGTTTAACTAACTTTTTATTTGTTTTTATTTTTATGTCATTTTCTTGTTAAGTTGCTCGTTGCCTCATTTCTATGTAGAAATCAAGCCAGGGTTGAATAGAAACTTGAGATACTTTTACTTTGCTTGAATATTATAATCTATGCCATGTCCTACATCTACTCCTCTACTCTTCAGAGGAAAATATTGTACTTTGGTATTGGTACTTCTACTGAAGTCAAGGATCTGGATACTTTCTCCATCACGGGGTCATATTGGCCTTTAGCTCAGACTTTCTGTGGATTATTGGTGAGAATGTGCTAAATAAAAAATTATAATGACAACCTACAGAAACTTTTTTGTTTTGGTTTCTGTTTTATGCAAAAGCACCACATATGTTAGGGAATCAAGAAATGATAAGTATAAAACCACAGTAACTAAATAACCTAAATATCTCAATGGCAAGTGACAAAACTCCATCTGCTGAGGAAGACCATGAAATGTGGGTGAAAACTCCAAGAAAAAACTTAAATTGGTCTTGAATAAAGATTTCTTTTTGTCAAACAGTAGAAAAGATGACAGCAACAACTCATTCTAAAAATACCACACATTAAAGTCCTGCATTTAAAGTTTTACCTAAGAAAAAGTAAAAGCATTAAGTTCTGTTTATTTCATGTTTTTTTTGGATTAATGTTCACTGACTGGTTACATTTTCAGCTCAGTACGTCTTTCATGTTATTTATCTTTTGCTGTATTTTTTTTTTACAATGTTAGTTTAGCTCTTTTTTGTACTTCTCTCCTGAAGTTGTTTTTGTTTATTTTTCTCCTGAAGTTGAGAGGAGGTCTGTTTGTTTTACCCCGTGGCTCTTTACCTCTCCTGACACATTTCAGAGCAGGAATAGTGAATACTGTGCTATGAATACTATAATATACAGATAGAAGATAATTAGTCTTATATTAACATATACCAGAGTAAATACAGATTGCACAAGGCTGACATAGCTGGTAACTTGTGGTCCAACTAACTTCCTTTTTTCGTAGAGGATGTGTAAGAGTTAGAACTGTGTGAAATGAGAAATAATGAATGCTGGAAAATATCTGATGCAAATATCTATCTACCTATCTATCTATATATATAAGTATATATACATACATAAATTGCGTGTTTGTTTGGTATTCTGATGTACCGCTGAGTGACACACCTAATCATGTAATTTTTCTATGTAAACCCCCCCAATGTCATCAGTACATGAGATATGTCATGAGTAAAATACATGACATGATATGGTGACAGTCAGGGTTGGAAATTAGCTCCAGCCAAATGCTGGTAAAAATATGCAGGTGGCTGTAAGATTTGCTTCAAATGTGTGAATTATCACTTATTTACAAAGTAATCTATTGAGTGACTTGTAAATTTTGTAATCCACCAGCCAAAGTGGCACATGGACGAAAAATAAATAAATTCCTGAGTATTCCTGATGACAGTAATTTAAAAAAAAAGTATTAAAAAAAATAAGGTGCACTGTCATACAATTTACAATACATTTAAAATAAAGTACACGTTTTATAAGTACACCAAAAACTAGAAGTATGTAGAATTAACTGTTAGTATACTTTTATTATACAACATATCTTTCAAAAGTACAAATATACTTAGAATAACTCCCGTATACTTAAATTATATTTATAATACCCTTCTTTTTTTTGTTTTTTTAACCCGGTAACGCCCGCTGGTCGCGTTCAAAAATAAACAGCCGGTGAATTCCGGTCCAGCAGGGGGCGTCATTTCCGCACCGTCACATCGCTGCTTCGCCGGGCGGGATTTCCGCAATAATATCAAGTATGGCGAAAACATACGACTATTTGTTTAAATTACTGTTAATCGGCGACTCTGGTGTCGGGAAGACCTGTGTGCTCTTCAGGTTTTCAGAAGACGCCTTCAACTCAACGTTTATCTCAACCATAGGTACGTTGTTACTCAAGTAAACTGTGTTATTCTGTCTGTTTACAACGGGCTGTCCCTGAGGCTACGTCTACTTGCTGGAATGCTAGCTATGCTAATAGGGCTGGAAGTAGTTTCTCTTTCACATTAACAAGATGTCTTGTCATTCTGTAAGATATCATACATGGACTGAGTTTATAAGAGGTGACAGGAATATATGCTGTTGCGTTTGTGTGGTTTTTTTATATGTAGAAACATTTGTGATGTATTATGAGTGTGTGCCGGGTGGTTCCCGTCAGCTAACGTTTGCGGTTAGCCATGTAGCTCTAGCGTTAGCCATTAGGTGCCGTCTACATTCTGGTAAGACACCGGAAACCCTGTTATAACACGTCGTAGCTAGTTAATTCAGGCTTGATAAAAGGCGCAATGGTTCCTTTATGCACGTTTTACTGCCGTATGCCACGACAAGAAGCTAAGCAGTCGTTTATTTAAAGTTAAAAAGTGTGTTTTTTTTTCTTGTTTCACAGCAGTGTCGTCCAGTGTTTGACAGAGGTACATTAAGCTAGAAAGCTAACGTTATAATTGACATGCATGATCCTTCTTTATCCCTCCAGGCATTGATTTCAAGATTAGGACAATAGAGCTTGACGGCAAGAAGATAAAGTTACAGATATGGTAAGTTTGTCGCAGTGTAATTCCTCTCATGTCGGACGTGTTTTGTCTTTATTTGGCTAATAAAGTAGGGATGGTACACACTTAACTCGAGATACCTTCAGGTTCAATAAAGATGCAGGATGCTTACAGGTGATTTACACTCTTAAAATGTTAATTGCAGCCTTAATATTTATTACATTGCTATAAAATGGGTTGTAAATGGCCTTAATGGTAATATTAGCAGCATTTATTGCAGGGTTTATCCGTAATTTATGTTTTCAGTGGCAACATAATAGGATTTAGGCCTTTAACAATTCATCAATATAATTACAACCTCTAAATTGACCTTTAATACAAAAGTCTCATACCTTCCTGCTATACAAACATCAGAAAAAGTCTTTGTAAGATAAACCAACTTTCTGAAAGGACAGTGTGCTCTTATTTATTTATTTAAAATTACATTTAGTTTATTTATTTGCATATGTATAAAAAATACAGTAAGGAAAAGTTTAAATATTGATCAGGAGAGGTTAGAAGCCAAACATGGCTTATGAAGTTAGCTCTCCAGTTAACTAGAAATAATCATACATAAAAAAAAAACAAATAAAATTAAAGATTTCAAAACGGATAAAAGTTCCAAGATGAAGTAATAAAACAAAATTGGTAGATGTACAAATTGTCAAGTTTTTATTTACAAGTTGAAATTCACTGCAAATATTTGAATAAAGGTAATGTATATGTTGATTGTAATGATGGAAGTAGGTTGTTAAAAATATATATTGTCCGCTGTATTCTAATTCATATTGAAGAATATCGAGAATATTATTTATTCTCAGCCTTTCCTGAAAATGACAATTGAAAAGGTTGACATGAAAGTTAATATATATAACAAGGTATTATGTTGCTGGCATGTGTGACTGCAGTGAGATATTGATGGAAACTTTCCCACACAATTTATCCAAATATTTATCCTAAAGGTGTTAGATAAATATTTTTAAACTTTCTGATATTTGAAATGTCACAATTATTCTGTTTTTCAGGGACACGGCTGGTCAGGAGCGCTTCCGAACGATCACAACAGCCTACTACAGAGGAGCAATGGTGGGTTATCTTCATGTGTTGTCAGGCATGAATCCACTTTCCAAGGAAGCCACAGCTTTTGATCTCAGCATGTCTGTTCTTTGCAGGGCATCATGCTTGTCTATGACATCACCAACGAGAAGTCGTTTGACAATATCAAAAACTGGATAAGGAACATAGAGGAGGTATTTGCTGATTTTAGTAGACAGTAGATCTTTTTTATGTGCTTGCTAGTTCTTCAAACATCCAAATGACACTATGTATAGTGTTGTTTTTTTGTTCAGCGTCTCTTCTCTTGATACAGCATGCATCTTCTGATGTTGAGAAGATGGTTCTTGGCAACAAGTGTGACATCAACGACAAGCGGCAGGTGTCCAAAGACAGGGGGGAGAAGGTGAGTTTGAACTTAAGTAATATATTGTCATTAGGTTGTGTTTGACAGTAAATAAGTCTGGTTCGCTGTTACATTTTCATAAAATGAAAAAGAAAAAACAAAACGGTTTTGGTGAAATGTACGGTTATGTAATTTTCTGGATTTCCTCTAAGCTTGCGTTAGAGTATGGAATAAAGTTCATGGAGACCAGCGCAAAGGCCAACATCAACGTGGAAAATGTAAGTAGTTCTTCCTTAAGTTATGTAAGGAATAAAGGGATTCTGCCAATTTCATGTCTGCTTACTAAAGAAATCAATCAGTTGACACAAAATATTGATTAGAAATTCTGTTATTGATGTTGAAATGATTTTATTGCTTCTGAAGTGTCTGATCTGAACTGCTCCCAAAGCAATGCGACAGAGCGCATCGTATAGTACTCTAAAACCCTCGCCTACCTGAGGAGAAAAGTAATGGCCCAAAAAATATGCAATAAAGGAATGAACTGCTAGAAAAATGCCTGTAGCCAGTGGAAAAAATGATTTTAGCTCGTAAAAATGTTATCATCCTGTGTTTAGCAGGGAGGAGAAGTACCTCAGTACTGTTGGTCCATTTCTGTGTCTCATCTCCTTGCGTTGCTTCTTTTGGAGGAATGACATGTCATCGATGTGACTGTGTGTATTTGTTTTGATTCACAGGCATTTTTGACGCTCGCCAGAGACATCAAATCAAAAATGGACACAAAATTGGTAAGAAGTTTTGTATAATACAACTTTTTTTTCTTTTTTTTTGCAATGTTAGATTTTATTCATACACGAGCAACAAACTTAAGACAAACAGGCAAATAGCAGCGTTCAGTGACAGGACATGCACATTCAGTGTTCAAAAAGTCCATCCTGTTTTTAAAATCTCGCAGGTTCATTATAGAGTCTAATCTAAGGTGACTCTGCAGCTGACACTGAGATGACAGAGCAAAAACATCCGTTTTCTCATTCAATTTTTAACATAAATAAGGAGGCAGTTTATTTTAAATGGCCCTATAGAGAGAAGCCTTGCCTTTCCATTATCGCTCACATAACATGCCTACGTTGCCTTTGATTAGAAATAATGACTGTGACTGTTAAAGAAATAAACTTCTTGAGATGTTATCACGAGAGCAGAAGATAGATAGAAGATAAATTATGTTCTATCGACATTTCAAAATTATTGCTTTATTTTTGCGCAAATCTGTAATGGAAACCCACCTAGTGATATGTTTGTCATTCTGCAGGAGGGTAACACGCCGCAGGGGAGCAGCCACGGAGTCAAGATCTCCGAGCCTCAGAAAAAGACCAGCTTCTTCCGCTGTAGCCTACTCTGAGGACCGAGGCCTTCGATACCGGCTGCCAGCTGGCTGGACATAAATGGACTGTGCTTGCTCTTAGCACTTCCTTCCCCCTTCCTTCTCTCTCCCCATCCATGACCTGTCCTCCCAGTCCACACAAACCATTCTATTCCCAGTAAGCTGAGGACTTCCCTTCCTCTCTTCTTCTCCTTCTTCTTCTTCTGAAAGCTTCCAGTGCTGCATCTCTTCCGTTTTAAAGAGATCTGTTGTCTTCATGGGTCGGGGTGCTTGACTGGTGGAGGACTCAACCAGGAGCATTGTCCAGTTATTTCTCATCACACAAAAGACAGGCTCTTACTTCTGACGTTAGTCTCTTTGTACAACGCGCTCACATTTCACACAGCCGGTAGCACAACCGAGGGTGAGAAATCGTTAAATTAATGTCAAGGTTTTGGGATTGCAAATGCAAATGTGATATTTAGATCTATTTTTATTAGTGCTCTTTCCCCTTTTTAAGTGATAAATGTCAACCAGAGACTGATAGGCTTGAGCTCTAGAAACAGAGTTGCTTTCATTTTCATTTCAGCAGTCGGGAATCATATCACACATAAGGCTTTCAAGGATCAGTGTATTGAAAGGTTTTTTTTAATTTGAGTTCTGCCTTTTTTGCTTTGCATGTAGTCCGTGACAATCACATGATGTTTCTTAAAATGCGTGTTTCATCTCGCCCTGATCATTACGCACCGCCTCCAACTCTTTCTAACCGCTCTGCAATAGCTTTCAGGTGCTGCAAGGCAGTTTTCTGCAACACAAAAGCTAAAAACACAATTCAGATTTCTGCCTCTGTAGATAAAGTTTTCTGTCACATTATCAGCAGAACATTAGTGAGGTGACGTGTTTCTGCTTCGGCTTTCTCTGGTGTCGTAACCTGCAGGAAAGTATTGTAAATCGTGGTGTGAAAGTGCATTGCTATAGTACACTATTTAGGAAAATATCAAAATGTGCACGCTGTATGATAAAAATAATACTCCACAATTGAGTGCAGTGTAATAAGATTAGGGCTGCATTTAACAATAATTTTTTATTCAATTACTCTGCCACTTATTTTCCTGATTAATCTATTCATTTTTGTGTTTATGCAATATCAGAAAAGAGCAAAAATGCCCAAGGAGACGTCTTTAAATGTCTCGTTTTGTTCAATCAGGGTTGCATGTAACAACTATTGTTATTATCCATTATCATAATAGCTATTTTCTTGATTAATCTGTGAATTTTTGGGCTTATACAATATCAGAAAATCGAGAAAAATGCCCAAGGAGACATCATTAAATGTCTTGTTTTGCCTGATCAACGTCCAAAACCCAAAAACATTCAGTCAACTATCACATAAAACAAAGACAAGGAGCAAATCTTCACATTTCAGAAGCTGGAACTAGCTGAATAGATCAACTATCAAAGTTTTGACTAATTGTTTCAGCTCCAAAGATTGCTTTAAAAGGTTGCCTTTGATTTGACTTGAGGGTTTTGTAGCAGCTCTGATTCACAGTCTAGCTAAATGACGTCTCCGGTTTTTTAACCAGCATTTAAAATCACTTGAAGTTTCGCACTGTAAGCCCCCTTCTCCCTCCTGCTATCCATGCAGCTCTCCTTGCACTTTACCAGTAATTCATGTTTTGTGTGTAGTCTGTGCCAAGTGATAGTTTTGCAATACAACAATACAATACTTAGTTTTGAGTCTTGGTGATATAAGGGGCATAATTCCTAAATTTTTTGTACTGCACTTACTTAAAAATGACTTGATATCCTTTGCTATTTCACTGCTAGTGCGATCCACTGTCCTGTTATTAGGTCACTGAAAAACATTGCCCTTAAACAGCTATATATATTTATAAAAAGGAAAAATAATAGGCAAGCCTGTTTCTATGCTACTGCCCTGCCAAATTATAGTTTAAAAGTGATGGATTTTTTTGGCTTATGACTCGAACGCTGGCTTGCCCGACGTTGAAAGGTTCTTCCAGTAGTATTACTCTTTTCTTGTGTTGTTTGATTGTGGCGCTTTAGTGCGACAGCTAGGTGGCACCAGAAGCACCGTACGCTTTAGAGTCGACCACCTGAACTCAAATCTTAATCAGTATTTTAAGAGCCGCGGTGAACTAGACCAAACATGTACCAACTTATTTAACATTGATGTGAGTCTCTGTTCCTCGTGTTTCCTTCCTACATTTGACTCTCGTCTGAAAATCAAACTCCTGTATGCACAATATCAAGGGAGGATCTGCTTTTGCTTGCCTGCACCTTGTTTTTCTTTTTCTTTTTTTAAAAATATCAAATAATTTGGGACCTCATGACTACCACGGCCATTTGTCTTAACAGCTAATACACAGTTCTGTCAAAGGTGAGCTATGCATCGTGAATCTTGGACCTGTGCATATGTGTGTCATGTAATTTTCAGACCTACTCTTAGACCTGTACAGACGAATGTATGGGCTTTTTTTGTTTGTTTTGTGTCATTCACTGAGCCAAAAACAGGACTCTGTTTGTAGAAATGACATTGCGACAACAGCACGAGTGGAATCAGGTGTGATGGAGGATCGTTGAAATGTGGCGATAGAGCTGTTGTCTCGATCGAGTGATACTGTAGCTTTAAGTCATAACCAGACACATAGGGAGCAGACTTTTTTTTGTGGGTCTCAAACTGCATCATTTACAGCTGAAGTGATACTCCCTCTTTGAGTTTTTAAATCATATCCTTTAATAACATTCTGTACATCCCTTTTTACAGCCATATTTTCATTCCATCGATTGTGAAGTACACAGGGAGAATAATACATTTTGAAAAAAAAAGTGAGAAAAAACATTGTAAATATCACAGTGAAAAAAAGAGATCTACTTAAATTGTACTGTACTTTCTAAACCCATATAAAATTGTATCTACAATTTGTAGATATGTGTACTTTTGATTTAATAAAATAAGACTATAAAACTTTATTCCTATTCACTATGTTTATTGGCTGGCTGTCAAAGGAAATTACGCTGTCAGTTGACCCCGTGCTCCCACAATGGAGCTTGACTGCTTTCATGACAAATGACTCTCCTTTTATTGGCCCGCGATCACCCGCTGGAATATTCTCGCATGTGTTTCTTTAATAGTCGAGTGTAACTGAACCCCTTCAGATACAAAACACAAATCTGCTGTTGATGGTCATAACTAATGAGCCTTGTCTTGATGGATGGGTTGATCAAATCGTGGGTTGATGGCTCCGTGTGATGATAGACCTGCAGTCACACCGTGACGTGTTACTTCTGCAACTGCGGTAAAAGAAAAATTGGACGTGGACTTGGCTTATTGCCTTTTTCTCATGTTTTTTAGAGGCTTAAATACTTGTGAAAGGTGTCCGAAAGCAGCACAAGAAAAGTGATGTTGCTCCAGGTTTCAAAGGGTTAAAGACAAGACAATTTGTAGTTGTGTTTGTAGTATTTACTCTGGATGCTAAAAGTCAAAGTTGGGTTATCTTTGCTTACTGTACCGAAAAAAAAAAGCACAAATCCAGTTATTCACGAGATGAAATAGTTCAGGGTTCCCACAGTCATGGAAAACCTGGAGAAGTCACAGACTTTCACTGTCACATTTCCCAGGCCTAGAAAAGTTATGAAATAAATAAAAAAAATAATATAAAGTTTTTGAAAAGTCATAGGATTTCGTTGTGTGTAATGAAATTGTTATGGTAATTTTCTGTGGATAACCTTTCACATAATGTAACAAAATGGCAAATTTATTTTCTGTAGCCGTTGACATAGTATTGCTCTAATATGCATCGATGAGTAACAAAGTTTTGTTTACCATCATGTACGTTTCTTCACTTTCTCTTTGCGTTCTTCTGCTCCTGTCATGTAGCTGAGAGTATGTGGAAAGACGGTTTTAATCTGATACATTAGAAAAACACTGGGCAAGTGGAGCAAGAAAAAATAAGAACTATGGGTCGTGAAAAAGTTTTAAAATTTTGTCCGCTGATTTTTGGATAATGTCACGATTCCTTCACCTTCTGGAGATTCTGCAGCATTTTAAATCCATCCTTCAGTGCAAATTAAGAAGTGCACATGGTCGCTTCATTTCTTTATATCCTTATGTGGAAGGTGCTGTGAATAGAAATTAGAATAGTTTGATTTCCTCGTTTTCCAGATGTCATTTAAAGCTGCTTATGAATTGTCTGGTTCTCGACATGGAGGTGGCTGAACTGGCAGCTAGCAACAGTGCTAACTCCATAAACAGTGCTTAACAATGGCCACAAGGAGCTGAAAGACTTTACAGTAGCTCCTTCTACACTACATGTTCAAGGCGGGAAAATCTTGCCATTTTGCCGTCTCGCCGTTCTTTGTGTAAGGTACAACTGCGGTGGGAGGGGACAGTTTTCTAACCTTTGAGCCTCATTGGAGGCATTAAAAGCGCGTATTGGAGGTCTTTGTAAATGCGACAGCTAGCAGAAAGGCACTGAGTGCAGTGTGGGTGTGATGCTCTGACAATGTGTTGTGTGTGTGATCCACCCCAGGAGATTTAAAAAGCAGCTAGCAGCTAAATCAGTAAAGAAGAACCAGCCAAAAATGTCCACAAATTGGGAAAACAATGACATCGAGGAGCTTACCCTCCGAGCAGAGGACGTGATCAGCGGCCAGAGAAGGTAAATGATAGTTTTGTTGTTTATAAAGTGTTGCCAATGCGTACGTTATATGTCAGTCAGATGCTGTTGTGTTAAATGTCACACCAGTCACGCCTCTTGATTTTGCGATACAGGCACGTTATAAAATCACTCACTGTAGCGATTTGATGCCACCATTGTTTGGTTTTGTGTAAAAATGCAAAGGAGGAAAAAAAGAAGAGACTTTTTTTGGTCCTGTAGCACGATCTTTGGGCAAAAAAACTTTTGTTAATCTAGAGGGAAGCAGAGGCTGGGTGATACTCTTACGCAATGGCACCGTTTCGATATCATCAGTAACAGCCGTACGAGTAAAATGCACAGCAGCAGCAATTTAGCTAGCCAGGTGGACACACACATGCACTAAAATGCATGTGAGTCCGGACAGGCTCACCAAAACAAACCACAGAGAAGCTCGGTTTACAGAGTTAGCACAATGTCATTTTGATGGGCGCTGTTAATGACCTTAGTAGTTTGCCTCGTGTTAATACTCTGAATATTGCATGCAGAGCCTTTACAAATGTAAGACATACCACATAAATACACGAGATTAACAATCATTCGTACATAACAAAATATAACATAACTGTTTAAGCTTTGTTTTATATGTAGGTGTGTTTACCCGTCATCACGGTCAATGGTTTCTGTTGGCCTACCTGAGGAAGTCCGGAGCTCGAACAATCATGTGCTGAAAGTCCTCCAGTGACAGACGTCCGTCGTTGTCCAGGTCAGCCTCATCGATCACCTTCTCACACACCATCCGCACCTCGTCCTCTGTCAGCTCGTTACGGGTCAGCTTGTTCAGGGTCTTTTCCAGGTCTGACTTGCAGATAAAGTCATCATTGTTGAAATCTGGCAAGAAATGGAAACAAAGGAGATTTCAAAAGAAGGAAATGATGACTTAGAGATAAGTTGAGCAACTGTTCAAGTAATAAGTTAACCCTTAACATGGGGAGAAGGCAATGAGACATGACCCAAGAAATTAGTAAAAAAGTTATTAGAAAATTTACTACAGAAAAGAATTTTTTTTTCTGTGACATAATTTTAAAATATATAATTGAATAAAATATAGTTTTCTGGACATTTTTCCATGAAAGTAATCTTTCAAGTAAAATATATCTAACTCACATCTTATGGCTTTTTAAAATATGAGAGTTTTCTGGTTTTTTTTCTGTATTTTACGATATTGAAGTTTGGGTTTTGGTCTGCAGTGCCAGGCCCAAAAATGTAACAGATTTGAATTAAATAATGAAGATAATTCTTAGCAGCCGTAGAAATATCCTTCATATATCATGAGCTAATTCTGCAGCGGGATAAAGTTATGGTTTTATGGCAGCTGAGTTTGTGACAGAATTCAATGTATTCAAATTTGTCATCTTGTCACCATCATTTTACTAATGTGGAAACCGCAGTTTGTTAAACATGTTTGTAAAGCTTAACATATTCACTCAACACACCCAGTCATTCATTAGAGAGGTTATTTGAGGTGTGTGAGCCCATTTAACCTCACCAGTCTCACTCGTCATAACACACTATGCTTTTACAGTATGTAACTTTCCAAGGTTTTTCCCTTCTGTCGGCCTCAATAATGAATGTTTCCTTGACCCATGACCAGGGTCATGTGTATGCAAGATCCTCATCTGTCAGCGTGCGTTAATTAGGGGGGACTCTACTGCTGAGCACAAACTGGGCTTTGACGAGCGCTTCACCTCCATAATGGGCTGGTTAATCATTTATAACATTCCACGCACCGTCCATCATGCTTTCAGCTCTAAGACCCTGCAACATGCCCCCCTTTTCAAATGCTTCAACTATATTAAAATTAAAAAGATTTCCATGTTTCACCTGCTGTTGTTCAACTCACTTCATAGTTAAAGTTAATACACGGAAGGAATCGATGATTCACTTGTAGGAAGGTGAGGCCAGTTTTTGTATCAGGGTGCTATTTTTGCATAGTTGCATGTAAAGGGCGTAGGTATTGTTTAAAAATCGGGGGGGACACATTATCAGCCAAAATATTTTGAGCATCAAACACTTAATGTCCTGCATTCTGGTAAATTTTATGCACCAATTTGTGCATGTTTTTTGTTTAGTGTAAATGTCTTTCATTGGTCAAAATAAGTCACTCTAACAGGAAAAAAACAAAACATACATAACATACAAAATTCATACGGTGTATATATGTATGTTCTGTAGCTAAGGAAAACAAAAATAACAGGAGTGAAGCTTCTCAACAAAACAAAATACAGACTGGACCTCCTTGAAATAATGTTGTTTTTTTAAAGTTGCACCTCTTCCTCTGATCTTTTACCATAAATTTTGAAGGCGTAGTAGGCCTTGAGGTCACGCGGAGCCATCTCACTCAGCACTGAAAACATGTCCAAGAAGTCGTCCAGTGTCATGTTTCCCTCTCCGTCTTCAGAGAAAACCTCAGCGATCCTCTGACGAAATGGGTTGTCCTGGTCAGAGGGGACACCAGGATAACTCAGATACATTCAAATTAGATTAATCAGATAAAACAAACTCAGAGCAGTTAATCAGACAGAACTATGAACTAGTGCTTATTGGATTTGATATATTTGCTCTAATACATAATTGTGTGTTTTTATTTGGTTTATATGTTTTTTTATATCTTTAAAAAAAATAATTACTTTATGTTTTTTTCAGTAAATACACACAAAAGCATTCAAGCACTCACCCAAAGAAGCTAAAAAAGTACAACAAAATAATAATGAACAACAACATAAAACATAACAGTGGTAATAATATAAAAATTAAATATAAATGAATAAAATAAAAGTTAATCATACATTGTGTGAAACCAAAGGGGGCTTGTTATCACAGTTTGAACCACTTAATAGTTAACTTGGTACAAAAATGTACTGAATACAAGCATAAACATGCATACATATGTAGACACATTCACCGGCACATGAAGCATTAGGACAGATAAAAACACATACATACCCACACATATTCAAATATAGAAAGATACTTG
Organism: Plectropomus leopardus; assembly: GCF_008729295.1. Taxonomy (NCBI): domain Eukaryota; kingdom Metazoa; phylum Chordata; class Actinopteri; order Perciformes; family Serranidae; genus Plectropomus; species Plectropomus leopardus. The sequence goes on along the minus strand of NC_056474.1, from coordinate 6,444,217 downwards.
TGTATATCTTCATTTAGCAAGTGAGCTGATTATTTTTTCTCATAATAATTCAAGTAAGCTCCAAAATTTCCGAGGGAAAGTATAATCCAGCTCTCCCTTTCTCCGGACAGTCAGTGACCGGCGTGTTAACACACCTGTTTACCTCGCTGTCATTGTGTAAAGAGGCATATAATTGATCCATTTCCAACAAGCGTGTCCTGAGGGACTCACCAGCTTTCTTCAAGTTTAAAGGAGTCGGGTAACGTATAACGTTTCAAAGAATTCTGTCGATTAGTTGGCTATTAATTATGGATTGAGGACACAGTCGGGGAGAGCGCGGGTCTGCAGGGTGTGCGTGGGCCGGCGGGTCTACCTTCAGCTCTGGCATGCTGCCAATCAGCTCATATGGTAACTTCACATCTGGCTGGCTGGTGTAGTCAAGGGGAACGAGCTGCGGTGCCAAATCCCGGTAGCGGTCGAACAGTCTAGGGAAGGTTTAAAAAATTTACTTTCAATATTAAATTACAAGGTATCTTCCATATTATGTTGTGTATTTTAGAGGCGCAACTGGTGGTTGAGAAAAATGAAAACTCCATCATCTAAAGTCTATATTTCTCTCTCGTGTGTAGTGCAGTAGAAACTCTGAAAGCATGATTTTATAAACCATGTGATGTGAATGGTAGCCAGCCTCACAGTGGGACGGACCTCCTGATTCAGTAGTTTAGAGTTACAGTATTGTGCAGAACAAAACATAATTCAGCGGTGTCGTGTGTGCCACACCAACAATGACTCGGATAAAATAAGTTTTTGTGCCTTTTTGATACTTGCTTACCTGAGAATTTCTTTTCTTGTAAAATATGTGCAGTCCTGCAAAAGCAATCAGATCAAAGTGAAGTTATTGCACAGAGAAGTAAGATGTATTTTTTCTTATACAGTCTGGTGCTTAATAACTTGCTTTATGCAGTAGTTGAAGAAGTATTTAGATATTTACTGAAGTAAAAGTAGTAGTATCACAGTATAAAACATGTCAATACAAGTAAAAATAGTACACTTACATTTTTTTTCTTAAGTAAAAGTACTTATGTATTGCAGTGGCGCCCCCAAAATATTTTCATAGGGGTGTCCAGATAGGGGCGCTGGTTTTTGTATGCCACCCCGAGTATTTAGGCTACTTATAGTGTGCAAAGACTAATACATCAGTTAACATTTTGAGTTTCTCAACAATCCATTTTTAAAAATATTTTATGTATTCATGTCAGGCGATTCATTGTTCGTCAAATCGGCTCGAGATCCCTTTCCTTAAAAAGACAAATACGCAGCTTTTATGGTTTGGCTCAACAATTGTACGGGAAGCAGACAATGGGCTCCCAGGTTAAAGTCCAGGGTTTGTTGGACCAATTCACCTCACCTATAAGGGACTTTACAGCTCTCTATATTGCATTGTTACCGGCGGCATTTCAAACGCTGTCCATTAGTGTATCACACCAACCTTTTTGAGTTGGTTTCTGATGCCAAAATGATCTACCAAGAGTCGATATTTGATGAGCTGGGAATGAGAATGGACTTAAAAATGAACGTGCCACCGCGTTTTAAGACAGAAATATTGTCCTCCATGGGGAAGACACTGATGTATTGGCACGAAAATGAACTGAAAATGTAAATATAAAAAGTAATAGTATGCATTTTGCAGAATGGCCCATGTCAGTTTTATGTTGTTACATTATTGTTATTAATGCATCAACATATAAGCATTTAGTTAACTACTTTACATACTTTTTGGGTCCTGTATGACAATGCATCTTATATTCCAAGATAGTAATTGGATTTTTGTGTATAATATTAATCTGAAAAGTAGTTCTAATAACTAGAGTTTTAAAGATTTTTGTGAAAGATTAAAAAAGTCCATCTTAAGTATATTGTAGTAAAGTTTAAAATAGCATCAAATTGAAACAGATCACGTAAAGTACAAGTGCCTCAAAATACTTATGATACTTAAGTCATTTACTACAGTCAGATAACTAGGTGGAGTAAGTGTCCTAAGTTAACTTCCACTGTTTATATATGCAAAAAAAAACCCTTAAAGACTCAAACAACCCTTACCTCCTGTCACATGAATTTCCTCTAAACTGTTGACTGTAAAATATTCAAAGACAAACTTTCCTGAACAGCAAAGCTGGAGGTTGTGACATGAAGTCTGACAGGTGCATTAACCTTGTTTACAGGTGCCGGGAGCTGGTGTTGATAAGAGAAGCAGCATTTAGAGTGAGTGAGGCAGATCGTCTCAGTCAGAAAGAGAAACAGGACCGACACCAACCTGATAGGCATCTAGCTGCTGCGCCGTAAAAATGGTCTGTTTATTCCCCATGTCTGAGCGCGCAAACGCCAAGCCTCAGGTCCATCGCTGCTCCAGCATCAAGTGCTTTTTTAGGGTGTGTGGATATGTCAGATATGAAATGCTGGGACAAAAGAAAGCCAGAGCCAGAGAGGAGATCAGGTGTCGGGCTGCCACAGGGCCCTTTGGTCCCCATTATAATGGCAGCATTTCATCGTTTTCTCCATTGTGAATAGCAGCCCCTCTGACAATGAATAAGGGCTGTCGTCCAGCATCATGCCAAGTGGTATCAACCCCCTTTAGTGCCACTCTATGGCCAACGCCTCGGTCACCGCTCAGGTTACACTCTTTAGAGACAGGGTTTTGTAGTGGGCAAATAGACTTTTTGAGGGGAGACAAGTTTTGTTTCAGCTGAAAACACCATTATTGTTTATTTATTGCAATACTAGTACATTTTTACTTTTGTTTTTAGGTCAGGTATTTCATATCTAAACTAAAACCAAACTTTATGTATTCATTTACCACAAGAATTATAAGTGGCAAGCATAACTATAGGCAGAATAGCATTAGTGCTTCATGACTAATGCATGATCCACCTTCACTGCACTCTTTTGTATATAGCATGAACAAAAAGGAAGGCATTAAGTGGAATAATGACACACAAAGACAGGTTTTGCTAATTTGTGTTAACTAGAAAATCCCACATTGAGTAGTTTCATCAGGAAGCTCTGTCAGTGAATCCTAGCCTGGGGAGGGGGCTTTTTTTTATATAGCTTTTTCCCTTGAAATATTCAGCCTTGCATCCCTAGGAATTACATCCACATTGGATGATTTAAGTACGATTTATGTCCAGTGCCAACATTGGCAGGTGGTGATCCTGGACTCTGGAGGGCCCCCAGGCAAAGACAGCCATCGAGGCCTTGTCTTTACGAACAGTATCTAGCTGTCATTCCAGCCCGTTCTCTTACTGAAGTTGTCAAATACCGCCGCTTATTCAGTCATTTTGGCATAAGATAAGATACCAACGCCAAAAGCCACCTTTTGCGGCAGTATGATACGCCGTTTGTTCGTTTACCAGAATGCAGGAGTGTTTTCTGGCGGAGGAGCCCAAAACCCTGCTTTTCATTTGTGTTCCCCTTAAATGTTTACATGAGCCCATGTCCTGTCAAAAGATCTTTAAAAAGACTTAAATGTAACTTGAAACAACCCCTGATGAAAAGGTAATCAAAACTCGTAGGCAACCACTGCCCACACCCATCACATCCCATTCATTTGATAGTACCTTCAAAGGCTTTTATGTTTTAACATATTCAGTCTTAAGCGGATGTGTGCTTTGCTGCTGTTTGGTAAGTGTATCCTCCAGCAGCCTGCACCTGCCATGAATCATCTCACCACCTGGAGGGTTTATGACTTCTTAGAAGGATGCTACATGCCCTGAAATGTTGTCGCTTTGCCAGATGTGGAACCACACAGACAAGCCGACCATTAGTGCTATTTACAAGTGCTGGCTTAAGCAATGTGAGTAATAAAATTAAAAAGGGTTCCACCCAATATTTAGTGTTTCATGTGCTCAAACATGTGAAAGGATTAAACTGATGGCCCAAGGGAATCAGGGGAGGAATCGTACATTAATAAAAACAAAGAATTTTGAACTTGCACCAAACCAGTTCAAGTGTTAAGAGGGAACTATCAGGAACTCTCCAGCTGTTTGTCAGGTTTGAATTATATTTTTTTCATCAGTACCACCAGAATGAAGACTGCTTTTAAGTACTTCTTAAAACTGATTTTCGTAGACTTGCCTTTATGTTTTTACTTTTTATGTTTCATATTGCATGCACTGTTGTATCTTCTTCAACAAAATACCATAAATTCTGTCATTTTCCTCCTCGTGTTAATTGTGTATACTACATTGGAAAGCTATTATAAAGAGGCATATTTTTAATGCTGTATTAAATGTCCTCCTTGTCTTTTCTTTTGCAGTCTGTCTTTGAGCAGAATATGTGTCCGTCCAAGCCTAGCACAGTGGACATTACGGATGTCCACGACGCCCAGTCACACCAGGGGACTTTTGAGCCTTCTAGTTTGGATTCCTCACCTGAGAAAAAGTGCAATATTAAAGGTTTTCTCAAGAGAAATGCTTTTGTTCTTCTCACTGTCGCTGCTATTGTCACAGGTAAGTCTCTCTATGAGTTAATATTGTCCGTCAAATTTAAACTTAATTTGAGGGTGTAAATCTGGGATGAAATTAGGGATGCATGATATTTGATTTTGTTGCTGATATCCGATAAGCCGATATTTAACAACTGGTGGGCGATAACGCTATATCCCATCTAATTTTAGTGATCATCAAGTCTCTTCTGTAGTGGCATTGACATCATATTATGTGTATGTGTATTCCCTGATGAAACTTTTTGTTAATGAAGATTACACCTGTTTCTGTTAATTTTTAAAAAATGTATATTGCTGTTTTTTCCCAGCATTGCTTTATGTATTGATTATACTACAGTTGGTATTTTCTGTTATTTGACAAACTGACATGTTGACCTTTGTATTTTTCTAAAGGGATTGGCCTGGGCTTTACTCTGCAGTCCACTAACATGACAGCCAGAGATATAAAATACTTCACCTTTCCTGGAGAGCTGTTGTTACAGATGCTACAGATGCTGGTGCTTCCTCTCATCACCTCCAGTCTGGTTTCAGGTGAGACCGGATGTTACGGTCAAATGGCCCCTCACATGCTGCTGGGTGGCTGTTGCAGTTTGTCCTGCATCTCTTGTGAAAAGGTTTTTAGTAAATTTACAAACCTCTGTTCATAAAACCTACATATAGTGCATATCGCAGAGATAACAAGTATAACAAATACTATATTTCAACCATTCACTTAAAACTTGGAGTAACATTCATATGTTTCACTGTCTTTCTTTCTTTTTCTGTCTTTTTCTTTCTTCTGTCTTTTTCCGGTCAGACATGTCATCTTTGGACAAGAAGGCTAATGGGAAAATGGGGCTCTGGGCTCTCTGCTATTACATAATAACGACAGTCATGGCTGTGTTCACTGGAATCATACTGGTTGTTCTTATCCAGCCGGGGAAATCAACCGGGAACACCTCAGCGTCCTCTGGTGGTAAAGTTGAAGTAGTGCAGACTATGGATGCCTTTCTGGATCTGATCAGGTGAGCTCCAAAAAGGATCAAACTACTCTGTCAGATGTATCATTCAGCGTAAGCCGACATCTGTTTCTTTGCTTTGCAGAAACATGTTTCCGTCAAATCTGGTGACTGCTTGTTTCATAAAGGTGAGAGCTGCAGAGATTTCTTTTTTCTTTATTGTTTTTTTTAATGATACTTTTCAATGCTGATCTTCTTTTCTCCAGTATAAAACAGTTTATTCCAAAATCCCAAGTCACAATGTCATCAATCTGACTCAAAAAAGTGAGTACAGTGATACAATTTTTGCTTCTTGGCAATTGTGACCATTTCTTTCTGTTTACTTTGTTTAATATGAATGGTTATTATCATGACTTGTAATGGTGTTACCGGTAACCCAACAGACGACACAGTGCCGATGACAGCAACCACAGACGGGGTGAATATTTTGGGTTTACTGCTTTTCTGTATCGCCTTTGGCCTCACCCTGGGCAGTATGGAGAATGAGGGAAAACCTCTGACGGACCTTTTTGATTGCCTGAATAAAGCCACCATGCATCTGATCAGCATCGTCATCTGGTGAGAACGAGAAGCTGCTGTCACAAAGATGTGAACATATTTTTTAAAGTCTGAAGTCGACCCTTAATTGCACCTTTGCTGTGTTTCATCTTTCTCACACAGGTATTCCCCCGTGGGAATCCTCTTCTTGGTTGGAGGACAGATTTTGAGGCTGAAAAGCATTAAAGTTATTGGTCTCCAGCTGGCCAAATATGCTCTCACCGTGACCTTTGGCCTGATGATCCACAGCCTCCTCACCCTTCCCCTCATCTATTTCGTGGTCACTCGTAAGAATCCCTTCAGTTTTATGTTTGGTCTCTTCCAGGCTCTCACCACTGCCTTTGGGACTTCATCGAGGTGAGCTGGATCGCCAATCTCCACTGTTTTTAACAGAATGCAGTACATACATTTAAAGGGACAGTTCAACCCAAAATCAAAGAAACAATACTTTCCCTCTTACCTGTGGTGCTATTTATCAATTTAGATGGTTTAGGTGTGAGTTGCAGAGTGTTGGAGATATAAGTCGGATGTCTGCCTTTTCTTCAGTATAATGGAACTAGAAAGCTCTCGGCTCATGGAGCTCAAAGCGCCAAAAAAATACATTAGAAAAACTCAACAGGAATGTCTCTTTCCAGAGATCATGACCTGATACTCAAGATAATCCACAGACCTTGTTGTGAGCAGTTTCATTCAGGAACTATTTTTCTGCTACTGAACTACGCCAGTCATCTGTTACCGCGCAGACGAAGCGTGCATCAAAGAAACTGCTGGTCTTTCAATAGAGGCTGAAAACGTTTGCTGCTGCTTTTTATCAAATCAAATTATCAATTTCTTGCACTGCACTGTAACTCTTATTCTTGTATCTTAGTCATGTTTTTCTTTTGTACTCTACAGTTTTTTTAATGCATTTTTAGTTGTATTTAAATGTCCTATTATAATTTGTTTCTTTTGCACTTTGTCTCTTTTTTGGGATTATTTTGAGTGACTGGGTTTTTTTTGGTGCTTTGAGCTTTAAAAGCAGAGTGCTATCTAGTACCATTATATTGGAAAGAAGGCAGAATTGATAAATAGATTGATAAATAACACTACAGGTAAGAGATAAAACATGCATATTTGATTTTGGGGTAAACCGTCAAAATACAGAATGTAACACTTATAAAACAAACTACTGAATTTTGACTTTGGCTTTGATTACAACTGAAAATTGACTGTATTTTTGGTTTTTTCCAGTTCTGTGACTCTACCTGTCACATACCGCTGCCTTGAGCAGAATCTCAACATGGACAAACGGGTGACACACTTCATACTGCCTATAGGGTCCACAATGACCATGGACGGCACAGCGCTTTATGAAGCAGTCGCTGCCATATTCATCGCACAAGTCCATAATATGGAGCTGGATGTGGGTCAAATCATCATCATCAGGTAAGATTAAATGCACACTGGAAACATGTTCTGTCACTTTTTCAAAAATCAGAAACAAACTGATTCAGTAGGTTTTCTAATACAAAATAGGAATTTGTCCAAACTACTTCAAAGACGTCTGTCATAGATATCTTAGATATCCCTCATGTACGCACTAATGTTGGCCTGTTTCAGGTACTATGCACCTTTTAAAATGAATTAACAAACTTAAAAATAGAGTCAAACAAAAAAATGATTAGATATGAAAAAAATATAAAAACAAATATTTACAATATTTCTGTTTTAACAGAGCAATACCGTTTTTTTTTACCAGGGAATGTGCAAAAGTTTACAGAGTCTAGAGAATATGTACAATATACAGAGATAATAGACAAAAATATGTGCTTTAATTTAACACATCGTCACAGGTGTGAAAACATTTAAAGTACTTTAATACAACGCTTGCATATTTTAATCTTTCATAGTTCAGTCTCTGGGATATTATTTCCTGTGTATGCAGAGTTAATCACTGATCCTTGTTCATCTTTCAATATCATGTAATTCCAGTATCACTGCCACAGTTACTGCTATCGGGGCCACAGGTATCCCGCAGGGCGGCATGGTAGCCATGGCGATAGTGTTGACATCAGTTGGACTGCCCGTTGAAGGCATTTCATTTATCGTCACTGTTGACTGGATGCTGTAAGTTTGTGCTCGTTTGTTCATTGACAGAGTTTGAGGAGCGGTTTGTCATGTTTGTGTGACGATGGCAAATTGAAACATTAGACTGTCTAAACTTGTTTGTGGTTGTGTTCAAGTCACATTAACTAGTTCCTGACCTCAGAACTTCCTGTTTGTTTGTTGATAGAGATCGTTTGAGGACGACCACCAATGTGCTGGGTGACTGTATCGGTGTGGGTATAGTGCAGCATCTCTCCAGACATGAGCTGCAGAGCTCCGGTCCTGCAGAAGAATGCTTAGTGGAAGAAAACAAAGTGAAACCTTCTAACTGAGAAATAATACCAGAGTGAAGCCTTGCACTTTGATTGAAGCTAAATTAATGTTTAGGAAAATACATGATGGCACCGGTGCCAACATATCAAATATTACTGTTAATATACAAGGACACATTACTTCCTTAGAATACTTCTTCAATTTCCATCTTAGTTTAGGCAATATACAGTATAGACAGTAGAGTCTGTAGTATTGAAAAGCGACGCTTTAATTGCATTAAAACTTTTCTTGACATACACCTGTTACTGTACTTACAATGACATCGCTGCCTTCCTCATCAGAGTCAGAAAACACCAATTTCAGGAAAATTTTCAAAGTACTTCAGGTATGTTCTGTGTGCAGATTAATCTGGCCATTTTAAGAAAATAACAACAATGTTAAATTAACAATAATCCTGACAACTCTGTATGATCTGACCTAATGTAAAGGAAATATTGGTGTAATGTCTCACTATACTCCATCATTAGCCCCTTTTTACACTGCCTGTACACACCCTGTGTATACCCATGTCGACGTGAAGTAGTTTTTCTTCCTAAAATACAAAATCTCTCATTTTTAAGCGATGTTACTGCAGGGAGCTTTATGCTATGACTGAGGATTGATTTAGTTTGAAATCAGCTGATGACATTGCTTCTGAATCTAATTATTGTTGGTATAAATCTTTGGTCATTTTAGAAGACTGCAAGCATTCTTCCACTTTGACCATTTATTTATTTGCTCATTTATTTATTTTTGTAAATATTGCAGGGATTGGGCAAAAGTGTCACGATTTTTTGTCCTTTGACCCAGATGTTGACCATTGTGAGAGCTTAATATTTTGCTTTTCTGTCATAATCATTTACACTTCTGTTTAGACCTTGATATAATGTCACATTTTTGCGTGAAGTATATTTTAGCAATAAACTCATAGAACTGTTTTTTTTATAACATTTATTCTGACTAACAATTTACACCTGAAAACATAAAATATACACATTCACATCTTTTACAGGATATCACTTCCATCACTGCCATATATTATAATTTATGGATATTTACATATAATACACATATGGGACTCTGCACATTACTCATTACTTACAATTGATTTTTAAAGGGCAGCTGGCTGTCTCTGCACCAAAACCCATATTTACAGTATTTTTATGAATATCTATGCAGCCCGACAATGGCGACTAGTTGATGTCAGTGGCAGCCGCAGCTTCCTGCCACCATGTCATTATACTGTTTTAGCACCACGTTCTCGTCATCGTCAAAGTAGAGCAAGTTGATGGAGAAGAGCTTGTCGGGCACGCAGCATGGCGTCTCAATGCCTTTGATGAGCTTCAGGGCGTTGATGATGGACTGGACGGTGGCGTGGTTGGTCGGCCTCATGTTCTGACCCAGAGGGAAGGGGCAGGAGCCTTTGCAGTGGTATGCGTTATAACCCCGGGGCGACACAATCCAGCCTGACCAGCCGATTTCCTCGAAGTCGACGTAGAGAGGCTGGCGCTGGCAGGGTGAGGACACACCTTCCTCCTCGCTGTAGTCCAGGGAGCGGGCGATCCGGGAGGGCGGGCCTGACATGGGGGCCTGGGGCAGGCTGGAAGTGGCTGTGGTATCGTTTGGGTCTAGTGAAGGAAAGGAGTGTTTTGTTAGAAAAAAACCAACAAACCAACGGTATTTTATATTCCTCTGGAATGGGGTACAGCAGGACATCTCAAGTTAATTTTTCAGAATAGTTTATGTACTTTGTTTTCCGACATTGCTCTTATTCTGAAAAGCGTTTGGTTGTCAGCAGCCAACTGCTGAAAGTTTGGCTTTTGGTAGCCAATTAGCATTGGACGTCAGATTTTTCTTCAGAAATTTGTCTGATAACTGATTGGTAAAATAATATGTTTACAAAATGTAAAAATGTTAATAAAGTTGGAATAGAAATTCTTATAATAGATAAACACGGATGAGAAAAGGATGGGGGGCTGGGGGGGCTTGGGGGCCCTGGGCCCCCATAATTCTTACCTACACCCCTGCTCATCAAGAAGTAGACAAAAACTTACAAGAAAACTCAAAAAGCGTCCTAAAAGGCACTTAAAAAAAAAAAAAACAAACCAACCCCCTCACCTATCTTTTTTAAGTTGGAACCAATATTCAGGTAATTTCTTGCCAAGTTGGTTTTAACATTTTTGAAAGAAATCAAACCGATTTACTCAAGTTTCAAAGGGTGCTGAATGCAGCACAAGAAAACTGATGTCGAAGTTTTAAAGGGCTAACCTAAATCTTACCTATGCTTTCGAGAGTGGTAGAGCGGCGGCCATCGTCTGTAAAGAGGACCAACATGGGCTGTTTGCTCTGGTGGTGGTTGCGTCCTGAAGCAAATCGGATCAGCTTCAGATCCATCTGGCTTCCTCCCAGGGTCCGAACCACCACGTGGAGCCCCAAGTTACTGCCTTCATCTATCATCCAGGAGCGAACCTTCAAGAAGAAGTTCACGTTAGTCACTTAAAACACTGAATCCAAGCGTGTGTGATCAGGAATGCACCTATGGAAGTTAATGCAGGCCTTGAGGAGAAGTGGATACTCACTGCTTGTGTGATGGTGAACACTTCCCACCCAGTGGAGTGGACTGGGATGAGTCGAGAAGATAGCAGCCTTTTCTCCTCCGTGTTGTTGTTTTTGCTGGTGTCGAGGAGCTGATAAACACTAACCTGAAGGAGACAGAAGAGATGGAGGATTACAGATCTGTCCAAGAGAGCATGGATGGATTAAAAAACAGGCGACTCTGCACAGGCTCAGGGCCCAAAGTGTCATGGCACTCTGGCCATCACCTGCAAAATGTCACCAATTTCAAACAGGCAACAACCAGGAAAAGACTCAGATGACCAAAAACAGATGCAAAGGAACTGCAACAGGACACAAAATGACTACAAAGAGACATATTTTAACCAAAATGGACAATAACCTCAAATACATACAAGGGAACAGCAAGGAGACACAAAGCAACCAAAAGGACACAAAAAGAATCCTATCATTATTTTACAGTGTTAATACTGTGAATTAATTACTGTTAAATTTATATTTTACAGTAGAGGTTTACAGTGTAATATGGCCTCCAAAAGGCATTGAGATTTTCATTAGAATTTGGTCATATTTTTTTACAGCCATTTGTCACAGTGTATAGAGAGGTGGTGCCTTTTGCATGGACGGAAGAGCCATATTTAGGTGTATTTCCGTAAAATGTTAAGTTACCATAATTGATCTGGTGGTGCATACCTGGCAGAAGTGGTGTCTGTTGAATGTCAGCGTTGCTTGAGGTCGCAGCTTGAAAAGATGAAGCTCTGCAGTGAGAATCTTCTCAGTTCTGGCAACCGTGGAGAGGTTGAACCTGTACTCCACCTGTTCGCTGTGCACTGCACAGAGAAAAATACATCATTAGAGACCAGAACAAACAAACCTGACTACACTTAACTGTTGCAAACGTGCACGAATCAAATCTTACATTTGTCAAAGAAACTGCGCACAGTATTCCCCTCCAGGAGATAGGGATCCCTGGTCACACCGTCCACGTCTGCAACCGTGTTGTACAGATCGAGCATGTACTGAGGTGGCTGCTTGTGCGCATGGATAACAGGGGGGTCCTCCATCCCAAAAACTTCCAAAAGTCTCTTGATGGCAGCTGAGCGTACTTCCTCTGACTCATTATCGGCGATGAAATGATTCTCCAGGTAGCTGAGTGAAGGCCGGCCAGATGCGGCGCAAACTAAAGCGGCCAAGCTGATCACAAACAGCAGCATCTCTGAGTAGATTCCTTTGCGTCCTCGAACCAAACAACCGGTCAGTAACTTGGAGCTGGAGTGACTGCAGACTCCTGGAGTCTCGTCTTTTTATATCAAATGCTCCTCAGTGCCCCCAAAGCCTCGGCAAACAGCAGTAAAGATGCTATTTGGTCGCAAATGTAAATCACCTATCAGCGAGTATAAAGGGGGACTAATGGCGGCGTTAACAAGGTGTGAACCCGATTGTAGATTTTATTCAAGCCTATTGCCCCCACGTCTGGCAATAAAGGCTCAAATAAACTAATTCCAGCCTTTGAAAAAGCTCTGCACTTATTGACCAGTGACTTTGTTGTTGTGGGATATATTTTTTTCTCCAGTGATTCATGTTATTGTGGAGGAATGTGGACAGAACTTGGAGCTGATGATTTGAGGAAGTGCACGCACCGCGGGGGGTCAGCTGCGCCTAAATGAATCCATTAATTTAGAATAATGGGCACAGTGTCTTAGGTGGAAACCAATTACTTGGATAAAGAGACGGGTGTCGGTGGCTACACGTCGCGGGATTTACATAACTGCTTATCCAGTTCCAGCTGGATAATCAGCAAATTTGCAGTATTGTTTTGTAAAAGAACTCCAACTGGACTCACTCATTGCTGTGACTGTTTTTGTGTTGAATTCACGGCAGCTTCACATAAATCTTTTTGATTATGACTTCCAGTGTGAATTAAATAACAAAATGCAGTTACAACACGTTATACTGATAATGGCTTAAATACTGGAAATTTTGGGTTTCCTATGGACCAAAACTTTAAACAGAGCTTACATATAAATTATGTAATTATTTAAAAAAAAAAAAAAACTTTGACAAGAAAAAGACCCCCCCTCCACACACACACACACACACACACACACACACACACACACACACACACAAAAATCTCAGTCATTCTTCAAACTTAATTACTTTTCATTTATTTCCCAAAGCCAGCTCAAGTCCTTCCCTCAGAAATGACTCACTGTGCCATTTGGCTACTTTGATCTTTACGCACAAATTACGCACGAGCGAAACAGACAGTTTGACGCTGAAAAAAGTGTTTCCCCCATTGTAATAAACATTTAAGAGATCAAAGTTGTTTTCTACATGACACCTTGTAAGCAAGCCATAAAACGTCTTCGTTTAGGATGAAGGAAAAGAAAACAACCAAAGAGTTGTTTCACACGTTCATATCAAAATAAGGAGCTATTAACGACCTGCACGTGTGTTTTTTCAAAGGGACAATTACGACATTGGTTGGCTTTTCAATGTGCTCCTTTGCAGTGCTTCTTCAAAGCCTCATTTTAGCTTTTTGAAACTTTAGACCCTAATACAAATGTATTTATTTTATTTTATTTTATTTTATTTTATTTTTCAGATTTAATTGATTCATAACTTGTTTTCCATCTGTGAGGCCTGACAATACTTCCTCTTGTTTCTCTTTCATTAACATGTTTCATGTTTTCTAAACTCAAAACTTGCTTGCTTAACATACTAATTACATTTATATAATAATTTAAAACACACACTACATGCTCTGTTTGATCTGTGGTAGAATGTCTTTAGTGCCATTTAAAGGTTGCTTTCTCAATAGTGGGATTATTCCTGTTTTATTTGCAGTTTGATAAAACTTTGCTGTGCAGTTGTCCAATGAAAAGTCCTCACTACTTGTTGCATTAAATTTATTTACAAAATTATCATTTTTACATATATTACATATAATACAATAATACTTTAAGGGAGCAAAGGTTATAGTGTTTGCTGTAGTCATCAGTGGGCTGTGAATAAAAATGTTTCAACTTCTGAGATGAGATTGGAGGTTTTTTTCTTATAGGGGGCGCTGTGTTCAGTTTTGGCAATGGCAGGAAGTGATGGAGAGGACGGTGCGTATCTGTCCATGCTGGTTTAGGAAACTGTGGCTCTCGTAGCCCTGAGAGACACAAGAGCTGGACTGTCTTTCAGCCCATAAGTGGCAGATTGCTGGATCAGATGGACTCCTGCAAAAGAAAATTAAAATGACTTTGTGCACTTTATCAAATAACCTCTTAAAAGGGAACTACACCCATTTTTAAAATGCATACGTGTTAGTCCCATAACCTAAAAAGAGTAGCAGATCCAAAAATCTGAGTGTTAAGACTCAAAATTGTGATGTCATCAAGTGTTTAACTGAAGTAAAGTAGGAAAAACGTTCTGCTTCTTTCACAGATAATTATCAGCTGAATACCTAAATGATCTGTTGATTTGTCAAGTGAAACTATCAACTTAAGTATGCGCTTCTCTCGTGACTGTCCAGGGACATTTCGGACCTTTTAATTGTCCACTTCTGCTAAATGTCTTGCAACAGTTCAGCACACAAAATTAATTTCATGTTTCATTTCAATTCAAGACATGCATTACTGATCTGCTGTTGGGAAAGTGATGCCAAACTCATACTGTGCATCTGAAAACTGTACTGGGAACAAGTTTAAAGTTTGCTAATATAGGCTACTGAATACTTCAGGTTGGATTCAGGGAAATTGTGTTTAACAAGAAAGCACCATACATGTAGAATATTCGGATTTGATAAAGTGGTGTTGCATTTTAAAAACCATGTCTGGGGTCTCTGAGTTTTTCACTTAATGTAAACACCATTTAGCTTCAATGAGGTGCTGAGGGTTGATAACAAAATATTTCTGTGATACTGTCAGAAATGAAAAATATCATTCTAACAACCTTAGAGTGACTTAAAGGGGAACACCACCTAAATATAGAATTTCTGTATATTGTTTCCATGATGTGGGAAAGTGAACATGAGCTACTGTCTATCAAAGCCAGAAACCAGAGAAGTATTTAGTCTGAAGCTGCTTCATACACAATGAATGTGAGCCTGATTTTGTGGGCCCACAGAATTTTTGTTTTCTTCAAATTAGCTTTATTTTATTGTAGTGTTCTCAGTTCTAAAGCAGAAAATGTTCCCATACACTTCCCATACGTCTAAATCAGCTTTCACAATTTATTATCTATGGAGCAGCCCCAGACGTTATACGCTATGACAAATTTGAGTTTTAGTGCTCCAGTTTTTGTGTTTGAGAGAAAGTGGTTCATTTTTACTTTTATTTTTGGGTCATCTCAGGAATACCGTAGATGAATTTGGAAAATGGGCCTGGTTCTCCTTTAGTGGCACTCAGAAGGGGAAAACTATGTTTGTAGCATAATGCAAATAATTTTTCTGTATTTCTAAACCCTAAATACTACTTTATACATTATAATTCAGCCTGAGGTATATGTTTTTTGTATTTTATATTTTGAAACACTTAAAATACTCAGTAAAAATATTATACATATTTTTTCTTATACATATTAGATAAACTGACATGACACTGTTAGAAGTCTGCCACATTCTCAAAATAAAGCAGAAGGTAACAGAGGGACATTTGGTGTAGGATTTAAACGCATGCTGAGTGCCGAACGTGTCAGAGCTCACGGGCAGTTGTGAGGTGTGTGTGTGGGTGTGTGTAGCAGCTGTGTTCATGCTTACCTGAGAAGGCATCGGTTTCCTGTAGTGCAGCGTCCCAAACATCTGCCCACGTCTATTTCCTGTGGAAAATTAGCAACACAGAGAGACGGCAATCAGCTCACAGCTGGTCACAAATATTGACCCAGTTGAGTCCAGCTGCTGTTTAGCATTTTAGGTGCTTTGATTCGACACCTGCGGGGCCCATTTGTGTTTGCGCTGCACCTCGCGCCCTCATCAGCAAATGACCAACTGGGTACAGGAATACAACTTAAGTCTTATGTGGAAATCAAAAAAGTTATTAATCTCGTAAAGTCTGGTGTTAAAATCTTGAATAATCATATTGATCTTTGCAGCATTTAGAGGTTTGTGGATGAACTTTGTTTCAAAGGTTTCACTTTTGTGGAAGTTATAACTGAAAGGAGATTCATGAGTCTGAATCTGCCCCCGACAGAGCAGTTTAAATCATGCTTTTATTGTATTTTTTTACAAAAAGTTGAGCTGAGACTGAGCCAGTCTATCACGTGTATTGTTGCAGGTTGTGCATGAATAAGCATGCAGCACATCCTGCTCCAGCCACTGGCCAGTGGATTAGCGTGATTAAGTGCTGTCTTCCACACATGTGTCTGATGAATAAAGATACTTCATTACTGTCTGGCACCCAGCGAGACCCCCGTTTCCTCTCAGCCTGAGTACAAAAGACAGTGTGAAACTGGCATCACAAATGAAGCACTCTTCCAGTGTTAAGTACGCCGTGCTACTCAAAGAAGACAAGAAGCTTATTTGAAAAGCTGGAACACGACCAATGATTTCTAAGAACTAGGAATGAGAAGTTTTGGTGATAGTTCAGAGTTTACACCTACTTTGAGCCTCTCCTCTTTGACTCCGTCTCCATGGTGGACTATTTCATAATAATACTCCACATATGGGACCCTGTAGCAGCTTTCCTTCAGCTCGCAGGTCGCCACCGTCTGGATGAGGTCCACTTTGTTTGGGGTTTCCACCAACGCTGAGTCAAACTTAGTGGGGACACAGGAGAATCCCTCTGAGGAGGATTTAAAGAGAAAAGTTAGTGTCCAAAAAGAGCAGCACAATCTTTGATTCTAATGTAAACACTTTAACAACACAGGATTAGCTTTGCAAAGACTGAGACATCAGTTTTAGTTGTCTTTTTATCTGATGCTGTGACAAAATAGTGTATATCTGAAGTGTTTGGATATTTCCATTAGATTACAATCAAACACACAGAATTCAGTTTTTCATATTCATCAGTATAACTGAAGTAAATATACTGTTTTAACATTGTTTTCAGACCCAGTGGTGATGTCAGGCCTCTGCATCTGAGGCTTCGCCCTGGGATGTTTCAGAAATAGCCTTTGATCAAATAGGTTATATATATTGTTAATTTATTTTATTTTATCGTTTTTTGCTGTTGTTTGTGTGTTGCTGGGTTTTTTTTAAATAGTTTTCCTTTTTTTCAATTTTGTTTTTTTGTTCCAATTTTCCTTCAATTTTTACTTATATGTTTGTTTAACATTATATTTTAATGTTTACTTGTGTTGACCCCGAGGACGAGTAGCTACAGTTACATTGGCAAAGGCTAATGGGCATCCAAATAAAATAAAATAAATAAATAAATACATTTTAAAAATAGCAATTGGCCACAAAAAAGCCCTGGATCTAATAATCTGCCATCATTCAAACTTCTACTTGAATAAATGTATTTGGTTATATTCCACCACTGCAAATACATACATTTAAATATTTATATGACTCAATGCATTTTTAATGATAATGGTTGTGAAGTATTCTTTAAGCACTACTACAACTACTTATATATTTTGCTGTATAATTCATAACTCATCTGAAAAGTACACTTTTTGTAACTGTCAGGTATTCTGTGCTCAGTACTAATTACAAAGAGCTACTACTACTTTTCTCATCACAATTCATAATTAATTTGGTTAAAAAATAATAGTTTTTAGGGAAAATCTGGTGCCAGAGTGCATAAAAAGCATCAAAACAGAGCTTGTTCATTAAAAAAAAATCAAGTTAAGGATCCCCTTGGACCCCCCTACTGAGGCCCCCCAATGTCCTAAAGTCCAAGAAATGCCCGTTTGCACCACAAACACACTGAAATTCACTGTTTTTTAATATTCTAGGACAGTGACACTTTGCTCTTTGCATCAGGGTAGTTTTAAAGCTCAACATCCACTTAATCTTGTTGCCTAACTTTATTTGGACATAAACTACTAATTGTGTAAAGGAAGTGAAAAAAAGTTACTTCCGGTGAAAGCTGTTCTCCCTTCACTTCAACTGACCTGATACCAGAGATAGTCGATTAAAACTTTTAATTGATATTTAAACCGGCTGATCGATCAACTGACTGCACACCTTTACTGCCGCGTGGTCGGTATTCAGTGTTTCTGTCTGTGGTGGAAACTTTTTATTTGTCAGGCTGCTCTCTGTCCTGTTTTGTTTTTATCTGAAACAGACAGGTACACACACACACACACACACACACCTGGTGAGCCCTTAGAGCGCGAGCACGCTCCCACGTCGATGACCGTCTCATACGGAGTCTCGGAGTAGAAGGTCCTGAGCGCGGGCACGCGGATGCACTGGGTCATTTTGACCTCGCACTGGCACTCCTGGATGACCTCCACCTCCCGGGGCCCCTCCAGCAGCAGCAGCCGGTCCACGCGCATCCCTGTCGGCTCACACACCTGGTTCATCCCGCACGAGGGCAGCTGGTTCAGCGGCGCGGGGCTCTCTGGAGCGGCAGGCTCGCGCGCTCCCATCTTTTGTAAGGCGAGTAATTGTTTGAGTCACACATGTCAGAACATGTTTCTGTGTGCTTTTTATCTAAATAATGCAAATTATTTTCAAGATATTTGTGTTTTTACTGTTGTTGTTCATGTTTTGCTCTGTTAATATAGATGTCTACCAAAAGTTATGCAGCAAATTATTAATATTGAGTTTGATAGTAAAACACGTGTTTTATAACGCTTTAGAAATTACTAAATTATCATGTAAAGGCCTAATGGAGTTTCAACAGGACAACATGTCAAACAATCACAAAGTTACAGCGCCCTCCTGTGGTCGTTTGTGGGGACTTCACTTACTTTCTTGCTCCTGAGAAATTCCAGCATTGATGCATGTTTGGAGTAATCCTGCTGTCCTGCCTCATGTGATGGTCTGGATGATCCCCCACAGTGAGACCTGCACAGTCCCACATCGACACTGACAGGACTCCCAGAGATGTCTGTGGAAAGAGAAACACATAATTAGTGTCAGACAGAGATGGAATTATTATTAAAATTAATTAAAATGGATCTAAATTGCTTTTTAACATCTCTATCTGTTTAACAAAACACACACTAGCTTCCGTTTGACGATTACAGACATGCATTTACTGACAAATTTAAAATGTGCATTTACTGTTAAAAGTAACGTGGTGGCACTTTACCTTGACCGATGTAGACAAAGTGGCTCTGTCTTCTGCAGCACAGTCTCTGTGTGAGCAGATTTCTGTGATCTACGTGTTTGCTATACACTCCGCTCACTAGAAGACATTAAAAATAAATACATAAATAAATAGATATACAAATAAAAACATATCAAGGAGTTAACAATGTTAACCTTTTAGTTTATGAAGAGTTAACAGTAGAATTTTTGAAAACATTACATTTTTTATAATGAGCAAATTCGTATCTATTAGATCACAAAAGTTTACACACAAGTTCAACCATGGGATGTAATAGTCCAGGAATCCGGTTTCCTCAAGGTCGTTTTTAAATATAAAGCATTAGTTTGCAGTGATTTAGATAATTAGGTAGAATAATAGCTTCACGAATGAAAAGATGTCACTCTTAATTAGTTTTTTATCTGTAATAATAACATGAATAACTTAATAACAATAATAATAATAATAAAATCTAAAGTCATATAGCACTTTTCTGAACAAGGTTACAAAGTGCTTCTCAGGGATAAAAAAAGGTGGATTAAACACAGCAGCAATACAATAAAATGCAAACAACTCCTTAAATCCTGCATATCATAAAATTTAAAAAAGTAGAATAAAATAGCCAAGGAGAGGTGATAAAAAAGTAGCAACATATTAAATATTAATGAATACTTTCCTATCAAAGAAAGTTTTTAGGAGGGATTCAAAAGATGCTAATGATGTTGCTTGTCTGATCTCCAGAAAATGCCAAGTCACCTTCTCTAACAAGCTGAGATCGATGTTTTTTAAAATATGTTCTTTTTATTTATTAATGATCTTCTGGAAACATTCATTTTGGATTTGCATGAAAAAAACAACTTTTCTGCTATTTTAACTTTTTGTGTTCAGTGGAAAGTGAATTGGCCTCACGTTGCTGTGCAGCATCACACCCTCTTTAACACTCATGTGAACCAGTTGTGCGGATAAGCAAACATGTTTGAGCAAAGTCACAACCATAAAGCTACGAGTAACTTTTACTTTCATTATCCAATAATCTGCAGACTGCTTTCACAATTAATCCATTAACTCAAACATGTCAAAACAACTTGAAGAATCACTCATTACAATCTCCCAGAGCTCAGGAAGAAGGAAGCTGCTTCTTTTGTCCAACCAGCAGTCCAAAACCCAAATAATTTTCATTAATGATAAAGAAAAGCAGCAAATTCTCATGTTTACGAACCTAGAACCAGCAAATGTTTGACAATTTTACCTGAAAAATGACTGAAACAATTAATCGACTAATCAGTTGATTGACCAATCATTACACAGCAGAACTGAAAAAAACAAACAGTACTTACAGGTCAGGTGGAGGGCACACAGGAGGAGAAGAAATGGCCGAGGTACATCCATGGCTTTCGTCCCTCAGCTGCCTGATACTGAGTGTCCCTCTGCTCTCTGACGCCTCCGATATTTATACGGGATCAAGCTTCAGCCCCAAATGTCACCTGAAAACAAGCTCTCAAAGTGGTGTGGGCTCAAGAAACAGCGAGAGCTAATCAAATTTCCATGCTGAATGCTTTGTGGGATGCAGTTCTTACAGGCACTTCAAAGGAGGTCTCTCCAGCTCCCGTGCTTCTGCTGCGAGGGACCCAGAGGCTCGAGTGTGTCCACCGGCCCGAGCTCTCTCTAATGAAGTGCTTAAGTAGCCTCGAGCCATTAAAGCGTCGCTCACTCAAAGGCATTAATCATCTTTTATCTCAGGGGGAAGGTGTTTAGCACCTCCGAACTTAAAACAAAACCCGGCCCAAACACATAAACAGGATCAGCGTGGGGGCCTGAGCCTGAAAACTCCAGCACCTTTGTGTTTATTCAACGTGACACCAAATGGCCAGACCCTCTCAGAACTGCCCTTCAAATCTCAGCTTCTGTCTCTCTCAAGAGGAAAAAGTCAAAAATAAGAATTAGAATAGCATACTTAATATGTGACATGTTATTTAGGCATATCAGTCAGTTTATACATAACATTTCTGAGGGTTTCTTCTGAAATAAGAACACAATATATTGCCAAAAAGGCCCAGAATACACCTCAGATTTAGTCAATTCTACATCTAAAAGGTGCAACCTAAATTATTTGTTTTGCTCATTTTACATTATGTTCCAAAAACTCTCTTTTTAATCACAGAAACGATGTTTGGCCACATTATAATGTTAGCATTTGACCAATTCTTCCTTCATATCTTAATAAGGTGTTAGTCCGTCTTTGAAGTGTTGATATGATCCCCTCATTTTCCCCGGGATCAACGGATCATCGTCCACAGAGCCGTCAGCACTCAGACACGTTGATTAAGGTGTCGCCTTCAACAGTTTCTATTGTTGATTTCTTTCATTCAACTACAGCAAATCTTCCTGAGGTTGATCATAATCCCGGTAAAACCCAGATTAAGTCGTAGTAATTAGTTGATTTAATTATGTAGATCATATGATGCGTTGTATTAAACTCCATAAAGATGGCCGCAAATGGTTTTTAATACTCAAGGGGGACTTAAATGTGACAGAGGGGTTCACAAAACTGTGGTGTTAGTCATATTATTAATATTGTTGTTAATAATAATTGTGTTTTGTTTGGTAAAATGTGAAACAGACTCAAAAGGGTTCAGAGGTTAACAAGTTTGAGACTTACAATCAAAAGTAAACTTTGTGAGTTTGATTAAAAAGACACACAATTCAAATTAATAATAAATAGTTATTAGCATATAAAATTGGCCCAGTTGTCACAGATGTTAGAAATGATATTTTTCTTAACACTTAATTAAGGAGTCCTCATCCATGGTGGTAAAAATGTAAAGGTAAATACAAATCCTGGACAAAAAAAATCAAAAATCAACACTGTCTTTGAGAATACTTCATTTAAACAAACAAACAAACAAACAAACAAACAAACAAACAAAATCTTATGTACGTCCCACCGCATCTTATGACAAAACCCTTCCCAGTAAACCTTTGCTCAATGCATTTCTAACATTTATCCAACCCTGCTCATGCTGAGATGATGACTGAGGTGGTGATGGGATTACACTGAGACGTGCAGCTTATGCATGATGACTCTTACACAAGCAGAGCGTGCAGTCTGGGCAGCAGAGGTTGACGGGAGTGAGGGGGGGACAGACAGTCCATCGGTATGTCAGTGCAGACGGTCTGGCCTGGTGTCTGTCTGGTGTCATGGTCAGTGTCTGGGTCACTGCGTGCCGGTCAGAAGGCCACACTCTCAGACTCTCTGTGATCACGTCGTTTAGTTTTTGGTTGAGGTTGTGAAGGTAGAGTCACATTTTTTTTTGGATTTGGTGGAAAGTTAGAGGAATTTGAATGGCTTTTTGTTGCATGTGCAACACTAACCCATTGAAACCTGAGCAAATCAGCTTGATTTCTTTCAAAAACATCAGGAAGAAAGTAAATGTATGTATTTAATGTTTATTTAAAAGCATATTAATAAAAGTAAGTATAAAATACAAATGTAAATATGCTCGAAGTTAGCAGGATGCTAATTTACATCCATAGTCCCTTGGCAGGTAACCGACAATAGAAATAATGAAAGGAAGAAAAAGGAAAAGAAATTTGAAAAAAAATCACAAGAAATTACCTGTAAATTATTTTTTTTTAAAATGAAGAAAAAACAAACAAAAAAACCCAAAACAACCAAACACAGAAATCAAACACAGAAATGACCAAATGGCCTGGAAAAATGCTATTAAAAAAATTCTAATAATTTTGTAACATAATTTTAAATATGCAATTATGATAAATATAGCTTTTCTTTTTTTCCTAGTTATGTAAAAAATAATTGTCTAAATCTACTATTTTTTTTGCAATTCATGGAATATTTTTTAAGGGTTAAACAAGACATCACCTTTGACAAAAATTAATAAAATTTAAATTATAATGAGTAAATTACAGTAAGTCATTAGTGTCTCAACCAGGGGAAGTGGAAGCACTTTAACCGCAGTTATAACCTTTCCCCAGCTGCTTGACCCCTAACAGTGATGATGGCCATATACATAACACTGCAGAGGTAATCCCATCAGTGTCCTGTTCAAGCATCTGCATCAATCATGCTGCATGTTCGCGTCTGGGGTTTAAAGAAGCCTCAGTAAAGCCGGTCTATTGTCTGTCTGCGTGGGAGGAGTCCAGTACTCTGGGATTACCGAGTGTCATGCAGCAGTCCTGGATTATACAGCAAGAGACAATACTGCAGCACAGAGAGACAGCGGGAGAAAAAGAGCAGTGGTCCCATAAGAGCATCCGGACGATATCTGAGAAACATCATCTTGGGGCGTTTTTCCTGATGCATGCAGGTGCTGGTTTTGAATGATGCTGCTCACCTCATTTACAGCCACTTTTTTTCCCTACAGTTTTTGTTTTGTGGACATTTGTTTTCTCTGTAATTTGCATCCTTTTTTGTTTTAAAATCCTCAGGAAGTCAGATTGAAGAAGAAAGCAAAGTACATTCTGGTGTCTGGGATAAAAAATCATGTATTTGAACAGCAGAAATAACGCTGTCAACACAGAGAGGAGTAAGAGGAACATCAAAGGGAAAACATGTGAGTATGGACACTTCAATAAAATTGCAGGATTTTTTATTTATATATGATGCAGTAAATAATAATTTTAAGCATCTTAAAAAACATTGTTGCATCCCTCGACTCTTTTCTCCTTCTCAGGGACTCACTTGAAGACAGCGCCACGCCAGGAAGAGATCTTCACCCTGATGTCCCCAAAAGTGAAGGAGAATTTGGAGACAAGGGAAAACACAGGAGAGGAGAAGGAGGTGATGCAGCTCACTGCGTATGGGAAGGCCTTTTATGATCTGACTCATTCAGAGAAGGTGATGAATGATCTGGCATTTGGACGGCGGGTGGGGCTTTACGAGCTGAGAGGAGAGATCGGCTCCGGAAACTTCTCCCAGGTCAGACTGGGTATACATGACCTGACCAAAGGTGAGATGCTCTGTGCTTTGTCTTTTTTTTTCTTTTTAACCTCCATTTTCTCAGCTTCATTGATCAGGTAGAGCATGTGGCGGCAGACTGACACCTTAACTATTGTAAGGACAACGTTTAAATTTCTCACAGTTGTATTTTCTGTTGATGCTTAAAAATGATGATTCACATAAACTTACATGAACATACCAGTTCAGTTTGTTTAAAGGCCTCTATTATTCTCTGTTAATGTGCCAGAGTTGTTGCAATGAATCTGTCAAAGTAATAATTAATTTGCCAGAAAAGGACACACCTCTCAAAATGAAACCACAGCAAACACTGCCAATAAAAGTGGGTCATGTTAGTTTGCAGAAAACTGAATATACCTGTAAAATAATGATTTCAGAAACTGCCACTGTACAAACGTTTTGTTCTATTGTGAAATATTAGTAATAAATCACAATTGATGTAAACAATTTTTTATCCTGTAAAGCACTTTAACACTTTAATTAAAATTAGTGGCTATAGAGGGATATGGTAGTGTCCAGTTTGGAGAGTGAGTAGAGAATTGGTGGTTTGCAAAACAAACAAACAAAAAATCCTACTGTAACATAATGTTGTTTGGGGGGTATCTCACTACTGCTTACACACAGCCAATCTTATACAATCACAGCTTCCCTGTGGAAAAAAAAAGAAAAAGAAAATGATTTGAGGCCTCTGCGTACTTTTTAAACTTGACAAGGCTTGTCCTCAGTAAATGTTTTGTTCATTACAATTAACATACTTCATCAAATTAAAGCTTTTAAAGAGACACAATAAATAGTGTGTTTGAAGAATAATGAATAATACCCAACTCACTTATATACAGATATATAACCCATTAAAACAGCATTGTTGTGGAGCTCAAAATGTTACCTCTACTGTTATTTGTCTATGCTCATCGAATAGTTATTAACATTAACTGTAAAATAAGAAACCAAATATCAGTATGTGATTCTTTAACTTTCATAGAGACATAGTTTATTATATACAGACTATAATAGCATAAAATAATTCAAATGGGCAGGTTGTTCTCATGCACTGTCCGTATGTATATCTTAAAAAAATAGTTTGTAACCGATGTAATCAGAAAGGCTTTGGTCACATGACCACTGTGCTGACATTAGTGAAGAATAAAGACAGGAAAGTCCATATAAGGAGGCTGGGGTGGTGGATGGGTCAAACAACACAGGACTTTTCCCCAGGAGAGCGGAGTTTGGAAACGTGTGAAACCAAGTGAACTTTGAGTTATTTTACCGAATGTCATCATCGTGTTTATTTTCCTAAACCTAATGTACCTTACTTAACTTCCCTAAACCTTATTTACACAACTTGCCTAAACTTAACCCACATAACTTACTAAGTGACGTTTTGTTAACGTAACAACGGCCAACAGTGCTTCTTTTCCTAAATCTAACCTATATAACTTTATGTTAAATTCCTGACGTGACAACGGCCAACCATGCTTCTTTTCTGAAAACTAACTTATGTAATTTTGCTTTAAGTTCATAACATGATGAGCCCCAACTGTTTTTCTTTTCCGAGACGTAACCTGCACCACTTAACGTTAAGCACGTAAAGTGACCACTGCATTCATGGGGCACTAGATATCACGCAAACCATTGAATGTGCATTTTTGTAAGACATCATAAGACATGTTGTTTGTGAATACATTGATTTCGAGTTATGGCTTTTAGTCTTTGTACCCAAATACCCAAATATTATCAGTGGCCCCATCTGGCCACCCCTCAGAAACTTCTGGGTCACCCCTGCATGCTGCAAAAGATTCAGAGAAAAATCACGTGACTTGTTATCTGATGCGCATATTAGTTAGAAATTCTTGTCCAGTTTCATTTCATGAGAGACATTTCAGTCTGCTCAAATCAACATGTTACACAATGCATGTGCAGTATGGGTATGTATCATCTGAAATGACCCAGTGTATGGGTAAAACTGTAATTCATGATGAAAAATGAAAAACAGAAAACGTAGAGATAAAGAATAAATTGTGTGTATTCCTTGTGGTCTTACTGCCCATATCTGTCATCGTCTGATAGAAAGAGTTGCAGTAAAAATTCTGGATAAGGTGCGTCTGGACAAGAGATCGCAAGCTCTTTTCGCCTCTGAAATCTCTTGCATGGAGAAGCTGGCTCACCCCAACATAGTGCGCCTGTATGAGGTGCTGGAGACGCTCAAGAGGCTCTACCTGGTGATGGAGTATGCCAGCGGAGGAGAGCTTTTCTCCCGGATCAGCACCAGGGGGCGCCTGTCAGACCTGGAGAGCAAACTCGTGTTTTCACAAATCCTGTCTGCAGTCAAACACATGGTGAGTCAACAGCAAACCTTCAGGTCCGCATTGTGAGATTCTTACTGCTGAACATTGAAACAGCAGAATGTTTTTTAAAGATACGGCATAATTTCAATTACTTTTATTGAATATCTTAGAGTTGTGAATCCAGGCAGTAACACTCAAGAATAACACTTGTTGTGTGATGTTGCATTTAAAGGTTCTCATACCTTAACCCTTTGAAAACTGAGCATATTGACGTGATTTCTGTCAAAAACATGGAAATAAGGCAATGATTAACTTAACAAGAAATGAACAAAAATTAGCAAGAAATCGAGAAATTGAAAGTTACTAAAAAAAATTAACTGAAATTAGCAAAAAGAATAAGTAAAATAGAGAAAAAAATAGAAATTCCCTGGAAAAAAGTGCTAAAATAAATATAATTAATATATACATATTTCTATGACCTAGTTTTAAATGTTGAATTATAATCATCATAAATATCACTTTCTTGATATTTTTTCCTGATTGTATGATAGTTCTTTCATAATGCTCTCTCATTTTCAGGTCATTTTCTTGTCTCCTCTTACCAGTTTTTTGAAGTTTGCTATTTTTTGCAAGCTACTGGTTGCATTTTTCCCCCCTTTTTTTTAATGAGTCAAACCAATGCATCTGGATGCTGCACATGAAAACTTAAGTAGATCGAAGTTTGAAAGGGTTAAATACAATGTGCGGGAGAGCTGATTAACTTTCTAATGCCTCCAATATTTCTCTCTTTTCACAGCATGATAATAACATAGTCCACAGGGACCTGAAGGCTGAGAACATCTTCTACACCAACACATACTGCATTAAAGTGGGTGACTTTGGTTTCAGCACGTCCTGCCGCCCCAATGACGTCCTTCACACGTTCTGTGGCTCTCCACCGTACGCAGCCCCTGAGCTGTTCAAAGAGAAAGGTTACATGGGTCAGTATGCAGATATTTGGGCGCTGGGTATCTTGCTTTATTTCATGGTGACCGCCACTATGCCCTTCAAAGCCACTAACACAAACAGGCTCAGGTCTTGTATCCTGCAGGGCTCCTATACCATTCCTCCTCATGTACCGCGACCATGCGGGGAGATCATAAAGGCCCTCCTGAGGCCGGTTCCTGCGGATCGCTTCACTATAGAGCAGATAATGGACAGCGACTGGATGAGAGGTATTGATTACCCCGAGGCTTACCTAGCTTGTAGCTCTACACCGCACCACCTGGTCGAGCCGTCCCACAGCCTCAGCTCAGATGAAATGAGTGCAAAGGCGGCGCTTGAGGATCTTGGCATCACCAAGGTTCACCTTCTCAACAACAGCCTTGACTTGAGAAGCCCCATTACTGGCGCTTACCGCATTTTGCTGCACCGCATCCAAAAAAGGCGGTCTGTGGAGGCTGTGGGCTACACCCAGATGAACACCAATGACACCGACCAGAACAGACTTGCATGGAGAGCAGGCTCAGATGGCGTGCTAGACAAACGCCACTCTGTGGTTTGTCTCATCATGTAGATTAATCTTTTAAATTATCATTTAATTTTTAGAGTCTTAAATGATCATTTGTATATCAATTACTCACCCCATGTTACCTTGAATGCATGAGAAAAACTTCATTTTTTGTGCATGCCTCCACACTGAGGGAGGGTGGGTGGGAGGGAAATGGGACTTTATAGAAACACAGGACTTTATAGTAGACTGGTGTTCGTGCACCAAAGTCTTTTTGCTTAGTCAAGCTGCTCCTGACCACAGCTTCATACTGAACACACAGACAATTAGGGATTGATACTGTTTATTTCATCGAACTCTTACAATGAGGGCCAATAGAGATATCTCCCGAAATGTGAAACTATTCCTTATTAATTTCTGCTTTTAGCAAGGCTAAGTGAGCAGAATCAGATCTTGAAAAGCTCTCGTGCCATGAAAGCATACTGATGACAAATGCTTTATTTCCATGTCACACTAATGGAAATCTCTGTGAATGAAAGTGTAGACCGCATGGCGCTCTGTGAGCACTTGGCACTCTTTTGTCCACTAACATAACATGCAAAGTTTTTACAGTGTGAGCTGCATTTAAACCAACTGAGCGTGAAGGAAATTTCACATGAGGGCTGACACTCAGAGAGTCCTGAAAATGTACTCGCTGGTACAAAACCTCTAATTAAATTAAGTAAATTAGTAAAGGATTGTTTATTTTTTGGTGCTATATAAAATAATAGATTTCATTAAGTTATAATTTTTCTTCCTTACCTATGTGTTTCAAAGAAAATACACAATCAATATTATACACATAATACTGTGAAAATTCCCAAAAATGTCCTTAAAGATCGTTTATACAAAGACAGATTTGTAGTTAATATCTGAAAGTGATTAAATTAGGTCCTTTTTATTACTTCTTCTGTCTAGTATTTCCTTATATTTCATCCATACCGTATACAGTAGGTTCCCCATATATATAGCAATCTTCTGTCCTATCTAATATGTGTGTGTGTGTGTGTGTGTGTGTGTGTGTGTGTGTGTATTTGCTTACATGTAAAGATCTTAATTTCAATCTTAAGATCAGATAAGAGATTTCTTGAAACTTCAGCTGAATTCAACATTGACCTCTAAAGACCTTTAAGAATGACAAACAGCTCTCTGTATTCATCGATGTTACACAATATTTCTGTCACATTCAACAATTCTTTATTATCCTGCAAATACAGTTTACTTCTCAAGGTGCAAGAACAGTTGACAGTCATGACAGTTTTTTGGGCTTAGATTAAACAGCACAAAGTATTATGGTAAAAAATATAATGTCATTTTCAGTAACTTTGTGGCGTGCGGTGCTTTACGACTGCTTTCATCAGTCTTTTTTTCTTTACCCTCTCCATGCTCTCAGAAGTCATGATTTATAATTTCAACTCTTAACTTGCACGGACTTCTGTTTACATGAATTTTCAAGTTTGTGAAGGTGGCAGAGATACAACGATTACAACAAAAAACAAGTCTGTGCTTTGACTTTACATATTTTCTGTTTTGTTCTTTGCACTCTGTTTCTGCTTAATCATCCCGTTTCCTGTAATTCATTCCACTTGTTTCAGTGTAAAGTGATTTCTTCACACTTTGTTTCCACCCCGTCTCATATTTTCCTCTAATGTTTTCTCCCCCCTTGATAAAAAAAAGGCTAAAATGTCTGATCATGATGTCAACCAGACATTTTTCTCTGCCCCAGCATGCAAAACTAAAGAACGCAGCACATTTGTCAGCACTGTTGTGATTTACACAAGCAGAAATTAAAGACTCAGCACCAAAATCTTTTTCATGCTGCAACCCAATTCTTTGACCTCTGATGGTGGTGCATCTATTAGTCACACTGCAGTTTTTGAATGTCCATCAATATTAAACAGGCTATTATTGTCTCAGTAATTACTATGTATTTGTCAGATTATCTATCACTTTTGCCTTTGGGCAATTTTGGCACACTTTAAAAACAAACTCCTCACCTGCGTGCATGAGGGATTGTCTGCTTTTTAATAGTGATTGCCCTACTTAAAATCTTTCTTTTAACGTCACTCTCTCCACCTTTTATTCATGTGTCCATTAGCTGAGAAGCTGTGCTCATACCTTTCCTTTAATCAACAAACATCAGATAATCAACACACTGAAACGCACAGGCCTGTGCTATCTGATGATGTTGCTATTGAAGTAAACACAGTGTGTAAGATGAAGCCCCCCTGAGTTTGTGGAAGTCATAAATCTCCACAGACAGCGCAGTCAAACATGATGCGTTAGTCATAGTGAGATTTTATCAGCTGCATGTCCCAGCAGTTCTTGTGAATACCCCCAGAGACGTGAGAGTAATGCACAGAGATCAGTGAGTAAATCCAGCACTGTGTCAGATCAGATACTGCTGGTTGTAAATCAGAAAGTTGCACTCTTGTTGAAGTTTTACATTTGTCTGCCTTCGTTCTGCAGATCTTTGCACTACAGTTGCAATCAGAATATTTCAGTCTTGGGATTTTTCAGTTTGTTAGTTGTTTGATCTAATTAGTCTGCATCCTTTGCAAAGAAAATCAACTGCAGTCAAAGTATTAATGGATGTGAAAGTTAAGACAAGATTAGGACATAAGGGACATAGCACCATATTCTGGGCCCTATGCAGCCTCCGTGTATGAGTTCATGAATGTGCTGGTCTTTTTTTACTGCAGTAATCTGCAATAGAAACTGTGGCACTTTTTGTGATGAAGTGTGTGTTATCTTTTTCAACTTTTGTTAAGTTAAATACAGCCAGAATAAAGTAAGTTTAACGATGATAACGTCAAGTGACGAGGGAGAGTTTTATGTTTTAGCAGCCTCATAAAGAAATATTAAAGTGAAGTCATGTGCAGACATATTATAGCTCAACATTTAAACTGTTACTGCTGTATGCCTGTTGTTTACATAGTATTAGACCACACAGTTTGCAGGAGGATTATTTTCCTCGTATAATTTAACTCTTCACAAAATCGTACAAGCAAGGATGGAGTGTCAACTCTCCTTTTTTTCCTCAAATAATGTCCCCTGCAGTGTTGAAGATTGCTTTTAACATGTAATGGGTTGCAGATCACTAATTAAACTGTTAAAAATGTTTAAAAGTAAAACATAAAAATGAAAAATGTCTGGAAATTGGCTCTGCCTAATAAAGGCATTCCTGCACAATGAAAAGAGGCAAACTGACAGAATGAACGTTATATTTTACATAAAACGTCTGACTGAAAAGAATATTTTCAGATGTAACCACTTTATAATGACCTATGTTTATGTTAGTAACTGTAATTTACATTTTTTTTCTCTCAGTAACTGATTACAGTCACATTTAAATTTTAATTTATTGACGCAGTAGAACTTACTTCCAGATGCTGGTTGCCTGTTAAAAGAATAATACAGTATAAAAATTGTTTAAAGGAGCAGTATGTAGGATTTAGTGATGAGATTTCTGCCAATATACACACTGCACCTTTAGATTCAAATAAGTTGGAATAAAGTATAAGCGGCTCAGGAGGAAAACACTATATTAAAACATTTATATAATCATAAACTTTTAGGCACTGAGTGGAAAGTGATAAGCAAGTTTATTGTAGTAATGCTTTTATGGGAACACAATAAAAACTATACAAAAAAAATGTGCGAAACGTCATACATTTAAACTACTTAGAGTTTCTTCTTTTCTTTGACACACATTCCAGACAGACATTTACATTCAGCAGTTTGCATATAAACAAGTATTTGACAGACATTCAGATGCATGAAATACTAAATATTATATATTATTCTCATTTACAATCCATCACCATTAATTAACAGCTTATTGAATATACCTCGTGCCTTGAAAGGTAAGAAAATGGTTATGAATATTCTCATTCAAGCAGCCATGCTATTGAAGGCTTTTATATCTTGTGTGTGGTCAGCATTATCAGCAGTCCAACCCTGCAACAGCAAAGTACTGTTCTGCCCAAACTTTGACCTTAATCTTAGTGCAGAGTGAAAGCGAAAGTAATCATACATGATTTCTTAGCCAGCCTCCTCAATTGGCTTCCAGTAAGACGCCATAAAAACCTCTATAAAAAAGCATGTTGCTTAATGATACGATTTGGCAGATGGAGGTGAGATGAACGGGGGCGACTGTAGCAGGCGGGCACCCTCAGTCTCTGTTTGGCCGTCGCTGCTGTGAGGAGAAAAGAGATTATTTTAAAGATAAAATACTTTCAAAAATCACGTGCCATTTCTGTTGATTCCAGAGTAGCATCAAGTGTTATTTACATGCACAACAATATCTTTTTGAAACTGGTTTTTTTGTACACATTTCAGTGGTTTAAGTGACTGCAAAGGGCATCTGATTGCAGCACATAAAAACTAATGTCAGTTGAGGTTTCAAACGGTTAAAAAATGTCTCCAGTGATCACCCACCTTGTTGGATTTCTTTGGGCCCTTTTTGTTTGTCTTCTCATCAACCTTCTTCATCAGGTTGGTGACCCACCTCTCTCTGGGGTCTGTGCAAAACTCACGGCCCCTCCTCATTGTGAAGCTAGAGGATTATTGATGCAAACAGATGCTTATTTCTAGCAGCAAAACTAATACTAATAGTAAAACTTATATTACAATAAGCAACATTAACAGACAGGTTGAGGCAGTTAAAGTCAGTTTTCAGTGGATGTTCTCTGTGCACGTGTACTTACATTACAGCAGGAATGTTGCAGCCTCCATCTGTCATCTGCCATCTGTACTCCACTGCATGTTTTTGAATGCTCGGGTTCAGTTTTTTCACATATTTCAAGCAGCAGTCGTCATAGGACGCTAAAGAGTTAAAAACCCAGAAAAGTCAGAAATCACCACATTACACCGCTGTACAGTACAATCGATTTTGCATAACATTACATGCAAAACAGTCAAATGAATTAATCAAAAGGTTATTGACACAATCAGAGAATGCAAAAGGTCCTGAGTAAGGTAATAAGTAAACAGTGAGGCCACATCTGCAGGTACTGAGGCAATAAACACGCCTCATTGACCCTGTTTTTATCTTTGCTGTATGTCAGATGTGACACCACTGCAGATGCTCTTTTAGAAGGTCTTACTTTGTGCCAGTGTAAAGTAGAGGCAGGACAGGCTCAGGAAGAAGAACGGCGTGTTGAACCGCATGATGCCGTCTGTTGTAGCTCTGAAAGAAGCCAAGATGGACACAAAGG
This sequence comes from Plectropomus leopardus, assembly GCF_008729295.1. Taxonomy (NCBI): domain Eukaryota; kingdom Metazoa; phylum Chordata; class Actinopteri; order Perciformes; family Serranidae; genus Plectropomus; species Plectropomus leopardus. The sequence continues at coordinate 6,411,032 of NC_056474.1, read as the reverse complement.
GTTTCAGTGTTTACCTGCAATCAGCCTTATCACTCCTGTCATTACTGAGCCTCCCACACCTTCATAGGCGAAACCTTGAACCTTGAACAAACATTTCACATCGGCTTTCTTTATGGATGTATTCAAGTGTGTGCAAATATGTTTCTGACAGCTTTGACTTGTTTAACTCTATTAGTCTCAACTGTTTAACAAATCTCTTTCTCTTTGAGTCTCTTTGCATTAAAAGACATTTTGACACCTGTTGAATAAAGTAATCATAGTTCTAAAACATTAATGAATCTTGTCTTTTAAAGTCTTTAAGTAATGATTGATGAAATAATGTCAATGATTTTGATGTGATGATGAAAAGCAAATCCAGATCTGTTTACTGAATCTGTGCTCCACATACAAATATGTTCAATTAATAACATTAACATACCCAGAGATTGCAAAATAGTTTGCTTTTTGGCTAAATCTGACACCTTTACATGATTAGATTTAAATTAAAGAGTGCTTTCATTCCAAAAGTAAAGAGCAACCCCCCCAAAAGTGCTACAAATTGTATAAATGTTATTGAATCTTACCTTTTAGAATACTAACAACCATAACAAAACATTGAAGATCCAGGTTAAAACAGTGCAGTGTCTCTTTTGAAATTAGGATGACAGGTTACTCACCTCTTAAGCTCCTGATCTATTTTCTTGCTCTCTACTTGTGTCTGTGCAGATGAGGCGAGGCACGCTGTCTTATAAAGGACCCGTGGCACTTTGCCGGGATCATATTTCCATAAACGCAACTCACCTTTGCACTTCGACTCATCTTTCTGTCTTTCTTTCCTTCTTTTTTTCTGAGCTGTGTTTGTTCTTTATCAGCATGTTCCCCCAACCCCATTTTGCTGAAAGGGAACTCAAAATACTTGTGATTTAAATAAAAGTGCAGCTGCAGTAGAAAATCTGAGCCTTGAATTTGTCAAGTAGCTAGAAATTCTCAGCACGTGTGTATATCGGGGTCTAAGGTATTATTTCTTTTTGTCTGCATTTAGATTTTAAAAGAGGAATCACATCTTACCATAGAATTAACTCCTGTGTTGCCTGGGGTTGTTGTTTTTGGAGTCTGGCCTGTTAAACTCTTAAAGGTTTTAACATCCCCTCACGCTGACAGTTACATATAAAGAAATACTCAGTCTTCCACAATGACTGTTGAATGAAGGTGTTTGATGTCCTTTTTCTTGCATAACTTGTTCTCAACTTGTATCCAAAAAGTTCTTAGTAAATCCGTGTACTTAAGAACAGCATTAAACACAGAGGTTGGGCAAGAGACTTGGACAATTGAATTTTTGTTCTAGGATGTAACTGTTGAATGTTATCTTCCCCAAATCCTCAGATTCATATAGTCTCAACATCAGTTACTAATATCTTCTTGTCAGTCCAGTCACCAGATGAAAATGTTGGCATCGTATGTTTGTGCAAACAAGGAATAATTATATTTCCATGCAACGTATCAGTATCTCTAAAGTGACGTATTCTATGAGCTGACTTTGTCATCGGGAGATGGAGAGGACGGTGAATGGCTTGTCACCTATTGTGATGCATGCCAGGCTGCAGACCACTGCAGACTATTGTTCAAGGCCAAAAAAAAAAACCCCAACAAACTACCTGTGATGTAGTGAGTCATTGCTGTGTTACTAGCATTTTTAAGCACCCAGCATGTGTCTATGTATAGTGACCTGTCACTATTTTCCCTGTGGGGATAGTGTTGCGAAAAGTGATTGTTTTGTACAAAGACATTGCTGCTTTGCTGCTGATTGCGCCCCTAGAACTTTTTTGTGCCTAAACTAAGATCAGTGCTGTCAAAAATTGTGCTAAATACTCCTGACAAATGTCCAGAGGGACCGAAATGGTAATATAACCAATAAACTGCAGTGTGGCCAGTGTGCGAGATCTTCTGTTCAAGACATTTGATAATTCTAAAAAATAAAGTGTGTGTGTTTTGTGTGTTTGGGTGTTTGAGATATAAACCGTTAAGCGCTTTGGATGAAAGTGCAGTCTAAATGAAGTCCATGTACTGTTCTTTTTTCACAAACTGATCAATTAGGTGGTTGATACTCATACTGTGAGCATCAGAACACAATTCCCTTTTATTATATACAAAAAAAAAATGACCAATAAAAGTTTATTTGTAATATCAAGACCATCAAACTTTTAAATTGCAGATAAAAACAAACGTCTAATTCCAGGCTTGTTGAGAGCAGTCCCTAGACTGTGGCCCCTGAGTATGCACCATAGTTCAACTAGTCCCTTTAAAATGAGGCCCTCGCAACGCAAAAATGATGATTATCACAATTTCAGTCTGTAAATTTCCCGTGAAATCATTTCCAAGCTCCATTTACTAACATGAGGCATATCCATCATGCACACGGAGATGACATCCTGCCTATGGGTGTTATTTTATGGCTGTTTATTTCGCTTTTATGCATTATTTTTATGCTGAGATAATTTGTGTTTACTGTCTGTGGTTAGCTTTTTGAGTGTGACACTGCATATCATTTAGAGAACATTAGTTGATGCACAGTATAGAGGTGAAAGTGTTGCCGTTTCTCATTTACTTTTAATTGTGTTTGGAAATCCCCAACAGATGGCACACAGTATCCGGCCATAAAAGCTGTATCTCAGAATCAATAAAGCTCGCTTGAACTGCCCCTGAAAATCAAACGGACTGCTTTAACCCTCAGAGCTGACGGGAAAGAGGAAGTGTCAATGTTAGTCACTGTATCTTAAAGTCATTAATGCACTTCTATCTAAAATTAATGGCCTATGAGTTAACTGTATGTGTCCAATACCACTATTAAGAACAATATAGAAATTATATAAATGAAGCAATCAGACACTTTTGGTTGCTGTTCGTACACGAACCAAAAAAGTGTGTGGTTGAGGAAATACATTGTGTATTACGTTAATAAAACAACAGTTGATCACCTCAGTCATGCTTGTCGATATTCTCAGCAAAGCTTGACTCTGATGCATGAGACATCCGTTGTTTACAATAAGACATGAAGCATCCATCCTTTAGTCAAATTGTGATCTGACAGTGGGGAAGCTTTGCATTAAAAACACCTGTCAGCACTGCCACATCGCGTGTCCGCCCAAAAATCTCCTGCTGCAGCATTTGCCTCACAGGGATTTTCTGTTGAACGTTGTGTGACAGGTATTAATGAGCCTTGTGTGCCTGAGTGGTCATCGGATAGTGCTGTTCACTCTTTGTACTTTTACTCACATCTAAACACCCAATGAGGCGTTCATGAACCTGCCCCTCTCATTTCCTTTGCCTGCAGGATAATAGTGTTCATTTGTTTACAACACTTCTACTCCAGAGCACACGACTGTGCAATGTGTCGAATACTGAAATAATCTGAATTTTCTCTCTCTTCCCAGTTGCCACCCAGGCATTAAAGCTGTTATGAAATTTAGTTTTCTGCGATTTATTCTCTAATCGCCTCAGTCCCTTTGTGCAATTCTAGTCTTGCTCCTTGCAAGGTGTGTGGGTTCAACAACAATACAAAATGAAATAATGTTTCATGGCAAAACAACACGTAACTTCAACACAATAAAAATATACTTAAGAGTTGGCAGTGGTTATCTCTATTCCTGTTTGCGATTGCATACTCAAAATATCCTGATGGATTAATAGCATTCAATATTTGTCAGGAGATGATGGTCTACTGCCAAAGGTACTTGGACTCAGGCCGTGCAATGATACAGTGTGCTGTCTTCAGCATTCCTTACAGACAATATGATATGTTGTTTTATTATTTCACCGTTGCTATCGTTTTGCACGCATACAAGAAAAGACCTTCAGTGTATGAGAAACTTTACTTCGGCGCATAGAACAAAACAAAAACTGCAGCAGAGACGAGGACAAAGCTGTCTCACGTGCTGTAGACTGTAAAATGATATTGATTTAACACCATTTTACATCCACAAGCAAACTCTGAACTCCCACATGAAAGTCGGTTGTTTGTGGGACCCCTCCACCTCCCCACCATAAAAGGGCACTCGTGCACCTTAGTTGTTACCAACAGCGTTATTACCTGACACTGTTAGTGTTTGATGCACACGGGACCGTTCTTTACTGATGCCATCTGATGCATGTGGATGCACCTGGTGCCGTTTGGCTTTCTGCTAGCATATGATAGCGACCCCACGTCTGTCTGAGCATGTTCTCATCTGATGCTATCCAGCACCGTTCCAGTTGGACAGGGAAGGTGGCTTTTGGTGTCACGTTCGTATGCTGAAAGCACTGACAGAGCGGCACTATTTGATGAGTTTGGAGTGGGAACGGGTATGTGTTTCCCACTGGCTAGCTAATAACCACAGCTCTATATTATACTCATATGGCAGCTAGTGCAGAAGTGTAACGCTCCCCTTCTTTGGGGGGAGTTTTTCCTTAGTTGATGTGAAGGTCTAAGGACAGAGGCATGTCGAATGCTGTAAAGCCCTCTGATAATTGTAATAATGGCCTTTATAAATAAAACTGACATGACTTTACTAGAGCTGGTATTGTTAATAACATCTTGGTTTTCCAGCATGTTAAACTGAAACTAGGTCAACTCAGGTGTGACCTAATTTCCAGCTCTGACCTCCGAGGTAAAAGAAACAACATTACTGACCCAGCTCATCTTGGCTTGCCTGGTCTAGATCTTATTTTGATTCAGTGAAGTGGTGATGTGCTTATACAAACTGAGGAGGCAAGTTTCAACATCCTGAAAGATCATCAGCATCATCAGATTATCTCTAAACCACAAGTCTTAGAATAACTTTTTTAAAAAATCAAAATCTTGTGCCCTTGAAGTGCTTGCACAAAAGGCCTCTCCATCTCAAAGTCCAAGGCTGAATTTTGGTGCCAGGACATCTCTGCTGCTCAAACCTTTTCACCTTTACATGCACATTGCAAGTGAAGTAGAAGAAATCCCTTCTCTGCTTCTCCAAATATACATTTTTTCAAAAGTATTTCCCAAAAGCAGTTTTATTTGGTATATGGGTGGAATGGTGGTGCAGTGGTTAGCACTGTGACTTCACAGCGCTAACCACTGTACCACCAGTTCTGGGTTCAAACCTGGGCTTGGGGTCTTCTGTGTAGAGTTTGCATGTTCTTCCCATGTTTGTGGAAGTTGTTGTATGGTTTTATTTAGGTTCTCTGGCTTCCACTCACAGTCCAGAGACATGCATGTGTTTATGCTGTTTGTCTTAATGTGTCAGACCTGTGATAGTCTTGTGGCCTGTTTGGGGTGCAGCCCGACTTTCACCCGCTGTCAGTTGGAATAGGCTTCATGTCCAGTGCCAACATTTAGTTCCAGGAAGTAGTGTTCCCTTTATGTAACAGTGGTTAAACTAAGGGTGAGGGGGTTGGGGTGGTGGATGGAGGTGTTAAGGACTTTTGTATAGGAGACTGGAGTTCTTGTACTTTCACAGACCTGCAATAATATTGGCCTTTTTATATCTCCACGCTGCAGATAGCCATGGCTAGAAGCATTATAATTCCATGTTTTACAATTGTCCATCCAATTTTTGTGATTGCAATATCTCAAAAAATGTCTCAATGAAATTTCTTCAAATTTGGCACAAATGTACACTTGGACTCAAGAGTTAAGTGATTAGATTTTCGTTGTCAAAGGTCAGGGTCAGTGAAACCTCATCCATCTTATTCTCATGAATGTGATTTCTTTAAGAAGGGAATTTCTTCAAATTTGGCACAAATGTCCAATTAACTGATTAGTTTTAACTGGCCATGGTGACATGTGTTCATCCCATTCTTGTGAACAAAATATCTTAAGTATAAACACGTTTAGGGATTTTTTTTCACATTTGGCACAAACATCTATTTGGACCCTGATAAGATCTTGGTTTTCAAAAGCCAAGGTCACTGTAACCTCTCTAAATTCTCATGAACGTGATATCTCAAGAACAGCTTGAGAAAATGATTCAAATTTGGCGCAAACATACACTTTGACTCAACAAAATTTTGATTCGATTTTGGTGGTCAAAGTCCAAGGTCACTGTCACCTTGCGTCTGTCTAATTCCCATGAACGTAATATCTTGAGAACCCCTTGAATTGAATTTTTCACCTTTGGCATAAATATCTACATGAACTACTTGGTTTTGTTCACTAAGAATAATCCTTGGCACATGTTTAAAAAACTGACATTTTTTCCAATGAAATTCCCCTGGGTTTTATCTTCAGGTGTTAGTTTACAATCACCTTTAAAAAAGAAGTCTCTTACGTAATGGAGTAAGTCTGAGGTGGCCTTATTGCTCTTATAAGCAGCACGTTATTACACACATACTGAACACATCAGGAGCTGTGACCAATTACACCTGAGGCACTTTTTGCACTTACAAAGGGTTTTTTTTCCTTAAGTCTAAATTCTTAGTTGTGTTGTACGTCGCTTTGGATAAAAGCGTCTGCTAAATGAAATTGTAGAATTTTGTCAGGCACAACAAAAATGCACAAACATTTAGCTGGAGTATAATTAGAGTTTAGTCAGAGGTAAGCTCCCTGGCCGGCCACCAATAAAAATGTTGACTTACAGATTTACAGTGGACATTGGATGGCGGCTACGCTGATGGATAAGAAAAGAAATGAAACTGTCATGGCTCGAAGCACAAGCCAAGCTCCCTTGACAGATGGGGGCTTTTGTGGCAAACAGCATAAACACATGCAGTGGCTTGTTTGAGTTGTGCCTGAAGGGAAATTTGAAGTATGATTCTTGCTGAAAACTTTTGGTCGGTATTGTGCAATGAAAACTCTTATGAAATGTGCTCTATTCAGTGCTCAATAACTATAATTGAACTGACAACACAAACAACTGGTGTGTGTTTATGTCTGTGCTTTGTTTGTCCAGTGTTTTCTGCCCAACTCCTGTTTCTATATCTGGTACTGGGTCACTTTCTAATGAAAACATTTCATATATGTTTGTGTAGGAGCTTTTGCTTCAACCCTTCTACTACAGCAAAGAAAATACTTATGAGAGAGAGAGCGACAGAGAGAGGGAGAGAAAGAAAGAGAGCGAGAGAGTGAAAATTAATGTGGTTAATTCTTCACCAGAGAGTAGCTAATCATTGCTTTAATCCCATTATCTCAAGACAACCAAATAATTATCTCTTTATGTCCAAATAACAATGTAATTTCCTATTGTTAGCAGGTTAATTGTCTTGTTATCTCTGGTAAGAGAAAAAAGTCTCCAAGGTTTCTTACAATTACAGAAGATGATTTAGGGAGTTTAGAATAATGAAAATACGATACGGGAAACTATGACAGTAGTCGGATTTAATCAATATTTGTAAAAGTGCATATAGCTGGATTTACAAATGTTGTGACAATTGCAGTCAGCTAAGAACCCACAACCAAGTTAAAGGTCCAGTGTGCATTGTGTTGAATTGCGTTTAATTGAGTTGAGTTGAGTTGTGTGGTGTGGTGTGGTGTTGCATTGTGTTAAGCTGTATTTTGGTGTGTTGGGTTTTGCTGAGTTGTGTGATGTTGTGTTGTGTTGAGTTGCGCTGAATTGCCTTGTTTTGTGTTGTGTCTATATGTGTTTTGGCGAGTTGTGTTGTACTGAAATGTGTTATGTTGTGTTGTTATGTTATGTTGTGTTGTGTTGTGTTGTGTTGTGTTGTATTATGTTATTTAGGGAACATCCGATACAATGATTCACAACACTTGTAAGATATTTCCTGTTGACACCCTTAAAGATATGCTGTCTTGGGTTTAAATATTTGCTCACTGAATAGCTTTGTTGAGGTGTTTGACCCAGAGATGATTCATAAAATCATGTTGACTGTCTTTGGATAATGAAGGCTTACCCCCAGCTTTAATTGTTGTTGCCCTCTGGTGGCGGATAATGGGAACTGCTTCGGCCTTACATGAGAAAAGGACACATGCAAAGCAGCAGATCGTTTCACAACTCAAAGCTGTAAAAACATTCACATGAAAAAAAAAAAGCTGGATTAGACAAACATTTCAGGCAATAACGTCCAGAGAAAACTACCTGAAATATGCCAAACTTTGAATCCATGCTTGCTTTTGTAAATGTGTAAGCATGTGACACTCCTGGGTTTGATCAATGCAGAGTGGCTTTTCTGTGTTTACATCTGTGAGAACCAATCCGCACTGCAGAAGAGCTGATGACTCACAGCATAGTAAATGTAGCCTCCATAAAATGCATGCAATGCATGAAAGCTGGTGTAAACAATGCTTGTTTCAAAACATTCAAAAGGGAGGAAATGTGTTCAAGATGATAGTTAGACCTCAAGGACACAAAGTGTTGTGATGGGAACGCTGACAATTAAAAAAAAAGAAAAGAAAGTCTGTTTAGTGAAATTACTCACTCTTGAATTTCTGCAGACCATTTGCCAAAGTTTAGATGTTTGCCTTGATTGAGATTCTTGTCATTTATTTCCATAATAAACACAGTATTAATCATCATGTCTGTTTTTATCAAAGGCCCAGCTCTCCAGTTCGAACCCATTAACTTTCTCACTCTGAGGAGCGCCACCCTGAATATAAAGGTAAGCATGATGACACACAATCTGAATTCATGAAATGTGAGCGATGCCATGTTTGTTTACCTCCACATTATTGGCAGTCATAGTAAATACCAAAACTTTGTGTATAGTAACACTTCAGAAGAAGAATGTAGAGTGATGATACTATATTTATGGCCCATGGGCTAAATTTGGCCCCTGATAGGGTGTCAGGGGGCCACCCAACATTTTCTAATTCACAAAAGAAATAAAATGATTCACACTGGGAATTGTTTTTGTACTTACATAAAGTGCCAGAATGCATAAGAAAACATCAAAATAGAATTAAAAAATAAGATGTCAGTGAGGGATCTCCCACACCCCGCAACAGAGGTCCTTCTAAACCCCTAATGTCTTACAATCCCAGAATTGTCCAAAAATCCTAGAAAACTCCTAAAATCCGAGAAATGTCCTACAATCCTGGAAATGTCCCAAAATGATAAGAATGTCCTAAAACACGAGAAAAGTCCTAGAATCTGAGAAATGTTCTAAAAAATAAATTTTAAAAAATATGCTATGTCCTATAATCCTATAAATGTCCTAAAATTCTGGACCCATCCTAAAATCCTAGCAGCGTCCTAAAATCCTAAAAACGTACTAAAATCCTGGAAACACATATGCGGCTGCTGCGACTGGCCCCTGACCTCCTGTCATTTTGAAAAATGGCCCCAAGCAAAGCAAGTTGCGTAAATAGAGCTATTGCTGCAACTGGAAACAAGAATAAAAAAATAATAATGTTTCAAGAAAAAAAAAGCATATTCAAGATTAGACTATTCCTCAGTGTGGGAAGAGTTTGTGAAGAAACCAAAGTGAGAGCCATTCGTCTGCAGTTGTGTCCTTTTTACAGTGTATGAATCTATTACTTTATGACTTATCTCTGACTCACCTTTGCTGTTGACTCACCTTCCCTCCTGTCACATCTGACTTGGAGTATTTATCTTTGCTGCAGAAGCTTAAGTTTTTGTTTTTGTCAATAATGTCCTGAAGCGAGGCCTCCAAAAACCTGTTATCCCTCAGGAACCTCTCTGGAGGTTGTTATGCTGTTGTTTCACTCCGGACTTCTTTAATCTTTTTAATGTAGATACTTTTGCTCCTGCGCCTTGAACACCTTGAGTGTCAAATCTCCTCCTGGCAATTTGTCTCATCCCTCAAGGCCTCAGTGACACTTTTTCTTTTTACATGAATCATCGTGACAGCAATGATGATGCCAGCAAAGCTATCTCCATGACAACTCAACATCCACTGGGGATGATCATGAGAAGTTGCCCAGAGTTTTGCTTTTTTCCTGTTAAACTACTTTTTCCAGGGTCATGAGAAAGTCGCCTTATTCACATGTTTATGCAGAGTTCTTGGGCCACTCAGCGCAACCGCATCATCGCTGAAAACACTTTTTTAGGACAAGAAAACCACCAAAAACTCTAAATACTACCTTACTTTAAATTTCTGCTATATTTCTATTCATAAAATGTGTTTCCACGAAAAATAATTTAGAAATTTGCACCTTCAAAGACATCGAGAACCCCTGCATTACTCATATGACATGTTTAGGTAAAATGGAACAATCGTGTTTGTTTGTTTTTTTAATTTAATTTTTATTTATAAATCAATTTATCAGTTTAGTCATTAATGTAATCATCCATGTAACCTGATTGTCAAAAAAAGATTGTCCACCTTTTCTGCCATGCTTTTCCTGTTCTCTCGCTGCCTGTTTTCTGGCACCACACAGTGGACGTTTGTGTTTAACAATTATGGTCAATTCTGGACTTTTGTGGCCTACATGTACTCAAAGCATCATCTTAGATAATTTTTAGGTGACAAAAATATTGCAAAGCATGCATTATTACAGAGTAGCTCAAAATCATTCAAATCAGGAATTTTTGGCAAGTTTTGGCACCTGGTAGCCTAAAAACATGCTTTGTTCTACTTTAGAAAATCGTCCCATTTTAGCTTAATTTTTTTTTGTCCCATTTTACCTGAATGCATGAAGCTCTCATGCAATATCATTTCCTATTAAAAATCTAAATTATTGTAAAATATTTTGATTGTAATTCAAACATTTAATAAAATGCAAAATCCTAGAATCAGCTGATATTGTTATAGACTTACCCTTATTATTTTAGCTGCAGTACTCTTATTACCAAACTAAGAAAATTAACATGGCTTTCCATGCAAGTTGTTGGACCAATAATTTTTGACTCTTTGCCCTGCCCATACTAGTAATCTCAAACCATAGACTGTAAATAAATTTATATAAAAATAAATAACAATATTATGTAAAATATAATATAATAATAAATAATAGTTATTTACAGTCTATGTCTTAAACTAATAAAAGTGATTGTCCAGTGCTTTACATGAAACAATCATGATTATTCCAATTTGGCTTTCTTTCTTTCAAAAACATGGGAAGGAGGCAATGAGCAACAAAAGAAGAAATAACTAAAAAATTTCGGGAAATTTAAAAAAAATAAAATAAATAGAAGAAAATGTGCCAAGTGGAAATTTAATTTTAAAAATAGGAAAAAAAGAGTTAAAACTCCCCCACAAAAAATGAAAAATGTGTTTAAAATTATAATAAATTTGTTACATAACTTGTAATCGTGATAATTAGCCTATGAATATATTTACCTTTGCTTTTTTCCCCTATAAATTCTCCCCTAGCTTTTTTTTTTAAAAGGAAATACTACTTATTTCTTGCAAATTGCGAAACGTTTATTACCAAGTTTTTCTCGTCAAAGGTGTCTGAAGCAACACAAGGAAAGAGAGGTTTGCTCGCGGTTAAACAACCCAAAATGTAAAACCTTATTTTTGTCCCTATTTCTACAGAGGCCTGAGGAGTTGCTGTAATAGTGGTTTAGACCATCCAAGCCAACTTTAAAGTTGTTCTTTGGGTCTGATTGAAACATGTGTTGCTTTGAAAACATAAACAAAGTGACAGCTATGGGCCGACTGTTTTTATGTGTGACTGACGGGCACAGGGGAGGGCAGGGGGGTCGCTCGCAGCATTAGTAAACGGTGGCAATGTGCTCCCTGCCACTGAAAACATCTCTGCCTCAGCCTGTGTTATCTGCGCGGTGGGTTGTGGGTGTGTGAGCGTCGAAGTAAAATGGCGGACTTGGCAAACGAAGGTGAGTAAGTGGCAGTATGAGAAAAACAATACAGCTACTGTGATGTTATAAACGGTGCCTATACATTGCCTGCATATTTTGTAACTGGAATGACGCTCTCTGGCCGCGTGTTAAAGGCGAGTTCGGGTGAGTTGTAGCTTCGCGGCGTTTAGAAGACTACAACGTTAGCAAGCAGGCTAACAATGCTAACGGCTGGGCTGCGGGTAATACCTGGAATGCCACGGAACGCCCTCGAACGCTGCCTGCCTTTAGCTGGCTTACCCCGTAACGCTAGCACCCGGCTATTTATAGGCAGTGTGTTTTGCCATTTGTGGGGTGTTAAAGATCCAACGTTGAGGTAAACTAAAGCTTGCTAGGCTAAATATGAATAATAGTGCTTGTAATAAAGGTAGCAGGATAATGCTGTAGGTGATTTGAAACGTTTAAAGCGCGACATCCTCCTTGTTTAATGGAGTTAGCGTTCAGTTGCAGGGTTGCTGTTCATTTAGGCGCGTAGAGAGAAAACGCCAGTTACAAGACAATGCTCTGGTGTTATCGCTGCTTCTGTTTTGTTCTCAGTTTATTCTGCTTATATCTGCTCGTTACTGTGTTGATATGTTGACTATTGGTGAGAATCGTTGCTTGTCAGGCGAGATGACTCATGCGGGATGGAGCGCATTAGCAAGCTAACTATAGCCTGTAAGCTAGGCTACGTTCGGGGCTTTGGGGAACAACCGGCGGCGCCGACTATTTCCTGGGACGGGTCAGATGGTGTAAATGCTAGCTGGTTAACATAAGCCGGGAGCATCTCGGGCTGCTTGGGTTTCTGCATTGAATATCAGTGCTGCATGCTGGAATTCGTACACTCATTAGTCAGTATAGCTGATTGCAAGCTGTAGAGAAATCCAAAGCTGGATGTTAATATAGGTCACACAATATTTTCTTGTTTCCTGCCATTAAACGCGTTCAATGCATAAATAGCTAGTATTAGCCATCAGAGGTTGTGTTTGAGACGGTGAATGTTGCTCCAGTAAACAATCACAGCAATGTGGTTTGTGCTTTTTGGTTATTACCGCGTGCATTTACGTCCCGGCAAGGCTCAAAACGATGCTACACCTGCTCAGTGTTACAGGCCCAATCCAGACAGAGGAAAACCTTTGTCTGCTAACGTTATAGGATTACACATCTGACAGAGGTTACAGTGTTAAGGTAGATGCGTTAAGTGGCCTAAAGTGACATCAATATCATTACCTTGCATGGCGGTTGTTATGCATGGTTACAGTATGGCAATATCTTACAGCAGCAACAATATCTTAAATGGTAATCTTAATAAAATTACCTTTTAGGTTGCAAAAGTAGTTATAGTTGCTGTCGGGCCCTGTTGAATCACTGGATCTTTGATGGCCCTGTGATACATTGATATTTACATCGACATTAATAAATATTATTTGGGATTATTTAGGTCAAATCAACACAATGTGGTAGTCCTAATAGGATTGCATGATTAACAGTAGGTATAGTATGACTGAGTCCTTTGCTTTTGACTGGCTGCTATTGACTGAAATTCAATCTTGTTCAGCATTATAGGAATGTATTTTTTCAGGTTGTTTTCACACTTTCTTACATTTATTCTTTGACATAGCTAAATCTGACATTTGAATACATTGTAAACAGTTGTGTCTTGCCTGCCTGGAAGCTTCACCAGAAGTATTTATTTAAAGGCAGGCAATGTAAGTTTTCAAACCATAACTTTTGTCTGCCATAAAATCTGTGAAATCTAATTTGTTTAAGTGCACTTCCACATATTTTGGATGAATTTTGGAGTCATATGCTAATGCCTGTGGTATCACTGAGCTTTTAAATTTGTTGTTTTTTGCTAGATAATTATGCTGATTAGTAATGGAAATGACATTTTAGCTTTATCGACAAGGGATGCAGGATATGTATACATAGGAACATTTTATCATTGTGTATTATTTTGCTAATGTTATTTTAACCAAAAAATAATGGCAATAATATGAAGCCAAACTGCTTGTGATACAGTAGGTGGCGGTACACCTGTAAAGTTGGTCAGTGTTCTTTGGAGCACTGACCACTTCCTTTTGGCGCCAGTGTTGAGCAATTGGGTGGTTCACACTGGATGCCGCATGGCCTCGAACTCTGTGGCAGGCTCATGACCTGCAGCAGTAATCTTGGCATCTGGTCTATTTTTTTCTGTGAGCTGTGAGAGTATCTGGCAGAAAAACACAATAATCTGATATGAACCACTGTTAACATTTCTGGGCACTTCCATGTGAAGTGTGAATTCGGTGTAAGCGGTTAGACACAGCACTTAAGGACTGATTCTGGGGCATAAGAACAAGCTAACACTGCAGCAAAAGCAGCAGCTCACACCCAACATGGAACCTGTAAACAGTCCCAACAAACTCACTCCAAAAGGCTCAGCTCTGTTGTTAAACCTATTGATAACCATTTGGTAACACTAGCTGTGTGGTGCTACAGTTAGCCCTGTCACTGTTTGTGTATGTGCAAGTGGACTCTCGCCGATTGTACCCTGCGTAGAGCCCATACATCTGCAGGAGAAGTTTTCTACTGTCTCTGCGGTGAGGTGGAGGGACTTTAATTTCTGTTTCATGTTGACATGTATTTTTGGACAGATTACATTGAAGTATTTTTATTTCAAACCTTGGGCAAAAATGCTCTTAAAAAACTAAATTATGTTTTTGTAAGCTTTTTGATCTACTTTACAAAATAAAAGATCTTTATTTGTGTTGTGTTAATACTAGTGATGTCAGTTAAATTTGTTTCATTAACTACGAGTTACAAACTTCAAAGATGTGAAAGTCATGGGTTATTGTATCAGTATCGGCCACGAGGAGCAGACAATAATCATTATTGGCTAAAAAAAAAAAAATCTATATCGTGCATCCATATTATCCACATTCATATTGTTGTCACTACTTTTAAGAGGAAAATCATAGCCAAGGGAGTGAGTAGTCATTTTTTTTCTTTAAAGAAGAATCAAACAGACAGGATTGTTGTACACTTATGAATTAGTGCTTGGATGACTAGCCCACATCTTCTCTTAACAGACAAGCCTGCCATAGCGCCCCCTGTGTTTGTTTTCCAAAAAGATAAAGCACAGAAGGTAAGTTTCTCTTTGTTTTTTTTGTATGTATTGAGGCTGAAGACGTCTTTTAGACACCGTTTAAAGTGATATTCTGGACAAAAGCACACATTACAGAAGAGTTATTGAGCTCTAATCTTTCCTAACATTTGCAGCGATCTGCGGATGGCTCAAGTGCAGAGGATGGAGAAGGTAAATCTAATTTCACAACGGGCCCCTTTCTTTGTTACAATTTTCTTTTTCATATATTAGTTGAACTAGAATGCGACTAATATTTCTTTTACATTTTTCAGATTCAGATAAAGACGAGGGAAGCTATTGCCCCCCTGTGAAAAGGGAAAGGACCTCATCGTTCCCACCCCCACATTCTGGTAAGGGCACGTGGTGACTAAGCAGAGCATTCGTTTTTTCTTGGTTTCTTGCTTGTGGTGTACACATTGATTTGTATGCTGAGTGCAATGCCTGTTCGCTACTTTGCAGTTCCCAAGAACAATGTATTCATGCCCTCAAGTTTCTGCCAGTCTCCAACTGGGAACTCTGACTCTGAGCCAGGTGAGGCATCTAGACCACAATTAGTTTCTCCTCATAGTTTAAAGGCCCCTTGCAGTACAAATTATAGTTTCAGACATGTCACTTTTTAACAATGTAAGGCAATAGATACAGTAAGTTGACTGTCAAATAATAACATTTGCCCAAACACTTTATATGTAAAAACCAAAAATTGAGCACGTGTTGATGTTTTCTCATGTTGTGCTATCAGTAGTTGCAAATAAGATGTTGAAATTTTGTGTATGCCCTGCCTACAAATGCACCCCATTCACTCTGACCAGCTCTAGTTAACTGGCATGTGGTAATTTTACTTCTGAGCTAGCCCTTCAGGTATCTGCCGTGGAGGTCAGATGTTATTCATGGATTGAGGAAAAGGTGCTGTAATAGGATGTTAAGCACAACCTCCTTAGACAGCCAAATTCCAGAGGCATGAGTGGACTTTTTTTCAGGAATGGGTTCAAATAAGTGAATGTACATGAAGGATTTTACTCTAAATTGCCTTTTTGATATCTAGTGTGAATCTAATAAAACGACTAAAACAGAAGAAGCTTGCTGTGCTTGATCAGTGCAGTCAAGCTGATCAGTTCAGGCTGGTTTGTTGCTTTCAGCTTCTGGTTGCGGTTATTATGGAAGAATTTGGTTCTCCTTTCTTTTTGTATATGGCAAAAAGAACAAGCAATATACCCAGCAGAGAGAGGTAGAGTCTTTTTGTTGCATTTGTCTTGTAGAACAATTGTCAGCATTAAATGAATTAGCTAAATCTCCAGTAACTCAGAGGAGGCTTCTTCATTGTGGGAACATTGTGACCTTGTAAGACCCGTGACCATGCTGGTACATAATGTAGTTCTGTTCTGCATTATGACTGTGTGAAATGCCAAGTTGAGTTTGGAAACGAGTACCAATCAAATTTGTGATGCAATATTGGAAAAAGTTGAGCTTGATATTGGTAACAGCAGAGGGTTTATTATTATGCGGTCCCAGAGTGTCATGCGCTGGTAGTTGGCTGCTGTTTGTGTAGTGTCACTCTCTGAACATGTCAGAGGAATGGCTTATGAGGGATTATGTGAAAGTTGTGTTATGTGTAGGTGGGCTAATGTGCCTCATTCTGTATAGACTTTACATATATAATGATTGTCCCAAGATAAGTTATTTTTTATGTCAGAGAAAGCCTTTCTTTCTCACTTAATATAACAACAGATTAAGTCTCAAGTTTGGTAGTACAAGATGGTAGGCTGGGTTAAGTTAGGTCCAAAACATGCATGTACAGAATGGGTTCAACTTGTGCAGACTATTTGCTAAGGTTTGGGATCCTCTGTTGGTCAAATCACAGTAGTCAGTAGCAGCATGCTGTTCACCATCTCTGACAGAATATTTATAATATATTAATATATTTATAATATTATTTATAGTTCACCATGTGCATTTTATTAGAGGGAGTATTGGAAAATGGAAACCATGCAGTGACTGAAATTATGACTGCAGTGGGACTTAAACATAAATGTATGTGTGTTTTTGTTATTTCTTTTAAAGTGTACATATTAACGCAGAGTTCCCACAGTCATGGAAAACCTGTAAAAGTCAAGGAATTTTTACAATCACATTTTCCAGGCCTGTAAAAGTAATGGAATTAGAAAATATTGTTATAGCAATCTTCCCTGAATAACCTTCCCCAAATGCGACATAACGGCAAATTAAATTTCTGTGGCTGTCGACGTAACGTTGCTGTAACATGGTGTCGATGTGACATTTTGTTTACCATCACGAACGCTTCTTCATTTTCTCCCTGTGCTCCGTCTCACGTGTCATGTGTGCTAGATGAAATTATGTTTGAATAGAGTTTGAATCTGTTATTTTTGAGAAATGGCAGGCAAGTGGAAAAAAAAGTGAAAAGTCATGGAAAATTTTGAAATTTTATCCATGAAAATGTGTGGGAACCTTGATAATATGTCTAATTCAATTTTTGCTTTGGATTTGATTGTTTGAATTCTAACCACAGGCTCAGTTGTATAGAGTTGGCGGGAGTAATTACACCAGTTAACACAGCTTTACAGAGAGGATGGAGCATCCACTTGAGTAAACAAACAGGGCATAATTAATCAGTGCTTTGAGCATATTGCATGAAGCACTTATTTGGAAGTGAAAACAAAGAACACACTAGAAATCGAACACTGATTGGCTGTAAAACTGCAAACTACAAGAGAATTACAGTAAGTGTGGCAGGTCCACTGTGCTGTTCAGGACATTTTGTTGTCGTAGCTTTTTTCCAGTTGTACAGCTGTGTCTAGTGCGCATCCATGTCCTAAAAATTATGCTGGTTAGAAAAATAGGAAAAAAGGCCCAGTTTGAAATTGTGTTAAAAATTAATGTTGACTAGACACAGAAATGTTCTCATAAATGAGGATGCCTTAGTACTTACTGCTTCCTGCTTTAGCTCTGATTAGGGCCGGGTCATGTCAGGCCAATAAAGCCACTGAGTAGGAGAGTCAGAGGCAGAAATAGATCAAAGGCCCTAGTGCTCTCCATATTACTGCACAGGAGTTGGATTGCAACACAACTCTTGAGGCTTTTCAAGGGTTTCTGTAGTAACGGGTCTGTGGTCAGAAAGGTGCAAAGACTGTAGGAACGTACCCTTTATAAGTTCCTGTGTGACTTTTGGATCTTTTTTCAATGTTTGCCTTCTCTTGTCTCACCAGAGGAGAAGCCTGTCGGATTCCGTTTAAAGCCACCAACTCTCATACATGGACAGGCACCAAGTTCAGGTTGGTGTTTGAGGTTGTGAGCTCTCTCTGTGAAATATTTTCTCACACTGACTTGATTGAAATGGAACAAAGACTTGAACCTGGACTTGCAGTCTTAGAAATGGAAATGATACATCTAGACTTGGAACATGTAGACACAGAACATCTTTTTGTGTTCAAAAACTATGAGACAAGTTGGCTCTGTTGCAGGCGTCCCAAGTCAGAAACCCAAGGAGCAGCAACGCAGCGTCCTCCGCCCTGCAGTTCTCCAGGCGCCGCCCTCTAAATCACATATAGAGTCCAGTAAGTGCAGCTTGGAGTCACCTGCACACATCAGTCGATAAATCATTCTCAAATTTTGACAAATTCACATTCACAGTCTTACGCTCTTCTGTAAATGAGCTACAGTTTAATAGAGACAGACTAGTTTTTTTTTCGTGTGATTAAAACGTTCGTAATAATTTTTTTTCAAACGCAAGCCACTCAATGCAACTTTCACACCAGCAACATAATTTTGCAGAGCGAAATCTAGGTAAATTTTTCCAATGTTTCACTTCCGACGGGCACACATTCGACCAATCAAAATGCTCGTTATTGCCACGTCACACTCAAAACATTCAATAAGTTGGACCGGTTGATCGTTTCTATTTCACAAAACCCAGTTTTGTAGGATAAAAAGGAAACCCATTATAAAGACAACATGTAGGGTCTGTATCCTGTGCTAAGTGGTTTTTGTCTTTAATATGATATTGTGTAAAAGATCGAGACTGGCAACAGACAACCCAACTCCTGTCCAATAATATGAATGAACCAAACTCGCTGAAGCTGTTGACAAACAAACAAGACTTTATTCAAATGATACATTTAAAAACAAAGTATGGCCTAACCTCAGACATACGGCTAACAGTCGTATGTCAGTCGCCTCTCTGAAATTGCTCCTCTGCCTCTTCAGTCTTGGAGCCAGCTGCTGCAGCAGTATTTCAAATTGTCTGAC
The DNA here is from genome assembly GCF_008729295.1 of Plectropomus leopardus. Lineage (NCBI taxonomy): Eukaryota > Metazoa > Chordata > Actinopteri > Perciformes > Serranidae > Plectropomus > Plectropomus leopardus. The sequence continues at coordinate 6,391,961 of NC_056474.1, read as the reverse complement.
AGACATCCTGAAGTAGGTCCTGAAGCGGCTGTGGTACAGTTTCAGCTCCTGAACCAAACTGTGGAACTCACCAAGTTCTCCTCTCTTTTCCAGAATTGGATGAACATTTCGTTTTTGTCTCTTGTTAGTTAGCACCGGGTCATCATCACTTGATGTTGAGTCCATTTTTATTTACCCGGCGCAATGTTTTTCAGAATTTAAATTAATTTATTTATAAAATCACGTAGCCCTGTATGAATAGACATTCGCCTTTAAATTAAACGTAGTTTTGTGCCGTTTATTTGCGTCGCCCCTGCTCTGCAAAACCCTTTAATCTGCCTTCTACCTTAAATATCTTAAATACCTTAAATATAATATCTTTGTCTCATAATTCATTCAATGTGCATAGTGTGTTGCCGTCATGTTTCTCACAGCCTAAATTTTGTTTCAGACTGTAAAAACATTATAAATGATCTTTGTCCTCTCTGTTTGTTCCTTTAGATTCCACTTGTGGAACCAACGGTGTGAAAAAGTCATCAGATGGGGCATCTGCGACCCAGTCCCTCTTCCTGAACAACACAGAGCACTCAGCCAGCCTGGCAAAGTCGCAGGTGAGGAGCTGGTTAATGGTATTGATAAACAATGCCCGTCAGTTCTGCACAGGCTCTGTTTGATGAAAGAAAGTGTGGGAAGTTCATTTACAGAAGAGCTAAAGATTTGTGATTATTTCCGTGCTCCTCTGCAGTGAGGAAGTGTGTTTGATATTCTTAAAAAGTTACGCAATTGTTATATATCAGAAGATTCACTATTTTGCAAGTAAAAGTAAAGTTGCTTTGAGCATTGTTGAACGCATTGTTGTAGAACTCACATTGTGTATGTGTGTGTTTTTTTTTTCTTTTTTAAAGACAATAGTTAAGATGACCCTGGTGCTTTTTTGGTTCCCATTTTAGAAACATGAAAATGAGGAAGATGGAGCAAGTGGTAACAAAGACGGAGACGAAAGAGAGAAGAAGGAGACAGATGTAGCAATATCTTTTGTGTTTGGTCAGAATATCAAAGACAGAGCAAAGGTGAGTTGTTTTCCCTCGTCTTTTTCTAACGAACAGCGAGCGTGCAAACTTGAGGTGGGAATGTGTGTCAGCAAAAACAGATACGCACAGTCGAATGTGGTTGACAGTGGAGGGTTTTTACGCGTTTGAGAGGATGATCTCAATAATGAGTTGCCGTGGTAAGGTCTACATTTTATGTTCAGACTTTTCAGCATTTTTATTCTGATACTATGTAAAGGGTCTCAGTTCCCTCTCCTAAAGAATTTCCTGTAGTGTTTTGTGACTCCAGTTCCTGATAAGAGGTGCATTTCCTGTGTTACTTTGTAGTGTCGGATATTTTCCTTGATAATTTTGTGGTCAGTCTGGATCTATTGTGGCAGGAATGTTTTGACGAGATTTTGGAAATGGTAACTCATTTCCTATGCTACACGTGAGTCAGGAATTTTATTGATGTTGATTTCTAAAGGTTTTTAGGTGTTTTATGAGCCCTTTTACAGAAAGATTGAGCTATAGAGCTGCTAAGTCCCTTTATGCCTCCTTTGCATTTTTACACAGAACCAAACAAGGACAGCATCCTGCTGCTCCAGTGTGTGATTTTTAATAGCATGTTGGCATCATGGATTAAAAAGGCATGGCGGTTGTGACGTTTAACACAATGTTTGCCTGTAGTGTGACATGTAACATTCATGTTGGCATCCCTTTCTAGCTATAAAAATGGCATAAACATGGCAATAACAATCATTTAACTTCCTCGATTATATGGCGACTGAACTCCTTTCCTTGGAGGGTAAGCAGCTCCCGAATCTCATAGTTTTCCCAATTTGCGGACATTTATGGCCTCTTTTCTTCTTCTTTAAGTTAGCCGCTAATCGCTATTAACTGCTTATTAAATCTCCTATGGCGGGTCACAAACATAACACGTCATCAAAATGTCAAACCCTTCCTGTCCATGGTTCCGTTCTGCTCTCTGTCCTGTTCATACAGACACCGCTTAGGCACTGTTAGTTCCTCCTGTGGCAGTTTAAATGCAAGACAACTCTGTCCCCCCATTTTCTAATTGTACCTTATGTATGCAGAACGGTGAGGCAGCACAATATACAGGCTGTATAAAAGGGGCTTTAATGTTCGTTCATTTTTTAAGCGGAACTCTAATTTTAACACTTTTTTTCTCCAGTTGGAAGAAAACAGTACAGAAGGCAAGTCAAAGGATGGTGTGCCACCGGACTCTCAATCAGAGGGCACTAATTATTTCTTACAGTACATCTCTACCCCAAGGTAATGAAATTGTGTCCTCCTTTGAGTATTTTTAGCAACTCATCTTCATTCATAATTAACTTCCATCAACTGACAGTTTTTTTTCTTTCCTGTGTCAGTTCAAAAAATGCCACAAACAGTACAGACAGTGGGGCAAAATTTGTTTTTGGGCAGAACATGTCTGAACGAGTGCTGGTGAGTTAATGCGACCTGTGTGTAGTGACTCTGCCGTGTGCCATGCTGAAAAACCTCCTGATGATTAAGCTTTGAACTAGTTCCAGTGAACAGCTTTGTTGTGTTTTCAGAGTCCCCCGAAAGGCGAGTCCTCGAATGAGGAAAATAAAGAAGTTTCAGCTGCCCCTGCTTCAGAGCCCTCATCACAGGAAGCCACCCCAGAGAAGGGTAAAAACACATCCCCACTGGTTATTGCAGAAGTGTTTGATGGTTGGCTTGTCTACTGATGGATTTAAGAGAGATGCTTAGCTGCGCTCCAGTGATACCTACAAACTATAAAAGCAAGATCTGGAATGGTCAAATAAGCAGTTTGACAGAAATGTGATATTGAAATGATAAAAAAACAAATAATCGCTGAAATATGTCTTTATATAATCGCCATTTTATTAGGACTGAACATATTGGTATTTCAAGGTGTATAATTTTATTTTAAAACCAGATCTAGGATGAGACAATACAGTTTATATTAATGTAGTCTGAAGAGGTGTTTTTGCCAGTTTGCATCTTTCTCACACTCTGCACAACCCAACTTGTTCACAACTTCGTCTGCACAGAGAGACACAGTGCCTGTACTGTTTTCGTCTGTCTGTTACTGATGAAAACAACGTGCCACGCAAACATCGGCCTGTGATGAATGAAATTACCGCAGTAGCACATGTGTGATACAGCTTTGTGCTTAGTGTGTGTGTGATTATGTGAGATGAAAGTTTCTGTGCGAGGTGAATCGATAGCGGGAGTTGTAGTCTATCATGCGATAGTCAGATGGCAACTGGATGCGAACAGTTGTTTTGATAAAAATATATACAGAATGGACAAACTCTCTCTCCAAAAAATACTGTACATATGTTTAAAATGATGTCTGCATTTTTCAGTACTATATTCATTGAAAAGCTCATGTCAAATTACTTTTTAAACTCTGTCCAACACAGAATTTGAAAAGTCTCAAACTACAGTGGATTTACTTGATACTTTTTATACAACTCAATCTATTAGTTGTTTAGTCCATTAAATGTCCAAAAAACAGAAAAATGTCTATCAGAGATTATTAACTTATATTTTTCTTAATATCATAACATAGCATGACAAGTAAACGTTTGAAAAAGTCGTGTTTTTAATTTCGAAAAAAGCCATAGTGTATCATGTAGAAAAAACGGCCTTTCTCAAACCTCTTAATTTGATTGTCACATTAATTGCCGATTTATCTAATAGTTGACAACTACTTAATTATTGCAGCTCCACTGCTAAAAAATGTCAGCCTCTGCGGCACCAGTGCTATGCGCAGAAAATGTCCACCCCTGCTGTTTATTTTAGATAACTTTTTTTTAGTTGTTTTGTAGTTGTGGATTTACAAATGGGGAAGAAACCTGGCTTTGCGATTTGTTTTGATCACAGTCTGTTTGAATTGAAGTGCATGAGGCATCTCACATGTGGCTTTGAATTACAACTGAATATTTTGCCCACTTTGTAAAAAAATACAGAGCTATATTCCATATCAGCCTGAAAGTAGTGATATTATTTTTGGTCCATTCTGCCAAGCCTTACATGTTAAGTCCTTTGATATTTGCATCAGATTTAGTTGGAAACAAGTATTTGATTAGCACCCCATAAAGAGCTGTGGGTTTAACAAATACTACATCTTTGATTTGAGATGCCAATTTTCAAACCACTAGCAGTAAATCCCGCCTGTTCCCTGAAACATTACAGCAGTTGTTTAGTTACACTCTCTAGCAAGTTTACTCACAGTGAATGCATAAACTGCTTAACAGGAAAAAGGTGCAGCTGAGAATTCTTTTCATGCTAAGAGTGAAGTGTAATGAACTCAGATCCCTTGAAAATATCATCTGCTTGTTTACGGAAAATACAAGACTCAATACTGCATGACCTGGTTTGATAAAAATATTAACAACAATGAAAGCTTTGACTACATACTGATTTGGCTTTTGTTGTAGCATGAATAGCATGTATTTTATTTGAATTTAGTCATGAACTCCTACTTATAACCAGGGTCAACATGGTAACACAAATAGAAGCCAGTTATTTTGTGAGTTAAACATAAAAAGCTACTTTCCTTAGTGAGATAATACTCTACATGCATTTTTGTGCTTTTACAGTATGTTTCTGTGACTGTCCTCTCTGTCCAATGACAGTGAAAAGGCATTCAGCATTTTATAGCTGCTACGTGCACAGGCATTCATTAACACGAGCCCAGAGCTGAAGAGGCTCTTCTCTGCAGATGATCTGCAGCGGCCTGTGCAGCTCTTGTGTTAAGAGTGCCGGCCTGGGTCTTTCATTATAACTCTTCAGCATTGCACAGTCAAAAAAATTTGCAGAGAATGTTGTTTTTGTGTCACTGGAAGAACCATATGGGAGTGAGAGGAAACTCTCAAACTAAGACATCAGTTTTTGATAATAATCTTAGAAACCAAATGTTATCTCTAGCGAGATGCAGATTTCTCACTGCTGTATTTTATCTCACCAGTGAACAGCGTGTCAGAGTCTTTGGAGGAGTCTGCAGCAGCTTACACCAAAGCCACAGCCAAGAAGTGCATCTTAGAGAAAGTCGACGTCAAAACTGGAGAGGAATCAGAAAGCAATGTTTTACAGGTACAAGGCGGACTGGACTCTCTTGATTCACACATGCTGCAAAAATATGTTGCAGATATATCAGCAGTTTTTGTTGTCACTTTTTCTTCAGATGCAGTGCAAGTTATATGTTTTTGAGAAAACTGCGCAGTCGTGGATAGAGAGAGGTCGAGGTTTGCTGAGGCTCAACGACATGGCATCAACAGAAGACGGCACGCTACAGTCCCGTCTAGGTAAACACCTGCAGAAAATTCTTGAGGGTGAAGAAAGTAAACAAAAACCTGAGTGTTAAAAATGTGCACAGTTTAAGTTTGTTTTTTTATGATTCATGGTCAGGGGATGGTTTGATTGAAAACTTGAATGATCATGTTTGTTTGTGAGTTGAATGTTTGTGCCAGATAGATTCAGGATGATTGAGAGATAACACGCTGTTGAAAAAACCCAGATGGGTCTTATTTGTGGTTTTCATCACCATAATTATTCCAATTCCTGACATTGGACACAAGGGGGAGCCCGTTCTTATGCTAAAACATGCTGTGAAATACACTGTATTTGTGAGGGTGGAACAATTACAAGAATCAAAGACAAAGCGATTTTTTTTTCTTTTTACTGAAATGCAATTTGTTTTTCTTTTTATTTCAAAAAGGAGATTTTACATTACAACAGTTTTTCAGATTGTAGGTTTATAATAGATAACATTTCTGGCCTTGTAATTGATGCTGATAAACATAAAACTAGCACGATAACATCTCGGTAAATATCCTCAGTCTCCTTGAAAGGACTCTTGCTGTGGCTATAGGCCTGTAGTTATTACTACTGCTAAATGTTTCTGTTTTTATGTTTTATGTCAAAAACCTACAGCACTACGTAGAGTCAGGTAGTGAAAATGAGACCCAAAAATTCCTGTAGTGGCTGCTTTTGCGTATACTTTTATTGCCTGTGTGTTTGTGTTTGAACCCTTTCAGTGATGAGGACCCAGGGCAGCCTCAGGTTGATCCTCAACACTAAACTTTGGCCCCAGATGCAGGTGGACAAGGCCAGCGAGAAGAGTGTACGAATCACTGCCATGGACACAGAGGACCAGGGGGTCAAGGTCTTTCTAATATCGGTATGTGTTGCTAAACATTATACTAGGGTTGTGCAATTTTGGCAAAAAATTTTTTTTCCTACATATGCTAGAAGACCAAAGTGGGGACATCTGCTGTGATATCTCCATTTTAGCACAAATGGGAGAAACTGTAAACTTTTGCTTAACTCACCTGCTGACACAGTTAGCGCTTCCTAACATCATAAGCCTGATATCTGCACACAGCTGGATAATTAGCTACTCGGCCATGGGAAGTGACAGAGCTAAAAAACTTAGATAAGGTGACCCTGCATCAACAAGCCTTTTTTTTCAGTGGATCGCTCTTGAAAACGTTTTAGATTCACTGCAAGACAGCCAGAGCCAGAACGCATTTACTGTACCTATTTACAGCACAGTTTATGGGATTGTTTCGATTCACCGGCTAAAATAGCCAGCTGTCTTTGCTTTTTTAGTGCAAGTTACCTTTTTCTGCTTGTTGTTATAGAGTGGTGCAGGAATAAGTCCCAAGCCTAATAATGAGTTAGCATTTTAGCACTCCATCATCTCAGTGGATGGGTTTCTGGAATGGGTTTTTGTTTAGTTGCCTGAAATAAGAATTAAAATGGGGCTGGAAATGAGAATGGGGGAAAAATCTGACTTTTTGTGGGAACCAGAGTGGCACCACCTTCTGTGTCAGCCTATAACAAAACCTCATCCCTGCAGCACGCAATAACTCTGTTCATGACAGGCAGTTGTATTTAGTAACAAATAATAATGATAATAAAATCAAAATTAAACACACTCATTTTTGTACATCTCTCAGGTTGACATTTTACTGTAATTTATCCAAATAGCTTTATTTATTTATAGATGTATTTATTTTTTCTGCGTAGAGGATCAGGACCTACTTTTCGATGGTTTCATATGAAAGACAGGCGCCTGTTTTTTCAATTTTATCGTGTATATCTTAATAAGAAACATCACAGTTTACTGATCTGCTCCTGTTTTGTTAGCTTGATTGTGTTTTGGTTAAAGCAACCAGTTGTCCTGATGTATTTAGGATAATGTACATTTCCACAGCAGCAATTCCATTCGTTCAACAGCAGTCATGCGAAACTCAATCCTTTGTTTTGTCTATTTTTTACAGAAGCACTGCCTACATTCAGTTATTAATGTCAGTTGGTGCAAAGCTACTGTTACTAAAATTAAAAACTTGCTGCAGATGGTTCACATCAAAAGTCTTTCACTGGCTCACATGGCATCATCTCTGTTTTCAGGAAAGCTCTTAATGTGAAACAGCTACATGGAGCGTTGAGTTGACTCCAGAGCTGCACTGATCACACTGATTTTTAATTTCCTTTAATGTGCTGATTGTTCTCCTCTGTGTCTCGACTCTTCAGGGTAGCTCTAAGGACATAGGTCAGCTGGCTGCAGCGTTACATCACCGCATCTTAGCCCTGAAGAGCAGGGCGGAGCAGGAGCCGGAGACCCCAACAACAACCATCCCTGAGGCCGAGGTACCGCAGTCCAACGAGGACGACAGCGACGAGGAAGACAATGCCTCCGCCTCAGCTTCAGCCTCCACTCCTGCTACAAGTTAGTGGTTTTTATTGTTTGTGTTGCTCACAGGATGTCTTCTTATAGTACGGAGCCTGTCTCTGCGCGTCCATTTAAGACGACTCCTGAGTGTTACCATTTTCAAAGTTGCATTGAAACTAGTCTTGCATTGCCATATCTATCTTAGTGTTAGTGCTGTTTAATTATTTCAGGTTTATTTAAAAGTAACACAGCATGTTAATGAACATCAGTATGAAGCACAAATGAAAATATTCCAGTTCCTTGACTCTATTTTGCAAGGGCGCAGTCTCTGAATCCTGTGCTTAGCCCCATCTAAGACAATTGTGATTGGTTTAAAGAAATATGGAAATTAGGATGGTTCAGCCACGCCTTTCAAGTGCTGGCACAATACAAGATAGGTCTGGCTTTGCAGACTACTTATTCTAAACGGTGCAGTGTGTAGGATTTAAGGGGATATAGTGGCAGAAATATGAATATTATATAATTAGTACATTTTCTTTAGTTTCTAATCGTCTGAAAATAAGAATTATTGTGTTCTCCTTACTTTAGAATGAGCTGTTTATATTTACATAGGCAGCGGTTCCTCATTTATTGAGATCACCATGTTGTACTGCCATGTATCTACAATAGCCCAGAACAAGCCAAACACAGGCTCTAGATGGGGCCATTTGCGTTTTCACGTCACCGTAGGAAGAAGCCCATTTATTCAGTTTTTACTGGTTTAAATCGCCGGGTCTATTTGTTTTGGAGAGGAGGCGTCCACTGCGGATAATTTGACTCACGATAAAATCCTCTTGAACGTCTGGATCAGAAAAAGGTGAGCGCATATTAACTTGTCACAGAAAAGGGATGAACACACAACAACACGTGGTGGGTGAGATGTCTGACTGATTTATGACGTGAAACTGCTTTATTCAGTGTTTTTAGTGATTTAAGTCTCCAGGTTGGTTTAATTAGGAGAAGAAGAGACACTTAAGGGATTCTAGCCAGGAGAAGTTTTAGCTGGTTGCAATTAGCTATTCATAACTAACACCACTAAATCCCCCTGAATTGTACGCACTTTACCTTTAAACCAAATGGACATCATAATTTGGCATGTTTGTTTACTGCTATTTGCTTGTTGGCACCCCAGCAGCAGTTTGTTTTATGATGCATAAATTTATGCTTCTGGCCTGCAAACCTTTGTCAACCTGCTGTCACTTTTCCTTCCTCCAGGTAATTCAGAGGGAGGAGAGAGCCAGGCAGCAGGAAGCACATAGCGTCTCTCTTGGACAGCCTGCTAAGATGCTGCCGTTGAGGCATTTTGCTGTAGGCATCTCCATGGACACCCCTTGACCAACATTGGTCCTCCAGACCAGTACTTTTGGATATTAGAAGTCTAGCTCCAGGAAATAACCCCTTGTGCCGGAGTGTCTCACCCAACTCGTGCAGTTCATCTTCTCTGCATTCAGCGTAATATCTGGAGTCGTTTCTTCCCTCCCTCTCCTGTTTTGTGTTTTATTTTTGTTTTCGAGTATTTTTTCCTCTCCCCGATAGCAAAAATAAAGACTTCAAAGCTTTGGTTTGGGACTTTTCTGCTCATCATATTGATGAGTGTAAGGGTGTTTTCCTCTACATTTTAAAGTATGGCACATGTTAAGACTGCAGTTTCTACTTTGGGACCTTTTTACTCACTCTACAGCCGTACCTCTGGACGCCACACATCCAGAGGAGCTTCATTCACAGTGTATTTGACTAGTCATCAGTCAGTTGTTCCTACATTGAGCCCAACCCTCATCCTACCCACCCATCCCAACCAGTCTGTGCGTTAGGTTTTGGCATATGTAATTTATTTTGGATCGTCATTTTCATGAGGCATCTCAACACATATGTGCTGTTTGTAATGGCTAGCCAAGACCACTCGAGTTGTCATTAATAGCAGTTTCTTACATTTCCTATTGACCTATATTATACAGAATAAACGACTGAAACAGTGCAGTTTCTGCTAATGTGAGTTAATGATGTGAGGACAAAACAGCAGGATTCACCTAAATTTTTCTCTAAATTAATAAGATGTGTTAGTCATTCACCTTGTGGGTTTTTTAATGATTATTTTTTCCAAATCAAAGGAATTAACTCAGTCTACATTCTGCATGTAACTGTTTCTTTTTTTTCTTATCAGCATCCCATGGGTTTACTGTGTTGATACATATTTTTATTTTGAAGATATACAAACTTTTTATCCATTTTCATTTGGAAAACATGTTGGAATGAAGACTTAAGTTCATGTGTGGAAAATTTGAGTGATAACTGTAATACCCTTTGAATGTCATGTACATTTGAATATATCATTTAGTAGCGCACCATGTTTTCTCATCTCCTCCAACTACCCCCTTTACAAAATAAACCATTTTGGACTGACATCTGGGATTTTTCCTTCTAAAACCTAATGAATAGCCAAACTTAAATTGAAAATTCAGAGTAGGACATCAATAGAATGCGGAATAGTTATACATTGATTGTTTTCTGTCACTGTATTAAATCAAAACAGCCAAAGAAAGGCGACTAATTCATCTGTTTTGTATTCATGCGCAGCGTCTGGCCTACAGGTTGATGTATGCTGTACTCTGACTGCACTGAGCAGGAATAGGACCAAAACTTACTCATATACAGTGTGCATCATGCACAAGGTCATGAATATTTGATGCTTGTACCTGAGCAAAACACCCCAACACAATCGTATACATCCAAACTATAGGAACATAACCGCTCTCAACCTCTTCTCTTTATCTGCCTGCCTGTGTTGACTCAGTAGGGATTTATTTTTCTGCGGTGTCTTCCATTAAGAGCTGTCAGTGCAGAGAAAGCGACAAAAACAAATTCTTGCCTTAGATGTTTATACAGTATAAAACAAATCTGTATGTATGAGAAGAAATCCCACTCGCTTTTGCTGATATCTGATTTGCCAATATCGTTGGCTGATTGCTGATGCTGATATGGACACGGTTATTTTTTACGTAAAGGCAAGAACATCAGGTCTCTTTGGTAGTGGAGAATATCATTGTATTAAGCCTATTTTTATTTTGATGGCTCACTAGTGGCCGATGCGCACGTAAAATACAATGCTTTTCAAAATGTACTATGGATGCATGATGTTGGATTTTGTGCAGATATCTGATGTGCCAATATAGAAGAACTTACTTGTTCATTACCAATAATGATATTATCATTTTCCCACCTAACTTTAATGATCAAGTCTCTTCTGTAGTGGAATTAACAGTATACTATGCATACTCTTATCGTGATGGCCCACCAGCAGATGGAGACATAAAATACAATGCTTTTCGATGTATGCAATATTCATTTATTTTGGAAAATATGAAAAAACTGCACCTTAGGTTTGGTGTTTTGTACATGTTCACTTTGTCATTGAAAAAAATACTGGTTTGTGATATTGGCAGAAATCAGAATGTTGACCACTTCCGACATTTAATTTTAAAGCAGATTTCTGCAGATACCGATTACATGCCAATGATATTGTGCGTCCCTAAAATGTACAAATTCATTTGGCAAAACGAGGAAGCTACTTCGACTTAGGTGACGTGTAAGACATGCAACATTTATTCTAGGCAACATATTTTAATTAAAACTGTGGAATTTACTCCACTTTAACAGGCTTGGACGATGTTCTCCTTGAGAAAATCCTGACAATAGCCACAACTAGGGCAAATTTGACCCATTGCGACTATTTAAAGTCACATAAACATGCTGTCTTATTGGCCTTACCGGCAGAAATGTTCATTTTGGGCCGATACTGATATTTCATTTTAGAGACTTTTTCTGTTGACACTGGTGATGTGCAGATATATCGTGCATCCCTAATTGTTAGTCTTTACCTTGATAAGCCAACCTGATCAAGAGAAAGAGAAGCGGCTGTAGATGACACAGTAATTATTGAGGGAAACCGTGCAGACTGAGAGGGGCAGGAAGGTCCTGGAGGCTTAGAAAGGAGAAGGAGACCAAGTGAACTCAGTTCATCGAGAACCCATACAGGTTCAGAAAAAAAAATCCATTGGGTGAAGCACAATCTGGATGATCAGCCCTGAAGACGTTGTGGAAGAGTTTCTCAAAGAGAGCCACACTGATGCACTTAGGGGCCAGGCTAAGTGCACACCCAAGGATGAGCAGAACTGAACCTCCTGAGCTTGACATCAGCGAGCCAACCTGGAGAGAGATCCAAGAAATCGTACAGAAAGCCCGATCAGCATCTGCTCCAGGACCAAGCGGTGTACCTTACAAAGTATCCAAAAGGTGTACTATGCTACTCTGCAGGCAATGGAAACTTTTGCAGATGGTATGGACAAAAGACACCATACCGTCATCCTGGAAAAGAGCAGACGGGTGCTCTGTGCCAAAGGAGACAGACTCTGAAATCGACCAGTTTCGAACCTTCTCTCCCCAAAGTGCTGAGAGCAAGATCCTCTTCTCTGTCTCCAACTGATCTGGGAGGCCAAGGACAGTAAAGGCATCAGAGGGATAATCAGCAGCTTCCTCAGAAGATTCAAGTTACAATTCAACACTGCCCTTTTCACCATCCAGTGGCAAGATCTGGAAAAGAGAACTGTGATGGGCTGCACCATCTCCTCCATCTAGTTCTTCATGAGAATTTATCTACTCATAACAGCAGCAGGGAAGGAATCCAGAGGGCTGATAGAGGACTCCAGCAGTCGCCAACCTTCAAAAAAAGGCTTTATGGATGACCTGACCATAACGACATCTCATGTGAAAGCAAGGTGGATCCTGAGGGCACTGGGTGACGTGGCAAGACGTGGCATGAGCAAGATTGAAATTCAAATTCAGAAAGTCGAGAAGCACGATCATAAGAAATGGGAAGGTAACCAGTGGGTTCCAGCTCCAAGCCAAAGGGGAGGCTATACCATCTGTCAAGGAAAGCCCAATAAAGTGCCTTGGAAAGTGGTACGACCCCTCTCTCTCTGACAGAAACAACGTATCCCAGATGGAGAGGCGGGCAGATGAGTGGCTGAGGAAGATCGAGGGATCTGGTCTACCAGGAAAGTTTGAGGCCTGGCCCTTCCAGCATAGTGTCCTACCGTAGTACTAATGGCATCAGTGGAAGGAGTTGAGAGGCGGGTGAACAAGTACCTCCGCAAATGGCTTGGCATTTCACCAAACTTCACATCAGCAGGGCTTTACATACAGTCTGGCCAGTGACAGCTACCCCTGTCATCAGTGGTGGAAGAGTTCAAGGTTGAAAAGTGTAGGGTGTTGTGTTCCAGGACTCCTGTGACACAAAACTCAGCGGCGCAGGTGTCACTACAAGGTCGCGATGCAAATGCCACCAAATACCAACAGCTGGTCCAACAGTGCAAGGATAAAAGGTGGCAGGCCTGGCCATGTCCCACTGAAGTTGGCTGCGGAGGTTTTCTGGTGCAGTTTGTGTGGAACATGCTCACAGCTCTGGGAATAGCAGGGAAGGAGAGGAAGGCAGCTGTTCGCAGGTTGGAGGAAGCAGCAGAGAGTCTCATGTTGACTCTGGAACAGGAGGGAGGAGTCCAGCTGGAAGCCAGGAGAAGATGGATAGTGACTGGCCATCACTGCTGACCCGCCAACTGGAAGAAGTTGCAGTTCAGGGTCGAAACATCCAAGGAACGTTGGACACCACCTGACAACATAATGTCCTGGCCAAAAGCTGCAGTCACAGGTATGTGTCTGAAGGATCTTCAGCATCTTCAGAAGATGCATCCAACAGTACAGGAACACAATCTTTGTCTTATTGTTGTTATTGTTTTTAACAGTATGTGATGGATTACATTTTTTATGTGTACAATGTTAATTTTTTCCCCGTATTTTACATTTTACTCATGTCCCAGTTTTAAGGAATACTTCACTCCCTTTATTATTATTTATATAGCTATAACTCACCACATTTTATGTTAAATTCAGGAGGAAAACTTTTTCCTCACTGTTCCTCACTGACTATGGGGGTTCGTTCTTCCAGGCAAACCAATCAGATTTTGAGATGATCTCTATCAGCCAGTCATGTTACTTTTGTCAAACTTCACATCTGTTCTCCCCTCTGCTGCTGTCAGCTGTCGTTTCAGGCAAAATCATCAAACCCTCCTTCACCTGATTCACCTCCAGTCATCAAAGCCAGTGTGAAAAGTTCTCTTCTCATCACATCCAGATCCTCGGCAGCCTCCTCATCTCATCAGCTCCAGATGCCAAAGTAATTTTTTCAAATTTCTATTTTGTTACAAAATACTAATTGAGAAAATGTTACCAGCAAGGTTTAATGATTTCTGCTGAAAGTTACTCAAAATATAAGTCGATTATCAAAAGAGAAGCAGAAATCAAAAGTCAGCTCAGATTTTTTAACCACATACTCCAAGATGGGTTCTGTCTTTTTTTTCCTTTTCCACAAACTTTGGTTTTTGAGTTGCAAAATATTGGACAGAATTATAACCTTGAAGTAATAGTGTCAATCTGTCTTATCCCCCCCCCCCCATCCCCAGGTCCAATGCTCTCCCCCATTTCCTTTTGATATGCTGCAAATTATTTGTACTGCAATTTGGGTTATTTTTCATTATTTCAAAGGTTTCTCCTCTGTCCTAAACTAATGTTATCACTAAAACTTGATGGTTGGTTTCCTAATTTCTTTCTCTCTCTTATTTTGGAATCAAATTGAGATTTTTCTCTCTGAGTAGGGCCAAATTACCCGTGCAGTGAAAGAGAGAGAGAGAGAGAGAAAACGATAAAGAAAAGACTCTTCTTGTAGTATTTGCTGATTTATGAAGCTAAGGGCCATTCTCTCCTCAAAAATCTGTTACGTAAGGATCTCGGCCAAACTAAACAAACACTGATCCACTGGAAAATAGGAGAAGTGGAGTTCTTTGAATATTCAGAGGTGGTCTTACCTGTTGCCAAGTAACCTAACTGTTGTTCTTAATCACGCCCTGTGTTTTATTTTATGCTTTAGGCAACAGTCGTATAGGAATGATAATCATCACAGTAACAGCATAATAACCATGTGAAGTCAGAAGTATTGAGTAGCACTTTATGGTAAATATTACTGGTATATATGATATAGGATAATTGTTACATTTATCATTTTATCAAAAGGAAAAATTTGGGTATCCAAATGATGTCATAAGAAGTCTCCCACTAAATTGGAAAATTTGTTTGTTTATTGTTGCCTTTTATAGCCATGCTAACAACGTGACCACTTTGATCCAGACTGAAATATCTCAACAATTATGCAATCGATTGGAACAAAATTTGGTGCAAACATTATATTTTACTCAGAATATGTAACAAAACTTAAATGATCCCTAAACTTTTCACCCATCGTGAGGTCAAATTTTGTCCAGTACGTTGTAATGGAAGGTAGCATAAGGAGAAGCCTGGCCTCATTGATTGATTTACTGGAAACTGTATAACAGATTTTACTGTGCATGTGTTCTACCCCAATTGTGTGATGCCATTTGAAAACATGACTTCTCCTTTTTTCCACCCTACTTGCACGTCGTGTAGATAGATAGCACCATGTGTTACTAAATTTAAGTAAATTTAATTCCCAAGTTTAGTTTGCTAATCAAAAACCTCATAATTTAACATGTTAAAAAAATTGCCACAAAGGCAATAGTATAGTATGTCGAAAAAAGTCAAATTTTGACCGCTCCTAAAAATGGCTAAAAAACACCTAGAATAGCTTGTAGAGACGCGTTATAGTATACAAAGTGGGAATAACGGCCAAAAAAGGCCAAAACCTCATAATTTAACATGTCAAAAAAATGGCCACAAAGGCTATAGTATAGTATGTCGAAAAAAGTCAAATTATGACCGCTCCTAAAAATGGCTAAAAAACACCTAGAATATCTTGTAGAGACGCGTTATGGTATACAAAGTGGGAAAAAAGGCCAAAAAAGGCCAAAAACCTCATAATTTAACATGTTAAAAAAATTGCCACAAAGGCAATAGTATAGTATGTCGAAAAAAGTCAAATTTTGACCGCTCCTAAAAATGGCTAATAAACACCTAGACTAGCTTGTAGAGACGCGTTATAGTATACAAAGTGGGAATAAAGGCCAAAAAAGGCCAAAAAACTCATAATTTAACATGTCAAAAAAATGGCCACAAAGGCTATAGTATAGTATGTCAAAAAAAGTCAAATTATGACCGCTCCTAAAAATGGCTAAAAAACACCTAGAATATCTTGTAGAGACGCGTTATGGTATACAAAGTGGGAATAAAGGCCAAAAAAGGCCAAAAACCTCATAATTTAACATGTGAAAAAAAATGGCCACAAAGGCTATAGTATAGTATGTCGAAAAAAGTCAAATTTTGACCACTCCTAAAAATGGCTAAAAAATACCTAGAATAGCTTGTAGAGAAGCGTTATAGTATACAAAGTGGGAATAAAGGCCAAAAAAGGCCAAAAAACTCATAATTTAACATGTGAAAAAAAAATGGCCACAAAGGCTATAGTATAGTATGTCGAAAAAAGTCAAATTTTGACCGCTCCTAAAAATGGCTAATAAACACCTAGACTAGCTTGTAGAGACGCGTTATAGTATACAAAGTGGGAATAAAGGCCAAAAAAGGCCAAAAAACTCATAATTTAACATGTGAAAAAAAAATGGCCACAAAGGCTATAGTATAGTATGTCGAAAAAAGTCAAATTTTGACCGCTCCTAAAAATGGCTAATAAACACCTAGACTAGCTTGTAGAGACGCGTTATAGTATACAAAGTGGGAATAAAGGCCAAAAAAGGCCAAAAAACTCATAATTTAACATGTGAAAAAAAAATGGCCACAAAGGCTATAGTATAGTATGTCGAAAAAAGTCAAATTTTGACCGCTCCTAAAAATGGCTAATAAACACCTAGACTAGCTTGTAGAGACGCGTTATAGTATACAAAGTGGGAATAAAGGCCAAAAAAGGCCAAAAAACTCATAATTTAACATGTGAAAAAAAAATGGCCACAAAGGCTATAGTATAGTATGTCGAAAAAAGTCAAATTTTGACCGCTCCTAAAAATGGCTAATAAACACCTAGACTAGCTTGTAGAGACGCGTTATAGTATACAAAGTGGGAATAAAGGCCAAAAAAGGCCAAAAAACTCATAATTTAACATGTGAAAAAAAAATGGCCACAAAGGCTATAGTATAGTATGTCGAAAAAAGTCAAATTTTGACCGCTCCTAAAAATGGCTAATAAACACCTAGACTAGCTTGTAGAGACGCGTTATAGTATACAAAGTGGGAATAAAGGCCAAAAAAGGCCAAAAAACTCATAATTTAACATGTGAAAAAAAAATGGCCACAAAGGCTATAGTATAGTATGTCGAAAAAAGTCAAATTTTGACCGCTCCTAAAAATGGCTAATAAACACCTAGACTAGCTTGTAGAGACGCGTTATAGTATACAAAGTGGGAATAAAGGCCAAAAAAGGCCAAAAAACTCATAATTTAACATGTGAAAAAAAAATGGCCACAAAGGCTATAGTATAGTATGTCGAAAAAAGTCAAATTTTGACCGCTCCTAAAAATGGCTAATAAACACCTAGACTAGCTTGTAGAGACGCGTTATAGTATACAAAGTGGGAATAAAGGCCAAAAAAGGCCAAAAAACTCATAATTTAACATGTGAAAAAAAAATGGCCACAAAGGCTATAGTATAGTATGTCGAAAAAAGTCAAATTTTGACCGCTCCTAAAAATGGCTAATAAACACCTAGACTAGCTTGTAGAGACGCGTTATAGTATACAAAGTGGGAATAAAGGCCAAAAAAGGCCAAAAAACTCATAATTTAACATGTGAAAAAAAAATGGCCACAAAGGCTATAGTATAGTATGTCGAAAAAAGTCAAATTTTGACCGCTCCTAAAAATGGCTAATAAACACCTAGACTAGCTTGTAGAGACGCGTTATAGTATACAAAGTGGGAATAAAGGCCAAAAAAGGCCAAAAAACTCATAATTTAACATGTGAAAAAAAAATGGCCACAAAGGCTATAGTATAGTATGTCGAAAAAAGTCAAATTTTGACCGCTCCTAAAAATGGCTAATAAACACCTAGACTAGCTTGTAGAGACGCGTTATAGTATACAAAGTGGGAATAAAGGCCAAAAAAGGCCAAAAAACTCATAATTTAACATGTGAAAAAAAAATGGCCACAAAGGCTATAGTATAGTATGTCGAAAAAAGTCAAATTTTGACCGCTCCTAAAAATGGCTAATAAACACCTAGACTAGCTTGTAGAGACGCGTTATAGTATACAAAGTGGGAATAAAGGCCAAAAAAGGCCAAAAAACTCATAATTTAACATGTGAAAAAAAAATGGCCACAAAGGCTATAGTATAGTATGTCGAAAAAAGTCAAATTTTGACCGCTCCTAAAAATGGCTAATAAACACCTAGACTAGCTTGTAGAGACGCGTTATAGTATACAAAGTGGGAATAAAGGCCAAAAAAGGCCAAAAAACTCATAATTTAACATGTGAAAAAAAAATGGCCACAAAGGCTATAGTATAGTATGTCGAAAAAAGTCAAATTTTGACCGCTCCTAAAAATGGCTAATAAACACCTAGACTAGCTTGTAGAGACGCGTTATAGTATACAAAGTGGGAATAAAGGCCAAAAAAGGCCAAAAAACTCATAATTTAACATGTGAAAAAAAAATGGCCACAAAGGCTATAGTATAGTATGTCGAAAAAAGTCAAATTTTGACCGCTCCTAAAAATGGCTAATAAACACCTAGACTAGCTTGTAGAGACGCGTTATAGTATACAAAGTGGGAATAAAGGCCAAAAAAGGCCAAAAAACTCATAATTTAACATGTGAAAAAAAAATGGCCACAAAGGCTATAGTATAGTATGTCGAAAAAAGTCAAATTTTGACCGCTCCTAAAAATGGCTAATAAACACCTAGACTAGCTTGTAGAGACGCGTTATAGTATACAAAGTGGGAATAAAGGCCAAAAAAGGCCAAAAAACTCATAATTTAACATGTGAAAAAAAAATGGCCACAAAGGCTATAGTATAGTATGTCGAAAAAAGTCAAATTTTGACCGCTCCTAAAAATGGCTAATAAACACCTAGACTAGCTTGTAGAGACGCGTTATAGTATACAAAGTGGGAATAAAGGCCAAAAAAGGCCAAAAAACTCATAATTTAACATGTGAAAAAAAAATGGCCACAAAGGCTATAGTATAGTATGTCGAAAAAAGTCAAATTTTGACCGCTCCTAAAAATGGCTAATAAACACCTAGACTAGCTTGTAGAGACGCGTTATAGTATACAAAGTGGGAATAAAGGCCAAAAAAGGCCAAAAAACTCATAATTTAACATGTGAAAAAAAAATGGCCACAAAGGCTATAGTATAGTATGTCGAAAAAAGTCAAATTTTGACCGCTCCTAAAAATGGCTAATAAACACCTAGACTAGCTTGTAGAGACGCGTTATAGTATACAAAGTGGGAATAAAGGCCAAAAAAGGCCAAAAAACTCATAATTTAACATGTGAAAAAAAAATGGCCACAAAGGCTATAGTATAGTATGTCGAAAAAAGTCAAATTTTGACCGCTCCTAAAAATGGCTAATAAACACCTAGACTAGCTTGTAGAGACGCGTTATAGTATACAAAGTGGGAATAAAGGCCAAAAAAGGCCAAAAAACTCATAATTTAACATGTGAAAAAAAAATGGCCACAAAGGCTATAGTATAGTATGTCGAAAAAAGTCAAATTTTGACCGCTCCTAAAAATGGCTAATAAACACCTAGACTAGCTTGTAGAGACGCGTTATAGTATACAAAGTGGGAATAAAGGCCAAAAAAGGCCAAAAAACTCATAATTTAACATGTGAAAAAAAAATGGCCACAAAGGCTATAGTATAGTATGTCGAAAAAAGTCAAATTTTGACCGCTCCTAAAAATGGCTAATAAACACCTAGACTAGCTTGTAGAGACGCGTTATAGTATACAAAGTGGGAATAAAGGCCAAAAAAGGCCAAAAAACTCATAATTTAACATGTGAAAAAAAAATGGCCACAAAGGCTATAGTATAGTATGTCGAAAAAAGTCAAATTTTGACCGCTCCTAAAAATGGCTAATAAACACCTAGACTAGCTTGTAGAGACGCGTTATAGTATACAAAGTGGGAATAAAGGCCAAAAAAGGCCAAAAAACTCATAATTTAACATGTGAAAAAAAAATGGCCACAAAGGCTATAGTATAGTATGTCGAAAAAAGTCAAATTTTGACCGCTCCTAAAAATGGCTAATAAACACCTAGACTAGCTTGTAGAGACGCGTTATAGTATACAAAGTGGGAATAAAGGCCAAAAAAGGCCAAAAAACTCATAATTTAACATGTGAAAAAAAAATGGCCACAAAGGCTATAGTATAGTATGTCGAAAAAAGTCAAATTTTGACCGCTCCTAAAAATGGCTAATAAACACCTAGACTAGCTTGTAGAGACGCGTTATAGTATACAAAGTGGGAATAAAGGCCAAAAAAGGCCAAAAAACTCATAATTTAACATGTGAAAAAAAAATGGCCACAAAGGCTATAGTATAGTATGTCGAAAAAAGTCAAATTTTGACCGCTCCTAAAAATGGCTAATAAACACCTAGACTAGCTTGTAGAGACGCGTTATAGTATACAAAGTGGGAATAAAGGCCAAAAAAGGCCAAAAAACTCATAATTTAACATGTGAAAAAAAAATGGCCACAAAGGCTATAGTATAGTATGTCGAAAAAAGTCAAATTTTGACCGCTCCTAAAAATGGCTAATAAACACCTAGACTAGCTTGTAGAGACGCGTTATAGTATACAAAGTGGGAATAAAGGCCAAAAAAGGCCAAAAAACTCATAATTTAACATGTGAAAAAAAAATGGCCACAAAGGCTATAGTATAGTATGTCGAAAAAAGTCAAATTTTGACCGCTCCTAAAAATGGCTAATAAACACCTAGACTAGCTTGTAGAGACGCGTTATAGTATACAAAGTGGGAATAAAGGCCAAAAAAGGCCAAAAAACTCATAATTTAACATGTGAAAAAAAAATGGCCACAAAGGCTATAGTATAGTATGTCGAAAAAAGTCAAATTTTGACCGCTCCTAAAAATGGCTAATAAACACCTAGACTAGCTTGTAGAGACGCGTTATAGTATACAAAGTGGGAATAAAGGCCAAAAAAGGCCAAAAAACTCATAATTTAACATGTGAAAAAAAAATGGCCACAAAGGCTATAGTATAGTATGTCGAAAAAAGTCAAATTTTGACCGCTCCTAAAAATGGCTAATAAACACCTAGACTAGCTTGTAGAGACGCGTTATAGTATACAAAGTGGGAATAAAGGCCAAAAAAGGCCAAAAAACTCATAATTTAACATGTGAAAAAAAAATGGCCACAAAGGCTATAGTATAGTATGTCGAAAAAAGTCAAATTTTGACCGCTCCTAAAAATGGCTAATAAACACCTAGACTAGCTTGTAGAGACGCGTTATAGTATACAAAGTGGGAATAAAGGCCAAAAAAGGCCAAAAAACTCATAATTTAACATGTGAAAAAAAAATGGCCACAAAGGCTATAGTATAGTATGTCGAAAAAAGTCAAATTTTGACCGCTCCTAAAAATGGCTAATAAACACCTAGACTAGCTTGTAGAGACGCGTTATAGTATACAAAGTGGGAATAAAGGCCAAAAAAGGCCAAAAAACTCATAATTTAACATGTGAAAAAAAAATGGCCACAAAGGCTATAGTATAGTATGTCGAAAAAAGTCAAATTTTGACCGCTCCTAAAAATGGCTAATAAACACCTAGACTAGCTTGTAGAGACGCGTTATAGTATACAAAGTGGGAATAAAGGCCAAAAAAGGCCAAAAAACTCATAATTTAACATGTGAAAAAAAAATGGCCACAAAGGCTATAGTATAGTATGTCGAAAAAAGTCAAATTTTGACCGCTCCTAAAAATGGCTAATAAACACCTAGACTAGCTTGTAGAGACGCGTTATAGTATACAAAGTGGGAATAAAGGCCAAAAAAGGCCAAAAAACTCATAATTTAACATGTGAAAAAAAAATGGCCACAAAGGCTATAGTATAGTATGTCGAAAAAAGTCAAATTTTGACCGCTCCTAAAAATGGCTAATAAACACCTAGACTAGCTTGTAGAGACGCGTTATAGTATACAAAGTGGGAATAAAGGCCAAAAAAGGCCAAAAAACTCATAATTTAACATGTGAAAAAAAAATGGCCACAAAGGCTATAGTATAGTATGTCGAAAAAAGTCAAATTTTGACCGCTCCTAAAAATGGCTAATAAACACCTAGACTAGCTTGTAGAGACGCGTTATAGTATACAAAGTGGGAATAAAGGCCAAAAAAGGCCAAAAAACTCATAATTTAACATGTGAAAAAAAAATGGCCACAAAGGCTATAGTATAGTATGTCGAAAAAAGTCAAATTTTGACCGCTCCTAAAAATGGCTAATAAACACCTAGACTAGCTTGTAGAGACGCGTTATAGTATACAAAGTGGGAATAAAGGCCAAAAAAGGCCAAAAAACTCATAATTTAACATGTGAAAAAAAAATGGCCACAAAGGCTATAGTATAGTATGTCGAAAAAAGTCAAATTTTGACCGCTCCTAAAAATGGCTAATAAACACCTAGACTAGCTTGTAGAGACGCGTTATAGTATACAAAGTGGGAATAAAGGCCAAAAAAGGCCAAAAAACTCATAATTTAACATGTGAAAAAAAAATGGCCACAAAGGCTATAGTATAGTATGTCGAAAAAAGTCAAATTTTGACCGCTCCTAAAAATGGCTAATAAACACCTAGACTAGCTTGTAGAGACGCGTTATAGTATACAAAGTGGGAATAAAGGCCAAAAAAGGCCAAAAAACTCATAATTTAACATGTGAAAAAAAAATGGCCACAAAGGCTATAGTATAGTATGTCGAAAAAAGTCAAATTTTGACCGCTCCTAAAAATGGCTAATAAACACCTAGACTAGCTTGTAGAGACGCGTTATAGTATACAAAGTGGGAATAAAGGCCAAAAAAGGCCAAAAAACTCATAATTTAACATGTGAAAAAAAAATGGCCACAAAGGCTATAGTATAGTATGTCGAAAAAAGTCAAATTTTGACCGCTCCTAAAAATGGCTAATAAACACCTAGACTAGCTTGTAGAGACGCGTTATAGTATACAAAGTGGGAATAAAGGCCAAAAAAGGCCAAAAAACTCATAATTTAACATGTGAAAAAAAAATGGCCACAAAGGCTATAGTATAGTATGTCGAAAAAAGTCAAATTTTGACCGCTCCTAAAAATGGCTAATAAACACCTAGACTAGCTTGTAGAGACGCGTTATAGTATACAAAGTGGGAATAAAGGCCAAAAAAGGCCAAAAAACTCATAATTTAACATGTGAAAAAAAAATGGCCACAAAGGCTATAGTATAGTATGTCGAAAAAAGTCAAATTTTGACCGCTCCTAAAAATGGCTAATAAACACCTAGACTAGCTTGTAGAGACGCGTTATAGTATACAAAGTGGGAATAAAGGCCAAAAAAGGCCAAAAAACTCATAATTTAACATGTGAAAAAAAAATGGCCACAAAGGCTATAGTATAGTATGTCGAAAAAAGTCAAATTTTGACCGCTCCTAAAAATGGCTAATAAACACCTAGACTAGCTTGTAGAGACGCGTTATAGTATACAAAGTGGGAATAAAGGCCAAAAAAGGCCAAAAAACTCATAATTTAACATGTGAAAAAAAAATGGCCACAAAGGCTATAGTATAGTATGTCGAAAAAAGTCAAATTTTGACCGCTCCTAAAAATGGCTAATAAACACCTAGACTAGCTTGTAGAGACGCGTTATAGTATACAAAGTGGGAATAAAGGCCAAAAAAGGCCAAAAAACTCATAATTTAACATGTGAAAAAAAAATGGCCACAAAGGCTATAGTATAGTATGTCGAAAAAAGTCAAATTTTGACCGCTCCTAAAAATGGCTAATAAACACCTAGACTAGCTTGTAGAGACGCGTTATAGTATACAAAGTGGGAATAAAGGCCAAAAAAGGCCAAAAAACTCATAATTTAACATGTGAAAAAAAAATGGCCACAAAGGCTATAGTATAGTATGTCGAAAAAAGTCAAATTTTGACCGCTCCTAAAAATGGCTAATAAACACCTAGACTAGCTTGTAGAGACGCGTTATAGTATACAAAGTGGGAATAAAGGCCAAAAAAGGCCAAAAAACTCATAATTTAACATGTGAAAAAAAAATGGCCACAAAGGCTATAGTATAGTATGTCGAAAAAAGTCAAATTTTGACCGCTCCTAAAAATGGCTAATAAACACCTAGACTAGCTTGTAGAGACGCGTTATAGTATACAAAGTGGGAATAAAGGCCAAAAAAGGCCAAAAAACTCATAATTTAACATGTGAAAAAAAAATGGCCACAAAGGCTATAGTATAGTATGTCGAAAAAAGTCAAATTTTGACCGCTCCTAAAAATGGCTAATAAACACCTAGACTAGCTTGTAGAGACGCGTTATAGTATACAAAGTGGGAATAAAGGCCAAAAAAGGCCAAAAAACTCATAATTTAACATGTGAAAAAAAAATGGCCACAAAGGCTATAGTATAGTATGTCGAAAAAAGTCAAATTTTGACCGCTCCTAAAAATGGCTAATAAACACCTAGACTAGCTTGTAGAGACGCGTTATAGTATACAAAGTGGGAATAAAGGCCAAAAAAGGCCAAAAAACTCATAATTTAACATGTGAAAAAAAAATGGCCACAAAGGCTATAGTATAGTATGTCGAAAAAAGTCAAATTTTGACCGCTCCTAAAAATGGCTAATAAACACCTAGACTAGCTTGTAGAGACGCGTTATAGTATACAAAGTGGGAATAAAGGCCAAAAAAGGCCAAAAAACTCATAATTTAACATGTGAAAAAAAAATGGCCACAAAGGCTATAGTATAGTATGTCGAAAAAAGTCAAATTTTGACCGCTCCTAAAAATGGCTAATAAACACCTAGACTAGCTTGTAGAGACGCGTTATAGTATACAAAGTGGGAATAAAGGCCAAAAAAGGCCAAAAAACTCATAATTTAACATGTGAAAAAAAAATGGCCACAAAGGCTATAGTATAGTATGTCGAAAAAAGTCAAATTTTGACCGCTCCTAAAAATGGCTAATAAACACCTAGACTAGCTTGTAGAGACGCGTTATAGTATACAAAGTGGGAATAAAGGCCAAAAAAGGCCAAAAAACTCATAATTTAACATGTGAAAAAAAAATGGCCACAAAGGCTATAGTATAGTATGTCGAAAAAAGTCAAATTTTGACCGCTCCTAAAAATGGCTAATAAACACCTAGACTAGCTTGTAGAGACGCGTTATAGTATACAAAGTGGGAATAAAGGCCAAAAAAGGCCAAAAAACTCATAATTTAACATGTGAAAAAAAAATGGCCACAAAGGCTATAGTATAGTATGTCGAAAAAAGTCAAATTTTGACCGCTCCTAAAAATGGCTAATAAACACCTAGACTAGCTTGTAGAGACGCGTTATAGTATACAAAGTGGGAATAAAGGCCAAAAAAGGCCAAAAAACTCATAATTTAACATGTGAAAAAAAAATGGCCACAAAGGCTATAGTATAGTATGTCGAAAAAAGTCAAATTTTGACCGCTCCTAAAAATGGCTAATAAACACCTAGACTAGCTTGTAGAGACGCGTTATAGTATACAAAGTGGGAATAAAGGCCAAAAAAGGCCAAAAAACTCATAATTTAACATGTGAAAAAAAAATGGCCACAAAGGCTATAGTATAGTATGTCGAAAAAAGTCAAATTTTGACCGCTCCTAAAAATGGCTAATAAACACCTAGACTAGCTTGTAGAGACGCGTTATAGTATACAAAGTGGGAATAAAGGCCAAAAAAGGCCAAAAAACTCATAATTTAACATGTGAAAAAAAAATGGCCACAAAGGCTATAGTATAGTATGTCGAAAAAAGTCAAATTTTGACCGCTCCTAAAAATGGCTAATAAACACCTAGACTAGCTTGTAGAGACGCGTTATAGTATACAAAGTGGGAATAAAGGCCAAAAAAGGCCAAAAAACTCATAATTTAACATGTGAAAAAAAAATGGCCACAAAGGCTATAGTATAGTATGTCGAAAAAAGTCAAATTTTGACCGCTCCTAAAAATGGCTAATAAACACCTAGACTAGCTTGTAGAGACGCGTTATAGTATACAAAGTGGGAATAAAGGCCAAAAAAGGCCAAAAAACTCATAATTTAACATGTGAAAAAAAAATGGCCACAAAGGCTATAGTATAGTATGTCGAAAAAAGTCAAATTTTGACCGCTCCTAAAAATGGCTAATAAACACCTAGACTAGCTTGTAGAGACGCGTTATAGTATACAAAGTGGGAATAAAGGCCAAAAAAGGCCAAAAAACTCATAATTTAACATGTGAAAAAAAAATGGCCACAAAGGCTATAGTATAGTATGTCGAAAAAAGTCAAATTTTGACCGCTCCTAAAAATGGCTAATAAACACCTAGACTAGCTTGTAGAGACGCGTTATAGTATACAAAGTGGGAATAAAGGCCAAAAAAGGCCAAAAAACTCATAATTTAACATGTGAAAAAAAAATGGCCACAAAGGCTATAGTATAGTATGTCGAAAAAAGTCAAATTTTGACCGCTCCTAAAAATGGCTAATAAACACCTAGACTAGCTTGTAGAGACGCGTTATAGTATACAAAGTGGGAATAAAGGCCAAAAAAGGCCAAAAAACTCATAATTTAACATGTGAAAAAAAAATGGCCACAAAGGCTATAGTATAGTATGTCGAAAAAAGTCAAATTTTGACCGCTCCTAAAAATGGCTAATAAACACCTAGACTAGCTTGTAGAGACGCGTTATAGTATACAAAGTGGGAATAAAGGCCAAAAAAGGCCAAAAAACTCATAATTTAACATGTGAAAAAAAAATGGCCACAAAGGCTATAGTATAGTATGTCGAAAAAAGTCAAATTTTGACCGCTCCTAAAAATGGCTAATAAACACCTAGACTAGCTTGTAGAGACGCGTTATAGTATACAAAGTGGGAATAAAGGCCAAAAAAGGCCAAAAAACTCATAATTTAACATGTGAAAAAAAAATGGCCACAAAGGCTATAGTATAGTATGTCGAAAAAAGTCAAATTTTGACCGCTCCTAAAAATGGCTAATAAACACCTAGACTAGCTTGTAGAGACGCGTTATAGTATACAAAGTGGGAATAAAGGCCAAAAAAGGCCAAAAAACTCATAATTTAACATGTGAAAAAAAAATGGCCACAAAGGCTATAGTATAGTATGTCGAAAAAAGTCAAATTTTGACCGCTCCTAAAAATGGCTAATAAACACCTAGACTAGCTTGTAGAGACGCGTTATAGTATACAAAGTGGGAATAAAGGCCAAAAAAGGCCAAAAAACTCATAATTTAACATGTGAAAAAAAAATGGCCACAAAGGCTATAGTATAGTATGTCGAAAAAAGTCAAATTTTGACCGCTCCTAAAAATGGCTAATAAACACCTAGACTAGCTTGTAGAGACGCGTTATAGTATACAAAGTGGGAATAAAGGCCAAAAAAGGCCAAAAAACTCATAATTTAACATGTGAAAAAAAAATGGCCACAAAGGCTATAGTATAGTATGTCGAAAAAAGTCAAATTTTGACCGCTCCTAAAAATGGCTAATAAACACCTAGACTAGCTTGTAGAGACGCGTTATAGTATACAAAGTGGGAATAAAGGCCAAAAAAGGCCAAAAAACTCATAATTTAACATGTGAAAAAAAAATGGCCACAAAGGCTATAGTATAGTATGTCGAAAAAAGTCAAATTTTGACCGCTCCTAAAAATGGCTAATAAACACCTAGACTAGCTTGTAGAGACGCGTTATAGTATACAAAGTGGGAATAAAGGCCAAAAAAGGCCAAAAAACTCATAATTTAACATGTGAAAAAAAAATGGCCACAAAGGCTATAGTATAGTATGTCGAAAAAAGTCAAATTTTGACCGCTCCTAAAAATGGCTAATAAACACCTAGACTAGCTTGTAGAGACGCGTTATAGTATACAAAGTGGGAATAAAGGCCAAAAAAGGCCAAAAAACTCATAATTTAACATGTGAAAAAAAAATGGCCACAAAGGCTATAGTATAGTATGTCGAAAAAAGTCAAATTTTGACCGCTCCTAAAAATGGCTAATAAACACCTAGACTAGCTTGTAGAGACGCGTTATAGTATACAAAGTGGGAATAAAGGCCAAAAAAGGCCAAAAAACTCATAATTTAACATGTGAAAAAAAAATGGCCACAAAGGCTATAGTATAGTATGTCGAAAAAAGTCAAATTTTGACCGCTCCTAAAAATGGCTAATAAACACCTAGACTAGCTTGTAGAGACGCGTTATAGTATACAAAGTGGGAATAAAGGCCAAAAAAGGCCAAAAAACTCATAATTTAACATGTGAAAAAAAAATGGCCACAAAGGCTATAGTATAGTATGTCGAAAAAAGTCAAATTTTGACCGCTCCTAAAAATGGCTAATAAACACCTAGACTAGCTTGTAGAGACGCGTTATAGTATACAAAGTGGGAATAAAGGCCAAAAAAGGCCAAAAAACTCATAATTTAACATGTGAAAAAAAAATGGCCACAAAGGCTATAGTATAGTATGTCGAAAAAAGTCAAATTTTGACCGCTCCTAAAAATGGCTAATAAACACCTAGACTAGCTTGTAGAGACGCGTTATAGTATACAAAGTGGGAATAAAGGCCAAAAAAGGCCAAAAAACTCATAATTTAACATGTGAAAAAAAAATGGCCACAAAGGCTATAGTATAGTATGTCGAAAAAAGTCAAATTTTGACCGCTCCTAAAAATGGCTAATAAACACCTAGACTAGCTTGTAGAGACGCGTTATAGTATACAAAGTGGGAATAAAGGCCAAAAAAGGCCAAAAAACTCATAATTTAACATGTGAAAAAAAAATGGCCACAAAGGCTATAGTATAGTATGTCGAAAAAAGTCAAATTTTGACCGCTCCTAAAAATGGCTAATAAACACCTAGACTAGCTTGTAGAGACGCGTTATAGTATACAAAGTGGGAATAAAGGCCAAAAAAGGCCAAAAAACTCATAATTTAACATGTGAAAAAAAAATGGCCACAAAGGCTATAGTATAGTATGTCGAAAAAAGTCAAATTTTGACCGCTCCTAAAAATGGCTAATAAACACCTAGACTAGCTTGTAGAGACGCGTTATAGTATACAAAGTGGGAATAAAGGCCAAAAAAGGCCAAAAAACTCATAATTTAACATGTGAAAAAAAAATGGCCACAAAGGCTATAGTATAGTATGTCGAAAAAAGTCAAATTTTGACCGCTCCTAAAAATGGCTAATAAACACCTAGACTAGCTTGTAGAGACGCGTTATAGTATACAAAGTGGGAATAAAGGCCAAAAAAGGCCAAAAAACTCATAATTTAACATGTGAAAAAAAAATGGCCACAAAGGCTATAGTATAGTATGTCGAAAAAAGTCAAATTTTGACCGCTCCTAAAAATGGCTAATAAACACCTAGACTAGCTTGTAGAGACGCGTTATAGTATACAAAGTGGGAATAAAGGCCAAAAAAGGCCAAAAAACTCATAATTTAACATGTGAAAAAAAAATGGCCACAAAGGCTATAGTATAGTATGTCGAAAAAAGTCAAATTTTGACCGCTCCTAAAAATGGCTAATAAACACCTAGACTAGCTTGTAGAGACGCGTTATAGTATACAAAGTGGGAATAAAGGCCAAAAAAGGCCAAAAAACTCATAATTTAACATGTGAAAAAAAAATGGCCACAAAGGCTATAGTATAGTATGTCGAAAAAAGTCAAATTTTGACCGCTCCTAAAAATGGCTAATAAACACCTAGACTAGCTTGTAGAGACGCGTTATAGTATACAAAGTGGGAATAAAGGCCAAAAAAGGCCAAAAAACTCATAATTTAACATGTGAAAAAAAAATGGCCACAAAGGCTATAGTATAGTATGTCGAAAAAAGTCAAATTTTGACCGCTCCTAAAAATGGCTAATAAACACCTAGACTAGCTTGTAGAGACGCGTTATAGTATACAAAGTGGGAATAAAGGCCAAAAAAGGCCAAAAAACTCATAATTTAACATGTGAAAAAAAAATGGCCACAAAGGCTATAGTATAGTATGTCGAAAAAAGTCAAATTTTGACCGCTCCTAAAAATGGCTAATAAACACCTAGACTAGCTTGTAGAGACGCGTTATAGTATACAAAGTGGGAATAAAGGCCAAAAAAGGCCAAAAAACTCATAATTTAACATGTGAAAAAAAAATGGCCACAAAGGCTATAGTATAGTATGTCGAAAAAAGTCAAATTTTGACCGCTCCTAAAAATGGCTAATAAACACCTAGACTAGCTTGTAGAGACGCGTTATAGTATACAAAGTGGGAATAAAGGCCAAAAAAGGCCAAAAAACTCATAATTTAACATGTGAAAAAAAAATGGCCACAAAGGCTATAGTATAGTATGTCGAAAAAAGTCAAATTTTGACCGCTCCTAAAAATGGCTAATAAACACCTAGACTAGCTTGTAGAGACGCGTTATAGTATACAAAGTGGGAATAAAGGCCAAAAAAGGCCAAAAAACTCATAATTTAACATGTGAAAAAAAAATGGCCACAAAGGCTATAGTATAGTATGTCGAAAAAAGTCAAATTTTGACCGCTCCTAAAAATGGCTAATAAACACCTAGACTAGCTTGTAGAGACGCGTTATAGTATACAAAGTGGGAATAAAGGCCAAAAAAGGCCAAAAAACTCATAATTTAACATGTGAAAAAAAAATGGCCACAAAGGCTATAGTATAGTATGTCGAAAAAAGTCAAATTTTGACCGCTCCTAAAAATGGCTAATAAACACCTAGACTAGCTTGTAGAGACGCGTTATAGTATACAAAGTGGGAATAAAGGCCAAAAAAGGCCAAAAAACTCATAATTTAACATGTGAAAAAAAAATGGCCACAAAGGCTATAGTATAGTATGTCGAAAAAAGTCAAATTTTGACCGCTCCTAAAAATGGCTAATAAACACCTAGACTAGCTTGTAGAGACGCGTTATAGTATACAAAGTGGGAATAAAGGCCAAAAAAGGCCAAAAAACTCATAATTTAACATGTGAAAAAAAAATGGCCACAAAGGCTATAGTATAGTATGTCGAAAAAAGTCAAATTTTGACCGCTCCTAAAAATGGCTAATAAACACCTAGACTAGCTTGTAGAGACGCGTTATAGTATACAAAGTGGGAATAAAGGCCAAAAAAGGCCAAAAAACTCATAATTTAACATGTGAAAAAAAAATGGCCACAAAGGCTATAGTATAGTATGTCGAAAAAAGTCAAATTTTGACCGCTCCTAAAAATGGCTAATAAACACCTAGACTAGCTTGTAGAGACGCGTTATAGTATACAAAGTGGGAATAAAGGCCAAAAAAGGCCAAAAAACTCATAATTTAACATGTGAAAAAAAAATGGCCACAAAGGCTATAGTATAGTATGTCGAAAAAAGTCAAATTTTGACCGCTCCTAAAAATGGCTAATAAACACCTAGACTAGCTTGTAGAGACGCGTTATAGTATACAAAGTGGGAATAAAGGCCAAAAAAGGCCAAAAAACTCATAATTTAACATGTGAAAAAAAAATGGCCACAAAGGCTATAGTATAGTATGTCGAAAAAAGTCAAATTTTGACCGCTCCTAAAAATGGCTAATAAACACCTAGACTAGCTTGTAGAGACGCGTTATAGTATACAAAGTGGGAATAAAGGCCAAAAAAGGCCAAAAAACTCATAATTTAACATGTGAAAAAAAAATGGCCACAAAGGCTATAGTATAGTATGTCGAAAAAAGTCAAATTTTGACCGCTCCTAAAAATGGCTAATAAACACCTAGACTAGCTTGTAGAGACGCGTTATAGTATACAAAGTGGGAATAAAGGCCAAAAAAGGCCAAAAAACTCATAATTTAACATGTGAAAAAAAAATGGCCACAAAGGCTATAGTATAGTATGTCGAAAAAAGTCAAATTTTGACCGCTCCTAAAAATGGCTAATAAACACCTAGACTAGCTTGTAGAGACGCGTTATAGTATACAAAGTGGGAATAAAGGCCAAAAAAGGCCAAAAAACTCATAATTTAACATGTGAAAAAAAAATGGCCACAAAGGCTATAGTATAGTATGTCGAAAAAAGTCAAATTTTGACCGCTCCTAAAAATGGCTAATAAACACCTAGACTAGCTTGTAGAGACGCGTTATAGTATACAAAGTGGGAATAAAGGCCAAAAAAGGCCAAAAAACTCATAATTTAACATGTGAAAAAAAAATGGCCACAAAGGCTATAGTATAGTATGTCGAAAAAAGTCAAATTTTGACCGCTCCTAAAAATGGCTAATAAACACCTAGACTAGCTTGTAGAGACGCGTTATAGTATACAAAGTGGGAATAAAGGCCAAAAAAGGCCAAAAAACTCATAATTTAACATGTGAAAAAAAAATGGCCACAAAGGCTATAGTATAGTATGTCGAAAAAAGTCAAATTTTGACCGCTCCTAAAAATGGCTAATAAACACCTAGACTAGCTTGTAGAGACGCGTTATAGTATACAAAGTGGGAATAAAGGCCAAAAAAGGCCAAAAAACTCATAATTTAACATGTGAAAAAAAAATGGCCACAAAGGCTATAGTATAGTATGTCGAAAAAAGTCAAATTTTGACCGCTCCTAAAAATGGCTAATAAACACCTAGACTAGCTTGTAGAGACGCGTTATAGTATACAAAGTGGGAATAAAGGCCAAAAAAGGCCAAAAAACTCATAATTTAACATGTGAAAAAAAAATGGCCACAAAGGCTATAGTATAGTATGTCGAAAAAAGTCAAATTTTGACCGCTCCTAAAAATGGCTAATAAACACCTAGACTAGCTTGTAGAGACGCGTTATAGTATACAAAGTGGGAATAAAGGCCAAAAAAGGCCAAAAAACTCATAATTTAACATGTGAAAAAAAAATGGCCACAAAGGCTATAGTATAGTATGTCGAAAAAAGTCAAATTTTGACCGCTCCTAAAAATGGCTAATAAACACCTAGACTAGCTTGTAGAGACGCGTTATAGTATACAAAGTGGGAATAAAGGCCAAAAAAGGCCAAAAAACTCATAATTTAACATGTGAAAAAAAAATGGCCACAAAGGCTATAGTATAGTATGTCGAAAAAAGTCAAATTTTGACCGCTCCTAAAAATGGCTAATAAACACCTAGACTAGCTTGTAGAGACGCGTTATAGTATACAAAGTGGGAATAAAGGCCAAAAAAGGCCAAAAAACTCATAATTTAACATGTGAAAAAAAAATGGCCACAAAGGCTATAGTATAGTATGTCGAAAAAAGTCAAATTTTGACCGCTCCTAAAAATGGCTAATAAACACCTAGACTAGCTTGTAGAGACGCGTTATAGTATACAAAGTGGGAATAAAGGCCAAAAAAGGCCAAAAAACTCATAATTTAACATGTGAAAAAAAAATGGCCACAAAGGCTATAGTATAGTATGTCGAAAAAAGTCAAATTTTGACCGCTCCTAAAAATGGCTAATAAACACCTAGACTAGCTTGTAGAGACGCGTTATAGTATACAAAGTGGGAATAAAGGCCAAAAAAGGCCAAAAAACTCATAATTTAACATGTGAAAAAAAAATGGCCACAAAGGCTATAGTATAGTATGTCGAAAAAAGTCAAATTTTGACCGCTCCTAAAAATGGCTAATAAACACCTAGACTAGCTTGTAGAGACGCGTTATAGTATACAAAGTGGGAATAAAGGCCAAAAAAGGCCAAAAAACTCATAATTTAACATGTGAAAAAAAAATGGCCACAAAGGCTATAGTATAGTATGTCGAAAAAAGTCAAATTTTGACCGCTCCTAAAAATGGCTAATAAACACCTAGACTAGCTTGTAGAGACGCGTTATAGTATACAAAGTGGGAATAAAGGCCAAAAAAGGCCAAAAAACTCATAATTTAACATGTGAAAAAAAAATGGCCACAAAGGCTATAGTATAGTATGTCGAAAAAAGTCAAATTTTGACCGCTCCTAAAAATGGCTAATAAACACCTAGACTAGCTTGTAGAGACGCGTTATAGTATACAAAGTGGGAATAAAGGCCAAAAAAGGCCAAAAAACTCATAATTTAACATGTGAAAAAAAAATGGCCACAAAGGCTATAGTATAGTATGTCGAAAAAAGTCAAATTTTGACCGCTCCTAAAAATGGCTAATAAACACCTAGACTAGCTTGTAGAGACGCGTTATAGTATACAAAGTGGGAATAAAGGCCAAAAAAGGCCAAAAAACTCATAATTTAACATGTGAAAAAAAAATGGCCACAAAGGCTATAGTATAGTATGTCGAAAAAAGTCAAATTTTGACCGCTCCTAAAAATGGCTAATAAACACCTAGACTAGCTTGTAGAGACGCGTTATAGTATACAAAGTGGGAATAAAGGCCAAAAAAGGCCAAAAAACTCATAATTTAACATGTGAAAAAAAAATGGCCACAAAGGCTATAGTATAGTATGTCGAAAAAAGTCAAATTTTGACCGCTCCTAAAAATGGCTAATAAACACCTAGACTAGCTTGTAGAGACGCGTTATAGTATACAAAGTGGGAATAAAGGCCAAAAAAGGCCAAAAAACTCATAATTTAACATGTGAAAAAAAAATGGCCACAAAGGCTATAGTATAGTATGTCGAAAAAAGTCAAATTTTGACCGCTCCTAAAAATGGCTAATAAACACCTAGACTAGCTTGTAGAGACGCGTTATAGTATACAAAGTGGGAATAAAGGCCAAAAAAGGCCAAAAAACTCATAATTTAACATGTGAAAAAAAAATGGCCACAAAGGCTATAGTATAGTATGTCGAAAAAAGTCAAATTTTGACCGCTCCTAAAAATGGCTAATAAACACCTAGACTAGCTTGTAGAGACGCGTTATAGTATACAAAGTGGGAATAAAGGCCAAAAAAGGCCAAAAAACTCATAATTTAACATGTGAAAAAAAAATGGCCACAAAGGCTATAGTATAGTATGTCGAAAAAAGTCAAATTTTGACCGCTCCTAAAAATGGCTAATAAACACCTAGACTAGCTTGTAGAGACGCGTTATAGTATACAAAGTGGGAATAAAGGCCAAAAAAGGCCAAAAAACTCATAATTTAACATGTGAAAAAAAAATGGCCACAAAGGCTATAGTATAGTATGTCGAAAAAAGTCAAATTTTGACCGCTCCTAAAAATGGCTAATAAACACCTAGACTAGCTTGTAGAGACGCGTTATAGTATACAAAGTGGGAATAAAGGCCAAAAAAGGCCAAAAAACTCATAATTTAACATGTGAAAAAAAAATGGCCACAAAGGCTATAGTATAGTATGTCGAAAAAAGTCAAATTTTGACCGCTCCTAAAAATGGCTAATAAACACCTAGACTAGCTTGTAGAGACGCGTTATAGTATACAAAGTGGGAATAAAGGCCAAAAAAGGCCAAAAAACTCATAATTTAACATGTGAAAAAAAAATGGCCACAAAGGCTATAGTATAGTATGTCGAAAAAAGTCAAATTTTGACCGCTCCTAAAAATGGCTAATAAACACCTAGACTAGCTTGTAGAGACGCGTTATAGTATACAAAGTGGGAATAAAGGCCAAAAAAGGCCAAAAAACTCATAATTTAACATGTGAAAAAAAAATGGCCACAAAGGCTATAGTATAGTATGTCGAAAAAAGTCAAATTTTGACCGCTCCTAAAAATGGCTAATAAACACCTAGACTAGCTTGTAGAGACGCGTTATAGTATACAAAGTGGGAATAAAGGCCAAAAAAGGCCAAAAAACTCATAATTTAACATGTGAAAAAAAAATGGCCACAAAGGCTATAGTATAGTATGTCGAAAAAAGTCAAATTTTGACCGCTCCTAAAAATGGCTAATAAACACCTAGACTAGCTTGTAGAGACGCGTTATAGTATACAAAGTGGGAATAAAGGCCAAAAAAGGCCAAAAAACTCATAATTTAACATGTGAAAAAAAAATGGCCACAAAGGCTATAGTATAGTATGTCGAAAAAAGTCAAATTTTGACCGCTCCTAAAAATGGCTAATAAACACCTAGACTAGCTTGTAGAGACGCGTTATAGTATACAAAGTGGGAATAAAGGCCAAAAAAGGCCAAAAAACTCATAATTTAACATGTGAAAAAAAAATGGCCACAAAGGCTATAGTATAGTATGTCGAAAAAAGTCAAATTTTGACCGCTCCTAAAAATGGCTAATAAACACCTAGACTAGCTTGTAGAGACGCGTTATAGTATACAAAGTGGGAATAAAGGCCAAAAAAGGGCAAAAAACTAATAATTTAACATGTCAAAAAAAAATGGCCACAAAGGCTATAGTATAGTATGTCGAAAAAAGTCAAATTTTGACCGCTCCTAAAAATGGCTAATAAACACCTAGACTAGCTTGTAGAGACGCGTTATAGTATACATAGTGGGAATAAAGGCCAAAAAAGGCCAAAAAACTCATAATTTAACATGTCAAAAAAATTGCCACAAAGGCAATAGTATAGTATGTCGAAAAAAGTCAAATTTTGACCGCTCCTAAAAGTGGCTAAAAAACACCTAGACTAGCTTGTAGAGACGTGTTATAGTATACAAAGTGGGAATAATTGAAAAGAAAAGTCAAAAACCTCATAATTTAGCATGTTAAAAAAATTGCCACAAAGGCAATAGTATTGTATGTTGAAAAAAGTCAAATTTTGGCCACTCCTAAAAATGGCTAATAAACATGTAGACTAGCTTGTAGAGATGCATTATAGTATACAAAGTGGGAATAAAGACAAAGAAAGGCCAAAAACCTCATAATTTAACATGTCAAAAAAATGCCACAAAGGCAATAGTATAGTATGTCGAAAAAAGTCAAATTTTGACCACTCCTAAAAGTGGCTAAATAACACGTGGAATAGCTTGTAGAGACGCGTTATAGTATACAAAGTGTGAATAAAGGCCAAAAAAGGCCCGAAAACTCATAATTTAACATGTCAAAAAAATGGCCACAAAGGCTATAGTATAGTATGTCGAAAAAAGTCAAATTTTGACCGTTCCTAAAAGTGGCTAAAAAACACCTAGACTAGCTTGTAGAGACGCGTTATAGTATACAAAGTGGGAATAAAGGCCAAAAAAGGCCGAAAACTCATAATTTAACATGTCAAAAAAATGGCCACAAAGGCTATAGTATAGTATCTTGAAAAAAGTCAAATTTTGACCGCTCCTCAAAATGGCAAAAAAACACCTAGACTAGCTCGTAGAGACGTGTTATAGTATACAAAGTGGGAATAATTGAAAATAAAAGTCAAAAACCTCATAATTTAGCATGTTAAAAAAATTGCCACAAAGGCTATAGTATTGTATGCCGAAAAAAGTCAAATTTTGACCACTCCTAAAAGTGGCTAAAAAACACCTAGACTAGCTTGTAGAAACATGTTATAGTATACAAAGTGGGAATAAAGGCCAAAAAAGGCCAAAAACCTCATAATTTAGTATGTCAAAAAAATTGCCAAAAAGGCAATAGTATATGGCGAAAAAAGTCAAATTTTGGCCGCTCCTAGTATGGCTGAAAACCACCTAGAATAGCTTGTAGACGTGCCATGCCATAGAATGTTGCAAAAATTGCCTACAACACTCAATGTGGCATGCTGAAAAATGAGCAAAAATGCAATAATAAAGTATTGCAAAAATTAGTCAAAATATGACAAGTCCCAAGAACAGCTGAAAACCACATAAAATAGCATGCCAAGACATGCCATAGCATAGAATGTTGCAAAAACGACCCAAAACACCATAGCATGGAATATTGAAAAAATGCAAGAAAATGACATACTTAAAATGTCAAAATAAAAAATGCCCCAAAAACAGCTGAAAATCGCTTAAAATATCGTGCAGACACACCACAGCATAGGATGTTACAAAAACAGCCAAAAACACCATAACATGGCATGTCGAAAAAAGACCAAATGCAATACTTTAGTATGGCAAAACTGTCAAAATATGTTAAATCCTAAAAACTTCTGAAAATCACATAGTATAGCATGTCGAGACACATCGTAGTATTTAATGTCGAACAAACCGACAAAAACATCATAGAGATCATTACTGAAAATGCAATACTATAGTATGTCGAAAAATGTCAAAACATCACGTCCCAAATAAAGCTGAAAACCACGTAAAATATCATGTCAAGACACGTCATAGTTTAGAAACTTGAAAAAAACCCAACCAAAAACATAATATAGAATGTCGAAAAAACGACTGCAAGCACCATATATACTGCACCTAAGAATCGACATAATATACTATGATGTTTTTGACATTGCTGACAACATATTATAGTATAACCTTTTGGCACTATTTTGGAAGACATACCATAATATGCTTTTTTTGGCGCTTTTTCAGATGACAAACTATAGTATAACTGTTTGTGTTATTTTGGACAACATGCTATAGTGTGACTTTTTTTCACCCCATTTTGGACAAAGTACTGTCCATGTGCCATGACATTGTCGTACCATTATGGCAACAGACTACAGTATGAATTTTTTGTGCTATCGTGGACGGCATAACATAATCTGACTTTTTTGCGCCATTTTGGATGACATAATATATTGACTTTTTTGCAATATTTTGGACAAACAGCCACCCTCTGTCTTTTCTTTTTTTCTGGCGCTTTTTTGGATTACATACTGTATTTTGATTTTCTTGTGCCATTTTGCACAACATAGGACATTTTTGCACCATTTTGGATGACATACTACACTATGACTTTTTTTATGTTAATTTGGACAACACACTATACTATGACTTGTACTATTTTGGACATACTGTCATATGATTTTTTGTTATATTTCAGATGACACATGATAGCATTGCTTTTTTATGCCATTTTTGATGACATTTTATTCTATGACTTCTTTGAGCTAAACTGTTTCACATACTATTGTATGATTTTGTTGTGCGATTTTGGACAGCATAATGTGCTCTGATTTTTATGTTATGTTGGACATCAGGTTATAGACTGACTTTTATATGCTTTTTAGGACGTTAATTTGGGATGTTAATTTGGACGACTCACTCTTCTATAACTTTTTTGTGCTATTTTGGGCAACATGTACTATGACTTTTTTTAGATTAATTTTTGGCATTTTAGCCTTTATTAGACAGGACAGATCAATTGAGTAAAAGGGGGAGAGAGAGGGAATGACATGCAGCAAAGGGCCATGAGTGGGAATTGAACCCAAGACCACTGTGGTCAAAGACACTGCTATCATTCATCAGCATCTGCTTTATCCACTCAGCCACCAGACACCCTAACATATACTGTGACTTTGTTGTCTTTGTTTGGACAACATACTATCATATCACCATACTATACTATACCATGATTTTTTTTATGCTTTTTTGGACTACATACTACACCATAAATTTTCATTCTATATTACATATGCAACTGCCAGATGTGTGGAATGTAAAAAATAGACGTGGTGACACTCGAGGAGGTTACTATCATGTTAATGCTAAGATAAAGGCAGAAAAGGCAGCAGCAGCCTCCAAATCAGGCCCATTGAGACGGTGGGGAGTTCAAGTCTCTTGTGCTGCCAATGTGAGAGAATGATGATGAAAAGCACCATCAGTACTTTGCATGTTTGCTACCGTTCTACACTGCTCCTGCTGTTAAAATAAATACTGCATCTCGCGTTCATTACGTTCATTTTTAAGGACGTGCACAGCCAACTTAACATGTTCTCATCCAAAGTTGTCACATATCGTCGCTGTCAGTGGACTTTCACATCTAAATGTTACGCTCTAGGTATCATTTTGAGTGTTAGGGACGTTCCAGGATGCCACAACCAACACCAGGATGTCAGCAAAAGCAAATGGTTAGGATTAGGCTTCAAATGCAGGGTTGGTTAGGTTTAGGCAACAGAGGCATATGGTTAGGTTTAGGATAGAACATCATGGTTCAAATGAGAAGCAAACACTGGGCTCAGAGGTCAAAGTCCAGGATTTGTTGGATCCATCCACCAACACTTCCACCTGCCATATTGGGACCCTCATGCTCCTTATATTATGTCGTTAACAGCAGCGGCATGTCAAGCATTTAGCCATATCATCACCTTATATGGCTGTGCCAGGTGCCATCCAACCAACTGGTGGCATATCATACTACTGCAAAAGGTAGCTTTTGGTATTGGTATCTTATGCCAAAAGCACTGACAAAGTGGCGGTATTTAACAACTCCAGCATCAGTATGGGCTGAGCTGTTGCTGACTGTTTTTTTACTCCCTGCAATATTTCAAACTGTCAAAAAATGTTGAAAATGACTGCCGATCGATGAATACATTGCATTTCCTCAGACTACAGGACTGTGCTCAGACTGTGTTTTTCTGTCCAGTAAATGCAAATGAAGCACCTTAGAAATGCATTACTTCAGACCAGGTGGAAGCTGTTGTAACTTGATCCTCCTCAGTTACAGCAGCTCCTGAATTTCAGTCTCCTTGGACAACTTTCAAGCCTATACATGTCATGATGTCAGAATGAAAAGCACCTAATATGCATTGTAAAAAAAAAAGTAACAGCCCAGGAATTAACCTCTTATGTCATTACTCCAACAGCTCCTTTTAAGAATTCCTCACGGAGAACAAATCACACCTGCTCACACTAAACCCATTCCTCGTCTTCACACAGTCTGCTCTGGTGTTATAACTCAGTGAGCTCTAAAAGGGAGTGCAAAATTCAAATTACCGCCTCAGACGGCACATTTTCAAGACCTGTTATCACCTGTGAGCTGAAGCGTATTTACAAACGGCAGATCTGCAAAATGAGTCATGCACCCCTAGTCGACAGGGGAAGTTTTGGCAACACTTTAAGGACAATCATGTCAGAGTGGATTAAGTTCAGAGGAAGAAGCAGATAAAAGAACTCATGGAATGCTCTGATGGAGAAGGGGGAGTCATGTTTTTATATCAGCGAACAGAGGTAAATATCTATCAAAGTCGCACTATATTCTTCCCTCTCGGCACCTTGGGTAAACAGCGGGTGTCACATAAAAAAGAATCATCAAAACCAAAAGGAACATTTTTATGATCTCACATATATATAATTCTTTATTTGTGTCATTTATCTCCTTACAAGGAGGCGAGACTTTTATAAGAGGGCGGGGAGAAAAAGAATCACTGCAACACGACTAATTCTTCTATGAGACATCCTCCTCCGGGATGGGGATATTAGATAAATAAAGATTACTCACAGGATTGAATGAGCAAGCATGACGTGGAGTTTAGTAAGAAGTCCAAACCTCACCCAGCTAAGAAATAAATAAATTACTCAATAATTGATAGGGTTCCATACTATCACTGGAGTCTGTCTTTTTCCACACTTATTGGAAGCTATGCCTGATGATCAGGGATGTAGTCAAGACTTCCTAAACTGAGACAATTACTGACTAAGACCAGACCAGTGCGAGTCACACTGCATGACACACGTACAATAAAATGCCGAACACGCAAAATCATAGGTACTCCTAAAACTGACCCGAAAGATTCACATTCTCATGAAAACATCACAGACATCAAATTTCTGTCTTCACCTGTCATTGCCATACTATATGTGTGCATGTATAAGAGTAATTCAAAATAAGACACACACATCCCTTAGTGGGCACTGGATCCAAAATGAAGAAGTGTAAAGAGATAGAGATTTACACACGAGGAAGCTCCCATTAAAGGATTTTATTCTAAGTGACATTTTGAGCCACTATGCTCTTGCTCAGACTTTAAATTTTTTACCAATGAGTCACCATCTTTAGTAGATACACTTCTGACCCAACACAGCTAAGGCCATTCAACCATCGATGAGGTACCAATAAATTAAAGTGAAAATACTCAACACATAATAAGCATCCTCTGAGAAACACAAACACACACATCCTGCACAGCACATGTGTGTGTGTGCCATAAATTTACTTGAGATTATGCATCACTACAACATCAGAGTATCAACTGAAATGATCGGGGACTCTCTCATGCAACTACTTCACCACATTAAAAAGCCCCCCAATTTTTTTAAAAAAAATCTATGGTTAAAGTTAAGTAAATTATTTACATGTAAACTCAATTATTTACATGTAAACTCATCATGAGCTCATAAAATGTG
This sequence comes from Plectropomus leopardus, assembly GCF_008729295.1. Taxonomy (NCBI): domain Eukaryota; kingdom Metazoa; phylum Chordata; class Actinopteri; order Perciformes; family Serranidae; genus Plectropomus; species Plectropomus leopardus. Next base: position 6,349,863 of record NC_056474.1, on the reverse strand, counting down.
AAACATAGAACAAGCCAACAAGCCAACCTGGACCGGTTGCAACATTAAAATGATGCTTATACAATAATGCATCAGTAAGAATAAACACATGTTCTAATCTATAATAATAATGACAGAGCCACTCTGCAAGCGCCAGTACAATTTGCTGCTCATACTTCTGTATTTAACTACTGAAGCACTGAGGTAACATTTCACACGCAGGTGTTTGAGCAGCTTGTTTTATTTTTACATTGTTAATGTCGTAAACAGTTTCTACAATTTTCTCTAATGTTTTTTCCCCATTAAAGGGAGTTTTTTCTTGTCCTTTGGTAGTGTCCAAGAACAGAGGGACATTGTATGTTTTAATGCCCTCAGAGGCAAAGTGTGATTTGTGATTTTGAAATTTCAAAATAAAAAATTAATTAAATTGAAGTCAAAGATTCGGACATATAATTGTTTTACAACTCTCAGTCAGTCCAGAAAAGTGTCTAAAATGTGATAAAATATCAAAAATGTTATTGATTGTTTTATTCTTCTACTATTCTTTGTTATTTTATTGTTTTTATTTATTCAGTGTTATATCATTTTCAAAATGAACAACTTTTTTCTTTAGAAGATGCAGTCATCCATCCATTCATAAAATTTGAATATGGCCTACAGTAAACCTAGGTTGATTTTTTTCCTTAATTGTTACTCTTCTGTCATTCCACATGGGGGAGCTCTCATGTGTAAAAAAAAAAAAAAAATGTGCCTTTTAAATATTTCCTAGTACTGAAGGGTTAATTTATGGATTTCCAATTGATTAGAGGTGTAAATCACAGCTCAGCAGAGGTCCCACCCTGTGAGCGCTTTGAACACATTTAACAGGAATGTCAAACCCTGCAGATACAGACAGTTAAAGGAACTCTGGCGTCAGTGCCCATGTCGATTTTATTAATTATAATGACAGGATAAAACTGTAGGCAATATTCTTTGTTCTGTTAATGTTTTACTATATGTGGACAGCAAAAAATGTACTAATGGGTCCCTATACAAACCTACTGTCACACAGGACAAAAAGAAAGGAGGGGACAACTATTTCATCAGTCAGCCCCTTACACCTCTGACTGTTTCTGAGTCCATCCGCAGTAAATGTATCTACACTATGGAATAAAGCATTTCTTCAGATTATATTTGAAATTTAACACAAAATCTCAATCTAAAATGATTTGTTTGTGACACTGATGGAAATTCACCACAGGATGCAAGCAAAGGAAATACTGTGCGTGCAATTCCTGGATCAGGTCAACACCATTAAATGTGGAGACAGGAAGGCACCGATGCAAGTATTCAACATAAAGTGCATGCGGTGGAGACGGGCGCAGAGGCTGCATGCTGGGTGAGTGAATTGATCTGCAGGAATCATCACTTTCCTGCGGCCTCCCAGGTCTACACCTTGCCCCACTTCTCTCTGTGCTCCCTCTAATCCTCCTTTTCCATCAAATCCTGCCACTCCCAATCCTCACCCCACCCTATAGCCCCTATAAAACACTCATGTATTCAGCAAACACTCACACACCCACCAAAAATGAAAAATAAACATCCTGGCATGCACAGACGGTTTTTATATGACTCAAATCAAAAGCATTTTGCAGAACTTAAATTGCACCCTTCTGCTTGTGTTTGTCTGCTGAGCACTTAAAACAAAAACCAGGGTTCCCACACACTTTGACCAATGAATTTTCAAAATATTTCCATAACTTTTCCATAAGATTTTACCCCATTTCTATAATTTATTTAGGTGGTTTAGGCCTGATACAGCCAAACATTACTGAATAAGCATTTCCCAGGCAGACCCAACTGCCCGCATTTGCTAACTTGACTTACTTGTTACACATTTCAGGTACCAACTGGCTGCCTGTATGCCAACAGACCAGAGCGGCACATACAGATACTTCCCAAAACACCAACATCGCGGTTCCTTTTTAGGAGATAGAAAACTGAATATCTTCTAAAGAAATATCAATGCAATTTGATGTGTTTGAAATATATTTTTAACAAGTCTGTACGCATTTATTTCTTGTGAAACAAACAGCTGTTTGATGGACGTGTTTAATAATTGATTTGTGTCTGTTTTGAAAAAGGGGGGGGGGGCATTTCAACAATGGGATTGCATTGTTGAACCCCAAACCGCATGAACATATTCCAGAGGAAGCACATCACAAATTTACAAGTACGGAACAAATCTGTCAGATTTCACTTATTTAATTGTCTCAAATAAAACTAAGCTTACAGATTTTGGTGGAAAGCCTTCTGCACTTTCATACTAACAGAGTTCTTCTTTCCCTCAAAATAGAGAACCCCAGTAATGAGTCCTAAAACCTGGAAATAAATTAGTATTTCAGCAGTTCCCTCATCTCAAAGTCAGGGGTTTTGGGTTAGAAGCCTGAAATATGGTCTGTGGTTAACAAGTTTAAGAGTTTTGTTTAATGACTTAAAATTCATCAGTAAATACCCCACTCATGAATTTGAAGCTTTTATGTGTCTTAAAAAAAGGCGATGCTAACAATAGACTAAATGAGACTACAGACATGCCACACCGTGCCAAACGCAGCTTTCCAGCCTCGTGGCGGTGGAGATGCAACCACAGTGTAGTTCCTTTTAGCATTAGCTTTTTACTTCTGCTGACTGCATTTAGGCTTCAAAAATCCTGAGTGGTGATGATTTCTGAAAATTATCTTGCTGAACAAAACATGTAATTATTATAAATCTTTGTTCACCACAGAGTTTATTTTCTGCCATAATCCATAATCTAATAGAAAAACCCCATAGACTTTTTGATAAGGGAACCAGGGCAATGCTAATTTCTGCGTCGGCCAACAGAAAAACATCATCCTTGAGGAACTCTCTGGGGCGTTTTGATCTATGTTTATTACATGATACCACTGATGTTTCAATCGTTAAGCAGCAGGAACCAGATTTTAAATGAGTGACACAAGGAACACATTTCATGTTACTTTAGATATATATTTTTATTAACATTTTTTTAAAAAATGTGTATATTTTTCCCCAAAACATTCCGTTATTTAAAATCACTTTCTGTTATAAAAAACATGTTTTTCTAATTCAAAAACTTGGGACCATGGGAACCCTGAAAAACAGTAAGAAGGGAGAAAGTCAAAGGTTTCAAGGTGTGGGGTATATTCTGATCCACAATCACCATCAGACAGTAGCAAAAAACAACAACAAACAACAGCACAACAGCGAGTGTTACTCACTGTTGTATCCTGAGGCAAAGATAACTGTCAACTTCACCACAAAGAAAAACACCTGACCTATCTCTGCATCCCATCAATAACATTAATGTTGATTGTTGAACAGCGTACCCATCTGCAAAATGTCCAAACAGCTCTTCACAGAGACAGCTATCTGCAGCATCTCCACAACCACATTCACCTCAACAAGAGCCAAGTGAGACTGTTTGCAGAGAGTCAGACTGCAAGATGTCCAAACGCAGCAAACAGAAGATTCTCTGTTTGGCCAAACTCACGCCAGCCCGCTCGCAGAATGGACCTCATTCTTTTCAAGAGCGGAGATGGTGCCATCCAAGATCTATTTAGAGACAACGCTGCCAAATTAAGCACCCTTCGCTCCTCCAGCGTCAACCGCTCAAATTCAAACAGGCCAATCACAGAGCTGCAGCACCACAAGAAGACCACCTTTCTCTTCTCCACGCTATGTTTAAACACTGTTTATGTGTCACAGACGACACTCATTTATCATGAGTAAAATCCGCCACTGAGTAGTTCTTTTGAAATTCTGTTCACGCCATGTCATCTTTTCCAGTCAGCAGTTATATAAATTCAGTGAATTATTAATGCTTATTTAGGTTTAAGGCTTTTAAATATTTATGGATGCGAATAGCAAAATGCACATTAATTATGAATGAATACGAGGAGTCAACAAGTACATCTATCTCTATTATACAATGATGCATCCATGACCTCATATCCCCCTCCCCTTAAACTAACTTTGTATAAATCTTAAAATACAATTAAAAATGTAACGCCCAATGTCTTTAAAAAAAATACAGCCAAAACGGATCGTGTTAATTCATCTTTGGAGAGTTTAGAGTTGCTTCAGGAAGAGGAGAAACACCTGCGCGCAGCAGTTGTTCAGGCCGTTCCTCCAGAGTCACCGCTGCATCCTCCGTCCTGCTATCTTCCTCTAAAGATGTCTGAACGCACCAACATGCTGCAGCTGGAGATGGGAGGGGGTTGTAAAACTTTGGCATGTTTATTGTAGATCTTGTCAGGGCTGTTACCAACAACAGATGTCTTGTATACACCAACACTATTATCCTCCAACACGCCACGATGTTGACATGAATGTTGAGGGCTTTTCCTTTAAATCCACAAACATATAATTGTTAAATTGAGCTTTACTTAAGTACCAGCAGGAAAACAGCTGATTTTGGATTCCAAGCACAATATAGTGGTAGATTATGGAGGAAACCTACAGAAAAAATGCATAAGGAGAGGATAATAGCTAAAAAGAGATACTTTAGTCTTCCTAAACATTTCCTGTTCAGTTTAAATCCCAGCAAAATTTTGAGATAATTAATTCCCACTGGCCCAAAGTCCAACCCACCATTATCACCCTGTGAAAAATATTACAAAAAAACTAAAAGCTGTAACCATTATTGCTTTGAAAATGTCAAACCACAGTCCAAGCGTGGTATGAATTCCTGCAGATTAATCATACTTTGTGTTCAAAATGGATGCCATGTGTTATTATTACGCAGTTTGATTTTCTCAGAGTGTTGCTTTCATTAACTGTCTCTCCCTCTGGTCCTGCAGCTCTGTGCTGTAAGATGTTTCGGTTTAAGGCCATTTACTGCAGTGGCAAGTAGCGGAAATATGTGTTTATAAAAGAGGTAAAGTGGTTCCACTTTTATTGCTGTTGTAAACATTTTAAGCATATTTTGGGTGTTCTGAGCATTCAAAAATACCAAGAAATGACGTTAATAAACTGAACAACATTCTGGGAAATGCGGTCCAAATCTTTGCTCTTGTAACAGTAGAAAACGTTGTAACTGTTGGATTTCCCTGTTTGGGAGCCGATCTGTTTGATGTTACGGTCACATAGCTCTCCGTTATCCCCGTAGTTGGCTCTAAAATATGAAATTGCTTAAAATACTAACTGTTGAAGTCATTTCTCCCCCACAGCTGTAGTAAATACAGTAAGTCACAGTCAAACTGAAACATGTGCTCTGCTTAGCCAAATAAAACCCAAAGGGAAAAAGATTATTTTTTCACTCACAAAAATACAACAGCCACCTCAGACCATCCATCAGCTCCATCACTCTGTGTGACCTGCCTCTGATCAGCTCCAAACTCAGATAACTTAAACTGACTTCTGTTACCTCTCAGTGCCTGCAGCCAAAGTATAAACTCCACACGGTGGTGTTGCCTCATTGGAACGGTGCAGGAAGTTGTGTAAGTTGTGCTGTCTAGCCTTTTCTGGGATTTTTGTCTCTGGGGGAAAACAAGTCTTCAAGCAAACATAACTCAGGAAAAGCTGTTGATGCCTAATATAACTAATACTGAGGAGGTGAAATATGGTGATGACATATTAAATTTAGGACAACTTAAATCCAAAGTGCAATCCAAAATCCAGGTTTTTAGCATGGGTGGGCCGCAAAGCAAACCCTTCTTTCAAAAAACAGCAACACACCACCATTACCATTCACTAAAACTGACTCTATACTGACTACAAGTCAGAATAGGCATCTGCATGGAGGGCATACACTTCAAACAAATATTGTTCTTGAATTACCTCCACATTAAAAGACTATTTCCATAACAGATGCAAATGCAGTATGTAGTGTTTATATTTCTGCCATCACGTGAGAACCCTCTGACCCTGCTTTGTTGCTCTGACTTCAATTTGATGCTGCTCAGATACTCAAATATCAAATGTGATTTTCAGTCTACTGAAGAAGTTGTCATGAACTGTTGTTTTTAGTTTTTCTGATTAAACCACATCCCCTAAACCCGCTTCCTCACAGAGAGTGATATCCTACAGTGAACTTTAACAGTAACAGCAGCATCACAGACATTTGGATTTTTTTCCTTGCAGGGAAATCACAGATGTAAAGGAATGCATTACCCACAACATTACTCACCCAGTGTACTGCTGAATCCGTGACGAAAGCTTGTTTCCCAGCATGAACCCACGGTGACGAAAAATCCAAAAACAGCAAATATTCTTCATGAAAAAGGGGTCGCGCAGTAGCAACAGCAGTCAATCCTAATCAAAACATCCGCTTACAGGCACTCACACAACCCGTGCGCCATAATCCGAGTCTCATTTACCCACTCATATGCTCACTGCTTCCCAAAAGCATGCTTTTTCATAATATCCAAAACACTTCAGGAATTCAAGGCAAGATATTAATTACGGCTTTGATCCACAGAGGTAGTACGCCGTGACAGTGAGTCAGCATGAACTCGGGCCCTGGATCAGACACATGACAGGAATGCAGCTCCAATTAATGATAACAATTACACCTGTGCGATACCTGCAATGACATGTCAAGAGCTTTCCCTGAGTGGCAAACAGGCTCCCACACACACTGTCCCACTCTCAAAAATACTTTGATAGCTTCTGCTTTATTACTATAAAAGATGTCTGCATACTGAGGCAGGATCTGAAGGCTCACGACATGATTTGGGTGTTGAACGCTTTCCGGGTTGTGAGTAGTTTTGACCAATCACATTTTAGCGGAGGGCAAAAGAGGCGGAACACATTGGCCAAAATGCAACCTCAAAGTGGTTCCCAACTGGTGGATCGTGGTCCGTAAGTGGGCCGTGGCTCCATTCTAACTGGAGTGTTAAAAAAAAACAAAAAAATACAGACAGTGCAGGAACTATTTTATTGCCCTGTCCTTGGTATTATTCGGCTTATTAACATGCTGTTCCTTTGTCAGCTTTTTATGTCACTGGTCTTGAAGCAATAAAATGCTAATCTGTTTTTGTTTTTTTGCTGCAGTGCTGTTCGTTCATCGAGTGTTAAGTAATTGTGCTTTATTCTTATATGTTTGATTTCACTGTGTTGTAAGTGCACATATTGTTTACAATTTTTACAGTTAATGACAAATGAAAAATCTGGACCATGTGGCCGGACCAGTTGGAAACCACCAGTCTAGACGACGGTTTAGCATGTATTAGATTTTTTCTAATTTATCTGAATTCATATGCAGAGATCTGTTAAAGAGATTAGCTGAAGTGTTGTCTGGAACCCTCTCAAGTAGCTAGTTGAACTGTAAACAATGATTAGCCCATGAAGGAGGAAGTCTTGGACCAGATATCTGCTGGATGCACTGGAACCTTTGAAATACTGGCCTTTGGCTCCAGAAGCTATAATATAGCTGTCATTTCAGATTGGCTCCTGCTCTGCTAATCTGACCATTAGTCCAAAAATGTATATTTTTTACAATTCATCTGTATAATGTTTAAATATTACCACTTAACAATGACTCTTAACAAAACTTTGTAATTTCCATCTCTAATCCAGGCGTGGTTTGAGATCTCTTATAGTCTGATCGGCATATCAGCAAACCTGCACAATCAAAACATTCTACATAATTTAAGATATTATTGTCATCACTCTGAATATGTATGGACCCACCTCTAAAGATGGAGTTTAAATTTTAGAGACACAATGTTCTGGCCAAAAAGGTGATGTATTGTACAAAAAATACTCCCCAAAGGTCCTCTTCTTAATATCTACAAAACACAGTGTGCACTCCGCTGAATTATGTAATAGCACTGAAAGGATAAGGTTGGTGTTATTGATGTTTTTTTTATTCTGAACAAATCCCAAACCAATTATTCTCTCGATTACATCCTGACTCCCCCTCACACCCAAGCCCAAGCTTCATTAATTTCCCCAAACAGTTGGGCACTCTCGTTTCTGGCAAATTCTCAAATAAGAGTAAACAATGCATTTGTTGGGGACTATTTTTCAGCTGCGGATTAATACACATGTGAAATGAGTAAGTGTTGCATCCCTGTTGATATTTCCTGCTTGCTGGAGGGATCAGACTGTCTGGTCAAAAGCCCTGTTGTATAAGCTTATGTCATCACTGCCGCTCTGCACATGTGCTGCTGAGCTGCTGTATAATAGATGATTTCAGAGGGGAAACCTCACCGGCTGAACCGGTGTTATCGAGAAACATTTAGATATTAGCATGACAAAAGGTGTTTTTATCTGCCAGATGGTTTATTCAGTGTCATCTGATCGTTAACTTTCCCCACAGGGATCTCCTTCATATCATCGTTTATTTAATTATTAACAGCATCTCGCATGATAAGAGTTTTATTATTTTATTTATGTATTTATTTATTTTAAATACAATCTGAGTACAGAATATTTGACACCCAAAAACTGACAATTTGGGAGACATGATGAACATCCATACCCCTGAAATTATGTTTATTCAGCGGTCAATATAGAATGTTGAGATAAAACATTTTTGGCACAGTTGCTTAATGATAATAAGCTGTCCCGTTTCTGTGTGGTAATCTAAATAAATATGTGAAAACCATAATTTACTTCCCAAATAAATACAATATAAACTACAATAAAGATGCACCGCATCTGTGCCCCACACCGCACCTCCTCAGAAAAAAAACAAAACAAAACAAAAAAACATAATTTATTGTACTTCAGGCAAACAGCTGCAGTGGGCTCAAACCAAATAAAGATTGTTGAAGGTGAAAAAATGCTTCATAATTCATTTAAATAGCTTATTTTTCTTTAAAACTCTACCAGGCAAAACAACAAGGAGGCATTTGATGGGCCGATAGAAGGCTGAACTGTGGGCTTTGGATCATAGTTATAGGGACTCATGGATGGGTGCAAACACATTTCCAGATCCTGACTCTACGTCATAGTTTTCTGTCTGCAAGAAGAAAAAAAACATGCCACTACTGATCACTAAAACCATTCCTCTCTTTCACACTTGAGCCTCAGATTAGCGAAAAGTGTAAACGTTCACAAATTACATCCAGAGACGATAATAAAGAGGTTATATCACCTGGAACTTGAGACGTGAGATGTTTATGAACCTAAGTTTTTGGATTCGTCATGCGTGTTGAATTGACTTGGTGTGTTTTGGCAATTCTTTGAGGAACGTAATTCCAGAGGATTATGGGTAATTACAATAATGGGTTACTTGGGAAAGGTATAAAAAGACCCGAAATGACAATGTCTTTGAGTGTGATGAGTTATTCTACAGAGAGCAGATGGGATCAATTTTCATGTTGTTATAGTGAGAGTGTACGTGTGTGTTTTGAAACGGGTCCTCGTTGTTGATCTACACAATTGATATACACAATTATTAGAGGTGGGTATCAAAACTGGAGCTATAGAAAAGGATTTTCTTTCATTGTCAAATTCTTATCAATAACACTTGTACTTTTACCTGTGTAATAACACTGCAATCAATAACAGCAATGCATACAAGCAGGGGAACAGGTCACAGCCATGACCCCAGATAACAACTGAACACACCTTTAAGTCAACGCACCTTCTAGAGACAGCTGATTATTGGACTACATTATAGGTCAGTGGTCCAATCATCTGCACAGGGTTTAAAGGTCCAGTGTGTAGGATTTAGGGGGATTTATTAGCAGAAATGAAAAATTATATAAAATGTGTTTTTTTAGTGTAGTCACCTGAAAATTAAAATCATTTTGTTTTTGTTACCTTAGAATGAGCCATTTATTTCTACATAGGTCGTCGTCCACGGAGTCTGCCATTTTTCACCGCCATGTTTCTACAGTAGCCTGGAATAGACACCCCAAACACTGGCTATAGATGGGGCCATTCACATTTTCACCTTTATGGTTCAGCTACCATAGTTAGAGGTCCCTCTGCAACGAGCAGTGTCTGTAAAACATAATGTTAAGTCAAACTGATTTATTCAGTGTTTTCAATTGTTTAAAATTACCAGGTCAGTTTGTTTTGAAGAGGAAGAGACCTCTGTGAACACGTAATACAGCTCCTGGTGAAATTCTCTTGAACATCAGGATCTGAAGTTATCAGACAATAAAGATGAGCGCACATAAGCAGGTGCTGGGCTAACAGCTGTCTCCTACATGCCAAACAGCACAGGAGAAACACTGTTTTGTAACGTAGAACTGCTTATGCAGTGTTTTTACTGGTTTAATTTACCTGGTACATTTGTTTTGGAAAAGACGAGACCTCTGTAGATAATTTGGCTCCTGGTAAAAAACCTCTGGAACATCTGGATCTAAGTTATCAGAGAAAAAAAGTGAGCACACATTAGCAGGTGCTGGGCTTGCAGCTGTCTCCAACATGCAAAACAGCATAGGAGAAACATAAATTTGTAACGTGAAACTGCTTTAATCCATGTTTTTACCAGTTTAAATCACTTGGTGTTTTTGCTATGGAGAGGAAGAGACCTATGGAGATAATTCAGCTCAGGGTGAAAACCTACTGAACATCTGGATTAAAAATAAGGTGAACACATATAGCAGGCGCTGAGCAAGCAGCCCATCTGGGGCATACTTAACAGCGTAAAAGAATCAGTTTCAACCGGGAGAAGTTTCAGCTGGTTGCAATCTGCAATCCTCATCAGTAGATGCTACTAAACCCCCCTAAATTACACCCAAAATGTTTGTATGAGGGGCCCATGTGGGTAGCAAATGGGCTGAAAAATGGGCCCCATATGGGATCGTCCACATCTTCCATAATGGCCACTGACATGAAACCATGTGTAATCTCACACATTGCCCATTTTTCAGCCCATTTACTGCCCACATGGGCCCCACATACAAACTTTGCCTGGGATCTTACACACTAGACCTTTAAAGTAAACATTGGTGAATTATATGTTATATTGTTTCATTTATGGCTCTGGGATTGATTTTTGAGCACTTTCTTTGCCTGAAACATTATTTACTGTCACCTATTATAATGATGTAAACTACAAAATTTGGACTTACTGAAGTGAACGCCCACTGGAGGATATGAAGTGTGGTAACAGCAACAATCTAGTCCCTGGTGGCTCACAGCTCATCTATCGCATGTACTACGACTCAAATGTTATATCACAAACATAACGCTGCTACATTGTTGTTACACCACAGTTTACAGTGTTACTACACAGATAGAAAAGATAATAAAAATGCATTTGGTGTGAACAGTCTTTTTCTGTCTCTTTATATGGAAGCCACACAAACACAGCGCTTGCTGTTTATGTGATTTGGTTCCAATTCGTTTTGACAGACGGCCAAAAAAAAGTCTGCCTGTCACAAAAAGGCCGCAGTGTAGCAGCCACAATCATATCCCCGTCCTTTCCTCTTTTCCTTGAGTTTATATTCCACATTTTGTCTTTGAACAGCATTCATGTTCAGCTCTTCAAACTGTGGCTGAGAGCAGCATGGAGCGGTCCATTTCTGTGGGTCATACACACCCACAGTTCTTCGCCGACACATTTTGTATTGTGTGATAGCGGCTCTTGTTGTCCAGGAAGGAAAAGTCCTTTTCAAAAGCGATGGGCCGGCAGCAGGGCCCTTTGCTGACCTTGTCCTTGCGGCCCTTCTTCCTGAAGCCTGTCTGCATCATGTGCTCCATGGTGATGTCATAGTTGTGCCGGTGGGCCGTGCATTTGCCGCTGCAGTAGCGCAGCAGCACCGTCTCGTCGCTCTCATAGCCGAGACCCAGTTCACTCACGGTGAGCTCCAGCTCCCTCACAGAGCAGGGCTTAGGCCTCCGGGCTCTTTTAGTCCTTCGGGCCTGGTTCTCACCAAGGCGCCGACTCTTCCTTCTCTTCCTGTCAAGCAAGGTCCCGACCACATGCTGAAGCTCGCCCTCTGTGAAGCTCTGAAACATCACGGAAACTGGAAGAGAGGAGATAAATGAAGTCTGAGACAGGTGTTGGAGGGATTATCTGTGATTCTATTTCTGTGATTTTGTCAAAAGAATCAGATCTGATTCACACAGATAGCATTCTGTAGTTGGAGGGATAATGAAAAGTCAAATGTAAACAGAAGAACAGAAGTTTTTTGTCATCTGACATCATGACAGCTACGAACAAATCTTATCAGCACCATCACAGAAAGAGTTCCTTGAAACCTATTTAAAGCAATGCCCACAAAATGACCTTTTGCAAATCTGTCATGCCGTGTTACTTTGAATTTGTAAGCAAGCATCCATTTACAAACTCCCACACATCTTGCGTGTCACAATCCAAGTCCTACTTACATACATCGTATGTTCAGTACCTCCCAAAAACATGCATTTTTCACCATACAGCCACATGCTGTCTTCACACCGAACAAGACGTGAGTGTTTAATGTGGCGAGATTACCTACAAAGTCCATACAAAGGTGTGAATGGATGCACGCTTGTAGTGGGTGAAGCAATGGACGCTAATAAAGTGCATGAGTTAAAATGTTTCAACTTGAGCAAGAAATCCACGTGATGCTGTTTTGTGAGAGCCTAACAGTGTTGAGATCTAGCTGAGATTTTCCTGATGTTCGCAGGTGTAGAACAAACATTGTGGCCACGAGGAGCCAGATCTTAAATGGAGAGGGCTCTGAGATTAGTGAGCGAAGCCATAGGATTACCGGGTAAATTCTGAAGGTAAGCATTTGTAACTTGTGTAAGCTATTTTGTTGAGTCGCTTCTTAGCAAATTTGGTTTAAGTAATTTAAGTTGGTCTTTTAATGTGAAAAGTAAACAACAGAAGGAGTAAAGCTGTAATGTGCTGCCATGAGAGTTTGAAAAATGATAGTGTTGGAGTCTGGCTTTGAGGAGATCATAAGTTTCACTTTCAGTTCAGGTAAAAGTGGTAAAGGTTTGGCGGAAATGTGGGCCTATGAGTTACTGAAGCACGGAGTATATGGCTTGGATTATATGAGCCTTCGAACTGGCTACTGTTTTAAATTGTATTGATATGTCAATTTGGCAAACTTGTTTATTTCTGTTGTCATTTTTAATTGTATCTAACATAAAAGTTGGACTTATCTGACATTTCTGTTGTGCTTATTTCATGACCTGTGTTGCTTTGCTAACATCTTTAATCGAACAAGTCTTACTGCAGGGATGCTAAAAAATATATTTTAGGCATCGAAAAATTCAATATCATTTTAAGTGTACACTATATTTGAGTATTTGATCCACTTTACCTTACACAATAGCTGATGGAGGCAGCGTAGACCAACAGCTCCACTGTTCACTGGAGTAAAATGACGGATTTTCTTAATGGAGTTTGGTGTTTTTGATATAACAGCTTCAAGTACCAGCAGGTAAGGGCCGTCTTACAGCAAAATAAAGTCGTGAGAATATTCTAAATATAGTGTACACTTACACTAAAATGTTCTTTTTTTAGGTGGGGCTTTTTAAAGTGGTTTTAAAAGTAATCAGTAAAGGTAGAGTTTGCTCAGCGTCGTTTGATTTTACGAATGTGACGCAGCGGCTTTCTGCACAAAGGTTATTGTAAACAATCATTGTGATTTGGCCAGTAGTTTTGCTGTTGTTGACTTTGTCCCCAATCAATCAATGAATCTGTTGGCCATTTTCCATGGAAGCATATGAGGTAAACAATGTTTTCCTCATGAATTCAAAGTAACGCAGTATGACTGACTGATTCACAAACATTTCGCTCATTTTGTGGGCGAAGTGCTGTTGACAAATGCCACTCAATAAGGCCGTCTGAAACCAAAGGAAAGTGTCGTCCTCCCCCGAAGGTTCAGATGGCTCTATGGAGAGCCAGTGAACTATGAGGTGCTAATTGACTGTGGCTCATTGAGAGACATTAAAACCTGCTCTATAAACAATAGACTCAGGTGCTAAAGTGTCCTGTCTGAGCCCCAGCTGCCCTTTCACACAACACCTTATCTCACACCAGACAAGAAGGAAGACATAACAGTTTATCTTACACTCTGAGAGGAGAGAGTTCATGTCGTCTGCTGAGCGGGGTCTCCGATGAGGACCACCCATCTGCCGGGACAACACTGTCGATTCTGCTGCTGCTGCTGCTGCTGATGATGAGGGTGATGGTGTTGAGGTTTTGGATGTTGATTCTGATGATGATGACTGTCTTGATGAGGTTTCGTACGGATATTTTGTCTTAGGTTTGAAATGTCCAACAGTGGCCATGTTTCTAACGAGGAGGATGGACAGGGCTGCGCCACAGAGCATGAAGGCAAAAGTAGCACTTTTCCATAACTTCATCTTAGAACGTGGAGGAGCATTGAAACTCTGCGGAGAGAGGCAGAACGGACAAATGTCAGACATGTTCGAGCAGTCACACCTTCACTCGTGTAAACAAATCTCCTCAACTTGTCACATTAAAGCAAAGAGAACAATGCAAAAATTGTTATCTCCTGTGCCATGACATTGCTTTGACCTTCCCATAAATCCACCTCTCTCACCGGGGCTTTCTATTTTACCGTCAGTTTACTTTTTCTGATTTGGCTGTCAGCTCATTTTCACCCTAAGTGGGTTCATGATCCGCGAGCTTGACGTCTCTTGCTGACACATGAGAATGCAGTGTGTGTTTAATCGCGGCTGCCTGAAAAGGAAAAAACGTAACTGCAATTTCTTATTTGAACTGAAGGCAGGTGGGATTAGTTTTGCAACCCCTTGCCCCTCGAAACCTCCTCAAAGTTTGTGTATCATATCAAAAAATACCTGACGTGAATGACAATATAAGCTTTTTCTCTCCATTTCTGAGGGAAAAACACTTTTCTTTGCAGGAGTAAATGTTCCCGAACCTTCCTTTTAAAAAAAGAGGGAAAATCCATGCTTTCTTTTCAGGAGCCACACCTATTTACAATGCTCTGTATGATGAGGCCTCAGCGAGCATATGTGTTTGTACATCCCTTTATCTTATACCGCCCCTCCCTTTCACTAGACACTGCGCCACAGCAGCCACAAAAACTCCATTTGCAGGAGTAATTCGCTGTGTTTTCTCCCTCCTTATTGTCATGGTGCAGGTATTTGAGAAGTTTTACAACCTCACTTCTTTGTATTTTTCATATCATGTCACCAGTGAGGAGAACATTTCCCCAGAGCCGGAAATGGTATACTGGCAGCGACTAACAGCAAATCCAGACCACCTCACAAAGTGTTTTGCCAGACTGGATTCTGTAGTGTGCATATACAGGCCGCTGGAGTGTTTACAATGGGACGAAATGTCACATATCTCTGTCGAGTTTAGTATAGGAACAAAAATCTGAAATGACTAACTTGCGGAGGTTTGAACTTTCAGCATGTGTCCTGGAGATCACATTAAACAGGAAAAGGTTATGAAAAATACGGGAACATTTTCTGTTGGAATTCTCGTTTTGCAAAAGACGAACTGTATGCAAATTGGGATAGCGCTCCACAGTGTCTGACTGTTTTGGACACCGCAGAAGGAAAATACAAAGACACTGCGTGCATGAGCTGCAGTGGTATAAACAGCGTATAAACAGGTACAACCAGTCCTATCAGTCAAAGCTTGACTCATCACTCATAATTCCATATGGGTTTGACGTGGTAAGAAGCCTCTGCACAATGAAGGGGTAGAATGGTATTCATTTGAAAGTCAAACATTTCAGCTAACAACCTCATTTGACACACGGTCTATGTAAATCAGACGTGGAGCCCTGGCTGCTGCAGAATGCTACCCGGTGCCCCGCTATATGTCTGATCTTCTCACTCTTGTATTTAATTAGCAGACGTGATAGATAGAAGCCTCAGTGGAAAGTCTTATTTTGTTTCTGTTGGTTCAACACCAACTCCCAGCACCAGAAATCTTGCTGCTCCCACTCTAAATATGATACATTTCTGATTTAAAATGAGCAAGTTTGTGATGATATATGGCAAAGGATGAGATCATTGTTTTTTTATGCTATTAATGGGTCAGTTTGGGATGATTACTCAGCCTCGGAGTTAGCCGTTTCACACAGCCGTGATACATCAGTGTCTGTGACCTGTTAGCTCCGTGGCTCATCTTGATAAAACAATTAGCTCGTAAAGTACAGATGAGCTCTCCGATGTCTCGGTCGCTGACACTGGACGAAGCCCGGTCATCAAACACCAATCTCATGTCCCTGAAGACACTTTGATTGTCATAATTACTCCACTCAGAAAGACATTAGTCCCATCTGCAGTCGATTGGCGCCAATAAAAGTGCCAAGGAGCATTGTGTAGCTTGTTCAGATGGTCACAGATGATTAATCCCCACAGACATTTAATATCTAGTACTGGCCTCCCGCTGTCATGGACATAAATATACAGATATTGATAGGAGGAAGGGGCACCGGTGTTTTCTTAGGAGAGCAACGGAAAGACATGACTGAGCAGCACGCTTCCTGTGAGGACAAATGCTGCTGTTTTCCAGCAAACAGAGACGAGCAACAACGCAGAGGATATAGCGGAACCCCAGAGGACATCCCAGCAGAAGGAAAAACCATCCTCAAACTGAGACATAAAAGTGCAGATGAGTCGCTAAGACAACTCCAACAGCTCCCACACATGTCTTGGCCCTCACAAAGCATCAGATGTGCCCATGCACGCTCCTGTTTGTGCAGATGAGGCCGGTCCAACATGTGAGGCCCAAAACAAACGTAGAAAAACCATCCATTCACGAGGAGACAACGTCTGCACGCATGAAAGTTCTCATTAGGGGTTTTGTGTTTCCAGTGAGAGTGGGAGTGAGTACGAGGTATGTCAGATGTAGCACACCTGATGTTTGCAGTCAGCCATATGTCACCTGAAGAGCTACCAGCTGAGTGAAAACAGTCCCAGATGATCATTAAGATGTTTGAGGCATCGCATGAAAGTGAACTGCTTGGCCAAGAATTCCTCCGTCTGTCAAAGCCATTCCTGAGACATTATGTATTCCCCGACACATGCAGTCGGAGCCCCATCCTCAACCCTCAACCGAGCTCTTGTTGTGCCTCAAAGATCGCCATTATTTCAAATGACACAATAAAATTGATGTTTTCAAGGAATAATTGGGTCAGTGGCAATGGCGCTGCTAAGCCGGCGGTAATGTAATTACAGCAGCATGGCACCCGGGCCCTCCCCTCCCTCCCTCCCTCCCATGCCAGAAGGAGACACTCAACAGAATGCCACAAGCCTATGGAAGATGAACTAGAGATCTGTCAAAATGGGGATAAGGGGCGTCTGTGGTTAACACTTTTGAATGAAGCCAGTGGACAGGGGGTGCCTTCTTGTCAGCTTGCTTGGATCTTGACCAGTGTGACATGATTACAGCGGGAGAAGATCACAGAAAAGGAAGTGAATGAAGAGCGCCTTTGTGCTGCAAAAGGAAAAAAAAGCAGATAGCAACTTTTATGCCTTGCCACTGCATAGAAATTGCTCCTATATATTCCCTCAATACAGCCTGTCTTACTCACTCTCCCTCGCTGTGACTCACACATACCATAAACACACACGAGCAGCACTTGGTTTCACTTTTTCCCCGAATCATATGGCACGGGCTTGTGTCGAAATCAAAGTCTAACCTTCCATTGTTGTCCAGACACCCACTTCACCTCCGGGGCTCACACACCCTCCCAGCAGCACCAACACTAGATAATCCATCTTACATAACCCTTCTGCTTCTTGATATCTAGAAATGTCTACAGGTTGTGTTTTTGCCACTGCACAACCCGAGGCCTCTACCTACAGAACATTATTACCACGCTGTGTCTCAGCTCAGCTCCACCCATGTGACCGCCTGTCTCTGCACTGCTCTGAACACACCCCATAAATACCTGCATTGCAAAGATAACAGGAGCATAACAAACAGCGGGAAAAGGCACCTACTGTGTTGTTCCAAGGAAACAACGTGCTTTAGGGAGTCCTAGAGAGGCCTTGTCTTGTCTTTTCCCTCTTAAGTGAGCATCAGGAGGCCTGGGGACAGCTAGAGAGTGCTTGGAGAGGTAATAGGGACATATTCCAAAGATCAGGGCGGGATTAGCACTAATGCCTGCCGGCTTTATCTGCAGTCACGTGGGTTAACACCTGGCTGCAGTGTTGGTGGCGGAGCTCGGGCCTTGCTGTGTGTGCGTCTGTGTTAATCCATCAGACACCTCTAACTCCAGTTAGGCCAGCATGCAGGGCCACCGATTGCTTCTTCTTCTAACGTCTAAAACCTGCTTCCAGTCAGAATAATGAAGCGGAAGATTGATGAATTTGGTGGGTAAGATGTGTTGTGTTGGCACCGGGGTGGGCCAAAAAGGCTGTAAAATAAAGTGGATGTTCTGAGCCAGGATTGGCTGTTCTAAATCCAGCCTTGGTTCTAATGCAACTGAAAAGGCTTAGGTTAGACTGCGCTGTAATTTTGCTGGGCAATGGCTTCTGTTGGCTTGCATTCTGTCACTCAGTAACCAAAAGGATAATTAAAACAAGCCCGTTCCTTGTTTGGGAGAAAGCTGCTGTTCATTACTGAGAAAGAAAAAAAAAGGTTGAAAACACCCAAAAAGGAATACATTTTTTTTACTAACATTCTGTAAATACTCAAGGACTCAAATGATTGAAATGAATCATTTTTAAAATTGTGATTAATTGCAGAATTTCAATAATAATTGCATTTTTATATCACGTTTTCAATTCCATTATTTTGCATTTCTAAACAGTTCTAAAGTCCATATTGACAAGGTAAAGAAATTGTTACCAGATCGTCTTAATTAGGAATCAAACGACAGAAAAACACATCAGTTCAGGGGAGACTCATGGGTAACCACAGAACCCATTTTAATTCAAATATCTTGAGGTCAGAGGTCAAGGAAGCCATCTAAAATGCCCATGACATTTTTTCATCTACAAAATTTAGCCTAACTTTGGAGTTATTTAGCCCATTTCCTGACAAGCAAGCTCATTGTGGTTAATACCACTGGATTCCTCAAGTCTTCTACTTTCATATGATACCAGTATCCCTCTAGTATTAAAACTCAGCCGGGTGCAGCCTTTTAAATACGGGAATGTCAGCCGGCAATTCACAGATTTAAAAAAAAAAAAAATAACTTGATATGTACGGACCTTAATCATATCACAATTAATCAGGTAATGCTTACAACACTAGTAAATACTAAACTTGATTCCCGCATCCTTTTTAACTCTTTAGAATCTGGATTGACATCAGTTTTGTTGTGCTGCGTTTGGACACCTTTTACAAGCTTTTAAAACCAATGGAACGTCAGAAAATTGGTTTGATTTGTTTTTGAAAACACGGGAGAAGGCAATGAGCAACTTAGAGAAAAAAAGTAAGGAAAATAAACCTTGAGATTATTAGATATTATAAAAAAAGAAAAGAAAAATTTCCAAAAAAATACATTTATAATTCTTATAATTACACATTCAAAATTATGTCACAGGGTTGTGTTTTGGTTTTTTGCACTTTCCAGAGGTCATTTTCATGTCTCTTTTTGTTCTTTACTTTCCTTGTTATTGTTAACTTTGTTAACTTTTTCTTGTAACTTTAATCATTTCTTGCTAATTTTCAAGTGCTCGTTAAGTTTTTTCCCACACTTTTGAAAGAAATCAAGCCAATTTGCTCAGAGTTTATCTACTATATGGTGGTTAAAAAGATTTTATTGTGCAAGCTTCACTATCACATCTCACGGATTTATACAGATTAATCCAGTGACCCAACAGCCTAGCACGAAATCTCAAACCTGCTGCCGCTAGGGAGGCGTTAACGAGTTGCGAGGGGACGATACGCTTATAGATGCACATTTGACACCTGTCCTAATTTGTCTGCCCTTTGCTATTCTGGGAATGCTTGAGTCAAGGTGCAGCTCTGACATGCATTTAAATAGTCTTTTCGAACAGACAAAGAGGTTACATGAGGCTTGGCAGGAAAACATCATCTTGCCTCATCATTTTTTTGTGCGTAGTAAGATTGATGATTGTTGTCTTGGCTACTTTCTAAAGAGGAGTCCATAAGCTGGCTGCTAATCTGTCTATGCCAGAGCTTCTGTTAACACAACAGCATCGCCTCTAAACCCATGTTAAACACATCGATGTTGCTGTTACAAAAAAGGATTGACTGCCATCTGGCACGCGCTGAATACCACTTTCAAATATGACCCACGCGAGCAAGCACAAGCAAGTACAAACATCTGAAATATGATGGCGTTATACATGTTTATAACCCTGTGCTCTCCTCAAAGTGCTAACATACTAATTATTTGCATGCACATTGTATATTTTGCCAAGGATCTGCCAAAAAACGCTGATGAGGCGATGACGAGCCATGCAGGAGTTCAGCCTCCCATTCATTTTTTATGCAGTTATGACCAGCTTTGGCAGGTTATGACAGTTGAACGGCTCATTTGACTTCAGGCTTAACCTCTATCCGGCCTCTTGGAGCTCCGCTGGATACGGTATAATCTCTAAGTATGATATGGGCTTAGTGAGAAGGGGGATCATCACTTCAGTAAAATGCCCACAGTGAGTAACATCAAGTTCTCTCAGAGCTCCTTCATTATATTTTTAGATGACAAGTTCAGCAATCTGATCCAGCTCCTCTTAATTATTTAAACTATTAAAGGTGCAGCTCTGCAAAAAAAAAAAAAAAAAAGGGATGACTGCAAGAGAATAATAATTATGTGAAAGTTCATAAGCGTTCAAAGTACAGATCCAACTTTTGGGAAAGAAAAGCCAGAGAGCATTTGAGGAGCAATTACGCATGATAATGAGGTAAACCACCATGTTGGAGAAGTGACAGGAAAAAAAAAAACTCCCTGACAAAACAAACTTGCCTCTGTGGTGAGAGATTGTTCAAATTTTGCAAGAAAATAATAATAATAATTTATTATTGTTGCTTTTTCAACATGCCCCCTTGTAATCAGTGGTAACCGCTCTGCAAACATTTCGTGACAGGCCGGTCGGCGCTATTGACATGTGGTTCCAGAGAGGGCCGCTTGTTGATACAGATAATCCAGCGTGTGTTTTCTGCCACTCAAGCACTTGGTGAGGCATCCCTGTCAGTGGCACCTAACGCCTTCCCCATAAGCTGCCGGCTTAAACTAACAAAAGAAGATGTGGTGTCCTTACCGTTCGGCCGGCTAATCCAGACTTAGCTGCGTGGCGTCGTCTTCAGCTGACCTCCACAGGCAAGTGCTGGCTGAGTAAGTCCATCATCATCACAGGCGAGGAGCGAGGGGCGAGAACTCCTGATTGTTCCCAAGAAAATCATCACAGCTCCCTGTGCCTGCAAGTATGGGAGGTCCTGTCCAGACTGTTTTATTCTTTTATCATATTTGCATTTCCATTGAACACTTTTAGGTTGCAAAGATCAAGATCAGCATTCCTCTGAATGTGAACGTGCGCTTCATTGCACTCAGGTTGATCCATTCAAAGAGAGGAGAGCTGGGTGTTTAAAGAAGCCCCTGACCTGCATGTGTTTCACTTTAGAACACTTCTGTCATCACGCGCCTCCATACAAAACTTCTTGTGCACACTCTCTGCACAAACCTGCACCTGAAACAGAGGAACAGAGCAAAACAGTGCCATGTGATAAACAGATCTTACAGATGCCTTAACTTTTATTCCATCTGTTGTCCTTCTGCTTTCATCTCCACACATCAGCGCTTTTGTAAAGATAACGCACATCTCCTTACCTCCTCTCCAGCGGCAGGTCTTCTCTTCAGCTCCAGGGAGGGGAACTCTGCGAATTGAGAAGATGGGTTAGGGTGAGGAGGGAGAGCGTGGTTACCGTAAGTGGAGCAGAGAGCTTCTCTGATGCCTCTGCCTCCTGCCTCCCCCCCTCAACTGTTGCTCCTCCTCCTCCATAGTTGTGCTTGTGGGCCGAGTCGGATTACTCTTGACATGATAATCTCCCTGGCTCTAGCTCCAGGAGCACTAAAGGATGCTTTGGCCTGAGCGAGGGCTTACATTTACCTTCTGCTGCTAGAGAGTCTGCCATCTTAAGTGGCCGATTGGTAATAGCCTCAATTGGGCAGAGCAGAAGGGGGTCTGCCCGAAGTGAGTGTTTTCCAATCTTTTAGGAGGAATTAAGAAAGTTCACAATTGGTTTAAATGGTGCTAAGACAACACTAACCCCAGTAAAGTGGAATTATCACAGCGGAGGTATTTCATGATGATTCAATCTACAGTTGGCTTGAGATAAAACCCGAGATGTTGTTGTTGAGAATCTCACGTTCACGTCCCCTCCAATACAAACCAGTGTTTTAGCCCTTGAGCCTCGAGCGCAAATGAGGAGCAGATGGTTGTGCTTTTGGAAGGTATCAGGCACTCCAGACTGCAATCTAAATAAATACCCCATCCATGGGGGAAATGCGTCAGGTGTGCGGGGTCAGTCATGTATAAACAAAGGACAACCAGTCTTAAAGACAAGTGGAGCGGTCGTGAGGGAGGGAGAGGCAAGGAGGATACACAAAGTCTTGCATGTGCTTTTTTGGGAGCAAATAAATCTACAGGTACAATGTTGATCTAAGCAGAATTGATGTTTCAGAAATCCTCAGCCAAATATGTCGAAATAAAACAGCTATCTCTGCTGTGAAGTCAGCGCCACAACAGGAAACAAATTATTTGCGAACAAACATCTCATTCTACTGCCGTGAGTCACTTGGATATCCTTGGGCCAAATTATACACAAATCACACTTTGCAAATATCCACTACTGAGGCGGCGATGTGGCTGAATTCCTGCAGTGTTGACTGAGAGAAAAAGGGGAAAAAACAAAGTAATCTTTACAGAAGCTTTCTCTCGCAGCAGAAATGTGTATTGAATATTCTAAAGGTTGTTTCCTTTGTGACCTAAAGACTAAATTTCATGTAAAGTTTGAAGTGAAGCCAACACAAACTCACATTCATATATAAATATACACCTAACTCATGGCCTGCCGAGTGTTTCCCAGAACTTCACTCATATCTTCAAATCCATTTCACATTGTAAACACAAACTATCATCATCAACTATCAACACCGTGCTACTGCTTAGTATTGACGTTTTGATCAACTGTGCAATTTTTGTCTTTATCCTTTTTCTTTTTGATAGGGGATGTATCTCCATAAGCCATTTTTGGCTCAATTTTCTTTCTATTCTATATACGTGCAAATAAACAAAGAAAAACCTCAGTGAAACCCTTCAGTGCTGACCTTAAGATTACCACTGTGCAACAAATCGAGGGACATTTGCGCTCTTTTTCTCACTGCAAAGATTTTGCTCAGCAGGTGCAAAATCATCAAGATCCCCTCCCCAAAAACTGAGAAAACATGAGAATTATAATAACTAACTTGTTTGACATGCCCCTCAATTACAGGCTTGAGGAGCCTATGTAAATGCATAATGGCTTCCAGTTAGCAGGGGATGTCGTGCTTTTCTAGCCTTGAAAAGGAACTATCAGCACAGAAACATTTCCTGACATCGAGAAGGAACGCTCTACTCTATACATATTGCTCACAGATGTGTAAAGTTTTCACAGACCAGCCTCCGCTGCAATAAAAGCCCAACAGCTGTTAATTGCTAAACCAAGTCAGAGACAATAAGGGAGAAACACTTGATCCGTATACAATGCAAAGTCTCACTCAACAGCTAAGATTACATTAGTCATGAGGACAGTCTGACGTTCAGCATATACAAGAGAGCAAAAAAACCCAGCATGGTATGTTTCCAATTTGAATATGATAGAATCCCATACACAACAGATTGAGTCTTTTCCATTGGGCGTGGACGAGTGAAGAAACACATTTTGTTTAGGTTTGGGCAAGATTTTAAGGAAGCCCTCAATCAGTAACACTATAAACACACCATTCCAGTCGAGGTGTCATTAGAAAGGCTGGAAATAAGGCACAAACGCTTGCTACTACGCTCGTCTTGCACAAGATGTGGTTTGATGATTGGACGAGTCGCCTTCAGCCAAATGTCATCTCGCAGAATGGAAAAGTGCTTTTTAGAGAACCCAAAATCTAAACAGGCATTTGTGAAAAAGAGGCAGCGGGACAATGAGGGGCTTTTTTTGCGGAGCGTTTCATGTTGAAAGACGACACCTCTTTCTTGGAGAGCGTGGTAACAAGGTAAATCAATCCTTACCCAAGAACAAATATACATTGCAATTTGCAGTTGTGACCAGAGGAGCTGAGGTGGAGCGCGGAGGCCACTGGTGTTTCAAAACAGGGCCTCTGTGGAATCTGAAACACTTTTACTTCAGCACAGTTTGTGTAACAATTTGTACCTCCATCTAATATGTATTTTTGTCAATTTGCATGCTTTGCAGTGTACTTACCTCCTACACAACTACAGCTTGACAAGGACAGTGTTTAAAATCACAAACTTTGTAAGCAAAGCTAAATGCTGCCCCCATCTGTTGGTGCTTTACAACTACATGTAAACCCACAATAAACAATCTCTCACCAACGGCAACCTTGATATTTTATTTCCGTCATCAGCTTTTTTAATTTTGTTATTGCTCCACAAATCTGTTATTCAGCGCAGGTGGTGTCATTATTTCCAAGAGAGAGTCTCCTGCTACAGCAGCCTCCCTCTCCTCTGAAACCCCCTGGTGCTGTCAGGGCCGAGGGGCTGACGCAGCACTCTCTGCATCAAGCAGGGCGCGTTTCTGTACCCAGCCACCTTGGGGTTTAACGCACTGGCTGCAAATTTGCGCCTCAGCACCCAGGGGCTCGGAGAATTCACATTATCGCAGTCTCCAGAACACCAGCTCCTCTTACTGTACCTCTGGTTCAAAGCGGAGAAAGGCTGGTTATTACAGCTGGTGGAGATCTGCTCAAAGGTTCTTCGCACTGAGTTATCCAAGGACTTTTGGGTCTGAAATGTGCCTGAAGTCTCATCAGAAACTTTATACGACAAAGAGGATTCCTCCTGGATTAAATCCTTTGAGGTTACAAGTGGATTTTCCTGAGAAGGTGCGTCCCGAGGTGGGTTCTCGTCTGATGGTTCTTCCTTGTTGTGGTGCATCGACTGGAATCCCAAAGTTGCCACACACATGCCCTCGCCGCTCTCCTCTTCTGCTTTCAGGGCGTCGTAGGCCTTACGAACTTCCTCCAAACAGTCAAACTTCACCACCGCACACAAATGTTGGCCCAACTCTTTGTGGCGCTTGGCGTAGCACTGCAGCTCCTTTGGAAGCTCTTTTCCAGGATGCAGGATACTGAGGGAAGTGACGCTGCCATGTGCGCTGAACTTTTGGAGGATCCTCTCTGAGAGGGAAGAACGGTCCAGGTTTTCTCCTGCGCAAAGGTTCCAGGCGAGGAGAAGCTTGCTGGTGGGCGAGCACAGCAGCCATTTGGGAAGCGGCTCTCTGCGCCTCACTTTGGTGCGTTCATCGTTCACCTCCAGAAGCTCTG
The DNA here is from genome assembly GCF_008729295.1 of Plectropomus leopardus. Lineage (NCBI taxonomy): Eukaryota > Metazoa > Chordata > Actinopteri > Perciformes > Serranidae > Plectropomus > Plectropomus leopardus. Next base: position 6,324,538 of record NC_056474.1, on the reverse strand, counting down.
AGCGCTCTGCTCCTGCGAGAGTCATGCACCAGTTCGAGGTCAGGACCTTTATCTGAGACAAACATTGGCAACCTCAGCTTTGTTTGCATATCACTGGATCGATTTTATTCAAACTGCTGGAATGTAAACACAACGGAGAGCACACAAAATCTTGCTTTTGTTAGGCAGTGATACCTTTTTCAAACAGGTGAGGAGCTTGAGACTGACGTAGCCCTGCTTGTTCCTCTGCACATGCTTCAGCAGGAAGCCGTCCTCTGCCAGGTGGCTGTCGGAGAGCAAATCCTCCAACTGGGCTTTAATCTTCAAGCAGAGCAACTCACCTTCACGCTCTTTTTCATCTCCAGCAGATTGTGCATCATCTCTACAAGGACACATATACCTCAGCATCATGATACAGCATACTGCAATGTAGATTAGTCAACCATATGTTTTCTAATTTCCTTACCCGGTCGGATTACTCATGGTATCTCCAAAGGATAGAGATAACGGGTCACTGAGCTGTGCTGTTTCTTAGTAAAGTAAAGACGGGTATTAAGGAAAAGCAGCAGGCTAGATTCAGTTAATACTCCTGAATGAAGAAAAATGCACCGGGACACAGTTCATACAGCCTCAGTTGGTTCTGTGGGATCCAAAACAAAATTTTGTAAAATGCTGCTGGCAAAATTCCATTTCTCGCTATAACACCCATAGAAACAGAATCCTTTATATTTATATTTAGTCTTTTGTCTGTCATTTCACCTCTATGACACCATCTTTACCACAAATAACTCAAAACTTACATACGTTTACTCTAACCCGTGAGTAAACAATATTAAAGTATTATTCAAGTTAAATATATGCATATATGTATATGTATATTTATGAAGCCCTCTGAGGCAAATTGTGATTTGTGATAATGGGCTTTATAAATAAAATTGAATTTTGTGTTTATATGCATCATTATATTAGCCTGTTTCTTTTTCCTTTTTTATCCTCTTCTCTCTTTATTTTTCTATTATTACTTATACTTACCTATTTTTCTGTCTAAAAATTCTATAAATACTGTAAGAATGCTATAAGTATGAACAACAGCGTATGTGAACAAATGTTAATTTATGCTAACTGCAATTAAGTATTGAAAAAACCCTATTAGATAAAGTTCATGAATTAATTGATGAGTAGCAGAGAACTGGTGGAAAAAAATTTACTTCAACCTACTAATTTTTGTGCTGTTTATGACAACATATTCATTGAATTAGTCGTATAAGGTGACATTAATTTCATTTTCTTTGTTTTGTTTTACACGACTTGTTTTACATAATTTTTTTTTTAAAAACGTGTTCAAAACAGAGAAAAATGAAAAACAGTCAACAATCTCTTTGCTGTCACAAACAACAATATTATCTCTAGTTCTTTAATATACTTTAACTATCTTGTCATCTGTTATCCTCTGCACACATAACTATTTGTCACTGTTTAGGTTGCTGTAGACTTTTTTTTGTGAGGAAACAATAAAAGGCATGATTAAAAAAAGGATATTATTTCCCACTCTGCACAACACAAAGAACAGCAATGCATCATTATTATTAAAACACAAAAGGGCAGCAGCATCAAAGGCATACATTTCTGCAGCGCGGTTCAGAGCTACGTGCACAATCAAATCAAGACAATTATGATATTGCTGAATTCCTATATTTACAACATACAGCAGCACTAAGGTATAAACCTGCGGCAGTCCTTCAATCCAGCTTCAAACTGTTTGTGTGCTTTTGTCTTAAGGTAATTGATCCTCTTCGGCATGTTACTGCAACAACAACTCCATCTGTTACCTATTTGTTTCTATGTTTTAATTAACATATCTTCCATATGTCACAATTCCTACATAGATACAAATCCAAGCCTTTGCAGCTTTTTCCACAGTAATCCCACCTTTCTTTCCTGTTGCTGTTATGTGACCTGTCAGTGATTTAAACAGGCTGCGCGCGCGCGCGCGCGCACACACACACACACACACACACACACACACACACACACACACACACACACACACACACACACACAAACACACACACACAAATATACAGATAAAAAAAGACTCTCTTAAAAAAAAAAACCAAGACCTAGTACCTAAAAACTTGGTTCTCCATCACATTAGTGATTTAACAACCCACCACTTGTTTTGGATTCTCACTCCCTCATTCATTAACTTCACCCCCAAAATGATCACTTTTATACTGATTACTCACCAAGGGTTGTCAGACCACTTTTCTCTTTCTTGCAAGCCTCCAAAATGAACGAAGAATCCAAAAAAGGGAGAAAATTCTTGATGAACTGAAGTCATAGGAAATCGTGTTTAACAACAGCTAAAATACACTGAACAAAAATTTAACCCCTTTTGTTTTCGCTCCCGTTTTTCACAGGTTTAAGTTAAAGATTAAAGACTTTTTTGTGCACTCACAGGATATATTTTGCTAAAATTCTGGTTACAAAATTGTTAAAATCTGTGTCAATGAGCACTTCTCCTTTACAAGATAGTCCATCCACCTGACCGGTGTGTCAAGTCAAGCTGCTGATTCAACAGCATCGTTACTACACAGGTGTGTCTGGGGATGGCACAGTAAAAGTGTGTTTTGATCACACAACACAATTCCTGTGTCACAGGTTATGAGGGAGCATGTCATTGGCTGCAGACTGCAGTAATGTCCCCCTGTTGCCTGTGAAGTCTGCAGTGTTTTTTCCTTAAATTAGCCAGTACATCCAACCAGCCTCACGACGGCACAAAACAGTTACGATGATGACCTGCTGTCAGGTCCAGACTCTGATGAGAGGGATGCACATGCATATAAACCCGAGCAACACCTGTGTAGTAACGCTGCTGTTTAATCAGCATCTTGATATGCCGCACCTGTCAGGCTGATCTTCAAAAAGGGGAAGTGCTCACTAACACATGACCAAAATTTGAGAGAAATATCTCTGTTGAGTGCTTAAAAAAGTCTCAGATCTAACTTAAACCTAAAAAATGCAAAAACAAAACTGTTGCTTTTGAGTTTTTCTTCAGTGTATATCAAAACACCAGTTTACAAACTCTCATACAATTTGTGCATTATAATCCAAATCTCATTTATCCAGTCAATTGTTAGCAGAAAGTAGAGCCATGGATTTTACTTTTTTATTCTGTTGGGGGGGAGATTTTAGGGCTATTTATAGTGGATACATTTCATACTAGGAATTCAAACATTTGCATAAAATGGCAGACATTACATTTGATGCACTATTTAGTAAATAAGTGATTTTTGACCTACCTACTTAGCTAACTGCTACATCAGAACTGCGTGACTGTCTCCATAACGACACGCGCAACCTTTTTTTTTTACTGTTATATTCGTGTTGGTCCAAAGAAATATGTGACATCATCTTTCTCAGAGGTGCACAAACACACAAACAAAACATCGTAGCTTCATTTACCTTAAAAATTAGTGATGACAATTTAAGCCATCTCCATGACGACTGGGCCAACTTCATGTGTTGTTGAAGAGTGTGACATGTGGCCTTCAGAAATCCTAGCTACACTCCTGCAAACACACACACACATACACACACACATACAATGTCAAGTATCTGAACATTAAGGCCCTGTTTACATTTGATATTAACGTGTTTTAGGTGATCTGATCATTAAGTGGACGGCAGTAAATACAGGTGTAAACAATCAGCAAGACACACTGTGATCTGATCACTCAGCACACTTTCTGAGGTCGTCTGGGTCACATGCATCTAATGTGTCCCCGACAAGGAGCGATATCTCCAGCTATCATCAGCTGACGCAACCAACCGCTAGTGTAACGAACAAACATGCTACAGAGCATCAACCAAAAGTGTAACGTAACAACTGTGCGCAGGGCAGTAACAAAATCTGAAGTGATCAGCTGAAGATGCATGATCGACACAAGTGTGAACGACAATGTTTCTCGGGTGTCCACTTGTGTTCGGATCACCACAACACATGTTAATGTTAACACTGTCTTTGGCATTGTTGGAACAAGAACCTTAAACAAAGGACACAGCGGTCAAACATCAGGAAATATTTTTGGGCAGTTTAACAGGCAACATTTCTGAAAACAGAAGAGCAAACTTATACAGTGAAATATTTAGCAATTAAGAATAACTATTCACATTTTTTTTTACACAACGGGATAAAGAAACAAAGCGCCACAAGCCAAGATTTGTACAAAAACCCAATTATTTAACTTTATTAACATCAATGTTTTTTCTTTTTCATCAACAGTTTCTTTTTAAATTCCAGTTCTTTATCAACAAATAGAAAACAGACTGTGTGTACAACAGATCGAACCCCTACAGCACTAAGCATTCACAAGGTAAAAATGAACATTTTTAGTTTTTCGCCAGCGTATTCAAGTCCCCCCTCCCTCCCACCGCCGCCTCCTCCACCGTCACCGCCACCGCCACCACGACATTTAGGCCTCTCGCGATCAGACGCTCCCCTCCTGCGGCTTGGGGGTGGGAGAAGATGTGTGCTTGAGTGGTGCGATTGAGTGAGGAGTTGTCCGTTTTTGATGGGTGGGGTGGGGGGTTGTGCTGTTTTTCCTCATTCAGACGGACAACCAGCTGTCAAAGTTACTATGGTAGTACAGTAGATACAACGGTGTTTCCATTAATACACACTCTAGGACAGCAGGCTCTCTGCAGTGTCTCTAGGGTTGGTAGATCAGCAGAATTAATCCTTTTTAACAATATACCTTTGAAGCTGTGTATATATCTATGTGTAATTGTACATATATATAATCAATCATAATTATATATATATTTATACTTCTATTCATGTATAAAATAATATCAGGTTTCAGTCCAAAGGGCTGAGTCTCTTTCCCTCTGGTAGGAATGGTTGATTCTGTACAGGTGCCAGCGCTGATGGCTCTACTCCTCAGCCCGTATGAACCACTTCCGCTCCTTTCGGTGTTTGTGTGGCTCAACTCCACCAAACTGACCACGCTTAATGGGCAGCAAGGAGATGGGAGGGACTTGAAGAGCAACTTTATTCAGAGATCAGGGAGTTTATTTTCTGTCAACTACCCTTTGGGTACAAAAGTCTGTTTTCCTCAGGTAAGTTCTCCGCTGTTGGAGTATGAAGGCCTCAATGCCATAGGCTTCTGATGAAAAACAAAACGAAAAAAACAAACGCGTAGAAATCATGTGCTTTCCATTTCTGTACACCTCTGATTTAGTCTCCTGTTAGCTAATTCACTTTTTGTTTTGTAAGTAGCTACCGCGTTTACAGGCCAAACTTTAGCAAGTGTGCTCTGAGTTCAATTTTTGACTTTTTTAAAACCCAAAACGGCAAGTGAAAAGGCAATTTTTTTTGAGCTATTGAACTGCGTAAGACCGAACACAATATTTATGACACATATAAATGAATAAAACAATAATATCGTGTGACAAAAGAAATCTGACAGCAGCTCAGAGAACAGTGGTCCTCCTGTATTAGTATCTAGGAACGTGTTAAAAATACATGTCCCTTGTGCTAAAAGTACCCTAAAATAAAAATTAAAAACAAAAAAAAGTACCGATTATGAAAATAATGCATGCCCTAGGCTGGGCAGTTTAAGACAGAAGAAATGTCTGATGTTAAAATGATTATTAAAAACAACAAATATACTAAACAATAACATTTGACATAATGAATCATAATATTGACAATATAATTAACAAAAAAAACAAAAAAAAAACAGAGAGAGTGCTCTCTTAGTGCTACCAGTAGCCTTTGACAATCAGGGAGGTTTGGCTTCGACAGAGCAGAGAGGCGAGCTGCCGGTCTGCGCTGTCGTTTCTGTACAAGAGTTGTCATATTTGTCAGAGTCATTGTAATGTTTCTGTTATTATTTTTAAAGCAAAATCTCATGTGGTTGGTTAAGTCGGCGTGGATCTCTGTGATTGGTTAAACCCGTCGCCGGGTCTGCAAGCGCGTCCCTTTCTCCTCCCCCTCCGGTAGCTGCGAGGGGGTCGGGTTTTAGGGGGTCAAGTGAGTGGATGGTTGCTGAGATGGGACACTTGGCACACTCCTGAGAGGTTTGACCAGGGAGGCTGCGCGGTGGGAGTGGTTATGTTGCATAGTGGTCAAAGCTCCCCAGGTACTCCAATGCTGCCCTGTAGCACAACTGGTACTGGTCCTGGAGAGGAAGAGGAGGAAGAGTAAGAAGAAAAAGAAGCCTTAGTAAGAGCGTCTGTGTGCAGATCTGGAATATGACCTATCAAACTGTATTTTTACTGTTCTGGTCCACTCTGTCCACTCTACTTCTATTGCTTGTCTCTGTCCTGGGAGAAGATTTTTCCTCTGTCGCTCCTCCTGAGGAGAGGCTTATCTGTCTAACAAGGTTCCTGCAATTTAACCCTTTGAATCCTGGAGCAACATCACTTTTCTTGTGCTGCTTTTAGACGCCTATCACAAGCTTTTAAACCTTAAGTTGTGTGATTACCTTTGAAAATATGGGGGGAAAGGCAATGAGCAGCTTGGTAAGTAATGTTCCATAAATGGCAAGAAATTCATGGATTTAGAAAACCATTTTAAAAAAGCTCAGAAAAATACCTGGAGAAAAACAGAAAAACTCGGGAAAAACTATATTTATAATTATCATAATTACATATTATTCTTATATTTTCATTCTGTGCTTCAGGCTTTTCAGGTGACACGGAGAACTTTTTGTTGTTCTTTGCTGAAATCTCAGCAGTGAAGAGACGTATTGAAAATCACTGATTTAACTTTTAAGAACCAATCATTTTTGCCACAGATACTTCTGTTGAATTTTGTTTTTATGAATAAATAATGTAAAAATGTGTGGTGAGTTTAACCACCATTATGTAATTATAAGTTTATCACAATCTAAGGAAATCATTAGAAGTGACTCTTCTCTTTAATTGTAGCTAAAGGCAGCGATGAAATTACACTTCTCTGTGTCACAGTAATCTAAATTTGATAGATAACTTTTTTTTATTTTAAAATGTTTATGAACTCATTTAAATTCATACCATGACTGTCTACTTTAAAATTCTTATTACTATGCTTTGCCTGTTTGTTATAGAATATATTTATCAATTCTTAATTCGAGGAAGATTTGACACTGGCCCTCTGTTATAGCAGCAATGAAAATTGCTTCGGAGTTTCTGAAGCACCTTTAAAACCTCTACAAAGTCAAAAAAAGGACAGTGACTGGATAACATCAAGTTTACACCTTAAAATTATTCAACAGTGACTTTGGAGTGCCAGCCTGTCAGTGTGGGATATTGAGCATGAACAGCTTACCTCGGTCTGCACCATGGCAGGCCGCTGGGTGCGAAGTGTCTTCACTGTCTGGAAGAGGTCGACCACTCCTTCATACCTCATCCTCTCCAGCACGATGCTGAGGGTGATGAAGACTCCGGTCCTGCCCACCCCGGCACTGAAGAGCAAACACACAGAAGAGTCTTTATGACAGGCTCTGAAACTCTTTATAACAGAAATGAAAGAATTAAATTGTACTTTGGTAACGAATTTCTCTGAATAAAAAAGTGACTGACCAGTGGTTTCATTAATTTTATTAAAACTGAACTGTAAATGTGTGACACAAATTATAATACCTTATTTGTTACTTTTGCTTTTATAATGTACTTTATGTGTACAGCACATCTGACTGGGACAAACAGCCCCTTATATACTGCCTGTTCAAGGCGAGAAATTGCAACAGAGGTTATAACAGCGCTGAAATGGCGTCTGCACAAACAGAACGGCCGGGAGGACGAGACCACGGACAGGACAGGTGTGACGTTTTGATGGCGTGTTATGTGTGCGAACCACTGCAGGAGATTCAGGGGCCGTTTACATGGCGACCATTTTTGCATAAAACGTTAAACCTTTGTTGCTGTTTGGTCTTTTGTTCTTACGACGATGTGTAAACGGGCGATGCACAGATCCTGTGAGAACCTTGACGTCACGGCTGCACTTCTTAATGTGCGTGGTGTTCTTCTATGGTGTGTCATTACAAAGTTATACCGCCAACTACAAGCCTGGCATGCACACAGCGTTTTTGGTTGTTTTTGGGTTTCCATGTACACGACGATTGTTCTCACAATGTTATCATATGATTGGTTTAAAAATGCTAAAGAAAAACATTTCTGTTTGAACAAGAGCCATTCTCGTCTATATGTGGCCTTAAAAAGCAGCTAGTAGCAGTAAACGGCTAACTCGACGAAGAACAACAGCAACTGTAAAATGGGAAAATAATGAGATTCTGAAGCTCTTTACCCTCTGAGCAGAGAAACAGCTCAGCTGCCATAAAACAAAGAAGGTAAATGATTGTTATTGCCATGTTACTTTCTTGCGTCACACCTGTTTTGCTTCTGTGATGCCAGCATGCTGTCCAAAATCACACCACCATTGTTTGGCTCTGTGTAAAAATGCAAAGGTGGCGCAAAGAAGGGACTTCATAACGGCCCTATGGCGTGATCTCCGTGTAGAAAAGACTAATTGTATTTTGTCAACCACGACTAAATACCCAACACCACTCAGTATAGCGTGATACAGCCCTGTAAATGACCATAAAGACTTCTTTAAGAAGAAGAATGCATTACTTTTACCTAATGAAATGGCAAATGAGTGAAATCCTTTAAAAATTTGAAAATAAAATGCAATTTTCCACACAGGATGATTTAATTAGTGTTTAAGGATCAAAGTGCAGACAATCACAGAATATCTGAACTCTGGTATAAATCCTTGTCATTATCGAAGTTGCTTGTGCTTTGTGGCACGCAGGTTATTTTCCATTTGACACTGCAGAGACAGTTATAAGACCTCTGCTGGTACATAATCACTGGAGCGTATACAAAGCTCTGAAGTAGCAGCCATCCTTTATGCCTAGAGATTTGTCTTGATTTTAATTTGTCTTATCCTGAATATGTACAATTTTTCATGACTGTGCAATAATTAATGGCTCTGAATCTGCTTTAATTACCTGTTTTATATGCTACTTATACTTATTCATTGTTTTTAAACTTATGTATGTGGTCATTGAGGTGTCTACTTGTCTGAAAAATCCTATGTGTACCACTGGAGAAACATAATTTCATTATGCAGCTGTGCAATGACAATACATTGACTGACTGACTGATTCATTTGTCGTACCTGCAGTGTACAGTGATTGGTCCATCCTGTCCAAACTGTTCCTTAGTTTTGTGCACTTGTCCAATGAAATCAATGAAGCCTTCTCCAGTTTTTGGCACTCCTTGCTCAGGCCAGTCAGTGAACTGGAATTGGCGGATTGTTCTGGACTGGCCGTCCTGAGGGGCAGCAAGTAACAAGTTTATTTAAGAGACACAATTCCTGGTAGAAAAACATGTAGGTTTATAGCGTGCATAATTCAGCTGACCTTGATTCGATGCTTTTATTTTATTTATCTCTAAGAGCAAATAACACTGCTGTACTTTTCAGTTTGTGCTTTTTTCTCTGCAGCCTTTGCTCTAATTTGCAAAAAAAAAATGAAAAAACCACACAGCACAGCTTCTCAGTCGATGTCCGCTACTACCGTAACCCTGCTGCTTTTCGCTGCAGCCATCTAATCATCCAATTTACACCTGGGATGCAATATGAATAAATCCGACGACCTGGCAGGAGAGAAAACCAGCAGGACTGAGGCACTCGTGGACCAGGACTGACAGACACTTAACTGCAACATGGAGCCCCACATCTGACAGCACTGTGATGCCAGCATGTGTGAATTAAATGTTTTTCGTGCATATTAGGACCGTATTTCTGAATCTTTCGCTCTTTGAATGCATATACTGAGAGAAGGCGCGGATGTGGGATTAGAGTGCGCCGCTGAGGGCCTTCTGATGACAGTAAAGTATATTTATAGCCCATTGAAACTACTGCATCACAGGGAGTTGCAGCACTGGCCCTCGGGGATTGAAGGCTATGCTTTTCATGTATTTTCACACAGTGCTCTCGCAACACACACACGTACAATCCATAGAGCAAGCATACTGTTACTAAATCCGGGTAAACATGTTTGATGGTGCATTCAGTTGATGTCAGCCTGTCAGGAGAAATAACACGGGATGCGTTCTGATCATCTCTACCTTGAAATCACAGTCGGTATAATTCTTAACACTTAGCGAGACTGTCAGCATTTGTATGAAAACCTAAAATTAAGATAGATTTGGGTTGGATGGTTGTATTTGTGTAAAACGCCAATCAATCCCCATTTCCCTCCATCACCAACAAGACACACACACACACACACACACACACACACACACACACATACACACACGGGCATACCCACAGATATTCACACACAGAGTGAAGCCAACATACCCTGGCATCTGTGACTTTGAACTCTCGGAGGATGTACTGGGGCATGTTGTACTCAGCCATTGGATCCACCACAAAGTACTGGTACCTGGCTGAACGCTCCGCTGGCCAGTACTGATGGCACTTCTCCTGCAAAAGAAAAGGGAGGCAAAATTTTAAGCACCTATATCTGAAGATTTTTTTTCAGTCTTTTACATAATGATTGCCTGGTGCACAAGTGCAGGATATTATTAGTACGGATTTCTGTACGTTATTAGTCATTTTGAGTCATGAGGAGGTCTCTCTCTCTCTAACAAAGGAAAATCAAGGGGAGACTAATCTGTTGTTATGAAATATTGTCTGATTCATAAACTGTGATTATGGATGAGAGGGTGATAAAAGCTATGAAATGCAGTTGAGTGCTGCTGGAATCACTCTCATAATCACAAAAAAACAACTCAGTCAAAGATATTATGGATTTAATCAAACTGGTACAGAGATGAGGGCACTGATTTTACTTCCTTCAAGGTCTAGTTTGTAGGATTTAGGGGGATAAATGAGCAGAAATGAAATAAAATAAGTATGTTTTATTAGTGTATAGTCACCTTTCTTTACCTAAAGAAGATGTTATACAGAGCATATTATTATTATAAAGATTTTTTTCACCCTCCTTTTTTGCTAATTTCAAGGTAATTTTCTTGTGCTTTTTGAAAAAAACAAATTTCTTTTTATGATTTCTTCTGATGTTGCTTATTGCCTTTTGTTCCCATGTTTTTGAAAGAAATCAAATTAATTTGTTTGGGTTTCAAATATGAAGCTGGAGCCAGCATCTGGTTAGGTTAGCTTAGCATAAAACCTGAAAATGGAGAAATAGCTACTCGTTCTCTGTCCAAAGGTGAAAAGAAAAATCAGTCTGCCAGTACCTCTTTGTGTTTGGGTAATTTTTTCCTTAATTAAATGAAATGCAATGATTGTTCTCCTCTGGAATCAAAGGCAGACCATTATAGAACCTAAAAAAAATTATAAAAGAAGTAAAGGTCATGTAGTCAGTGACAGCGTTCGAATTTTTGATTGATGCCAGACTTTGGTGCGACATTCATTGACGTCATGACCTTTCCTTCTTTCATAGTTTCCTTGAGAGAATCCAGGAGGTCACTTTTGATGGAGTCACGCCGGCTGTTTCCCCCTTTTTCCAGTCTTTGTGCTAAGCTAAGCTAACAGTCTCCTGGCGTTTTATTTAAAGGACAGATGGGAGAGTGGTATTGATTTTCTTATCTAACGCTGAGCAAAAAGCATATTCCCAAAATGACCAAACACTATATTTAAGTCTCACTCCTTGATTTTGTTGCTGTGCCTTATGACCTCTCCCCAAAATCCGCTGATCATTTTAAAGGTCACTGCTGACATTTTGAAACTCAACTCTAAACTTCCTTTCTATCTATACAAGGGCTGCCTAACTTTTTTTTCCAAAAACACCATTTAGCTTCCTAAAATATGTGATGCAGTCATGCAGTACGGGAATTATCAGTATGCTTGGAATGCACCCGATTATAATAGCACAGTATCATGCTAGTTTCAACCCAGATGTATTCCAGCTGTGGCGATAAGGAAGTTAACTTTCAACCAGAGTTAATGTTCAGGGTTGGAATTAAATAATATTTGAGCAGTGTGACGCAGTAGCTTAGCTGAAGCGACCCAGTGTATAAATATTGTTATCACTCTCTGAAACGGTCCAGTGACCTTTAACAGGTGCTGCGAGCATTGATGTATGTGTTCGTGTATTACCCGTCCCATCTCTCGTAGCTTGGTGAGCATGACGACGATGGTGGAGTTGTGCTCCCACAGCATCCTCCAGAAGTCCTCGGTGGTCTCCGCCAGCGGGCCCTGTGTGGCCAGGTAGGCCTTCTGCTGTCTAAAAACGAAACACCACAAAAAAGGAGGCAGAGATTAAACATTACACATAATAATTATGAACTTTATGGTGCTTTTACAGCTGGTGTTATAAAGCACATCACAAAGCAATAACCAGAAATGATTTAGCGATAAAGGAGTGCTGTTGTTGTAGAGGCTGTTAATCCAGCTCAAACCCCAAAATTTAATAACGGATGAGATATGCAACAAAACTAGTGCTGGAATACATTCAGACACAAATTTATTCAAATAAAATGGGGAAGAGCTGCCTGTGTTAATCCATTTTTCCATTTTTGTTCTATGGAAGCAACACGTACCATTTAACCCTTGCAAAACCTGAGAAAATTGGCAATATTTCATTCTGAAACATGGGAAGAAGGCAATGAGCAATGAAAGAAGAAATGGTGCAAAAAGTAGCAAGAAATTAGGTTAAATTACAAGAAAATTACATACAATTTAACAAAATAAATGCATAGGTAAATAAAATGTACATGACACTAACAAAAAAAGCACAAAAACGACCTGAAAAAAGTGCTTAAAAATGATAACAATTTTCTTACAAAGTTTTATGTATGTAATTATGATTATAATAACTATAGTTTTCTATAGTTTTTTTCTTTTTTCTCTTGATATTTTTTTACCTAGCTTTTTTAAAAAAAACAACTGAAGTCTACTAATTTGTGAAAAATTCTCATTGCCCTTTTTTCCCATGTTTTTGAAAGAAATTGCACCAATTTATTTTTAGGGTTCAAAGGTTTAAGTATGAGTGAAAGGCACATAAAAGCAGCACAAGGAGAGTGATGTCGCTCCAGGTTTCAAAGGATAATGAACATTCATATAAGAAGAACCTACAGTGGCATGACTTATAAGAAATCTAAACCCAGAAGGTCTTAATGCTTAAAAGCATTCAGCAGCAAATATGTAAAGTCCTGTTGTCCTTGTACTGTTTGCCATAATTTTCTCTTTCCTAATGCCAACAAGACAAATTCCAACACGTTTAATGAACATAGCAAATAATCCTTGGCAACTATCATCATCATTGAGCTACTTAAGCCGGTATATATCCTCTACATCTTCCTCCTTCCGCTCTGTAAGGCTCCACAGAATGAGAGAGAGAGCACTTGATATGCTCACAAAACCAGAGATGAGCTCATCCACTGAGCCAGAGCTGTGCTGGTGTCCTACGTGACTTTGGCTCAGCTGAGCAGTTTTCCTGTCAAACAGCAGGTGGCAGCAGCGCACCGAACAACACACCGAGAGGCAGCTGAGTAATCCAACACCAAACACGCGTGATCGTGCACGCACACTCTCACATGTCTGCAGCACGTCTAAGTTTGCATTCAGGTGTACGAATATGCACGAATAGGTAGTTTTTTTGCATGTATATTGAGACACGCTACTACACACACGCACACAGTCACACACTGAGCCATGGCTGAGCAACTAATGAAGGTGCTGCAGGCAAAGCACTAATGTGGAACCGGGAGATTAGAATATGCTCAGGGCCTCGCTCGCACAAATAAAGAAACAACAGATTGGTTGAGAGGAGAGGAGATGGCGTACGAGGAGAGGGAAGGCAACAGAGTGAGGAGTCAAATTAAAAAGATGAAAACAGAGGGGAAGAGAAATGCAAAGTAAAGAGAGGGGATGCACAAAGTAGAGGGGGAAGATGTTGAGAGGGAAATTTGAGGAGATGAAACGAGTGAGCGCTGCTCTCTCCAGCTGGTCATCAGAGTGCAAAGTAAAAGTGACTGTTGGAGGAGAGGTGAGAGAAGAGGAGAAGAGAAAAAAAGGAGTGAGGAGAGAAGAAGAGAGAGGAGGAAAGGAGATGAGAGGAGTGGGGGAAAATGAGATAAGAGGAAAAAAGAGGAGAAGAGATGAGACGAAAAGGATGAAAATGAAAACGTCGGAAAAGGGAATGTAAGAGCGGACGAGGAATAAAGAGAAGCAAAGCTAAACACGGGATGAATGCTAAATTTCAAATTGATAGGGTGGACCCCTCTAACCTCCCCATAATACAGCCCCTAGCCAAAACAAAAACAATTCTAACCGTATCACACAATACTGACTTCTCTGCACACAGTGTCCTGATGAGCGCGCTGCCAAACAGCACAAAGCACTCTCTGCATCATCCCACATGACTGCAGTGCTTGAGGACATAGTGTTTCATTTCAACCTCATTACAATGCTAAAACTCCAGCCTGCATCGGAGCATATCCAGGGCTCCCGCCCCTGATAGCATAGCTGGAATCAATGGTTCGCCTCTCATTAGCTTAGCATATTATTGGCTTTTCTTGAAGACGCTGGGGTGAAGGGCACTGGAGGCCCCTGTTTAGTTTTTATTTATGCCCGGGCTTTAAAAGTGGCTTAATCACACAGTGCCGCCGGTGCACACAACAGGTCCCCACCCGGATATGTCTGTGTCTGCCATGATGTTTGGATGGAAAATTAAGATGGCGAGTGAGAGAAGAGGGTGGGAGGAGAGAGAGAGCAAGAGGAAAGAAGTAAGAAGGAGACAGATTAAGGAGGAGAATCGAGAGAGACAAAGATAGAAAAGGGTAAAAATAAAGAAGGACAGGGATGGAAAAAGAGGAAAAGCAGAGAACACGGAGAAGGGAAAAAAAGGGAGGGAGGAGTTAGGAAAACACACTTCATTACACTACTCTCTTGCTGCAATTATGCTATTTACACAGCAACAATAGAGGGTCTGCCTCTGCGGAGCACCTTCTCATTAACAACAGGGCTGGAGGAAGAGGAGGGAGTTGGGGGGAGGGGGTGTTGTCTCTGTCACGGCCTGGTACGAAGCAGAACCCCATATGGACTGAATGGCATTTCAGGCTGGCTAAATCCATCCCCTCGCTGTACACTTCAACCACAGACGAGCCAGCTCAGTCTGTCACTTCTCTGGTACTTATATAGATATAAAACAGAGAGCTGCCTTTTCATCTTCCTCCCTCTAGGAAGCAATTTGGACTCGCAGAGCACACAAGGACATGCAGTAGCTTCGATAGGAAAGCGGCAGTGGCTCAGCAGACGAGAGCCACATTGACAGAGCCGGGAGTAATTCTTGCAACTGGATACTGCCCACTGCGGACTCATCTTCAGTCCCCTCCCATACATTTTCATCTAGTCCGCTGTGGATACCTACGGTGTTTTTCACACCTGTAACAATCTCTGATGCCAGAAAACAACTGCAGACACATTCAGTGCAGTCCGGAAGGTATTAGGAACAGCAATGCAATTTCTGTTGTGCAGGCTCTGTACTCCAGGACATTGGACATGAAATAAAACAATGACTGCAAGGTTAAAGTGCAGACTCTGAGGATGTTTACATCCACATCAGAGAAACTGTGATGGATTTTAGGAGACGGACAGTAATTGAAAACCTTAATACGTGGTTGAAAGTCCTGCTCAAACGATGCCTGCCTTGAAATCTGTGACTCATCATCAGTGCACTTGGTATTTTTCCCTGGATTGACCTCATTTGGATTGACAGGTGACTTAAATTTCACTGTGAGGCAACAAAAAAAATTGTTGGTGACCCTGTTTTCATGTTTAGTAGGATTAAGCAGAGTACCCAGATGAAACAAGTACAGGTAATGTGCTTTCAGGGTTCCCACAGTCATACAATTCAGAGAAAAGTTATGGAATTAGAAAAAACTGACCTAGAAATGTTTTGAAAATACATTTTTTGGGGTATCATTAAAGATATGCTCATAAAAACCCCAAAATGTGTGTAATATTAAGCACAATACTTTGCATTTAAAATCTAGCGCTGCGCTGTGGGACTGTTGGTTGGATCTTTGGTCCTCTGTCCCGCAAAAAGGGGCATGGCCATCATGTTTTGCAAAGTACCCATTTTTGCTGGTCTTGTTTTTTGGCACACAAAACTGGTTTCGTCAGGAATGTGTTCTTTGTGAGTAAAGATAGCAAGCGTTAGCAGTGTGCTTATTCACAAATGCCTAGGAGGCAACTGTTTTAAGTCCTACGCTTTCTAAAATACATAAAGTCACGATAATGTGGTAAAATATTATAAAAAAGTTATGGAAAAGCTTTGCAAATATATTGGCAAAAATGTGGGAACCCTGTACTTTATATAACAATCATCCAAGTAAAATGTGTCAATACCTGTACTCATAATGAAGTAAAATCCTTGTCAGGGTAGATGCTTTCAATTTCTTACTCTTTCTTACTCTTGTGATCAGAAATGATCAATCCTGAGCTTTTTCTGTAAATAGTTTTCCAATAAACTACAAGTATATTAACTTCTGATCAACCCATCTCAATAAACTTCTGGTTTAACTCCACCCATTTTGAGTTAAATTCACACCCACTTCTCATTCAAACCCCGCCCACTTCGAGTACAGGTACAGATAATTTAGCTGGTTTAACAAATACAGACACAGACAATAATATACTCACTCATCACTAACATTTAGGATCACTTTCCTGCTGCTATGTCCCAAAATGGACATGAACACCCTCAAACACCCTTAAAGGTGCACTATACATGGTTGCTGGTTACAGTTTGTTGAGTTAAAGTAAAAAACAATCCCAGATTCACCAGCGTTTGGCCTCTCTATACTTGTGTTTTTCCTTAACTGTCTCTTGGATGCCTGCTGCATGTGGTCTGACACCTGGTTGCTACCTTTTTATGAAGCCCCGACCTCACCTGACCGCTGTGGGGGTACACTCCCATAAAGCGAGAGAGAAGAGGGTGAGAGGAGAAAGAGAAAGGAGAGATGTAAAGGCGACAAATTAAAGAGAATGGAGAGAGAAAGAGATAGAGATGGGTAAAAATAAAGAAGGAAAGGGGAGAAAAATAGAGAAAAGGGATGCCTGCTGCTAATGGTCTGGCACCTGGTTGCTGCCTTTTACTGAAGCTCCGACCTCACCTGACCGCTGTGGGAGTACACACCCATAAAGTGAGAGAAGAGAATGAGAGGAGAGAGAGAAAAAAGAGGCACAAAGCAGAGAGATTAAGCAGGAAAATAGAAAGGGACAGAGACAGAGGGGTAAAAATAAGGAAGGAAAGGGAAAAAAAAACAGAGAAAATGGATGCCTGCTGCTTATGGTCTGGAAGCTGGTTGCTACCTTTTAATAAAGCCTCGACGTCACCTGAGCGCTGTCGGGGTACACGTCCATAAACGACCAGAGAACCGAAAATATAAGAAAATAATATTATACAGGCAGAGGCTCTGCAGATGAATTGCCACGCAGTTAAAGTGGGTCATAAGTGATGATTGAGAGGGATTACTTCTGTATTTCAGGAAAATCCTGCCTATAATACTGTATATTTAAAGGATTAGGTTGCTGTTGTTCTAAATTATCTTATTGTCAATGCATACAATAAACTGAATCTACCAACAGGTATTACAAGGGACGAAGGGTCGATATGCCGATATAAAAATAACCAGTTTGACGAAATAAAGAAAAAATTGGGTTGTGATATCAGCATGTTGGCCAATATTTAAAGCCAATGTCTGCCGATACCGATGACGTGTCGATATTATTGTGCATCCCGAGCTATTACCTGTGCAACCAAAGCCTGATGCAACTTATACTCCATGCCATAGACCTTTCATTGTTGTCCAAAAAGTATTTAAAGCAAATCAATGAACCACACTGCTGCACTGGGTCCTGCGGCATTAATTACTCACTAGAGCACCAAATGTGTATTAATCTGTTAACGAAAATAGTCCCCAACAAATGCTCTACTTAATCCCGTTTTGCTAAAAACTACAGTGCCCAGCTGTTTCTGGAAATAATGAACCTTATTTAAAAAAACATCAACATTTGTGACCTGTTTTTTAAAGATTTCCATCTTCAGTAAGAATAAATCTGCTTGAGGATGAGAGCCAAGGTAGTGTGGTGTGGGTAATGAAACTGAGAGATGGATTAATATATTGTTGGTTTTCTTCTTTCCATGGGATCTGTTGACAATAGGATAAAAATAGACCCTTTCTTGACAACATAAACATTCCTAATGGGTCCCTTTGTATTTTCTGTTGAAATGTTTGTTAACGCAGTAACTGACAGGAAGCAAACAGGGACTGAAGCTGTTGCCCTGGCAATAGAGTAGCAATGAAAAGCTCTATAGAATAATGCAGCCTGTCCTTTAAAGCTGAAAGACAGCACTTTAATCACACTCATCGCCATCATATTCAGCTATTGAAGGTGAGGTTCTCTGCTGACCTGTAGCCGTCGATGCAGCTGGCGTTGATGTAGTCAGAGCCCTCTACGCCACGGATGGGCTGCAGGCAGACGCGGGTGGACTCGAAAGGCATGATGTTGACCAGGCGGTTCTTGAACTTGTTGCAGGGCAAGTTGGCGCTGATGAAGCGTGACGTGTGGGCTTTGGAGTTGGCCAGTCTCTGTTTAATAAAAGGTTGGAAGATATCAGAAAGGGAGAGAGATGGAGAGAAAAAAATGAGTGACCTGTGACCTGTGGTAAACAAACATGGGAGGTCTGAAACGCTTGCCTGTCAAGTCTCTATTTAGAACTTAGACTTAAGGTTTCCTGTCGAGATAAATAAGAAGTGCTGCTGGTAGGTGCAGTGGACTTGTCTCCCATAGAGTCCAAGTGCTTGGAGGACTGTGGGCGTGACAATCTGAGTGCTGGCAGTGGACGGAGCACAGATGGACAGCACAGGAGTGTGTGTGGACAGTCATGGTACTCCGGGAGAATTTGTGTGTGTGTGTTGTGGCCAGACTGTGTAGGCATGGAGGCTGTGGCCCCCACATACGCCGCAATCATTCTCTCACTCTTTCATTCTCCGTTGTTGGCAGGAGTGTAGATGCTATTATCATTTCAAACAGAATGGATCATGGTCATAAGAGGGCTAATGGCAGAGCCGCGCTGGGAGGAAAGTGTGTAATAACATCACAGTCGATGGCTATTGACAGAAGGTGTGTGTGTGTGTATTGCGAGTCACCTTGAACACCAGCTGTGTGTATGTGCCTGTGTCAGTCATTTTGTAATGCTCCACATGTCGGTGTGTTGATGTGTTGTGTGTTTATGTGTGCTTGTTCAGGTCCATTTGTCTCTGGAACACGTGTGTTCGTATGTACTGACTCCACAGTGTTACTGTAGCTGCTGGGATGCCTCAGCACCAATGTCACAGAGAAAAAAATCCTGTTCACTGGCTTAATTGGTGAATTAATTATGTCAAACATGTTTAAACCACTATGTGATCACATAAGCACAACAGTGACACCCTGGACAGAAGGTCAAAAATCGCAACTGCAGTCTCATGCCCTTTCCATGACATTAGATGATAAAAGAATGAGCACCGCATGGTGCTTCCAGATCAGAGTTGATTGAGAAATTTTTGAAAATCTGGTTTTTAGCAAGAAAAATTTGCAGTGCACTATAAACTAGGTATACTGCCACATGGTTGCATGCCTCAACGCACCAGTCAAGTTGCACTTACACTTTACATCCATGTCTTTGAAAACATGGATGCTTCACATACAGATCTACACAATCAGCACAGTTTCAAGGTGGTTCTTGAAAAACATGATGCTTCTGGCCTGGGCTATCGCTGACATGGAGGCATAGTAAAGCTGTTCTAAAATGTCTTTTCTTAAGTAAAATTCTTCATTACACCCCACAGGAGACATTTCTTACAATAAAAAAAATAATCAAATAGATCTTTAAGTCATACTTGTCTGAGGTGTGGGGCTTATCTTCAACTCACCTTGAACTCCAACTCCATGGCAGTAACCGTCTCGCCGGGCGGGGGCTGGGTGAGTTTCTGGATGTGGGCGTACAGGTTGCGCGCCGGCACCTCAGTGTTGCCGCAGGTGGCGGCCTCCAGCAGGGCTTCATGAATGAAGATGTACTGGTCCTCGGTCTGGACCATGTAGTTCCTCTGGGCACGCATGCACGTCACGTGGCCGTAGATGTCTACAGACTTCTCGTGCTTCATGCGCTCCAGCATGGCATCGATCACGATGAAGCAGCCAGTCCTGCCCACGCCCGCACTGATGGAGAGAGTTGGAGAGAGAGAGGAGAGGTAAAGAACTTCATGTTTCACTATAAAGAACAGATAATTCTCTTACGTCTGTTTACGCTGTGTAAGATCTGCTGATAGTAAAAACACTTTGGTAAACATCTAAAGAGACGAAACTAAAGCACAAGGTTATCAGTGCTGAGCTGGAAAACCAAAGCACTTATAAACTATTTAATCACAGCAGTTCTGAGTTTAAGGGTAACTTTTGTTTTTTTTTTTTTAACCTGGTCCTTATTTTCTCACATTTTTGTGTCTAAGTGACGAATGGGAAGAACAGTTTTTGAAATTGGTCCAGTATTTAGTGAGACCACTGTGGCCGGGCACCACTAAACAAGCAGAAATGTAGCCATTTGGGGACTTTGGGTACCATCAAATTACGTTCACTGTAAGTGCCTGCTTTTGCCCCTGACGGCTTGGATTAAGTCTAACAACATTAAGGAACGTCTCACTGCAGAGACAGACTTTTTTTGTTGAAGAGTAAGACCCTTTTTGTTTAACCAAAAACAGCCCCCAAATTGCTATCATTAAACCCCGCAATCTCTATTAAAAAATACAGTAATTTCAGCTTATAGAGAGCCAGCATATTTTCACATCTAACTGGGTAAATTAAGGATTTATTTAAACCAAGCAAGAAATGGTGTTTGTTAAAACAGTGAAAAGATGAACAAAGACAGCTTTTGTGTATTTTATTTAGTTTCTCTACACGTTAAATTAACTGTGTTTTGCAGTAATAAAAATTACTCTTTATATAAATGCAGTCTGGCAGGTTTGGCAATGGCAATTTTGGGGCTGTTTCTGTTTAACTAAGAGGATCTTACTCCTTAACAAAACAAGATCCTTTCCATAATGTTTTCAGACACTTATAATAACAGCCTGAGCCTGTCAGTGGCAAAAATAAGCACTGCAAGTGGATATACATTGATGGTGCTCAGTCATCTATTAACATTACATTGCAGCCTTTTTTGCCGCTGGCAGCTGCAGCCCTCTAGTTTAATACTTGGACCAGTTTCAAAAATTGGTGTTGTCACTTAGACATAGAAACATGAGAAAACAGGGTCCAGGTTGTCAAACAGAAGTTACCATTTGATATATCGCCCAAGAGAACTGATCATACAAGATACAAATGACTTCTGTGTTATAAGGTGTCAGTTTTTGCATTTTCTCTTTTCTTCTGTCTCTTTTTCTGCATACATTCTTATTGTAAAATATATGCACTTTATGTTTGTCTGTCAAAATGCACGTCACATCAAATGGGATTAGATGTGAGTATGAATGTTCAACTGAATGTGATCAAAAAGGGTGAAATAAAAAAAACTGAGATGTGGCAAGATGCATTGAGAAAATGTAAATAAGGTTTCTAGTCCAATTATGTTCTCTGTGCCTGACAACTGAAAATTGTACATTTTCTTTCCATTTTAGTTGATTTAAATCCTTTAACTCAAGACTTGGACATAGTAAAATTGCAATTTGTGCACAACTTTAATTATTGTAGATGAGAGAATTTCAACATCTCTGTTGCATGTGGGGTCCCTTACAGTGTATTGGCACTGATCTACGATTAAAAAACACAAACCTGACTTAACCGGTCCTTTTCATCCATGAAGAAAATAAGTCATGCAAAAATAAATGGCAGTTCAGTTATTGTATGCACACATACTTGGCTCATCCCAGTCTACACCCACCTGCAGTGGACCACCATGGGCCCTGCATCTGGAGGATTGCAGGCCTTTACCCGCCGTAGGAAGGCCAGGATGGGGGTGGGGTACTCTGGCACCCCGTGGTCCGGCCAGGCCATGAACTGGAACTGTCTCACCTCTCTCTTCTCACTGGAGCCATTCTGTAGGAGAGTCAGTACAGCAGAGAGGTGTACATTTATGCTTAGTGGGATACCTGACATAGCAAATTGTAATCGGCTGCTTTTCAAAGATAAACTTGTCATGCTGGGAAACATTGTCTTGAACAGGTTGAGGTCACGCTGATTTGATGAAAGGGAGCTGAAATTATACAACTGAAATTTGAAAAGCATGAGTGATTTAATCGGAAATGTGGCTATTTTAAGATGAGGTCGCGAGTTTACTCAGAACTTTGATAGCAGCACATAATGTGTTCTGCTTCATGGCTGTGATCACTCTGCAAGTGTAGGTGTAGATAAAGTGTATAATTTTGGAATTGAACTCAGCAGTTTCTCAGAAACGGTTTCTTGGCATTGTCACCATTCCTGATAGAAACTGCTCCAGCTGGAGACTTGCATTTAATTAGGAATTATAATAATGTTAGAAATTATAAGTAAGTAATGGGAAAAAGTACGAGAAATAAAGGGCACATCAGTCACTTCATCATTGCACTGAAGTATATGAATCAAAGTGAAAAACTGAAATATTTTATTGCCTTTCAGAGAACAAGAGACCAATCTTGGATGTTAAAAACCAATTACAGCAGTGAAAAAACGATTCCAGTGGTAATAGCCTTTATCTGTCTTCAGAAAAATAAGAAATTACATTTTAAAATGTGACCCCAAGTAATGATGAACGGCAATTACCTGCTGGGAACATCTCCCCAATGAGCGTGCCTCACTATATGGTTAAATGCAATAAGGAACGGCAGTACTGTACCTTGTAGAGGGCAAAAGTACGGACGCTGTAAGTGGCCAACTCCACGGTGTCCAGCATGGTGACCTGGATCATTCCATAGGTCTCTGTTCCTCGCGACGGCCAGTACTGGTCACACTTCACCTGGCAGAGCAAGACAGAGGGCACACTGTCAGGAGTGAACCGCCGCTAGCATCCAACACGAGGCTAGTGAGAGGCTTGTAGGATCACACTGATTAACAAGGAGGGAACATCAGAGAGGTCAGATCAAAGGCTTTGTCTGCTGTCTAATTAAAAGCGGAAGACTCAGAGTCAGCTCCTGTATCTGCTAAAAAATGAGCGCGGGTGAATCGAACATGTGCATGTGCACCCATGTGTGTCTCCATTTGAAGTGGGCTTCAAAAGGGCATTAAAAA
Organism: Plectropomus leopardus; assembly: GCF_008729295.1. Taxonomy (NCBI): domain Eukaryota; kingdom Metazoa; phylum Chordata; class Actinopteri; order Perciformes; family Serranidae; genus Plectropomus; species Plectropomus leopardus. The sequence goes on along the minus strand of NC_056474.1, from coordinate 6,301,293 downwards.
ACCCACTTTGTCTTTTACCGACCTGTGATCACTTTCAATTAGCTAATTGTCGGCTGGTTCGCGACCTTTTGTCATGTATGCTTTTGGCGCATTCGTGATGATTGGACACTGCATTGTGGAGGGAGATGTATCTAAAAGCCTGTCCTCGCCTGTCGTGGCTGGACAGCAGGTTCGGCCACCTGGCTCCATATGTGCACAGAACTAACTTCACTGTGAATGAGGCTAAAAATCCTCCAAATACTGGCACTGGGTACTCTGTGTATCTTTGAAAATGACAGACTGGCCTTTGCCACAGTTATTACTCTACTCCCTCTCTTTGGTATGGATCCACTGGCATTAGACTAGAAAAAAAAAGCTCTTTTAAAATGGTTTACTTCTTCTTCAGTCAAACATGCACATGAACCCTTCCTCATCAGACTGGTCTGGCTGTAACTGGAGTTTGGCTCTGGTTTTAAAACAATAATAGGGCGTCCGTTCTAAAAACGTTGGGCAAATACCTCCTAAACTACTTGAGAATAATTTGGAGTCAAAAAATAGGCCACGCAGTTGCACAATCATGCTTCATTTGATTTTTCTAACACCTAATTTAATAGTTGTTCACAAGGTCTGCAAGTATCTAGAGGCGATGAGTCACATCATTATCTAAACACTCCGGCGTAGTCCTCTGATTGGTCTTGCTTCTAGCTTCTAGGCTCAGTTGATTCTCTGTGGATGTTTTCAAGACTAAAATCTTGTTTGGATAAACAGTCTTTAACAATTTTCCTCCACCTACTATGTGCTGTAAGAAGGAGGCTGAACCCATTTTCAATCGGTCACAGGCACTCTGAATAATGGCTTAAAAAATTTTAGAAGTGTGTGGGTAAAGTTTGTCATTTCACAGAGTCTCTACAAGTCTGCTCAACTCCCTTTTTGCATATAGAAACGGAGCAAATGCAAAGTGTCAGGATTGCAGGGACAAGGACTTGCTGCTATTGATTTGGATAACATGCAGAGGAAGAGATGTGGCGTGGCTAAGCTAATCATATTGATACTGCAGTACCGAGATGACATTTGGAAGCACCTCGGCTGTCTCGGCGAGCTGGTACAAATCGACAAAAACGAAATGTGCTAAAATTCACCCCCTCACATTTCACCTCCCCTGGTGACAGCTCCCATTCAGAGGCAGAGGTACACCTTGCAGGAGAAACTCAATTGAGTGATGGGGAACCGCTCGCAGTACAAACATATGGATTAGCAGTCACCACTGTAATGAATATCTCTGTGCTGACTGAGACTGGGTGGCATATTCTCCCTCGCAAACACACACACACACACACACATAAACATATGCAGACACACGCACACACACAGACCACAGGTTTCACTATCATCTGCTTCTGCTTTGAAGCCTGCCTCTCACATGTCGTCGCCTGGCCTTTTGCAGAGGACACAGACCGCTTATCTAGACATATACACACAACCACACGCGCACACAACTGAGTAATACCTCTGGTCTGACTTCAAGTCCTGACCTTTGAGGGTTTCACTAACTGGTAATGATAGTGCTAGAGGAAGCTGGAATTTGCCTGCTGAAGGATCTCATCATATTTGTCAAGCTCCTGCTCTGTTTGACATGAGACATCCGTCTGGCTGTGTGGTGGGAGATTAACACACTCACCATATGTGTGCGTGTCTGTGTGCGTGTGTGTGCGAAAGACATAGACAAATGGAGGATGTGTGTTCATGTAAAGGAGAAAAAAGAAAGAACAAAAATCAAAGTCAGAGGAGAATTTATCTGCTCATCAAGGAAAACATCTCTGCATTTGCATCTCTCTTGGCCCGCAGTCTCATTGTTCTCTATTAGAAATCAACAAAGCCTCTTCATTTATACAGTGGGTCAGAGAGATGATGACCTCTCTGAAATTAAAAAAAGTCAGGTATTCAGTTTGTTGGTCTCTTAAAAGTTTCACACAATTTGTTTCCCCTTTATAGATACAAAGCTTGAATTAAGCATTTTGTTACAAAGAAAATCAACAAGGTGCATTTTTTTTTTAACCAAAATAAAAGCAGTAAAACACAAAAGAATTTTTATGTTTGACTCAGTATGCATATATATGTGCCCTCTATTTGGATGTATTCATTCAACATATAGAATAATTGCCACCCAACCTCAAACATGTGAATATGACTTTTATATATCGTTTTACTCTTAAAAATGAGCAAAATCTTATGTAATTGTAGAGCTGCATGCAGTGTATTGCTTCACTCAGCACCTCTTTTACCCACTGTTGTACTCTTTCTTTATACCGTGAGACAACTGTGGAAATACTATCCATGAAAAAAGCCAGTAAGAGGCATGGTGGGCCCGTAACTGTGACGCATGTAAAGACACCCATACTGAAGTCCAGATGCATTTCATTGTAGTTTATTCAACAAACAGACCTACAACTGGAATTAGCAAAATTCAGTTCTATTTTATTCTAAATATCAAAGTCAAATTCACCTCTTTATCTAAGTGCCACCACACCAGTGATAATTGGCTAATTTATGCCTGATTGTTCAATGAATGAATTGAATTTCAAATTGTGCTTGTTTTCCATTGTCGGCCAATTGACAATCATTTTCATTTTATCTTTTGCTACTCTATAAAGTACTTTGTTTTTTAAGCATGTACAGATATGAGTGTTTTTGTTTATTTGTTTATTTATTTTTGTTAATTTTGTAACTACATCTATGAATGGAAAACGCAAAATAAAGTGTATTAAAAAAATGTAGCATACCATGTGTCTAATAAGTACAAATAGCACAGTGAGCTTTTTATTATGTTTTGTCCTATCAAATGTCTGTTAATTATCAACTTGCAAACGCTGTTTGTCTGACGCAGATTGCAGTCTGATAGAATTTTTTCAGACAGTTCCACATATTGAGTAATTTTAATTTTCGGGACTGATGGAAAAACAATTTAATCAATTAAACTCACAGTTAAATGCTTCATAATGTTTTTTTTGGGAAAAAGTCATTTAAAAATTGCGACAGACATTAGTATCGGAGACATAATGCTAATTGTCTTTTAACTAAAAATGTACTTTTCTGTATAGCGGAGGCTGTAATTGTGATTTATAAACACCAGCGTTCAAAGAATAATAAACACAGAAAAAATATTTTTCGAATTGTTAACACATTAATATTTACTGTGTATGAAAAATTCTTTTAATAGTATAAATGTCAGCAATGCAGATAAATACATGCTCTTTTTAGAGTGATTAAACATCCTGTGCTGGATTGGAAATTCTAGCTCCAAATCGTTTTATGATGTTATACTGAAGATTTCAAGGTACGCTGACATGTGGGCAAAAGCTGTTCCCACCCCCATCGGTGGAAGTTTGATTCTCCGCATCTCTCCATAGTGTTGGCAAGCCAATTGATTCTCAAATGTGTGTAGGAGGTGGGGACAGGCTGAGAGGCTGTTTGATTTCTCTTTAAGTTCCTTATGCTGTGTTGTGGTGATTCTTTCCCTGTGTACGTATGTGCGTCTGTGAGTCTGAGATCAAAGCAGGAGCGCATGTTCCTCTATCACAGAGCTCTGAAAATGCCACTCAGACACACTAAATATATATGGGGAGGTATTTTCTGAGGATGAGTATATCCTGGCTGAGATCAACTGAAATAAAAATCATCTTATCAAGCATATCCGCGCTGCAGATATTCTCCAAGGTACAAATAAATGAGCTCTGTTCCAAAAAGCCATAGTGTGCCCACAATTTGCCTAAATGATTGATTGCATCGATAGCTTGAAATTAAAACAGATGATGGTACATTTTGAGGGATGGAAACTAATTTGTGTCTTTACTTGACAAAACGATTGCTTTTTTACAGACTCAATATAGATACTGAATAATGAACTGAGCCTCATGTAATGATTTCCTTCCCACCCCACCGACTAAAAAAAATCAATGTGTAGGATTTTGGAAATGAACTCTTTCATTTACAATCCCTGTTACTTCCAGTTCTTAGTCTGGGGACTCTCTTTCATTAGGGCACCGAATGCACTTGCTAATAAAGCACCACATACTGGCAGGGCTCCACACTGATTTATTTCCTCCAAGGAATTCATGAGCATGATTTTGTGACGGTAATTAAATAAACCCATCCCGAATTTTGAATCTCAAGTTGCCCATGTGCTCCTTTTTTTCATTTTTATTAGCCTGAATGTATTTTAAGGAGCACACGGGTGTTGTTGGGGTGACAATCCTCTTAACTCCAACTTCAGAGTTTTCATTATAGTGCCGAGGCTTTTCGAGAGCCAAATTCAGAGAGTGCAAACACAAATGAGACACTCGTTGTCTATGAAACCCTTGCAAGGAGTTGCAAAAATAAATATGTAGCAATCAAGTGCTGAACTCACAGAGAAGTTTCTAAATAATGAAATGAAATAGAATTTGCATGATGATGAAAATCTAAATTTACCTACTGTGAACATGTTCAGAATTTTACTATTTTATTATTTTCTTATTTTTAGTAGAGGCGTATGCAAGTGTTGTCATCATATGCAAAGTTGCTATGGTAACTCCCCCATAAGAGCCAAGCAAACAGCAGGAGGGAAAATGGGAAATGGTAAAAAAAAATAAATAAATAAAAAGCTGTTGTGCAATTTTACTTCACAAACAGATTTAAAAGGAATTCATGAAGTTTTTAGAGATTGCTGAAGACTCAGGAGCAGAGAAGCAACATGAAGCGATACTGTCCACAGACAACCAAAATATCCTTTGAAGTGCTTGTGACTTTGATCAGGCTGACAAATCCCACTTTAAAGTAAGACCCGGTGTCTATATGCCTTCAAGCTTTGTTGGGTGTACTTCCCCCAGTGTTGAACTACATCAACATATAGATATAAAGTGTCAGGAAACTCCATTTCAGGCCACATACCAGACTGTCTGGTACGTCATATTACTATCTTCAATGACCTTAAGTTTACTAGACAGTCATTTGGTTTCCTCGTAGTGTTGAAACTCTCCAAATTCAGACGCCACTTGTTGGTTGATTTCCTAACTAGGTAGTAGTAAAGGGTGTGGTATATAAAAAGTGACATTATTCATACATTCTACCATAAATTGCATGCAAATGCATTTTGATGATATTTCCAAGGCACATTTATCACTGGCTTCTTTATTTACTTATATAAAGTGGTGTAATATAACGATGTAATATTGTGTTACATTTTTCTTTTGAGTATCTGTACTTAAAGTACGATTTTTTTATAGTTCTGTCAACTTTCACTTTTACTTTGCTACATTTCCTAAACTGAATGTACATTTCTACTCTGATAGATTCACAAGAGGATTCACAATTAAATAATTTATAGTGACTGAGCTCACGTGTTATGTATTATTAATAAATTATATCATTTATTTCATTAAATTTTAAAGTGTGCTCGTGTAAATAAATTAATATGTAATAAAGAATTAACTATTAGGCAATAGAGTCAATGACTGTCAGTGTTTTATAAATGACTCCGCCTCTCCTTACCCGTGACTTCTCCTCCAGTCTGGTCATCATGACGATGGTGTTGGATCTTTGCTCCCACACCATCCTCCAGAAGTCGCTCAGTGTCTCTGGCAGTGGCCCCTGTGTGGCGATGTAGGCATTCTGCTTCCTGTAGCCGTCAATGTAGTTGGCATTGATGTAGTCGCTGCCTGGAACGGCTGAGACAAAAACAAGACGGCGTGTAAGGATGCAGCTGATACATTATGCACTGTATTTTATTTGATTTATTAAGGTTGCTTGGACAGTGGCGCCCCAGACATGTTTAATTGCAGGGGCCAATTGGGGCCATTGAAAATCTTGGGATGGCACACAAAAACCAAAAGCCATAACTGAACTTAACTGATTTCATTGTGATGTAGTAAATGAGGTAGTAGAAGAAAATTACCTGAATATAAGCAATAACACGGCAAAGTAAAAAAAACAAAAACAAACATAAATGACCCTAAAAAAAGCAGAAGTGTAACATGATTTTGAATATACATAATGATTATGAATAAGCATTCTGGACATTTTTTTCCCAGCTTTTGAAAACTTTCTAATAATTCTCTCTCCTTTTTAAAAACAAATTGCCAGGTCATTTTCTTTATCACCTTTTACTATTTTTTTGCGATTTGTAGGACACTTCTTGCCACTTTGGTCAATGCTTTTCCACCGTGTTTTTGAAAGAAATCAAACCAATTTGCCTCGGGATCTAAAGGATAAAACAGCTTGTGAGAGGCGCCTGATTGCAGCACAAGAACACTGATGTTGAACGAGGTTGTAAAGGGTTTAGGTTAGGGGAAACAACCATGGAAGAATAAAGAGCAGCAACTGTCCAAGCTTTCTCAGTGCAGAGATCCCATGGTATGGGCTGGCACTCTCACGTGATCTCTTGATGAGTTTTAAATTGACAACCCTGTTCCAATGCATTTTATACCCTGATGAAGACTGTCAGTCTATCCACGTGTGAATAAAGGATTTTTAACCATAATCAGAGTGCCTCTTTAGACTGCCAGCCTGTACAGCAGACCTCTGCACTGAGTAAGTTTGGTCAGGCATTGCTTTTTATTCCTGCTTATGCATGATAAATCACTTGAGATGCATGGTACTTTATGATCAACACTATATCGAAGCAAAAAGGGTACATGTGCTTTGTGGGGCTTTTTAAAGCCGCAGCTGCAGGCGTACAAAATGTCTGCCATACTTGTGAACGAGGTCTCAATTGATGGCTGCCTCTCTCAATGGCTATCTGAGGGGTTGAGTGGTTACATGAGCTCTTACCATCAACAGAGGTGAGCACCACTCTGGAGTGGTCATAGGCAATGACGTTTGCATAGCGATTCTTTGGCTTGTTGACTTCCATGTTGGAGTTCTCCCAGGTAAACTGCTGGCCTGGATCAATGGACTGTGAGAGAGGGCAGGAGAGAAATGAGACCGAAAGATGGAGGGAAGAGTGAGCAGACAGAAGGAAAAGAAAACAGAAGCACAAAAAGAGGCTCTTGAGTGCTACACGGATAAACTGTCACCCGTTCAACCGCATCACAGTATGGACAAAAAAGCCTTTAAATGGAACATATACCAACATGATGCCTCCTGGAAATCCACAGTGGAGCTCTACAGGTAAGTGGTTTGTTTTATACAATGTAGGAGATTGTTAACTGATAGCTTGAGTCTGCACAAAGTGCCATATTGCAGACGCCTCTGCAGCTTCTGTTGTTGCATTGCCAGGTTGATTTTTTGCAAGAAATCTGATGCCTTGAATGTCAATGAGGCGGAAATATAAACTGTTTTGGTGATTTAAATCAACATAAACCAAAAATTGTCCATGGATTGAGCCAAAAGAGCCAACACGACCAAATGTTCGTTTTAGTCGGATGGGAAATGAGTAAGGGTTTTGCTGAAGCTTGCAGCCAACCACAAACACTCATCCTTTCCCTTTAGGATGAACCTATTGAATTAGCAAATAATGAGAAGTCACATGCATGACTTCTTGCGGTAACCATTATACTTCTCATCATCCTTCTTTGTTTCTTTTCTCATCTTCTGTTTCTGTTGCCCTTTCCTTTCTTGTATTTTTATTTCACCCTGTGCCCGTTTCTAACCCTTTCTTTCTTACGTCATTTGTCTCTCGGGGCTAAGACGACAGTAGACTGCATACATATTGATCTGGGGAGATATGTGACGGCCTCCCATCCCTCTGCTCGATAATGTCACAGAGTCTCTTGTTATTCTGAATCGATCCTCCCTCAGCTCACACCGGAACCATGTCCACTAATTCCCCAGACCTTTCGCCTCGCAAATCCAGCAGTAGTGTCAAAACGACACCTTTGAAATTCCTTCACTTGCTTAACGTGGCAGTAGGACTACGTAATTCAATTATCTGAGGTTGTCTTTGGTCAAATCTTGACAGCTCCAACGTTAGGATAATAATTATTGGATAATGCATATAATGAAGGGCACAAGGTGAGGCCTGGAGAGAGTCGAGATTAACCCCTTCAGAACCCATTTTTTCCCCCAAACAGACACACATGCACAAAAAAATACTGCAAAGTAGATTTTTACTATAAATGCAATAATCAATCATTAGCAAAGTTTGGGGGATTGGGATGTTTTGTATGTGTTTTTTCTGTTCATTCCAATTTATGGAGAATCTGAATGCATCCTAAAAATAAAGACAATAATAGACAACAAATGATTTTTACAGACTTTACAGACTTTTTTTAAAAAAAAAAAAAAAAGTCAGATTATTTATTTTTCATGAATAATTGACTCATATCAATGAATAAAGTGATGTTTTAAAACACATTAAATAGATGCTGTTAGTTGTTTTTGTCATTATGACTCAAAATATCCTCAATTTCTGAAGTATCTCCTGAAAATACTATATGGAAAACCTCCATGGATTAATATTGTGTGAAAACAATCAATAAGATGCATTATAAACTGTTTTTATCATTAGAAAATCTCATCAAAACAGTATTTCCCTGTTTAAACGGTAGTTCCCCTTTTCATTTTCCGGTGACAGTCAGATCCAGATATTTTTGAAAAAAAGAGTAAAAGCTATAAATCTTCCATGATATTTTGACATGTATAAGTAATACACATTTTTACTTTAAACTATTTAAACACAAATTATGTACTATATCAATTTGATATATAGACTAAGACGTGTCTTGCGCTTCCTCCTTTCCTCACTGTAAGTCACGCTTGTTGAAAAGGGGGTGTGGTTTGACTGCAGTCCACTTTAGATGATGCGTACCTCTGTGATTGGCTTACAGACATCTAATCAAATAAGTTTGTGCCTTTGGGTCAAGTCAGATGACACTAATAATAGATCTAGACTTCCTAGACAAGTTATGTCGAGTCGAATGGACAGGGGATCTGAATGGGTTAAAAATAAAGTGTTGAGCAAAATAGTATTTTGCAGTGTAGTCCTGATGTCTGGGGTCCAAAGCTACACGAGGCAGGTGTTTGCTTACTATAACTATCAGCATACTGTCAGTTAATTTGAAAATCTCAGGTGCAAACTAGCGTTCAATTGCTGTCCTGTAACAGTAATTTTCTAGCTCTTACTATCTTGTCCTGTGGAATTAAGTGACATCAAAATAGAAAAAATAAATATATGGCAACAATGTTTATACAAACTATTTTAGACTATTATTATTTTTCCATAGAGAGCCATGTACATGCTGTATGTTTCTGAGCAAGATATGAAAAATGTGGAGTGCTCATATGCAAGAACTCTTCCACTACAGCTCCAAATTGCTCAGCACTAAGAGTCATGTGGGTATAGGCCTACTGGTGCTGATGAGCTCAGCACTGCCAATTTCTCTGTCCGTGCCCGCCAGTACGTAGAGAAAGATTTCATTTGCAGTCAAAATATGTCATATCCATTTGAGAGCTCAGTGAACACAGCAGGCACACTAGACTGATGACAACTAGCAAACAAGTAAGTCCTAGGTAGAGATGGTAGAAAGAAGGTGAGAAGCAAACGCCAAAGGTATTCTCGCTGACACACTGGAAATGCTTTCAGATGAACATAATGATGCTATATGACGACTGCAGCGTGATATTGCTTCCTGGGATAAAAAGACTGTCAGGGGAAGCTGCAGCATGTCAAATTCTGCTCATTACCCAGAGTGCTCATTGCTCAGTGTGATGTGGACCAGAGTTGGTGGTAGAGGAAGTGTCAGGCCGCCCGAAAGAAACATCAGGGAGAGGAAGTGGTGAAGCCTCTACAAATTCTGCGCCTTGGGGTAAGGCGCAACGGGAGCAGCCGGCGAACGTGACTGTGACAAAGCGCCGTGAGCTCTGCCACAGCGGCTTGGCTGGCACAGAGATGGTCGGCCATCTGCCGGGCCATGGAGGGGGTCTTCCCTGGCTTGGAATGACTGGTGCAGAGAGGGAATGGGGTCGGGCTGGTTGCCTGCAGTTATACAAACCACTTCCCTGGCTTGATTCGTTTACACTAACTCAACAGGCCGAAAGGGTGATGTGCTGGAGGGGCAGTGAGCAACACAAGAAAGCACTTAATTGAGTGCAGATTTTACCAACGCCTAATTATCTCCCCAGTAAGCTGTTAATTTCGTGGTGAATCACATAAAAAATCTGTATGCTGTGTGCATCTTTGCATGCATACAAATAATGAATGTATATTCTGTCCTATTTTAAAGGTCCAGTGTGTAGGATTTAGGGGGGTATATTGGCAGAAATGTAATATAATTACTACGTTTTCTTTTATTTATAATCATCTGAAAATAAGAATTATTTTTTCGTTACCTTAGAATGAGCTGTATATATCAAAATAGGGAGCAGGTCCTTTTCCACAGAGTCTGCCATGTTTCTACAGTAGCTAAGAATGGACAACTAAATGTTGCTCTTGATAGGGTCATTAGTGTTTTTGTGTCAGCCATTGTAGTAAGCAGCACCTCTGGGATAAGTCAAACAGCATTAAAAAAAAAAAATGTTTTTATTGTAAAAATACTTCATACACTGTTTTCACTGGTTAAACCATCAAGTATGTTTGTTTTGGAGAGGAGGAGACCTGCAGATAATTTGGCTCCTGGTAAAAAAAACTCTAAACATCTGGATTCTGAAATATCATAGAGAAAATGTGAGCACAGATTAGCAGGTGCTGGGCTTGCGGCCTGTCTGTGACAAGCATAACAGTACAGGAGAAACACTATTTGTTTAACGTGAAACTGCTTTATTCAGTGTTTTTAACGGTTTAAATCACTGAGTCAGTTTGTTTTGAGAAGGAAGAGACCTCTGCGGGCAATTCGGCTCCCAGTAAAAGCATCCTGAACAATGAACACTGAAAGAATCCTAACCAAGAAATTCACATTTTGCACATAGAAGATGTTTCAGTTGGTTGCAACCTGCAACCTTCACTGTAAGATGCCACTAAATCCTACACGCTGCTCCACTAAAAAGGCTCTTTCGAACAGATTTCATGCAAAACTAGACTTTTGTATTTGTATTAGTCCACCCTCACTGATATAAAGGGGATGGACAGAATATTAGAAATACCTGAAGGTATAAGGGAATACTATTAAGCCGTGAAACAAACTACATCCTCTAAAATGACCATGAAGTTGAATAAACACCACCATACAACAGTTTCAACAAAAACCCTGGCACTATAACCCTCCTGATTGTAGGATTTATTGCACGGCTGTTACATTAGAATGCATTACTTTCAGCTAGGAATACTAAAACTGAGAAAATTCATGTATGAAATCTGAATATATTCAGGGATTCAGCTTACTAATGCAAGACCAAATATTTAAATGCTGGATGTTAATATAAGTGCCATAAAATGACTTTTTTTATGCGGGCAATGCTGCTGGGTAGATGGTAGAGGCAAGCTGTTATGTAAGTTTATCAAATAGATGTGATTTTCCCAGTAAACACTGGACAGGGCAGATAACAGAACTGTTATAAAGTTTGGGCTTGTGGTGATGCTCAGGGAAAGGTCATGAGGTCATCAAAATAAATGAGCTGTTTCTCTCGGGAGTGTGAAATTGCACAACAAATTCCAGGCTGTAGCAACACATGCTGGTCAGACACAAACAGACAGAGGCAATCACAACTTTTAAGGTGAAGGTAAAAATAAGCCAAAGAAAAAAAAGATCTGCAATCCTTCCAACAGCCTTGTTGAATCCATCAATGTGAGGAATAGAGCTGATTAGACAAAACAGATCGAACATTCAGAACAAATAAATAAAAGACAGCTCTTGTTTTTCTGTATTCAAGGATGCCTCTCCTCTTGATCTGGCCTCGCTACGTCCCCAAACCAACTATGTGCCACTTTAAATGCAAATTCGTTCTCTCTCTTTTTTTTTTTTTTTTTTTTTTTGGAGGAAGAACACTGACAAGAGATAATCCCTCACCGAGTTGCATCGGGGAGACCGCCTGCAAAATAACATTCTTCGGGGAAACATCAAGACGCACACAGATTGCTTAAGCAACTCGCCACCTGCTAGTTTTGTGGAAAAGCATCTCGCAGCATTAAATGTAAGTGTTGGTTTCCTGGTGGGATTGGTAATAGAGTTGTAAAAATGACTGAAGAATGTCTGTGAAAGAAGTCTTCCATAATCCATTAGAATACATGCATATGGGATCAAAGAGGCATAAACACAAAACTTCCTCCCAGACACGATGACAAAGAAATGCAATTATATGCTTGAAAGAGAGGGAAACACTGATATAGTATTAGTTCACAGCTCTTACCTCATACTCTTGAGAAAAGCGTAGGCCGTCGTTGGCCTTGAGTCGCTCGATGTGGTCAGCCAGGTCGACGACAGGAATGGGTGGGTGTTCCCTCATTCCTGAGAGAGGAAGAGGAAGGGGAGAGAAGAGTGAGATCAAGGTGTTCCTACATGAGACCTGCACATCGACTTACACAAAGACTGGTTGGACCACAGGGTGAGTGAGGCTGCCAGTGGGACCATGAGGTGGCTGTGTAACGGTGAGGAGAGTGCACTTTGTTCAACAATGCATGAAGAGAGAGAGAGGAGAGAGAGCGCACAAGTTGAAACAGGCTGGTGACATTTGGTGACATTTGGTGACATCGTCATGCTAAGTGAGGAGGACAGAGGTGGGACTGGCACGGCGATGCACATGAGTGACTGGGTGAGCATGCTCCTGGAGGGAAGCAGGAGGCAGACATCGCTCTGACTCCACGACGCTCAATTGGTGGCAGAGGTGGGATCAGAGCAAGAACCCACAAGTCTCTACAAATCGGTCACACTGTCACTTCCCGCAGAAGAAGAAAAAAAACTGACTGGTCACCAGCCAAAACTCATTTCTTTGAAAATCTCTTTCCCTACAATAGACTATCTTTCGGCCCAGCCTGGAGCGCTTGGGCTGGATTAATTTCAAACAACCCCCCTGCCGCTCTCTAGATTTCTCATCGCCGAGTTATTGGATGATTTATTGCTAATCTACCGACACAAATTCCCCCTGTGCCTCTGAACTTGGCAAGGCTCTGCGCTTAAACGGATTGCTGGGAACTTGCCTTATGTGTTAAAAGTTAACTGTATGCAACGCATGAAGAGGCTCTTAAGTTATACACGGTGCATCATTAACCTTACAGCCTTTAAGTCACACAGAGATCAGAGAGACACTTTGAAAAGGTACGTATATTAACATTAGTGTGTTTGGCTGCATCTGTAAGGTCATGGGTCATGCTTTCAGATGAGCGACTGCTGCAAGCTCATTACTGCTGTAATGCTAATGGCTAATGGCTGGTAACTATGGCCACTGCACAAGATGAGACCTGACCAATTACACTAATTTAATACTATCACACCGAGGGACCTATGAGCACATTAACATCAGTGTGTATGTGTTTATGCGTGTTCACCCAGGTCTTTTACAGCCATGTTGTTGGGTAAATGGAGAGTGAAGCCATAGATAACAAGGCTAATGCACGGCAAGAGCAACTGTCCGCACTGCTCAACTATCCATGAAAACATCTAGTCCCCTGCTTCCGCACCAAAAAGGTGTTGTGGGAGGTTCACAGCCAAGAGAGGACGTTGCTGCATCCTCAAAGTGCCAGAGGCTACAAGCTTGTGGGGGATGTGATGTCTGTCGGGGATTGCAACGGGGGGAGAATGGGATCAGGAGCGAGTGAGGGCGGAGGAGAGACTGCATGTGTGGGAAATACACAGTAGGTGAGAGAGCAAGACTAACTTGGAGTGTTGGGGCAGCGATGAGAGCTGGGACCTGTGGAGAGAGGAGAGTGAAGGAGGGAGGAAGAAGAACACTCAATCAATGGGGATGGCTCAGGATCAGACCAGGGCCAAACAGTATCTGCAAATAACCTTTGAAGCTAGTTGGAGTGTGCAGCGGGTGGTGTTTGCCCTCTCAGGACAATTCAAGTAGTGTAGTTCAGGCTGTTAAACAGAAGTGCATACAAAGCCTGACTTTAAAACACTCCCCTGTGACTGCTCAGTGTGAACTGCACTACTGAGTTCAGGCCTCTACAAGTTCAGAGTTAAAGAAAAAGCCTCACTTTGTTGTGGTTATGACAACATTATAATCCTTAACCCTTTGAGACCTGAGCAAATTGGTTAGATTTCTTTCAAAAACACAGGCAATAAGTAACAAGACATGGCCCAACATAAAATTAGTTTAAAAAAAAAAGAAAGCAAAACAAGAAAATCACATCAAAATAAGGGGGAAAAGAAAAGGTAAAAAACAAAAACAAAATAGCCTAAAAAGTGCTGCTTTTTAAAAACGTATTTTATATTATCATACATTTTTGTAACATAATATTAAATATAAAATTCTTAAGATTATAAATATAGTTTCAGAATGAGAAATTACCAGAAAATAAGTGAAAATAAATAATTCTTTTTTCTGTAACATAAATTTTAATATTGAGTTATTTTATTTTATTTTTTGGATAGTTTTCTTATTTTCTCTTCTTTTTTAAAAAAAAGTAACTTACAGGTAATGTTCTTGTTACCTTTAACTATTTTTTGCAATTAGTTGTACTTTTCTTGCCGAGCTGGTCATTGCCTGTACAAAAAATCTATAACCAATTTGCTCGGGCTGTCCAGTAGCTCACCTGGTAGAGCTGAGGCCCCAATTTACAAAGGTTGTGTTCTTACCGCAGCAGCTGCAGGTTTGACTTCAACCTGCAGCCGTTTGCTGCATGTCTTCCCCTCTCTCTCCACCTTTCAGGCTTAAGCTATCCTGTTGAAATAAGCCCATAAAAGGCCCAAAAAAATCAACTTGAAAAAAAAAGAACAAAAAAACAATTTGCTCAGGTTTCAAAGGGTCAAAAACCTTGTGAAAGGCATCTGAATGCAACACAACAAAACCAATGTTGATCCAGGTTTCAAAGGGTTGAGGTGGTTACTGAGATCTGGAAACATATGGCATGCCAGTGGTCAGATGATCAGACAGGTTGTAAACAAGTTGTCTTTACCAGATGATCTAAGCCACTTTAGGTACGTAAAAAAAAGCGAGTGCACCTGAAATTTTGTTTATATCCCCTAATTGCACATTAAAATACTCCACTGTGACTACTTAATGGTAAATTGCAGTCCTACTTAAATGGCACCACACTTACTCTGAAGTGTATTTGCAAATACTATCAGAACCAGGTCTGCCAAGGATAAACCAGGTCAGTTACTCATAGAGCCACACGCCCGCTCCTGAAGTGCTGAAAGGTGCAGCCGAGGTCTGTTTCACAAACCAACATGCTGGAAACATGAGCTGCAATCGGCCAAACCACTTAACAACAATCAAATCAGAGCAGGAATGATCACCTGCTGCGGGGGAATCAAAGAGAGAGAAAAAGAGCTAAAGGAGAGAGGAATGGACTGTTCAATATTCGCTCAGCTCAACCTTGGAACTTCACACGTTTTTCGACAGCGAGATGCAGCCTTGGTGATTTTTGATAATCACCAGTCTTGAAGGAAAACAGCAAGGTGGAGAGAGAAAGAAGGAGAGAAATGTTGACATACAGGGAGAGAGAGAGAGAGAGAGGGGGGGGGGGGGCAGAGTGTGAATGAAAGAAAAAGAGTGAGAGATTACCCTACAGGGGGAAATGGAAGACAAAAGAGGAAAGAGGTGGAGTGGGAGGACGGGAGGACAGGGCTCTTTTAGAGCAGCAGCACTGCTTAATTCCTCTGCAGGGGTTCAAAGGGGCTGCGTGTGTGTTTCTGTGTGTGTGCATCGGTGTGTATGGCGAACGGGATCTTTAATAACCCGTGAGAAGGGATACACACACACAGAAAACACACAGTAATGTGCACGATCGCGCGTGCACGGGGGTTGACATTTTCTCTCAGCTCCATTGTTCCCATCCGCCTGCCTCACCTTGACATCAGAGGCAGCAGGACTCATTACGGCTAGGGAGAATGAAAGGAGCTCATGGAGGGAGGAGGAGCGAGGAACGGGGGAGGAGGTAGGAGATCAGGAGGAAAAAAGGAAGAAGGCTGATGCTGAGGCGGGCACCCTGACACAACACCCCCCCACCCCACTTCACCACAGCGCGTGGATGGAATCTAAATTCACTCGGCCTGACTCCACTGATAGCGTCCAGAGCTGGGTATCATGGCGAGCATGATTTGTTTATTTTCTCTTATTGACCAATTTGTCTTTTTTTGAGAACTGGTCAGATTTACAGGCTGAGGATGAATCACAAAATAAAGCAGGACACATGAATTTCATACAGCAACACCTGCTACAAAGCACTAATAAACAAGAGATCCATCAAGAGAACAGGAAGGCAGGCGTTCGCTGCAGAGGTAGATTGCTTTTGGAAAGGCTGTTTAGTTGAGAAAAGAAAGAAAAATCATTCCAAAATGCAATATCTACCATTTGAGGAAAAAATAAAAGCTTGAAAATACAAGATATTAAGAAACACTATTAGAGGTATGAGTCACCTTTAGATATTTTTCTTTCAGCGTAGAAGATAGGATCATCTGATAAATTTCAGAGAGGATTTTCCTTTTGGAATGAAGCCCTTTCAAATCCTCAGTCACAAAGCAGGACACACTTTTTATTCATTTTTATGAAAGAAAATTCACTGAATCTGCCTGATTAAAATGCACACACTTAATATATAGTATAGGC
The DNA here is from genome assembly GCF_008729295.1 of Plectropomus leopardus. NCBI lineage: Eukaryota > Metazoa > Chordata > Actinopteri > Perciformes > Serranidae > Plectropomus > Plectropomus leopardus. The sequence goes on along the minus strand of NC_056474.1, from coordinate 6,284,697 downwards.
ATTCACCCAAATTATATAAGCGTTGCCCATTACAGCAACCTTATCTAAGTTTATCACCAAGAAGATCCATGAGAGCAAATGGAAGTTGATAACTTGTTCATGTCATATCACATTTAGGGCTGAGCGATTTGGAGAAAATCAAATATCATGATATTTTTCACAAATACCTCGATATTAATATTGTGACAATCCTGTAGGGTTTACTATTTGGGCTTTCACAAATATTTACACAGTGAGTTTTCTGATAAATAATTATCAGCAATGGGGATAAAATTACTTAATGGGTAAAGGCAAATAATAAAACAGCTACAACAGTCTAGTAGTTTCAGAAAGTTGCATCATTTTACTGTAAAGCAGCCTTTAAAACCACGATATCCAAAGTCTGATGATATCAGTATAATATCAATATATTACCCAGCCATGACAGAAGTTATCATGAATCCTAGTGTCCGACTTGTACGTTCATGTCAACATCCAAGTCAAATTACGATGGATATGGTGATGTATTGTCATTGCACAGTATTTTATGAGGATGCTTTGCACCAGTGCAAGATGGCAGCAGCCATCTCCAGAATATTTGAGCTTCATTTTTGCACGGTGGGGTTACGTGAAGATGCATCGTCCATAATCATATACAGTCTATTATTCAGCCCTCACACAACTGTTATAATACATCCATCAAGTTGTCAACAAGGGAATCTTTCCATCTCTACCTGTCGTCCAATATGACTTAAAAACACAAGTTCATTTTAGGACAGTTGCTGCGGAAAAGCAGAGCCAACTTGACCATATGAGGCTACATGGATGTCGTTTCTTACCTGGAGTCTGATAGTTGAGTCTTCTCATCTCCACGGGGTCGGAGGAGTTGGCCAGCAGGGAATCCTTCACCCCACCTGAGTGCTCGTCTTTGGGTAGGGGTGACGCCCGCTTCCTGAGGTGGCAGAAACAGACAGTAGGGCGTTAATAACATCATGCCTAGACTGCCTACATGATTGATACAAGAGCTCTAACTTAGCCATTAATTCCTCAAACTAACTGCAAGTGGAAATGACAGGATGATTAAATGACATACATTTTTCCTCTGTATCAGACTGAAGGAAACACACATTTTAACTGCACTGCACTCCTGATGAGGTTAATGACATAGTTAAGGGTTCTCCAAACTAGTTCTGAGGACCGGCAATTCAAGAGACACTAGGTACCAGGGCATTACCCCCATTAGTTTGCCAACTGGAGTTTAATGTGTTTGAAGAAATGCCATCATTTTCCTGGAGTGGGCTAGGTTGGGTTTGTTTGCTGCTGGATAGGTGACAGCTGCTGTGTGGGTATGTGTACATGAGCGTGTGTGTTTGAGTGTAGCAAAGATTTAAATGTGTGATTTTTGCTGCTGTGTGTGTGCTAACAACACATTGTGTTTACTGGCTTTCCAGATTGAGAGGAAAACAGGCGGATGCTGTAATTAGCTCATCAGCTGGGTGGCACAACACTGGGTAATTAGACCAGTTCTGCAGCACCTGTGCTGCCAGGCTCGGCCTAGCTGAGTCTAGCACAGCGCAGAACGGCGCGGCTCCGGCCTGGTTCGGCTCAGTCGACCGTGGCTTTGTCCAGCAGGCAGAGAGAGGAACAGAAAACGCAGCCTGCCTGTATTCTAGCGTTCAGACAGCCAGCATCTGTTGACATACGCACACAAACAGGCACACAGATGTACGCTTTCCCACCTCACTTTCACAACTACACACACTCGCACAGATACAGCTGCAGACTCGCAAGCCTTCTGACTGCAAATGGAAATGGGCGGAAGGAAGCATCAGGGCGCCCTGTGGAAATTTCACATCTCATTGCACTCCATTTGCAAATGGCGAGCGTGGGTTTTAGGCAGGAGCAGGGCCTTCTGTTGAAGCCAGGCGTGGTGAGAATACATAAAGCCGGTGGTGCACACACAGCCTTAACCCGGTCCACCTCAGTCGCCAGGGCTTGGGCCTCACCGCCACCTGTTATCTTACGCTGCAGGGGCTTAAGCTAATGCTAGCAGCGTGACGGCTAATCTATGACAAGCATCTTTTCCTCTCCAGCCGAGAGCTGAGCCAGACCGTATCCGGTTTTCCCATAGATCACTGCTGAGGCTGGGCCGGGCCGGGGGGAGGCGGTGGAGGGCTCGGGCATCTGCGATCTGTTCTCCACACCCCTCATCTCTCCCTCTGACCCAATCAGATGCCAATCTACATCACACTTTAGTGCTGGGCTAAAGTAAACATGGCAGCAATCTCAATGGGGTTATTCATCTCAGGCTAAAAGTGAGGGTTAAGACGTGTGAGAATGTAAGTACACACACTTACACACAGTGTGAGCGTATGAGTGTGTGTGCAGTACAGGGTGCGTTTAATGAGGGTAGAACAGGGCCCTTTGTTGAGACTCCTGCCACGAGGAAGCAGGGAGAGGGAAAAAAAAGGCTAAAAGTGGAGGAATGGGTCTCGGTGGAAAATGTCAGCTTAAAAGATGGGAACATTTCTTTTTCAGCAGTTTCCCCGTCTGGCATTTACTTCACAATGGCCCATTCAGCAGCAGGTGATGCCTTGGCATATTCAGATGGGGCCAATCCTGAAGGGGCGAGCTGACACTGGCTGGATAATGAAACACAGCACGGAGACAAACCACGGCAGACAGGACGATCTGAGGAGGAACACTGGCACTAGATGTGGAACATGCACGGGTACACGGACGTGACCTGGGGGTTCCTTTGACCCCCGCTATCAAAGGCTGCAAAGTCAGCTGCTTCTCATGTCTTGTAAAATGGAACAAATCAGATTAAAGATTTCCTTTTATTTCTATTTGACTGGATTTTTTTCTGGGCTAGAGCTGAGAGGAAGCTGACCCTGTAACCCTGAAGTGCTGATGAATACCAACAATTTCACAACACAGATGAAAGGGACTTGGGTGGTGGGAGATGAACTTGTGACTGACGTAACAGTGACAGTACCCACCTTTCCTGTTTGCTGCTTTCACAGAGGGCAAAAAGAGGGGGGAGGGGGGTTAATAGGTAATTGTTATTCATATGGACCTATAACCAGTGGTGGAGGAAGAATTCAGTTTCTTTACTTAATTAAAAGTACTAACACCAATCTGTGAAAATACTAGGTTAAAGTTAAAAGGCCTGCATTAAAAATGTTATCTAAATAAAAGTAATCAGGAAAATTTACGTCAAGAATGAAAAGGAAAAGTACCCTATTCAAAGAAAGAAAATGACTGAGTTGTTTATTAAATAAGCCTCCTAAGTATTCAATTCAGAAAAAAATGCAAAACACTCAGGAAAAAACCCAAACTATTTTTTTTTAAAAAAAAACTTTGTTTTTTAAAATAGTTGCCAGAGTGCCCAATTCAGAAAAAAATAAAATAATAAAAAGACATGAATGTTAATCAAAATAGCTGCCATTTAATTTTCTGTCAATCACATAAGTGATTATTTGAAAAAAATAATTTTATCTGTACTTCTAGAAACTATTATGTAGTTTAATTAGTAACAAAACATATCTTATGCACTTTATGTTTTATTTTTTGAAAAATCATAATATGAAAAGTAACTAGAGCTTTCTGATTAATGTAGTGAAGTACAAAGTACATTTGCCTCTGAAATGTAGTAGAGTAGGAGTTTAAATTCTAATGAAAAGAACGGAATCAAGTAGAGTACAAGTACCTGAAATTTGTACATAAATATATTACTTTAGCAAATGTACCTAGTTACATTCCACCACTGCCTAAAACTTCTTCACTCAAAGTTTGTTCTTAATTTCAGAGAGCTAAATGCAGTCCTTCCAAAAAATGTAAACCACATCCTCAAAGCACAGCGTAAAAAGTTATCTTAACACTCGCTGGAGACTTTTGAGAATAAGCTCATCATTGTTCACTGTTCGTGTTGGGCTTGGCGAATATGCAGGTAGCAATAACAACCCGAGCTAGACTGTGATTATTCCCTTGCACATTTACTGCCAGTCCACGGTGAAAAGGGCACACCGCCACCTCCCCACTGTCCCTCCTGTCGATGTGCTGCTCCGCAGTGAGCTGTCTCAAGGCCTATTATTAACCAGTCCTTTTTCTAAGTCTGCTGGAGACGGTAGCATTATGGCAGTGTGCTCGGCTGTGGGTGGCAGGTTGGAGAATAAATATGATGGGAAACGGAGAATTTGTAATGGAGCCATCAGGGGAAGATGGGGAGGTGGGTCTCAATCAGTCAATCAGTCCAAATGGTATCTTTATAGTGTTCAAACCACATTATCATCATTGTCTCGTCTTTAAATGTACAAATTATTATTGAATACTAACAAGGCTAAATATAGGCTACATTTTTCTGTAGGCCAACTCGGAAGTTAGTGTCACCCTGGTTCCCTTGTCAAAAAGCCTTTGGGATATTTCCATCGGATTTTGGATCATTACAGAAAATAAGCTTTGTGCTAAATAAATATTTAACTTTAACGTTCTGTTCAGCAAGATAATCTTCACTAATGAAAACCACTACTAAAAAGCTAACCTTGGGTTTAGACAAACTACACCCTGGTTGCATGACTTGAAGTTGCCACCACAACGAGGCTGTAAAGCCGTGTTTGGCGTGAGGACGTTCTGTAGTCTCATTTATCCATTTGTTAGCAGCCATCTTTTTTACACATAAAAGCTTCAAAGTTCTTAGAGAGGCATTTACTGATGAAATTTAAGTCATAGAACAAAATAAGAAGAGGAACAAAAAACTCTCTTAAGTTTGTGTTAAACACAGATCTTGTTTAAGACACCCAACCCAAAACCCTTTAAAAAAAAACCCTGTTGACTTCAAGACGAGGAAACAGGCAGTGGTAAAATGCAAGCTCATTTTCTGGTTTTAGGACTAATTCCTGAGGCAGTCTATGACAGAAAATTAATCAGCAACACTTTTTTAATCAATTCATTTTTTTTAAATGAATTCATAATTTAAATCATTTTCTAAAGAATATATGCCAAAAAATTATAGTTTCAGGTTCTCAGATGTGTGACTTGCTTCTTTTCTTTGGTTTTTCATTATAGTAAAATTAGTACTTTTGATAAAACAAGACATTTAATGAAATCGCATTGTGCTTTGATGTCAGCAATGTGGCCTTTTTTAAAAAAAATTTAACTATTTTCTCATCTTTTATATAACCAATCATCATTTGGGAAAATAATTGGCAGATTTATCTAAAAAAAAAATGCTTACAGTTGTAGGATAGAGTCTTATTATTTTTGTTATCAACTTATTTGTCAATTATTTGTTTAACTGATTCATTTTGTAGATGAAATACTGAAACATGGCCATCACTGTTTCCAGACCCAAAGATATCCGATCTAAAAATATATACATATATTAAAAAAACATAGAAAGCAGCAAATCCACACAGTTTAGTAGCAGAAGAAGCCAGCAAATGTTTGGCTTGTTTTTACTTCATAAATAAAACTAATCGACTTGTTGTTTCAGCGCTAGTTGTTTATCATTATCCATTTATCTGTGCCTCCCAAGCACCTTTCTGGCCCGCGTGTATCCACGGTGTGCTGCACAGTGGCAGCTGAAGTGCTTTTAAGAGATATCGACTGAGCTTTTAGTTAAGCCCACTGTTGCAGCCTTCTGTTTCTTATTTGGAATGACCAATAGTGTTGGCCAAAACACATTTCTCACTCTTAACTAAGGGTTTTTGACAGCCAAGCTGTACTTTTCATTAGGGAGGCAATGTCAGCTGCCATTTCAACTGACATGTCACATTGTACTGTTAAAAACGACCAGCTGGGCCAAAATCTTCTGGGGCAAAAGGAGGATTTTCTGAAAGACAAATCAATCCGCCTTTGGTTCCTTTCCCGTCACATTGTATATTATGGTAAGGAAATTGAATGTTACAGTGTGGTGTGTGAGCAGCCTGGTGCGAGTGGCAGAGGGGAACATGTCTCATTAACATTCCTGATGCAACCAAAAGAAACCCACAATCGCAAGCGTCGATGTGGTTCGACCTCATACAAACACGGAGGAGAATGACTGAGAGCAGCCTCTTACTTCTTAAACAGCAGGATGGCGATGACGATGATGATGATGAGGACCACAGCCAGCACTGGGCCCATAACCCACAACATTTCGGGTTGCTCCATCCCTTGCGGCATAGTTGATGTGACCTGGATTGGATCTGAGTAGGGACTGGCAGAAAATGTCATCTGTAAGAGAAAAATAAAAGAGGGAGAGTGCAGGTGCATGAGAGCAGAGTCACTTCAGAGCTATAAGAAGAGGTTTTCCCCTCTTATCTAAACGTACAGTGGCTTTCCTAAGGGGTTTTTAAAAGCCAAGTTAAAAATAGCCAAAACATCACCAGGGAAAAGAGCTGAAATTTGAGAGGACAAGCACGTTAGCATCCTGTAAAGGTAAAAATCAAAATTCAACAAAGGTTTTCTTAATAAAAACAACTTTTTTTGTTGGTTTTCACAAAGCATACTGGCAAGGTGAAAAACTGAAGGTGCTTATCACCACATCAAAAACTCCAACACACAAACTTGAGGTAAGAAAAGCCTTCTTTTTTTAAAAAAATAAAGCTAAGTTTACAAAAGGATATGGGTCATAAATTTGTTTCATACGCCTGAAAAGTGGCAAACAGTAGAAGACGATGACAGCTGCCAACAAAAGGCAAACTCTTCTATTCTTAAAGTGGAAGCAGACAACTTTTTTGCTTTAACTTATCATTATGAAGTAAAGTTCAGTATCATGCACAGTCCCCTGCACCAGATTGGCTCCTCCTCTGAAGGTGTTGGCTTTTCCTCGAGTGGAGATTGTGATTTGAGAGTCATCCTAACTGGCTCCTCCACTCTGTTGGGTGCAGCTGTGACCCAAGACTCTACTTATGTCCGGCCAGCCTGATTTGTACTTGGTCGAATTTTTGATGAGGCACCAATGTAGCTATTTTGAGGACTGTGCTAGGTTTAGATTTAAAAAACTGACTCTGCACTCATATTTCAGCATTTCCTTTGTTAGACACAATAGATGCATGGGTGCTGTTTAATTTGCGTTTTTGTTTTCACCAAGAAATTTAGGATAGTTAGGTTTTCTTTTTACACTCTAGATTTTGTCAGGTAAGGTTGGCAACTTCAAAAGTCCTCCTTTGGTTGTATTTATGTCCTTGTGTTGAACAGCACCCACAAGCCCTTTTCCCTATGTTCCTATGTTAACAAATAGATTTATTTCACCAGAAACATCAGTTCTTTTATGTTGCTTCCCTTTTTCTTCACAAGCTCACCATATGTGAAATTCTGTCTGCCACCGGGTAGGATCTTCCAGAAAAAAAGGCTTTACTTACAGCACAAAGGAAGAGGATCGCGCCTTTGTTTTCCTCAATCGCTATCAGAAATGATCCCAAGTTACTGAGTATCAGTGTGCCTTCTCTGCAGTTACCATCCCCATTTGCCTAAATGGCAGACGGTGGAATAACCAAAGTAACGGTGGAAAACAGAAAAAACTGTGTCCTGTGCTGTTGATAGTTGCCGGGTTCTGAGGAAAGAAGAATCTAAAATATCTGACTGTAGATTTTTTTAGTTTCTAGAAGCCTGAGAACCAAGTTATTTAATGCTTATAATAGGTTCACGGTTTAAGGATGCTGCAGAACAAGCCATAAAGCGATTGACCTAACTCAAAAGACACTTTCCCAAAAACAATAACCATCCCGGCTAATGAAGTTATTATTATGTTTCTATTAAAGCATTGCTGATGACAGAACAAGTGTGGGACAGGAGAGTGAGAGAGGCAGAGACATAGCAGCATGGATGAGTGTGTGTGTCCCTTGGTCGCTGAGATAAATGGGGGCACAGGAGAGGACTCATCTCTTCTTCATTAGTGTTCACACCGTGACGGAAGAAGAGGAGGAGGAGGTGACGGTGAGGGTGCATTTTCTACCTTGGTTGTAAATGAGACATCTCCATGCTCCTCCGTCTTCAAATGACGGAGGGGAGGAGGGAAAGGAGGGACGGAGGTGTGTGAGTGTGTGTCTGAGGGGTGGGGGGGTGCGAGGCGGCGCAGTATGGCGTTTAAAAAAGTGTCTGAAAGAGGAGGGAGTCCGACTGCAGGAGAGCAAGTTGACAGATGAGAGAGAGAAGGAGGGAGGTGTGAGGCATCTGTCATTAGAGCTCAGCGTGCTTCCTATTGAACGACGATGGGAGATTCAGGTCCTGGAGGGGAGGGTGTGTGTGGGGAGGCATGGGTGACAGATCGCAGCCCTCGAAGGGAATTGGGCTCCCAGCATGCAGCGGGAGTGGCGGGGCGGCAGGCAGCAGTAATCCGGATCATTAGCCGCACAGCAGCCTGCTCTTCGGCACACAGGCAGATATTAATTGGAAAGATAAGCTGAGATGAGCTCAAAGAGTCCTGCGTTCTGTCATATAGTTCTGTTATCTCTTGTACTCTTGGGCAACTGCTGGAAAAATGTACAGTATGAGTGTGTGAGTGCTACAGCATGTCTCAGTCTTGTACGTGCGAACCGGCGTGCTCTGATATTAGGCAAACGCGTAAGATAACTCCAGTTGGAAAAGTAAAAAGATTCACATTTTCATATTACAGCAGTAGTTTACAGCGGCAGTGTCTCTCATTTGTCTTTTTCTTCACACACACAGATACACACACTAGGCACATGAGACTGGTTCTCTCCCGTTCTGCGCGCCTTTGGGAGGAACTTATTATCTAAGAACAAAGAGAACCGGCACAGTGGTGGGACACTGCTGATGTGACGACACCACAAGGCTTCCTGTTCCTTCAGGAGGGCCCAAAAAAAGGCTGTAGGATGTGGCCCTGCAGGGAATCCTGGGAAAAAACTTTCTTTTCTCTGTAGTGTAACAAATGACTGCAGCTGCGCTTTCAGTGAAGGATAAGGGAGGAAGAGTGAGAGGAGAAGAGAGGGACGAACAAAAAGAGAGGGCTCTTTGTCTGTTGGTCACGGCAAAGTACTGGGATCATCCATTTGAACGGCCGTAATATCTGATAAAAGCTCAGTCACGCAGCTCCTAATGCCTCACAGAGTGGTATCACAATAGAGTGATGGTGCAGCGAAGGAATGTGTGAGCCTGAGAGTGAGTGAGTCATACACAGTGAGAGACGTAAAGTAAGGATGTGTGTCTCTCACCACGCTGAATCAGTATGTAAGTATTTGTACAGTATGCACATGGGCATGTTTACATGGGAGAGGTTAATAAAGTACCTGGATTCGCCAAGCTCAAAGGCTTATCAGACTCAAAATTTTTACTCCCTCCTTTTCATTAAGGATATACCGTATATGATCAATGCATATAACATTCAGACAGCTGGCTTTGCATTTTTAACCTCCGCTGACCGACACTTTGGTCGATTGGAATGCCTCAACTGAAGCTAATTAAACTTGATTACAGCGATTTCATCCCTCAGATCTCATTTTCAGGTTGTGCTGACGGCAATCAGGCTGCCACTCAAAACTGAAGCACCCTCTCCGTCAACAAAAAGTGATTACAAATCTCAATCGATCTTTGTAAAGAGATACTTTAGATTTTTTGAAGTGGGGTTGTATGGGGTAACTATCCACAGACAGTGTGTATTACAAACAGCAGATGTCAGCTGGCATGCCTCCAGTTTGGAGAAGCATGCTGGAGTTTGACATAGAAGCTGAGCAATGTACTGCTGCGGAGGCTTCAGCAACAGCACATGTTTAAGCCACCTAAAATCTATATTAGTTGAGGTCTATGCTATATTACAAGTATTTTCATTGCTTTACCTTTTTGTCTGACAGTAAATTCTACCGGGTAAATGAAGCCATTACATTGCTTTTTTTTAAAGCCAGAGTCCATTGAGAAAAACATTGATTTAATATTGCTAAACACAAGAGCTGCTTGTCTTCCGCTGCTTGGATCAGTTAGTTTGTTTGTGTCATTGTGTGACTTTGGAATTTAAAGCTTAGTTCAGATTCTCCAAATTCGCACAATAACACAAAGTAACTAGCTGATTGAAGTAGTTGTACACAAGCAGCTCCCGAGTTCAGCGACCTGAATTACTTAGTTTTTTTCAATGGAGTCTGGTGGTTATGACAAGAGCACATACGAGGAACTAAAGCCGTTATTAGCTTACCCATCAGAACGGGTTGTCTGACAGAAAGTAAAGTGGTGAAACTATCAGTATAAGTAAATATAGCGTTTATTTAAACTGCTGTTGATTTGTTTTTTATCTACTGTAGCTAACTTCAGATAGGTACCTCAAACAACCCAACTTCAAAAAATCTGAACTATCCCTATAAGTTGATTGAAATTGTTCACAGCCAATACTAAATAGATTTTATAAGAGAACTGAATTCATTAAGTGGAGTAAAAAATTGGATACTGATTTGACAAAATCCTCTTAAACTCCATCTGTACTGGGAAGAGACACAGATATGATTGTATTCAACATTGCAGATGAGTATTATTACTGTACTGCAGATACTGCATGTACAACAGTAAGCATTATGAGTGAGTGGATGTGTTTGCTTGTGTCAGTACCTGCGTGCATCTGTCAGTGAGAGACACAGAAAGTGTTTGATTGTGTGTAAAGACTGTAAACAAATGTGTGTAAAAGCGCGCGCGTGTGTGTGTGTGTGTGAGAGCATACATGAGTTTTTCTGAGCCTTTTCTCAAGCTCCTCTGAGCCTTCACAAGTGTGTGTATTTGTCTAGGTAGCAATCGCTTAGTGTGTGTGTGTCTGTGTGTGTGTACGATTGTAAGTGTTTGTCTGAGCCGAAGTAAGAGAACAAGAGAGAGAGTGGGTGATGAGAGATGGCAGAAAGCGAGGAGACAGAGAGAGATAGACTGAGGCAGAGGTGTTATGGTAGTAGCAGTATATCGAGTCTGCTATCTGGCCCGTGGGCTACACAGCTTCCCCAGTCGGCCGCTGCTCCGCCGTCCCCTGAGCGCAGAATCCGCTACGCACGGCACAGGCACATTTGTTTCAACTTGCTGCTGACCCCGCCAGCTCCATGTCTCTCCAAAAGTGGCTTAAATAAGCCGCAGGGGTGCGCGCCAGACAAACAAACAAACATGCAAAGACGGCCATTATGTATCTGCCGCTCTCTCCGCCTCCCCAGGGAGCCTGAGGAGCCCACACTCCTCATTGTTGCATGACAGAGGGAAAGACAGCGAGAGGGAGGGAGAAGGAAGGCAAGAGAAAGAAACACAAAGAGTAGAGGTACAAAAAGTTAGAGGGAGAGATGATAGCATGTGTGAGTATGCCTTTATCTACGAGGAACAGATATGTGGCTGCGGGGTCTAGCCTACCCTGTACGATGACCCTTCTCTTTTGTACTGTAGTTCTCCTTCTTACTTTTTTCCTCCTCTCTATTTTGTCGTTCCCATTCTGCACTTTTCCCTCTCTAGCTGTCTGAATACCAAGCATCCAGATATCTAGAGGGAGCGCTGAAGGGAGATGCCTCTAGGAGCATGAGTGACATCAGAGTTGCCTATATTCCTGCCACCCTTGGTGAAAAGTTGGGCGTGAATATGCTTATAAGTCTTGTTTTCATAATTCTTTCTTGATATTGTTTGTCAAAGCCTTTTAAATTTTGAAAGCAGCCAGTCTTCCATGTTAAGGGTGTTTGGAGCCCAGAGCACCAACAGAATTAGTGCTACAAAGCCAATTCTTGTTGAGAGTGAGTGGAATATAAATGCCTGGATAACATTGCAAACAGAAAAAAACTGTGGTAAACACATTTGAACACTCGCGTTTCTCTCTGCACCATAAGCTCACCTCTCCCTTATCAAAAGAAAAACACACATTAGCAAAATCTCGTCCTCTGCAACCAGTTCAGTTCTCTCTCATTCCCGCTTCACAGGCTGGACGGGACACAAGACAAAAATGTTGCTTTCCTCTTTTCCTCTCTCCAACACCACCCCTCCTCTCTGTCTCACATCACACAATATTTCATGCTACCTCCCTCCCTCACTCTCTTCTCGCATTAAATGATACTGTTTATACACACCCAGCATCTATCATCCCATTTCACACTTCCCCCGGCTTGTTTATCTGCCTTGGGTGCTGGGGAGACATGAAGGCACACTCTCTTCTTCTTTCTCTCTCTCATCCCCCTTTGCCTTCATTCCTTCTCTTCTTCCCTCCAACCACTGCTGGCTGCTCGTGGCCATTGATATACGAGGGCTTATTAAGCCCTGGCGGTCCTGTTTGATCTACGCTGAGGGAGTTTGGGTGGTGGCAAGGAAGTGTAGTAAAGACACAAGTCATTTACTCCAGTACTTGTTGTCTTATTCTCCTGGGTCTGGTGAAGATCCTGCTCGAGGCAGCTTCTGCCAACTGCTCCATCTTGCTGCGCGCTTTACCTTCTGTAGCCGTTTGTGTTTGGTAATAAACGTTTGCAAGTGCCGCGTTGGGGGTGACAAAAACAAACACTGCTGTGGTATCTGAGTTTCCCAAACAGTGCGGTTAGGGGATTTGTGCGGCGATCAATGACAGCCTGCCTGTGCTCACCACCTCAGAATTCAGTATGTTTTCATGCACACAAGGGTTACTGGGAGAAATTAGGAAATCAAGGTGTTCACATGCACCAAGATAATCTTGTTACTATAAATCCTGTGTTTACTATATGCAGCAGGTCAGTAATTGGATTTCTCTCCTAACCCCTACTGTATTCTTGAACCACGGATGGTGTATTTTAAGTGAATTTGTGACACAATATGATGCTGCAGCCTGAAGACAGTAAAAAATAAAGAAACTGCTATTTTTTTTTTCTTTCTGTATGTGCATGGTTTGTCTGAACCAAAGGCCATAGAGCATTTTCAGTTTTTGCTCTAAAGCTGTAAATAGTCTCTCACTAACAATTGGATCCTCCCTGTTCTATTAAAACTTTTAAATTCCATCTTGAAACTCATCTCTTTTCTTTACCTTTTAATTATCTTTATGACAACACACTTTTTAGTTTGTGCAATGCTATGACATATGGAAGATGCTGTATACTTTAATTCATTTACTTATATTCTCTAATTTATTATCATAATTATTATCATATTTATTCTTTTTTTATTTGATCATTCCAGTGTTCATTCATTCAATTTTTTTATTTTTTTAAAAAGCTAGCAAAAAATTAAAAAACTAAACTATATCTCTAAATAACAATAATTAAAAAATATTTTACAGAATTATGATTATCATTATGATTAGCATTTTATGTAATTTCCCTGGGGATTTTTTTTTTCTTACTTTCTTGCCTTTTTGTGTGCTAATTTTCAGGGTTTTTTTTTGTAGTTATAACTAATTTCTTGCTAATTTTTGGATAATTTCTTCTAAAGTTGCTCTTTGCCTTCTTTCAACATTTTTCAAAGAAATCAAGCCAATATGCCAAGGTTTAAAAGGGTTAAATTCGCTCTATAAATAAATCTGACTTAACTTGACAGTTTTGTTTTTTTTTTTTTTTTAAAAATTCCACTATACAGCTGTGGATGTCATCTTACTCAGACCCCTTTTTTCAGTCTCAGAGTTAGTCTGACTTTGGACATGATTATTTTGGGTACAAGGATGCACTGCAATGAGCAACACTATTTTATTCACTCCCTGTCAGAGTAACACCTTCTCTGTCTTTAAATAAATTTGGTTTTCATACATGGTCAATAATAAGTTTCTCTGGCAATGTAGTCCTGGTCACTGTGTTTCTGTGAACCTTATTACCCTGCTAAGTATATCAGGTGTCTCAGCTGCATGATGTTTATGAAATAAGATTACTGCAGAGAGGCGTCAATAACCAGGTTACTGAAGTGAAGGTAAGCGCACTGATTGACTCACCCTGTGAGTGAAGCCTGATTAATCCGAGCGATTTAGTTTAAAGGTGGGAGGGTGCTACACAGTTTAAGGAGGAGGAGTACACAGAAAAAGACAAATCTTGAGCAGCACTGATCCAACCTGGTGTGTCTGGCAGGTGCAGCGCGAGTGTTGTGCAGCGATGGGGTTTAAGCATCTCCTTTGAAGTCAAGTGTATCATGGCTGCCCACTATAGCCTCCTTCGCACATCCCTCCCCTTCTTACAGCGAAGGAGTGGGGGATTACTGGGGAGTGGGGGGGCTTTAGGGACATTTAAAGCAGCATTTCAAGGGAATCAGGCCTGCTTTACAGACTCCCTAGGCCCTGTGACCGGGCCCTCGTCTCCCTCTTAACTCCAGCCACACTAATCAATCTCCTCTGCTCTCTTCACGGTCGAGGAAGATGTGGAGAGGGAGAGAGACACAGAGAAGCAGAGAGCGTGCGCAAGAAAAATGAGCTGAGAGGGAGAGAGAGAAGAGAATGAAATAGGTGAAAAGTCTGGGATTTGGTTTCGGACATGGAGCGCTCGCTCCTTCTCCTTCTGTGGTTGCCCAGGGCCTCAGCTACTGAATATGCATGTCCCGGGTTGTGGAGGAGCCCAGAGCAATCGCAGACTCTCATACTTCCAGCAGTGAAGTTTACTCCCGACCATCCCGTGGAGAGCTGGGCCTCCGTGTTAGTGCTGTTTGACGATAGCATGGGGCCTCCACTTAAAAAAGCCAAGAGTCTTGTTGAGCATTGTAAAGAGATCTGCGCTGGGGCCCTGCTGGCTGCCGAAATGGCAAAAGCTGGATCTCTGATGTCATTGTCGACTGATAAGGGAGTTATCAGGACAAGCTGCAATGACTTTTAGAGGCAGCCGTATTAAAGGGTAAGTGGCAATAAAAACAACAACAGTTTGGCCTGCTGCTGCCATTTTGGAAACGCTTGAGGGGCAGTGTGATTAGAGTCTGAGGCGGTGTGATAAATTTAAGTAGTTTGTCCAAAAAAAGAAAAAGTGACATGCAAATATATAGATTTGGTATAGAAATGCACCGAAAAAAAAGAAAAAAAATATAAATTATGCTGTCAATAATGACTGTCTGTCCTTAATCAGTAAATGGAAATTGTAATTAATGTGTGTGTGTGTCTTACATAATTAGCAGCGCTGTCTGTCCCTTCAGATCGGAGCACGGCCAGGACAAAGCAGAGGTACTCCTGCGGACTGGTCAGAGGCTTGTTGTAGAAGCCGTTGTATCTCTTCTCATCACCCACGGTGAAGGTAGGCGGCAGTGAGGCCAATTTGGCAGCGATGTAAGGTTTGGAGGAGTCCAGGTGACGTCGACGCCTCAAGACAGGGCCTTCACTTGACCTGAGCAGCTGTGGAAAACATAGAGCAAAGGTCGAGGTCAAGTTTGGCAACAAAGCTAGCACGACCCCTGACCTCTGATGAACTTTTGGAGAGGGAGAAAGAAAAACAAAAGTTCTCATTAGTGAAGGGAGTAAATTTACTGTTTCTTACTGTAACACGGAGATCAAAAGCTCAGTCTTCAAAACAATCAATGGGACTTTGGGCAATAAAATCTTTGTGGGTTGTTTTATAAAAACAAACCTAACTAATTTATGTGCATTAAACAACTTCCATTAACTCCTCTCAAATCTCAAAATCTCATAACAGCAAACCTTTTGCATTCACACTTCCATGTCCAGGTCTGATTCTTACTATGTCTCCCAAAAATCAGATAATGACTGCACACAGCTAACATGCCCTTTGCTCGGTAATATAACTTTGCAAACAATGCAGCCAAGTTACGAAGTGAGCAATTAGCGCTTGCTCCAGCACACAATCTCAGCATGACTGCCAGCCTGCTTAATAAATGAGCAGTGGCATACAGCACTGCGGCATTGTGTTTTCAGCAGCATTTTGTTTTCTGTCAGTGATGTCTCGTGTGCTGCTCCAGATGTAGCTTTATTAAATCATTATGTCGGAGGGAGGAGACAATGGCCTGCTCAATGCTTAATGACTCAGGGAGTCCCATCTCTCTCCCTCTCTCCGTCTCTTCTGCTATTTCTTCAGGGAGCCGGAACAATAGCGATCCAAACCAACGAGCCTCGCAGTTTACTTAAAAATGATGCTATTAATATTCAGGCATGTCATTTAGCTTCAATTCTCTTGTGGACAAGAGAGACCTTTATTCAATAGAATAATAAAGCAGTCATAAATCTTTATCCTCATTTGAATACCTTATGTAAAACTTTGTTTGGGGTTGTCAAATCCTGACTATAAAGACTATGGAGGAAAATACGGGGGTAGAAACAGTAATTTGTAATTACTGTTTAGAAAAGTGCTGCTTGCAAAACATTTACATCAATAATTACATAAGATTAAGATTATCCTCTGTGCACTCAAAGTGTTTAATCTAGCAGATGGGTACTGTCTGCAAACCTGGCATCCAATCAGGACATTCCCCACCTGCCCAAGTGACTCATTGTTTAAAATCTCCCTGCCCTGCCCCCCCCCCACCCCCCCCCCCCTCCCTGAGCCCAGGAGGGTAGAGCTAATTAGCTACAACCAGTGACTTCCTACCCAGTTGGAACGGGAGATGCTGTTGGGGACCCCTGACCTGGCACATTAGCCAATCAGCCACCGGCTGGCACTCACCTCGTCCAGGTCCATCTCGTCTGGATTCTTCCACCGCCGCGTGGACTGGGACACCGGCACCACCACGATGTAGTACCACCTGCCAAGAAAAATAAAGCCTGTGTTAAGACAGACTGACTGAAGCACATACACGCTGAGATCAAAGTGGGCCAGGCGCATTTATAACACAGTCAAAACACTTAGTAAGACATACTTTCACTCTGTGAGGCTTGCTGGGCTGAATTCAAAACTTGAGTGGTACACAAGAGGGTCCAACCAAGGTCGAACACCAGCAGATTGGCACCGCATTCCCCAATTAATGGCTAATCACTAAGAACATCTGCCATGTAGACTGGAACAAACACTATCCCAGTGAGAGGAGCCTTCAGCTAATACAGATCCCCAAAGGTTTCTTTAGGTTAACAGGACCAGCTATGTGACTACTCGTCTTTTACTGCCATCATTTAAAAGACCAAATATAGAAGGAGCACAAAGACATCAGAGAGACATTTAGGGTCAAACTAAGGAGTAAGGTGATGGATGACGGGACGTGCTTGTGAGTACACAATGTACAAACATCTGTGTCTGCATTCATTTATGTGCTGGCTCTCTCTCGCTGTCTTTCTCGCAGTCTGTCTTCTCTCAGCTCAAAGTTTTTCCCCCACTGCGGCATTCAACCACTTGTAAAATCAGCTGCTACTGACAGCGAAAGCAGCTGCTTCTCTCCCCTTCTCTCCAGCCCTCGACTGTGTGATTCAACAGTCAGTCAAGTCTGGGAGTGGGAGAAGACATGTCTAACAAGACTCAAGAACCCCCCTCTCTCACCTCCATGCACACCCACACACACACCTTCACTCTCCCCATCCCCAATCACGTGCACGTTTTGCCTGTCAATCTGAACTGGAGCTTGGCCAGCCCTGACAGCCCTGTAATCTTTTTACCAATCCACCCCGTGCTCTCCCCTACTCAGATGTGTCTGTAAGTGTGTGTCTAAAGGAAAAGCTTTACTCGTCGGGGTCAGGCGCAATTCTGCTCCTAACAATTTCAGTTGAAAGATAATACAGCTCGACCCGATGTTAAAAGTCTCGATTATCATCAGCCTCTGTGTCATAAAGTTGGCTGGGATTTAAGTCGGAGTTTTAAGTTTCAAAACAGGTTCAGTATTGATCTGATTAATGTGCCACTTGTGCTGTTGTTGCTGTAAGAAAGATTGCCCAGAGTTGCAGCTGATTTACCTCCTGAATGATAATGTTTTCAGACAACTGAGTGGCCGTTTAGGGGCCCAGGGCCGCAAACAATGCCCAAAATACACAAAAACAGTTTCTCTTTGCTCATTTCTTA
This sequence comes from Plectropomus leopardus, assembly GCF_008729295.1. Classification (NCBI taxonomy): domain Eukaryota; kingdom Metazoa; phylum Chordata; class Actinopteri; order Perciformes; family Serranidae; genus Plectropomus; species Plectropomus leopardus. Next base: position 6,266,923 of record NC_056474.1, on the reverse strand, counting down.
CCATGCTATTTGATATTTTCTGTGGTGTTTATAGATTTGAACTTCCTATAGAATGAAATTGTAAATTTGATTTTTATCAACAGTCGGTGATAAAACGATTTAGTGATGTAACTGCCGGACGGCTGATGTTCAGCACATTTGCATCAATGCATGTAAAAACAATGTTGGCTAGTGGTTTCGAAACATTATACTGTGTAATAAAAGGCAATCATATACAATAAGATAAGATAGGATATGATACCATACCATATCATACCATACCATTATACTATACTATACTATACTATACTATACATAATAATAACAATAATAACAATAATAAATAATAATAATAATAATAATAATAATAATAATAATAATAATAATAATAATACCAGAATCAAACAAAAATGAAGCTGCAATATCCCTTAAGCCAATTTAAGAAAACTGAGTCTACCGGTTTACAACAGTCATCGTCTGTTGGTGCATCTATTTATGCCCTGTGTCAGATCCAGCTTGAGCGCTCAGTCCCAAGTGTCTCGTTACTGACCTGACACGTGTGGTGGTCTGGACCTTAGGCAGGTTGATGGTCATCTTGCCACCCTGAGCCTGAAGTGTGCTGGGCTTGGTCTTTATCAGGTCAGGGGCAGTGCGGATGGACACCTGCTGCTGCAGACCCCCGGCAATGTTGCCCCTGCTTGTCAGCACAAAAGAGTAGTCTGTGTCTGGCTGCAGCTGCGAGATCAGCTTCCTCTTCAGGTTTCCCTGCACTTCCACGCTTTGCTGGTTGTACAAGATCTGTGAGCACACAAGGGAAAGTTATGTAGTTATGGTTTAAGTTAACAGACACACAAAATGTATGTCCTCCAGATAAATGCAATACTTTCTCCCTCTAATACACACAGACGCTGATATGGACAAAAGCGGCACTGTCCTAAGGGAGGCGCCCATCTCATCTGACACCTCATCTGATGTGCTGCAGTGTCACACTTGCCCATTGGTGCATATCCAATAGTTTTTTTTTTTACACTTCAAATTGTCTTTGCTCCATTACCATGGGGTGGGAATTGATATAATATCATTTTGACAGATTATTAAAGTTCATAAATGAGCATGAATCTGGGTTTTCAGATTTTTCTGTATAAATGGGTGAAGTCACTGCATCACACCCTGATGAAAGTGTTAACAGCTGACAGTGTGAAGCTGCAATGCAATTATGCTATAAACATACAAGGTACAAAGGACATTATACAGTGTGTTTTAGTAACAATGACAGTAATGGCTTTCCAATGAGAACAATCCTGTTACCACTATTGTATTTTGTTGGTGGGAATTTTTTGATTTTATAACAATATAATATAAAATATTACAATTTTTCAAACAAATTAAAGGTGATCAGTAAAGTCCCTCTACAGACATATTTTAAAAATACATAATGAAAATTTTGTTTAGCATGTTTATTTCCAACATAATAGTAAAAAGATAAATGAAAAGGGGCTGAAAGCAGATCTACTTTCTCCCTCATTGAATTTGCATACAGTTTCTGTTTTCTTTCCACTTTATCCACCAGAAGTTTTTTATTGTTATTTTTTTAAAAACACTTTATTTTGAAGTACAGTCGATTTCTGGATTTTTTGCAGGATAGAAAAACAAAGATCCAATCAACAGTTGAGCACTGATGCACTGAATTTGAAATACAACGGATTTTGACTAATGTTAGACATATTTTAGGTCAATAGTCAAAACATGAATTTCATGACTGAGGGAACCCTGTCTATAGGGACAAATTTGCATACAGGTACAGTCAAGGTTATTCATTTTAGGGGACATAAACCTAAAAATAACACATTTTTAATGAAGGTCTATGTGTATGCAAATTGTGTGGTGATTTTCTTTTTATCCTTGTGTAGATGCATAGAGATATTTTTCAGGATTGCTGAAGTCTTGGGCACTCACCTTGAAAGGCACTTGGGATTTGTAGTTTGGAGGCAAATCCCAGGTGAGGAGGACAGATGTTTTCATGACAGCTTTGACACCAAAGTTCAAGGTGGGAAAATCTAGGGTGGGAAAAATCCTTCGATTAAAATCTCAAGTAAGACATCCTGTACACCACAAAATGTAATCTCTGTGCGTAATTAAATTTCACACTACAGTACAGAGAGTAAACAATGTGAACATATTCCACGGCGGTACCTTGTGACCAAACTTGACAAGCCACAGGGGGGTACAAAGAACATCAACAATCTCATTCACGCTTGGTTATAGATCACATAAAAATAGCCTTCATCTGCCTAAGCTTGTTCCATTTATTACACCCTGAGACACACGCAACAGGCGGAGATCTTTGTGATTACCAAGAAATCTATATGGCAGTGGGAGTGGCAACGTGTCTTAAAATAGGCAACACGCACAACTGGTTATAAATAAGAAATCTCACATTTATAAGATTATAAAATGCATGAGGAGGTACATGCTGGGTATGCTTCAGATTTGTGTCTAATGGGAGGGAGGATGAGGAGGCATGGTAATGTGACTGTAGCGTGTAATGAGATTAGTTCTCTATAAATCAATAAACACAGTGCTGTACTGTACTGAGTGGCAGATGAGAAAGACGTGGTACTGATAAAGATAGAAAAAGAAGCCAGCTATAATGTTCTCATTATAAACAGGTGTTCATGTGTGTTATTGCATATGTTGTGGGCATGGTTGCGTGTGTAGATGCACGTGATTACGTGTATCAAACCCTGATTCTGTGTTTTCAAATCAAACACCTCGGGCATGTTTGTGTATAAATATAAGCCATGTGTCTTACCATTAGACATGGTCCTGCTCTGAATGCTGGGGCTGAGGGGTCCCCCGCCCTTACTGGTGAACGCCTGCACTCGAATGTCGTAGGTGGTGTCAGGATTAAGGCCCTGGATAGTCATGTGCGTGTCTGCGGTGCGATTGGTGCTGTTCTGCTGACTGTTGATGTCCCTGTACACGACCACGTAGTACACAATCTTCCCGTTCCTCTCGGCTAGCAGCGGGGGCTCCCAGGTCAGCTGGGTGCTGGACTGGGTTAGTCCCGTGACCTGAAGGTTGAACGGGAAGCCTGAGGGTATGTCTTCAGGGGTGCTGATCTCCTTTACGTAGGCCTCGCCGATTCCTGCGCGATTGCGGGCACTTAGGCGGAAGACGTAGGTGGCGCCTTTGTGCAGCCCGGTGACAGTGTAATGGTCATCAGTCTTTCTCAGCTCGCGTGATGTGAACGTTTCCTCGTCAGTGCGTTTGTACTGCAGCTGGTAGCCCATCAGCTCACCCACCATTTCCTTAGGCGGCTGCCACTGGATCAGAGCTGTGTTGCCCATGGTGGTGCTGATCATCATAGTTGGCTTGCCTGGCACTGAAAAAAATATCAAAGTGGAAAGAAAAGAAATAAGTTGTGTTGTGATTCTTCTGTGTCGCTGTTTGTCAAATAGGAGTAATTGACCCTGAGTGGTACTCTGGAGTACTGCAGGTGGGTAAGGCAGATGCTATTTGTTAAATGTTAATTGTAAAAAATGGTTACATCATTAAATTGCAGTTTCAACTTATAAAAAAGACACAGTCCAATTCAAACTACAATGCCGTCTTAGTGTTACTGCATGACAAAAACTGGTTTGCTATGAATTTATTGATGGCTTCTAAACATTTGAAATGTAGCATTTCAGTGTTTTTCTGTTAAAAGTTTGTTGTTACGTAAACCCGACACAGATGACCTTGCACTGTACTGTACCTCTTTGTAAAAAATCTTTTCTACGAAAAACGTTATGCACTGGTCAAGGGATACTTGGTTGATTTTTTTTTTTTTTTTTTAGGGGTACAATATAATTTTTTTTTAAAAATAATTTTCTAAAAGAGAATCACTGCTCTTAATATGGAGGAACTATTTGAAGCAGAACTGAGGTAATTTGTAGATGGAATTTATTGTGTTTTTTTTATTAATGTTTTTAAATGCTGTTTTGTTGTATCTTAAGCGTTTGAAATAAAGACATCCATCAAACTGTTCAAAATTTTGGAAAATATGCGAGTTAGAAGAGTTAGATAAGGAAATCGACACCCTTCTCATATCTGTCGAATTAATATAGGCTGAAGCCAGCAGCTGGTTAGTATAGCTTAGTGCTAAGAATAGCAACAACTAGTCAAACACTGTCAAAAGATTACAAATTCCACCAGTTAGCACCTCTAAAGCTCACTGATTAACTAGATGTGAAGATATCGAGGTTACATGCTTTGCTCACAGCTCTTAAGTTGTAAGGGTAATTAGAGTGTTGAAGCTAACATACATGTAGCATGCCATAACATGACATTCAAGTCACACACAAGGTCTTCTAATGATGCTTCAAGAGTACAGGGGTTATCGTTTTTAAGATAATACCTCAGTCTTCACTGTAAACAGATAACACACATCCTGTGTTTTACATGATAACCTCGATAAAACCAGCTCTGACCTGCTCCAGTCGTGGTGATAACTTTAGCTTTGCTCCGAGCTCCGTCTCCCTTGGTGGTGTACGCTGCTACAGTGACAGAGTAGGTGGTTTCAGAGTGCAGTCCACCAATGATGGCCTCCTGCAAACAGGAAAAATCACAAGGTCAGAGTTTGAAAGGAATCAGTGAGTGTGAGCGGGACCGCCTCAATGGCCAAAAACAAACAAAAAATAAAAACACCTTTTCACACAAGCTCCTATCCCCTCACAAACACACAGCACCAAAAGAAACCGTAACGTGATTAAACCCCCTCCTCCCTCCACTTGTAGTGTCATGATCAATTTCCCTATAAAAGGAAACAATATTTGAAGCATTTCACATTTTCAAGGCACACAAAGAGGACCAGGAACTTTTCTTATTTAAGAAAAACTCCTGGACCCTGTTGTTAAGGCACACTCTGAACCCATTAACCAACAAACCAAATGAACAAGAACGTCACCAGTGTATCAGTGTTCATGCCTGCTGCATGGATAAGCATGAGATTATACCCAGAGGAGCTGAGGATCATCACTACAGTGCAGTCTATTAAAGCCCACACATAATACACGTCTGACTGTGAGACATATTGTAAAAACTCTGAATAAATCTTAAATATAAAAAAAAAATCAGATGGTTGTTTTTTGTTTTTGTTTTTTTAACAATTAAGTCAGATTTTAAGTATTATTTTCCTCCTCTGGATTCCCATGCAAACTGGGCTGAACAGTCTCCAAAACACAGACACACTTTGGTGGTTGAACAATTCAGTAACTCAACATCAGGAACAAACAGACAGCAGAAAACAACAAACAACTGAGGTAACACACTGTTATTGGTAACCTGCTGCAGTGCTGGCACTCACTTCACCAGCCTGCATCAGTCGGAACAAAAACACACACCCACACACGCTGGAATTAAACACTCTCTGAGCTTGAACAAAGCCCATATGTAAACAGACATACACACACATAGGTGAATGCACATACTTGCCGGATGTACTGTATATATGCTAAAGTATGCATGCACGTACAGACAGACCTTAAACGTTCACACAATGATACACGCAGGCGTGAGCACACACTCGATACCAAGAACAAATTAATGCCTGCGGCTTGAGCACACATGCTGGAGTTGTCTGTTTCTGACTGGGGCCACTGAGAGGACGAATACGCCAATGCCTACAAGCCTTCCTGCCGGAACTCCTCGCAAACTTCTCACACTCTCGAGATATTATACAGCTTTGCCCTAATGCTGTTTCTCTAACTAATGAAGTTTTAATTTCCTAACCATAGAAGAACATTTAATAGTCTATATAAGCCAGCTCTGTTTGACAATGCTTTTTACTGCTCCTCTCTTTAAGGGACATTTGGTGCTCCCGTACTAGCCTTTAAGTGAGACGGGGGAAAAAATGCTAAATTACTGTATCATAAAACCATTTTAACTTTATGGAGGAAGTCTCATTACTTTAATCATACAAAATGGCTTTAACAGTCTCAGCAGTGGCAGCCGCAGAGATCTTTTTCCCCTATTCTGGCAAGGTCAAATTGGGTCTAGTAACACTTTTGAAACTCTGCAGAAATAGAAAAAGCAAGGCTTCAAAGTTTCCTTCAGAGCAAATGCTTAGAGCAGCACCAAAGGGCATTACAGAGATTATCAAGTCGACTAGTTATAGAAATGGATTCTTCTCTACAAGCCTCCCTGCACCACCGTCCTCACTCGGGTAGAAAATGTCGGGGGAAATGGGCAGTATTGTTAAAACAAATATATACGCTCTGGACATCTTATTGCTTAAGCGCATTACAGTTGTGTTCTATTTGTGTTGATTTGCATTTGGGATATAAGCCATTTTCTAAAAAACTATGACTCAAACAGAAGTAATCCGTCTCAATCATCACTAATGACCCACTCTCAGTATGTAGTGGCGTAATTATCTGCAGAGACTCTGCTTTTTGCCTAGATTTTCTCATTTTCTTCTCATTTTCTGTGCTCTGGATCTTCATGGGCATGTACCCCAGCAGCACTCAGGTGAGATCGTGGATTCATAATGTAGTGACATTCTGATCCAATCTCAAAGATCAGTATCTGGGGCAATCAAGGCATTTTTTAAAACTTTTTGACTGATCAGGATCGGCTATATTGAGCTCATGAAGCCCGATTCAATCCTTTGTTTTATGTGAGTTGTCAAACAAACTTTTTTTTCATGCAGCCTTTGTCAACTCTTTAACGCTTGCTATCTGTTTGTCTCTCTACTGAATTTCCGTGAATTCCCGCTCGCACTAAAACATCACATACCTTAAACAAAAAAAAAAGTGAATTTACGCTGTTTACCAAAGTTATGAGCACTTTCAGCTCAGTCCATAGAATTTCCAGCACAGCGCTTTTATTTTTAAAAGCAGCTTCTTTTTATTCTTGCAATATGTTTTATTTTTTTATGTTCTGAGCCAATGTGTTGTACACATTTTGCACATATAATTGAATATGTAGAAATTTGTGATGTGTGGACCTTGAATTAATGACTAAAGAGAAATCTGGACCCTGTGACTAGCGCAGCTGGAAACTACTGATCTAGGAAAATAAAAGCATAGGATTGGGACTTGGTATTGGCAGGTACTCAATATTAAATGACTCGGATCAGGATTGGTGGCAAAAAATGTAATCGGGACATTCCTAAAAGTGGGGCAAATGTTAGAGAGAATCTGGAATTGCCTTTTGCTTTCACTTTCACTAGCAAGAGTAGTTAAAAACAGTAACGGACAATCCTGCACAGCATACCATTAAAAATGCCAAAATCATCTGAAAAAAATAAAAATGATTCATAATCCTGCTCCCTGTAAACATGCCATGGGTCAACAGGAAATCCTAATGTTTTTGCTGTTGACATGTGTCTGTGGCTAGTCACACCACATTAGTTACCTGGCACACAGGCTACTATCGCCAAAACATGGCTGCTAAAGAAAAAATAAAGATGTGTGAACAGATGTCTTCATCTGACAGCGTCTAGCTCTGTCTGTCAGGTGTTAATCAACACATTAAGAGGAGAGGGAGAGGAGGCATGCCTGACTCATGCCATGTGGGTGTAGCTGAAGGAATCTGTCCATGTGCGCCATGCAAACAGATTCCTGTTTAACTGGCTGTTACAAAATAAATAAAATGATCTGCGCGCATCCCGCTGGCTCTTTTGTAAAGAAAGAAAACATCCATTGTTGATGTATAAACAGATGAACAAAAATAAACTCAGCATCTGTCAACCTTTGCAGCTGGACATCAGATTGATTAACCACTTTTCTGTGTTTTCTGTGAAAGGAAACTAGCACCTAGAATTGTTCAAATTAATTTCTTAAAAGCGATAAACCTTTTATTTAACAACTTCTTTGACCTTGTTTGAATACTGACAACAGTATTTGTTATTCTGGCAGGCTCCTATTGAATTCCTGACTCGGAACAGTAAGTGGCTCTACGCTTATGCTAGTGCAATATGACGTCTAAGAGGTAATAAGCCATAACAAAGGGCTGCGTGACAGCCATGGAACAGTGAGCTGCCATCCACGCAAATGAAAAGAACATGAAAGGCTAGTGGCAATCTTGGAGATGTGTGGAGCTGATAAAACACACAGCTCCTCCCCTCAGATAGATATGTCATATGGAACAGTAGGGGAGACAGCAGGTTAGGCGAGCCTGATTAATGTCAGCATCACACTGGGATAGTGACACACAGCCTTTGACTGCACTGTACGCTCCATGGCGAGGGGAAGCGCAGCATGCTCGCTGCAGTAAGTGCCTCAGATCCGAGTGAATGCCCAGCTGTTACCACGAGTTTGTCTCACGGTAAAAATGTTGAAATATTAGATTTTTACACAATCATCAGTAGAAATAATCCTCATGCTTTGTGCTTGAAGTAGAGAGCATCACACACATAAAAATAAAATCCAGGAATCAGGACACACGTCTCTTGCTGTGGTTATGATGGGGTTATGATCTTTCATGAGGATTCACACCGAGTGGATTACAAGCACGGCTTACACAGAAATAAACACACACAACTCATATTCCACACAAGCGCACACAGCACCCCCAAATTGCAGAGGGGAGAAGAGCCTGCCCTGCAAGACAACCCAGCAGCACACATGAGGGTTACTCACATGCTCGGTGGACTCCTCAATATTCCACTGATGGGAGAGAAGACACAGGACACAGGATGGGGAGAGAAATGAGTCAGAGACAACACAACAGGAAAAAAAGCGCTTGTCTTTTTTTCGCTCAAAGACAGATGAATGTAGGTGTCAACAGAGTCATGCGGTAGAGAAAAAACACACACACAGAGGGAGAGAGTGTGATGGAAGTGACGGGTTAAAAAAAAAAATGAAGACAAGTTGAGTGGCATAAGATGAATTGTGCAGCCAAGTTGAGCAATGGTTGTGAAATTTATTGTTGTTTATGATGCACTGCCTTGTTTCTCATTTGCCTATGAATCCAATAAAAACCTCTCTCTTCCTTAATCACAGAACACCTCTCTATTCAGTATGATAACTATCTCACTGTGGACATAAAGCATAAAATATGCAGACGCTCTGAAGCATTTCCTCTTTCTTCTTTTCAGAAAAGGAGGGAGGGCCCTTTTATTCATTATATTTCAATATGTTTTCAAAATGTTCTCCTTGCTCGCTGTGCTTGGCCAAGTGATTCCCGGGGGAAGTGAAAGCCCATTTCGTGCCGCGGGGCTCCGTCGGTGCCGAGCGTGAAATCCTATTACCAGTGCTGCTATGCTAGCCCTGTGACATCAAACCCCATCGATGCAGAACGCAACTGCTGGTGTTTACCAGCAACTCGCTCCACAGTTCAGCTACTGCAGAGAGTTCACTGATGGGTGGCCTGGCTGACAAGGGGCAGGAGAGATGACACTAGTGACACTGATGTGGGACAAAATGGAGAACACAGATGAAGAGGGGATGAGGAGGAAGGGCGGGTGAGGGAGGCGGCGACAGCGAGCAATTACATTGGAACAATAGGGTGCGTAGCCGCAACAAGAGCTGCTGGTGGAGTGGGGATTGCTGGGAGAGATGGAGGAGAGTGGCAACAAATGATGCTGAGACATGTGGGAATTATGAAAGGAAGTGAAGAAACCCTCAAGAGTTCTACTTAAAGGTTCAGGTCACCTAAATTACAAAAAATGTTTCCTCTTTTGGTATCAATCCGTCCAGATAGTTTGGATTTTATTTGTCCAGATTTGAGAAATCCGTGCTTGAGATTTTCATTGTCCGCCCTCATGCAATACAACAGAGTTGGATGGATTGTCACTGGTTTTGCTCAAAGCATTAAAAAATCAACAGACATTTTTAATTTTGAGTTTGTGAAGTTAATGATACGAGTCCATTATCAAAACAGTCAGATGAGCTCTTTGCCATTATTACCATCCGTGTACAATTATGCAGCTGTTAGCATAAAATTATGATTATTTTCAAAAATGACTGAATAATGTTGTTAATGCCAGCTAAGTATTATCTTTCCTAATGCTAAACGAGCAAAAAAAATCCCAAAGAATGCTGGCTAAGTTTACTTGTAAGTTGACTCTTAAGCAGCTGAGAGATTTAAAAAGAAGGACACCGAGAGGCCCGAAACAACGAGCAACTGCAGCTGCAGCTAACTGTTATTTCATTATCAGTTTATCTGTCCATTACTTCTTGGTTACCTGATTAGTCATTTTGTCAAAAAAAAGTTTAAAAAAATAGTAAAAACAAGGTGACATCTTCAAATGGTCTGTTTGATTGCATCAACAGTCCAAAAATTCAAAGCTATTCCGTTTATTATCATGCATCACAAAGAAAAGCATATACTTAGCTACTTTAAGAATCATAAAACCAGGATATGTTTGGCCTTTTTGCTTAAAAAAAAAAGAATAAAACGATTATTAATTGATCAAAATAGTCAAGTGATTTTCTGTTGATCGACTAATTGATTGCTCGACTAATAGTTGCAGCTCTACAAGAAACTGCATCAATTTATCACTTTTTTTTCTTGTAAAAATAAGCTTGTATTAAAGCCTGAGCTTTGATTTCTGTGTACCACCATTACAGACCTGGAATCATGATACTGTTAAACAAAATTGTGATTATTATTTTTTTATCAATTGTTCAACCTTTGAGGCAGAAACATATCTCAAAATCTCAACATATAAAACCACGTCTATATGTTTCAGACACCATTAAGATAATATTAGAGGCTATTGGAAAACACAGATATTTTTGTTATTTAGGTGAACTAGTCCTTTAAGTAGGAGAACACAGCAGACAAATGCCTGCAGGACAAAATTCAGCAGTGGTGCCTGCCTTCCCTTCTTGCCTATCTTTCCCTTCCTGCCACTCCAGACCTCCACAAAGGGCGCCTCACACTGCTGATTCATTGTGCACTGGAGAGACGTGTTCATCATCCTCCATTGACTGTTGGCATATGAAAAGACAAAAGACCCAACTTCTCCGCCCTCCTCCCTGTGGAAGGGTCTTTATCAACAACCCGCCAACTGAAGCATAAGTAAGACCTCTGTATGGTCCCAGTTGCAACTGGTCCAGATACTTCCATCAAAAACTGCTGCCTCATGCTCCCCTGACATAGCGGGGCACTAAAGAGCGCCATTTAAGAACAGCTGCTACTTAACTCCATGAAAAACAGTTTGCGACGTGCCTAATTGCTTAATTTGTTTACCGTCGACTACACTCAGTATGTCAATAGAGCAGCGAACACATTAAGGTTCGCAAGAGTTCCTATCTCATCTTGGGCTAAATCCCTTTCTATCGCAACTGCTTTTGCTTTCTGCTTAAATCCATGGGAGAATTATAAATTATCCCCCCATTTATATTTCGAATGCCAACGCAAGCTGAAAACACATCATTGCTGATAAGCGTCGTTTGTGGAAACGGAGCGGTATAATTTGCAGGCGGGTGAATGCAAATGTGATGACATGGGCTGAGATGTGTGGCTATAAAAATGGGAACGAGGGGGGAACGAGTGATGTGGAAGAGAAGGAGCTGTCATGATTGATGGAGTGAAACGGGCTGAGGTGCTTCTTTTCTCTTTTTTTTCTTCCTCCGATTCACATTCAACTCCAATCTGAGGCAGTGAAGGCCGCAGACGCAGTGAAGCGTCCCTCGCTCGCTCCCACACACAATCACACACCACAAAAACGCATGAGTGGTCAAACAAAATGAACCTGGAAAAGTAGTGCTGAATAAAGGCAAACTTGTGCAGGAAGGTTGACTTGTGCAGAAAACGTATAGAGGCACCCACAGTGTGGCTAATGGCTTTGACGTCTATCACTCCATTTTCTGAGCCACTTTTATTGATGGCTGTATGAAACATCTGAGCCTAGAGGTTGCTGTGAGTGAACGGTGATAGAACAGGCTACACGGTGTGGAGTTGCCCACTCAGGTTCAGGCCAATTTTTCCCAATAGAAACATGGTTGGAAAGGGGTCGATAACATCACACTGGTAACATGGCCTCTGGTTTAAATTTAGCAGGGAAATGAGGGCGCTGTGTGGGCTCCTGCTTGAAAAGAAAAGAGGCGCTTAAACCGCCCCCGCACAGGCAAGCTCTCCTAGCTCTCCTCCCAGCGTTTCAGCTAACCCTGAGAGAGGGTGAAGAGGAGCGAAGGAACCAGAAACAGAGACAAGGGGAGAGGTGAGAGTGATTTTGACAGAATCAGCAATCCAATCAGTCTCCTTAGATTTGTGATTGAAGCTTAAGGTGAGATTGTTCTATGTTGTCAAAATCTGGATTTTTTTCTACTTCTGGCGAGCTTCCTGTGCATTCAACGCAGGTGATAAGGTGGATATGCAACTGATTTCACAACACATTGGGCAAATTCTTGAGAAAAACACTATGGGATGAGCCAAGATAGAAGAAAATTGTTTTGTTTTTTTTTTTCCAGTTATTCATCATCAATTACAGATGTGCGTTTGTGGGATTTGCATGAGTCTAGGATGAGTCATGAACTCTTCCCAGCCAGCTGGAACGCCTACTGCAAGGTTGATCTCACCGTGAGCATGTCTGCTCATGTTATCTGTGTTGTTTTTCTCCACTCGTTGTTGGGGTGCGTGAATGGAAAGATGTGTGAGAAAAGGAGGGATTGTTCTAAAAACCAGTTGGGTGAACGTGGACAAGGAAGCGTCGGCTGAGTGTGTGGTCTTTAATGACGTCTGGGCAGGTCCTTGCAGGTTGGCTACTCAGCGCCGTCTCATAGAAAACAATCTGTTGAGATGACTCAATCAAGGGTAACCAACCTGCACGCAAGCCTCTGGTAATTACTCAACGGGCTTCTCAGGCAGGAAGGGTGCAAAAGGAGGACACGAGAGAAAGGGAGGGGAGTTGACGGGAAAGAACAAGGAAAACACACTGTAGGAGGAGGTAAGAAACATTCAGGTTTCTGCCAGGGAGGGGACGGTGAGTTTTAGATGTGTCCTGGACAACAAACTGGAATATGAGAGCTATCCTGAGCGCCAACTTGCAGTGAGTCTTAGTGTTTATTGTGTGAACTTGGCACAAATGAGACATGGCGGGGAGTATTGTTTGCAAAACAAGTAGGGTCATGTTTAGTTCAGTTTTCATAACGCGAAAGAAAGTCACGCTAAACATGTCCAAAACACTTCCAGGAAGACAAGCAGCCACCATGTTTTTGTCTTTTTTCAGATCAAACGATGCTGTCCTGGTTGTCAAGCACCTTAAGCACACAGTCAGATAACAATGAACTGTGAGCAGCAGCTGCCAGAAAACACTGCTGTAAAACAAAGGAGTTGGACTGTGTTTGGGAGTTGAGGGTAGACCATTTGGCCAGGTGTAGAGACACGGCCAGGTGGTGTCAGCCAGAGCCTCACTTACACAGTTATTCTCTGCTCGATCTTGCCAAAATTCCCTTAATGTTATGCTGTAAAGTCCCATGTGAGATGGGCCACCTGGGTGGCTTTACAAACACACACAAAAATAAGTCATTTTGAACAGTAATGTGCAAAAAGTCTTGGGCCACCTCACCTTTGATGTTTTAGCAAAGATGTTATAAGATTTTATATATACTGTGTGTGTGTGTGTGTGTGTGTGTGTGTGTGTGTGTGTGTTTCTCAGTCTTTTTTTTTGAGATACAAAACAAAAACAAAAAAAAGAATACAAAGAAAATGTACAATGCACTAAAACACCATAAAAAGTCAGAACAAACTGGATTTTTCAGACTGAAGTCAATATTTCGTGTGAAACACAGAATCATACCAACATAACAAAAGGTAGCTCAAACAGTCAATATTGAGCTTTGGACATGTCTTGAATGCAACCTGGTGTACAAACACCCGAAGATTAGTATTGTAAATCTCATGTTGTCTACCAGAGAGAGTTCAAGACATTAAAAAAGGAGGATTAAAAGGAAGGGCAGGTCACACTAAATACATGCAACTTTAGCCTGTGGAAGCCTGTGGTGTTTTATTCTGAAATATTTGCATTTTTAATACTTTATTTTTTATTCTTAATAATAAGAATAACATATTTCCTGTATGTAGTTGTATTTTGATAAAGAAAACACTGAGAAATGAATATGTTTGATCATAATAACCTTTCAAAAATGTCAAAGTTCAAGGTGGCCTAAGACTTTTGAGTTTATCACTGAAACCCGGTTACACAACTGGGATCCGCATTCTTCTTCTTAGTGCCACTTGGGATGTAGCACATCTGACATGCCGTTAAAGGTGACTTTGACAGTGCTTCCTCTTCTGTAATGATAAGACTTCAGACAGCGGGGTGTTTGCCAAAGCAAATGAGGGTTAATAGCTCTACTCAAGGGCACAGCAGTGTGCACTGCCTGGGAACGGAACCAGCAACCTGTTGGTCTCCCTAAATGCTTCTGCAAGGCATTTATCGGCAAACGCTGCTCAGAGACACATGCAAGGCTGGTTAGATTTTTTTTTCTTTTTTTTTTTTTTGTGGTGTCCCCGCGGCCAGAGAGCACTTACTTGTTTAAATTAGATGTTTTTGTGTGAGGCCATCGGGGGTGCGAGTGAATGCGTGTTCGTGCAAATGTTACTCGCGGCAAACAATCAGAAGGAAGCTCTTAAGCTGGTCTCTCCTCTCCCAAAGAGAGGGAAAAAGTGAGACTGGGGTTTTTGGTTTTAAGATATTCATGAATCTCTGAATCCCTCTTAAGGATTACAATCTCTCATCCATCTCATGGTGTCACATAGCTTTGGGCGATTCGGAGCAGCCTGCATTAATGTGTAAAGGGCGGCGTCAGGAAAATAACTCTAATTTATAAACATGGTAACAAGGCAGTGCATATGTATTGCTGCTAAAACCCGCAAAGAGAGGTGCATTGATTCCACTAAGCCCCATCCTGATGTAACACATATAAAATATTTAATAGCTATTACTGTAGAATTAGAATGGATCTTGTTACGACAGCTAATCCAAAGCTGTGGGAGCAGGGTACCAATTTAGAGTCAAATGTCACATGTGGAGAAAGATGAAAAAAAGAGGAGAGGAGGGGATGGACTGATGCCAACAGAAAGAAAATTCCATGTGTGTCACATGTTGGGAAATGAAGTGTGAACTCAGAGAGTGGAAGCGTATACGGGAGCAGTGGAGAATGAAAATAATGGGAAATTAACATAGAACATCTACAGATGGTGAAAGAAAAGACAGAGGAACACTGGACAAGAATAAGATGTCATCCAGTACCTGTGCCTCTGGCAAAGCAACGTCCATGATGTTAGGCTGCCCTCGAGGTTCGCCGTTTTCAAGTCGGGAGAAGATGACTTGGTAGCCTCGGATTTGGCCGTGCTGCTTTCCCTGCAGGGGCGGCTTCCAGGTTACCCTGATTGCTGTAGAGTTTATGGCCTCAACCTCCAGCTTCCTGGGGGGTGCTCCTGGCACTGGTAAACAGAAAAAACGAGGGAGGAGAGAGGGAGGGAAAGCAGAATGCAAGAGTAAGATGACAGGAAAGACAGTGAGAGAGAAGCGGGGAAACAGGGGCGATTCCAAGGTTTTTTTAAATGAGGTGGCACGGGGAGGACGAAGAACCCGTCATGGGGGGGTCCATCGGAAATCATACAGTTTTATCAGTAAGGAAAGTTGGATTAAAAAACATTGGACATGATTTTCAGGCTCTGGAATGGTGGGTGTTACAAGAAAGCTCCTTTCCCACTGCCCCAAAAAACACTTACACCTGCTAACATCTGGCTTTTTTTGTAAGTGGAAAGCTTATAATCGATATTTACACCCGGGTCAAATGACTCTGCAGTAGTCATGGGAGTTTATTGGCTCTATGATCTGAAGTGAGATGAATACACTGCAGACACAAAATATGGTCGACCTCCACTCAAACAGTTTTCCTAACTTCATTCAAAATGAGTCTGCACCAAGTGTAAAAGACAGATTAAAGTGAGAGAGAACATATAAAAGGAAGTAAACACTGCTAAGTTTTCACAGGCCTCCATCTGTGCTTTCTACTGCTTACTCTGTTTTCTGGCCTGTCTGTGACGTCAAAAGTGACACACCAAAAAAATACCCTCCTGTACACAGGAAGGCATACTCATATGCTGCGGAGCTTTGTACACAGCTCTGGTCTATTAGCAACAGGAAAGGAGTCTATGGCCTATTTTAGCGTTTTATCCATGTTTAAAAACCTGCATACATGCACGAATTTTGTTGAAAAACGGTTACAAGAGCCTGAAAAGGTTTTGTACTGAATAACTGTTCTGCATGGAAAGGACAACAAAATTTTGTTGTGCTGAATAAAAAACATCAAATGGGCATTCATTATTCATTTAACTTGCTTTATTTTCAATACATGCAGTGCGTTTGTATATATGTATTTGTTCTCTGGCAGCAAATCAGGCAGTAATTGAAAGCTGATAAAATGGTGTCGGGCATTGTCTGATTACTGAAGCCCGATGGCATAGAGGGGAAATCATATTTCAAGGGGGGGGTGGCGCCACCCTGTGCCACCCATTTGGACACACCCCTGGGGAGGAAGAAAGAGTTAAAACATGTTGAGTTGGTGATTTTCCTCACTTTACTGTGTTTTGTGATGAGGAGCCAAAAACTATCAAAAATAATGGCTCCTGAGTTTTTTTTAGTCTTGGGTGCTCTGTAGAAGGATGTGCTTCTAGATTTTGCCATAAATCAAAATCATCTCTACTTTAGATCTTCTATGTCTACCGTGTCCCCAAAACAGCCTATGCGGGACACCATGTGGTCTAGCGATGTCTGTAATGCCCTTAATTTCAGGATGAAATTAGCTGTGTTGCAGCAAACTTCAAACACATTAATTATAGACGACTCTCTCTTAGGAGCAGCCGCTCTCTATCACACTGCAAACAAAATGAGGAACGAGTAAGAAAAAGAGGCAAGCGAGCGATAGAACGGAGAGGGGGAGTTCTGCTCCAATTCTACTCCTCAGAACAGAAGAAAGAAAACAAGAGGGCATTTAAAACAGTGAAGCGGAGGAAAGTGGTGCAGAGCTGAAGCCTGAGGGTGATGAGCTTTAACCTGCCAAAGATGTAAAGTGTTAAAGCTAAAGAGAGCGAGCTCAAAAGGGGAAAAAGAAGGAGAAGGTGACCCCCTCTGCTACCACTATCGCCTCATTAACTCAAAATTGATCAACAAGACTCAGAGAAATTTGCGGTAGGAGAAGAAGGAAAAAAGTGACAGGCAGCCCCAGCCAAGCAAAAGAGCACTCCGTTTAAGGGGAAGTGTCAACCTACCATCCTCTTTGGTTCTCATCCTCACTGGGGCACTCTCAGGGCCCGGGCCCACGTCAGTGTGTGCCCTCACCCACACCTGATACTCAGTCCACTTCTCCAGGCCCTCCAGCACATAGCTGGTGGCGTCTGCGCCGATGCCCGTCACCTCATGCCGCTCCGTGTCCTCTCCAGCCAAGGCCTGGTAGCTGACTGTATAGCGCACAATGGCGCCGTGGCGGCTAGCGGCAGGTGGTGCCACCCAACTCACCTTGAGGCTGGTGGAGCTCAGGCTGACCAGGTTTACATCCTGAGGGGGGGCGGATGGGGCTGCAGGGGGAAGGGGAGCACAGCCACATGGACGGGGGCACGGATCAAGCAAACAAAAAAGAAACTACAACACAAGCAAACATAAGGCCAAACGGCGGAAGCTTTTTGTGCAGCAGTTAATGTCAAAATTAACATGCAATTTTCAAAATGTCAATGTATCATTTATGAGTTTCACCACCCACAGTATGTATACAAATTTAAGCTACATATGAAGACCTAAAGTGTATAATTTTCATGCTCATCTGACATAATTCCCCATTGAGCAGATTATTATTTTTCTATCACACTGGATATGCATTTCTTGAATAAAAACCCAAATAAGGACGGGCATTAAGCCTGCAAAATGAAAACTGTGGAAAGTGGCATCAGCTTTAGTGAAAATGTAATGTTTATGTATGATCCTAATGTTTATGCTTACGCATTGCCCTTATAAAGAAAGAAATCTGAGTTTAATGTAATGTAATGGATGGGCATATTGGAGAAAAAGTTTCCAAACTAATTATTTTTTCAGATATTGAATCTATTTTAAGTACAGGATATTAAGGTCCATTTTTTGGATATGTACTCTACCTTGTAATAAAAGTCTGTTTTGAGTCACTTTGAGCTGGTGAAATTCACAAATGATTTTCTCATACTGTCGGTGATACATTTATTACACTCCAAGTTTGAATATTACATTTCCATTTTTTACACTGAATACAAAAAGCTTCCATACTAAACAGGATGCTGCCTCCAGACTGAGAGATTGGCTGCAAAAACACATTACCAGGCGAGAGTTGAAGCCGTGTTTGGCACTGCACTTACACGAGAGGCCATAAAACTACAGGGTGGGCTGAACCGAATACAAAACGTGCCAAAATTTTACAAGGCTATGTTTTTATAAAAACGTAATTTGCTCCTGACTGCCCTCTCTGCCATCTCTCGCAGTTTGCAGGGGGAGCCATAAACTGGCCGTGGATGTGCCAGTGTGCGAACAAGTGCTTGACAGCGTTGACTGGTGTTCACACATTGATGTAGAAGCTCTGGGCTTCATAACGGTTTGTCAGACCCTCAGTGCTGTAGCTAAGGCACACTGTGCTGTCTCCAAAGTCATACATAAAGCTATCATTTCATAATCAATACCAGACAAGAACATTGAAGCTATTGTTAACATCTAGACACCGCTAGATGTCTAGATCCTGTATGTTCAAAACTTACTACAACATGCTGCTCTGTTATTAAAGGGATAGTTCACATTGTTTTGATGCGGGGTTGTATATAATACTTATCCATACACAGTCTATTACTTTCAGTGGATGTCAGGAGGCATGCCCCCAGTTTGAAGAAGCAGGCTGGATTCCAGCATGAATGCTAAGCAAGCAAGTGCTGTGGAGAGGTCAGCAACAAAACCTATTTTGACCATCTAAAAGAGACCCCAACCAAACAAAATGAATTCCAGTTTAAGTGTATGCTACATTGGGGGTATATAAAAATGATTTAATTTAATGTCAGAATGTCATTTACAACTGGAAAACAAAACTGTTTTGTCACTTTCTTCAAAGCCAGATTCCATTGAAGAAAACTGCGATTTAACATCGCTGAACCCAGAAGCCGCTGGTCTAACACTGCCTCAGTCTGTTTTTTCTTTGTGTTATTGTGTGTTCCTGGTGTCTGAAACAGTTAGTTCAGATTCACCAAAGACTCACAGTAACACAAACTAATTAACTGATCAAAGCAGCTATAGACCATCAGAAGACTGTGTTCAGTGAGCTAAAAATACTGTTTTCATCAATGGAGTCTGGTGGCTTTGACGAGAGCACAGATAGAAAACTGAAGCTGTTATGAGCTTCCCTGTCGGAAAGGGTTGTCTGATATTAAGATAAAGCAGTAAAAATATTCTCAATATCGCAAACATTTAACTAATTTTGACTTTTTTAGGTTGGACTTTTTCAGGTGGCCAAAATACAACTGTTGATAAGTCCCATCCATAGCAGTACCTTGCTTAGCTTCCATGCTGGACTTCAGCCCACTTCTCCAAACTGGGGCGTGTCGACTGACGTCTACTGTCTGTAACACACTGAATATGGATAAGCGCCTCGAGACAACCCTACTTCAAAAAATTGGAACAATTTCTTTAATCCCTACAGATTAGAATAATCAAACCAGCAATATTCTAGCAATATGGTTTTAGTCTTAAAACTACAACAAGACATCAATGTGAATTTCTTATTTAATGTCTATAGACATGCCACATTCAATTGTATTCTGTCGACCTCATCCTGCCATGTTTTATAATCACCATCTTCTCTGGCATGTCACAGTGTGTGCAGACAAATAGCACATACAGTCTAACGTGCCTGTGTATAGTTGGTCTGGAATAATACAATTACTGCAATAGATTAAATTACTTACAGCAGCCGCAGTATAAAAATATATTTAAACTCTCAAGTCTGGAGCTAAAAACAGAAAACCAATAAACTATTTTAAAATAGGGCAACACTGAAAACAAACACAATAGCATTCATAAATTTCATGCATCTAACTCAATCACAAACTTATTGAACTCTACAACAAAAAAAGGCATCTTATAAAAAGGGAATAAAATGAACCAAAAAAAAAGAAAATTTAAACAAAGGTGTTCTCACAAAGCATGCCTATGAATTTTTTTTATTAATATTCAGAGCAATGAACAGCTAGCTCAAATGTGAATCCAATAAACTAAAGCCAGAACATGAAACTGTAAAAAACACTGTAGCTTAACAGAAAAAAGAGTCTACACAGGTGGTCCCTTATTCACGAGAGAATGAACAGGAAACTACAAAGACCTGACAACACCATGTGTGTTACAAAAACGTGACAGACTGAATCAAAAATGATGCTGATGATTTGCAGAGACTGTGATACTGAAGTTGTGATGAAAAGTCTGCTCGATCAAAGTTAAATTGGATGAGGGGAGTATAACACCACAGGAAATACACAGACCTCGGAGGCAAAAATGAGACAG
This sequence comes from Plectropomus leopardus, assembly GCF_008729295.1. Classification (NCBI taxonomy): domain Eukaryota; kingdom Metazoa; phylum Chordata; class Actinopteri; order Perciformes; family Serranidae; genus Plectropomus; species Plectropomus leopardus. The sequence continues at coordinate 6,246,441 of NC_056474.1, read as the reverse complement.
AGTTGGCCTAAAATAGAGATAAAATTGTTGATTAAGATGATAAAATCCCCCTATCTGCCTCTCCCACCTCCAAATAATATCACCCAATGTGTAATGCAAATATAGACCTATTTGTTCAACAGCTGTCTTTGGTTTTACATTGTTTGAAATCTGATTATGAGATTCACTTAAATAATTTCCTGTTTCCCGTTAGGTAAAGCATCATGCGACTCCAGTCAAGTGCTTAGCTGAGTTGCAGAGTTGTAGGGTTTCATCATCTATAAACAGCAAAAAAGTGAATACAGCTCAGTTATGTTCATTGCTCTGAATCTTAAAAAAAATGATACTAACCACTTAAATGCAGCACTTGAAAATGTCACACTTTCCCACTGCCTATTTGCTTCAGCACCTTCCCAAGGCTGCTGCTTATTTCATGCACACCATCCGCATGAAATCCAAATTCTGCTCTCCGAATTCTGTGTCCTTGTGACTCCTGCTGTTAGGAGACCCAAGGACAGAGAGTCATCGTCGCTTATGGTCTCAGTTGACAGTTATATAACTCTGTGGTTGTCAAAGGTGTTACCTCTTCACTGATTTTGTCTGGCGTAATGGAAAAAGATTTTAAAAAGTGATTTCAATACCTTCCGCACAGTCCATTGAAGTAGTGACTATGTTGACATGCACACTAATATTCCACTATTACTCCGATTATGACGATAATCTGAATTTGATATGAGCCATTTTAACATTATATTCCATTTAGATATTGAAAAGTAGGCCTGTTCCATAATGTAAACACACATTTAAATAATGCATCTCAGTTGGGTTTTTTACTGCAGTTTGCAACCTCTTGCCTGTTTACAGTAAGCTCCCTGTGTTGTCATGGTAGCCTTGTACGCGACCAGCAATTTGCAAGGCTTAGGTAGAGTTGCATTCCCAAAAAAGCTCACATCTCTGGTCAGAATGAGGAAGATTGCCCCTTTTAAAACTATAATGACTTAGATGAAAACAAGATTGCAGAAATACCGCTACACCGACCTTTACAGGAAGGTGGTTTAAAGAGTGAAAGTGGACAGCTGTGTTTGCATGGTCCAACAAAATAATGTGCGTGATTGATGTGATAAATGACATGTTAGGGCACATTAATCAGAATATGCACGGCTGCATGTAAACAGGAATATTAGAGGAATACTAATTTTAAAACGTTATATTGTCTTAATTCGAATAAGCACAAAAACTAGAATATTGGTGTATGGGAATGTAGATGGTGATCCTCTGTCTGACAGAAATTTTAATGTAGAGCATTACTTTTCATCTGACATTGTTCTGCAATCTTTTTGGCGCATTTTAAAAGTTATTTATGTAGAATGTACAAATATATTTTCACTGCTAAAAAAATCTGCTAAAGACTAGTAGATTGGGGTTTGAAGTTGCCGTTGCCAAATAAAACATAACATACTAAAAAGATCTGCATCCATCAAAACTAAAAGGCTAAAATCTGATCTTTCCTTCTTTTGTTCTCCAGCGTTTTGTCAATCATAGCCTGCAAGTGTTGCAGGGCTCTACAGTGCAGCATTTTGCAGCATATGCCAGTGGAAATTAGCGTGTGTGAATGTGCGCAACGGTGCGAGTGTGTACAAATCAGCTGGTACTAATTAACGTTAATTCCATGAGCAACTTGATGGCAGGCCAAAATTAAACATGTCTGTGTCAGGTTCATATGCTCTCTGCAAGCTGGTGTTTGTATTCAAAGATCATTTGTGATGGGAAGGAGCTCCACTCTGTAACACCTCTGAACAACCACGAGTGAATGAGTGTTTCTGTGGTTCAAATCATGTGACAAGTCATCTCTCTAGTGGATCACATCTCCTTAAGTAAGTAAAACTTTTATTTATAACATAGATGCAGTATAACTAAGTAACATATTAGAAAGTTACAACATTCTTGTAAACCTTTTTTTTAAAAAACTAAAATGTAGTTGTTTGCAAGGCTCAAATGTACTGTATAAAAGCCTTCTGGGTGAGATGGTACAAGCGTGATGCCACTACAGCAAAAATAACAGCAGTCAGCTGGCAGAGAGTGACATTTTGAGTGCTGGCACTGTAAAAGCACATAGTGATATAAGGCGAAATAACACAGCACAGCTCACAAATGTGGGAACACGACACATTAAACGTACCTTTGACACTGAACACAGGGCCCGCCCTCAGACAGACGGACAGGAGGGTTAGTGTTGGTGACAGAGGGGAAGTGGTGGAAGCGTGAGGCTTGCCGGGTTGGCTGCACTGTCAGCATTTTATGTTGCGCTGAAATTGACTTGACATTCAAATTGCCAACGCTGTCTGATTTAAGCTCTATGAAACTGTCCTGCCTAAACCTGAACCTGCTTCAGCCGGCTGCGGGTGACTGTTGCTCTACAAAATCACTGGTTAGTGGATGACAAGGAGGTGAGACAAGAGAGAAAAATTGTGGACTTACTGGACTGGGCAGTGCGGGCCTCGATTGGCTGGGTGTAGACACCTAAACCCATCTCAGAGCGGGCTGCTAGCGAGAAACGGTACAAGGTGTCAGGCTTCAGACCGTCCACAGCATAGGAGCCGGCTGGGTCGAAGGTCTTATGTAGCTAAAAAGAAAGATGACACTGACTTAAAATCAAAGACAATCTTCTAATGTATTGAGTTACAGGGGTTGTACTTGTTGTATTGTTTTGACATGGAGGAATTAATCCTCAACTGAAATCCTAAAGCCCAGACTGCTGCCTCTCCGTCCTGCATGAATACAAAGCAGAAAACGCAGCCAAATGTGAGAGCAACTTGTTCCAAAAAACAAATCGCCCTCTAGTTTACAACTGGTGCAGTGGTCCAGCAGAGTTGAACAAAGGGCCATGGCGCCGAGAGACATAACATAACAACTTTTCTGTCTGTTACTACAGTAAATCTTTCTCGTCAGCTGGGAAGTTGACTGCATCACTACAACAACATTGCTGCAGCCGAGGCTTCCCATCCAGAGAAATTGCATCATAAAGAGCGAGATGCATTCGTTGCAATCTCACAGCAGAAGATGAGACAAGTGAAAATGAGATGGATGGATGGATGGATGGATGGATGGATGGATAGATGGATGGATAGATGGATAGATAGATACATACATACGTACATACATGGAATTTAGAAGAGATAGATGGTATGTAGGAGAGAAAGATTAAATATAGGAGACAAATGTGGAATGTAGGAGAGATAAGAAGCAATAGCATATATAGATGGGTAGGCAGGTTGGTGGACAGATACATAGACAGACAGATACATGGCCATACAAATACATAGATACATACATAGATGGTATGTAGGAGAGAAATATAAAATGTAGGACAGAAGACAAGGTCATGAAATAGTTATAATAAATAGCAAAACAGATAAATAGAGATAGACTGATAGATACATACATACATAGATGGTATGTAGGAGAGAAAACGAGGTCATGAAATAGTTATAACTTTATGCTGTTATTCTAACCTTGGTCTCTGTGTTGACCTCCCAGTACTGCAGCTCATACTTAGTGATGGGGTCCTGTACGGGCCACAGCCATGTTAGCATGATGCGGTTATCCAGCTCAGCTTCAGCCTCAAAGCTAGATGGCTGGGCAGGAACTGGGTACAGAGGGGCGAGAGGACAGAAGTTAAAAATTTAAAGGAACAAAAAGAGCACATTACTGAGGCTAAATGTTCTCCACAGCGTCAGCAGCAATAACCACCTCCGCAAAACTGACTGTATGAGAAAGCATTTGCATGGCAGAGACAAAGTGATCCAAAAATAATCTTAAGGGCCCTTTCACACATGCTGTAGGTGCATACAATACACACAATATTGGCTAAATAAAATACTTCAGCTACACTTATCCTAAACTGTTACCTTATATAACACTATACTGAAAAAGCAAAACTAGAGGCACTTACACAACCTATACAAGCAAAATGTAAAACTCTGCATGTGCACATTAACATGCACACTTTAATTAACACACAGAGCGCACACACAGTGACTGGCTGCTCACCTCCCTGCTGGGTTTTCACTTGCAGGATGTCAGAAGGTGGCCCGTCACCTACAGAGGTGAAACCCAGCACCCTGAGGCTGTAGGTGATATCGGGAGTCAGGCCTGAGATGGTTGTCAGACTGCTGTCATCCGTGTTGTGTTTCTGCCAGGCGCTGAGCGGGGCCGTCAAGTCCGAGCTGTAATAGACCCGGTAGCCCCTGATTTGCCCGTTGGGTTCCTCTGGTGGCTCCCACTGCACCAGCATTGTGCTGGCACTCAGCATGCGTGCTTGGACGTGCAGAGGCGGCGAGGAGGGGGCCTGCTCACCGGTGCGTGTCTCCACGGGGTCGCTGGGTGGCCCACGGCCAATGTTGTTGACAGCCATGACACGAAACTCATACTCAGAGTAGGGGCTAAGTCCACCAATGCTGTAACGGGTAGTTGCCACACCTTCCACTTCCTGGAAGCCGTTGTCTGAGGATTTGGCTCTGTACTGGATCATGTAGTAGGAGACGGGTTCTGGGTTTCCAGAGTCCCAGGTGAGAGTCACACTAGTGGCTGTGGTCTCAGTCACAATGAGGGAGGTGGGGGGCTTCGGCAGGGCTGGGGAGAGAGAAGGTATTAGTTTTATGTCAAGAATGGACTTTTAGGACTTGTGGATAATTTGACAAAAATTGGATGTCTGACACATTTGAAACCATGATTCTCAAAATGCAGGCACAATACACCAAAAATCAGCTCTTGTGGAGAAAAGGCATGACTGGTCATGTAATTCTCCATTCTGTAACTCATAGCACTGAAATGATTGTTTCATAAGCTAATCCTTATAGCGCTGTCAGCAGCCATTATTCCCAAATGAATAGAAAAGCTAGACTGAAATCCCATTTTTTATTTTATAACTGGGCTGGTCATTACTGACAATACAAGAAAATTGCAGGAGTTGCTCCTCATGTGAGTGTGCCACAAATACAAACAAAACAGAGGGTCTTCATTATGGCTTCCTCCTAGAAGGGGGTCTGTATTGCTGTGGTCCCTCTAAATGACTGTGTATCGATCAGATGAGTAGAAAGGGATCAATATAGACAACAACTGATAAGAGAGGCTGCAATAGGTACACAACACACACGCAGGTGGGTAAGGCCACATTCACACAAACACAAGACTCGACAAACATAAAGAAACACACACCAGCCTTCAACATGATGCTCATTGACAAAGAAGGCAAACAACCTTTAATTTTCACCTCTGTATCAACAAAAACCACAGGCCACGGTACAGGGGCAGCAATGATTATGTACAAGAAGTTTCAGAGGCTTTGGTTGATTCATAACATTTCATTATCAGATATGTGGGTGACTCGAGTCAGCAGCATCATCATGGCAACAACCTCCCATAAAAGCCCCATTTACACTGCATGTTCAGGGTGGGAAAATCATACTGTTACGCTGCCCTGCCGTTCTGTATACAAGGTAGTGTCTTGCAATGAGACGACAGAGTCGTCTTGCCTTTAAGCCACCACGGGAGGTAGTGACAGGCCTGAAACAGTGTCTGTATAAACAGTACAGCCAGCAAGATGGGACCATGGGCCACAGGTGTGAGGTTTTGACGACATGTTTTATGTGAGAATTTAAAAAGCAGCTTGCACAGTTAGGCACTAACTCAAATATGAACAACAGCCAAAAAAATGTCTGCAAAATGGGAAAAAAATGACCAGGTGCTCCTTACCATCTGAGCACAGGACGAGATATAACGGCATATAACAGAGAAGGGAAATGATTGTTATTGCCATGTTTTGCTATGTTTCTGTTCAGAAAGTGCTTCTGATGCTTTTGTTGTGTCATACCAGTAGCCAACGCTGTTGTGATAAACATCACGCCTGGCATGCCTCTTTTGGTTTTGCAATGCCGGTATGCTATTTAAAATCACATACTGGAGTGCCATAATGCCACTGTTGTTTTTCTATGTAAAAATGCAAAGGTAGCGTAAAGAAGCGACTTAATAATGGCACTATAGAGAACCCCAATTTGAGTAACCAGCACCTCCTGGTCCCTCATATAAAAGCTGTTGTTTTTTTTAGTGGATTTTTGGTTAGAAGTCTAAAATAAGGTCTGTGGTTCACACAAGCTGAAGAGACTTTCATATTTTGGTCTACATACATACATTAGTAAATACCCCACCCGTGAGCTGTAAAGCTTTTACATGTCTCAAATATGGCGGTTGCAAACAAGTGGCTAAATGAGACTACAGAACATCACCACATGGTCCCACGCCGAGCACGGCTTTATAGCCTCATAGCAGTGGCGACATGACAATTAAGTGTAGTTTGTTTCTAGCGTACATTATCATTTTACCTCGGCGATTACATTTAGACTTCAAAAATCTTGAAAGTGTGAATTTGTGAAGATTATCTTGCTGATCAAAATATGTAAACATAACCGTTTGTTTACCACAGAGCTTATTTACAGCAATAATCCAAAATCCAATGGAAAAATCCAATAGGCTTTTTGACAAGGGAACCAGGGCGATGTTAGCTTCAGGTTTGGATTACAGAAAAACATCATCCCTGGGACACTCCATTGCACGATGTCTGTGTAGAAAGGGCTATAGGTAGAACAAGTCTGAACAGTAGCACTCACCTTTGACAGTGACCTGAGCGGTGGCTTCAATCATGCCCAGAGAAGAGATGGCCACGCAAGTGTAGTTGGCCGACTCACGGATGTTGGTCACTTCCAGCATGTTGCGTCCCAACGGCATCTCTTCCTCCCTGGTGAGCTCCGCCAGGCCCATCATCCACTTGACGTAGGGCATTGGCGAGCCCACAGCCACACAAGTCAGGTTGACGCTGCCGCCTGGCATCACCTCTTGGTTGGTAGGTGGAATGGAGAATCTGGGTGGGACTCTTCGCACTACGGGGATGAAGAAAGGCAGGAGAAAGTAGTAAATAGGTAGGATAGTAACAGTTTTATGTGATTTCATACATGGTCAAGCCCCGTATGACACCATGGGGCTTATAGATAACTCTGAAAAGCTAACCTAAATGGAGGGCTGATCGCTTTTGTCCTAATGTGCAGGCGAGCACAATGGGAATAATAGGACTGTCACAAAATGGCTCTGGAAATTCACAAGAAAACTTTGAGGGGGTGTTTTTATCCTCTCGCCTACAAAAGGGGATATAATCAAAAAATAGCCCAGTTTTGCTTGAGACTCTGTCTGGCCCTCTTTTGTCAGAGTGTCAAATGGTAGCGAGAGTTGCATCATTGAGGGACCCTGTGGAGATGGCATTGTTTGATTTCTCCTCCTGCTCCCTCTCTCTGCTGGCTCCTTCTGCTCAGCCTGTCTTTCTCCCTCTCTCTCTCGCTCCCTCTCTTTGTGCAGTACTGATATGCAGATAGGCTGACATTAAAAAGGGTTCCCATGGAGACAAGAAGGGCCCGTTGACGTCGCCAGGGACAAGGCAAACACCGATGCAGAGGCTCCATGCAATACTGAAAAGCTGGCCCAGAATAAACAGGCAGCCAGCATTTACATATGACTTGTTTTCTGTCTAAATAAAGATACACAAGAAATGCTTGCCATATTTACACACTTTAGATCTTTTCCTGGTAACTTTTTTGGCAACCATAACAAACTTATCCGCTTGACAAGCCTAACTTGACAGTGCTGTGCGAGCATCCATCAGTGTCAGACCTGTTAAATTTATGATACGCCGAACCTTTCTGTAGTCAGCCCTGAATGTAAGAAGGAGGAGACTTTTTTTAACCTTGATTATGGAGAAAGTGAAGCCAAGCCAAACATTTAGCTCCCCAGTGAGGACCCATTATTGCTACACTATCCTGCTACTGCTGGTCGTATGTATTCAAAACACAGCAGCATGAAACTATCCCTGCAGAATTTATACTGCTTGTTTCCCCTAATGCACTACAACATCTCTGTGTCTCACTGGAAAAAAAAAGCCCTTGACTGTAATTGCTCTTTTGCACCGGTCTCCATGAAAATGGATTTTCAAATGTGAGTCTCCCTCCACCTTCCCTATAAGCCCCCACCCCTTACCCCTCCCTCCCCCGATCTAATTTGAACCAGAACGTTGTTATAGCCATGCTTGTTATTCCCCTCATTAAGTGGCGAAATGGAAAAAACACAAAAGCACCTTTTGAGATTCCAGTCAGGAGAAGGCTGCTTCTCTGGACCGCACCATAATAAGAAGGACTCGGTTCACACTCATCTGAATTTTCCCAAAATAATTGAGGTTCCATATAAAGACCTGCTGCTCTCTCTTTTTTTAAATCAATACAATCATGTGGACTTAAACTACTTGGCTCGATATCTCATAAAAGTATTAATATCCCAAGCCTGAGCCACAAAGCACTCTGAATCATGCATTGTTTGGATTTTGAGCTTTTGAGTTTCACACAATTACCCAGATAAATCCAAACTTTGTTTTATAAAAACTAACCTTTTCAAGGCAAACAGAAATTCAATTTAACACCCAGAACAGTTAAGAGGTCAGCAAAAGTTTAAGACAGAGTAATGATTAGTGTTTAAAATAACGATGTAAAGTTCACAAAATGACTCACTGAACAAGAGGGTCAAAGTTTGGTGAGTCACTAGATTGTAAAGAAAGTTTCATGCAGCCAAAAGGTGACACAGATTAACAGTCCGGAGAGATTAATATCAGCCGTGGCATCTGCTTTCTGAGGTTAGCAGGCTGATTTTTTAAATTAAAACACTTGACAGGCCGAGTTGTGCTTCCAGCCTGGGAACAGGACAGGGATGACATTCTCAAGCAAAGCATGCACGGGAGCTGAGGAGAGATACGGGATGGGATCACAAGCCTAAGTGCGCTGGGAGACAAAGATAAAGCAGGAACTGGGTCCGATTTTCTCATATTTATGACTGAACATCTGATTTCCAGTATGACTAATGCACAACAGACGTTCCTTTGAGTATTTCCAGGAGAAAAAAAAAAAAAAGCGTTAGTATTCCACTTATGTTGGTGGCCACCTGTGTCTTCTCACACAACTGTAACATTCTCCAAGTGCTGCTATTTTTCACAACATATGCTTCTGAAAAAGAGAAACCTGAGAGGAGCGGCCCTAATGTAAGACCATTACGCTCAAAGTGTCTGTTATTCTTTCATGATTCCATAGACTAAACAGTGCTAAGAGCAGTCAGTCAATGGGGCCTGTGTATATTGAACACTTAATGTTGTGAATAATTCATGCAGTGCGGTTAAGTTTGGAGAGGTGCTGTGGAACAAAATGACTAGAGGGCAGGTAATTGTTATCGATTCCCCCGAAGCCTCTCTCCTGTTGAGAGCGGCGTGGAGAGACGGGCTCCGGGACTCTATCAAAACCACAAAATAAGCCCTGTCTCCACTCTGCAAGCCTGCTTGCTGGATACCTATAAATTTAACTGCCTTGACAAAGTGCCCAAGGATAGCAGAACCTGTCCAGTCAATCAATATCTGAGCAAACTGGCACGGAGTCAGCGGGCTCCCAGGCTTCCTGGCAGCAGCAGTGCTGGGCTACGGCTGCTGCCATGATGGCTGATCATCCCCGCTGTCAGCACACTGCCAGCTCATTCTTAAATATTCTATAGGTCAGCTCTTTGAGCAGCAGCGGATTGCGGATGGTAAAAGTGAGGAGATAATTTACAAAACATTAGCCGTTTCTTGGACAATGTCAGTGTCATCATCCATTAATTCTTAGAAAGAGATTCAGTCTGTAAATGTGTGGATCAGGGAGCAAATCTCTTCCGATATTAACTATGTCCTTTATGCTTTAATAGGGCTGACCCAAATGCTTTGATGCTTCGGTCGCCCATAAATGAACAAAAATACAACATTATTCATTATGCATCAACATTGGTTATTATCAGTTATCGTGAGACAGGGTTATGTAAACTGTGTGGTGACTGACTACGTGAAAGAGTTGCAAGTATTAGCAAGTGGTGTTTTGGGACAGCTGCAAAGTGTGCCTAATATGCTAAAGGGAAATAGCCTATATCACAAATCACAGACCGTATGTAAAGATGGATAGCATGACATCTCCCCAAAAGTGAAGCCAAAACATCTGCATCGCCCCCTGTAGGCTGTCTGTGGTATATATAAACCCCGCCTCCACCATGTTAGCAGATGGAACATGAACCAAAGTAAAAACTCAAAGTACATTCAAAATTTATTTTTCCCAAAGATGGTTTCTATCATTATCTGTATTTTTTATCACCATGGTGTTTGTTCATGTGTTCGTTTTCATGATTAGTTTGGTTTTAATTAGTTTTCTGATGCTATAAAAAGGGGATTTGACAACATGATTGACAGCTTTGTGTGCCAATCATGTGCTCTCGTTGAATGGCGCCGCTTGCAACAACTTGATACTGTGGAGATTGCTCCTGCGCAGACACTAAATGATGTCACCAGAGCAAGATAGCAAGGATATTTTGGCTTTTTTTTTGTAAAGTGGGGTTAAGTGGAGATGCATCATCCATCTTTGTATACAGCTTATGTCACCAAATCCACAACAAGCCTGGCAAACTACTTGAAAACAGCTTTGCCATCTTTCAACTATCCTGTTTTTCTTGCTAATTTGGCCAAGGTCACTGCAGCCTGCGTGCTAACAACATAGTCATGTTGTTAGCACGCCATGTCATGTCATTAATTCGATTAATGACGGACATTTCTCACTGAAGCTGCAATGCCCAAACACTGATATTCAGGATAGTCCTAGTTTTTCATGATTAGCTCATACACTAAATTTAGAAAAAGCAGAAGTTTTTTTTAAACTGTTGCAACACAACATAATAAGCATTGTTAGTTTCCGATTCAAAGCAAAACATCCTTTGCTCAGACAGCTTTTTCTGTGAAAGGAATAAATTGCTGGGCTCTACTACATGATCACTTGAAATTTGCTCCAAATTTCACTTTTTTCAACAGAGCCACTAAATCCTGGTTTATTCAGCAACAAACCTGCACTTATGTCTAATTTCTTTGTGTAATGTTTAATATGTATATTATCTTACTTTGATGAATTTGGCCTACTGTTTTTTCTACCTCTCTGTTCAAATCTTCATCTTATAAAGCCCTCATAGGGATAGGTGTCGCAAACTAGTATTTGCTAAAACACCCTGTTTTCAGTTTGTGTATGTATATATTGTATCTGATCCTATAAAAAAACACATATAAATAAGTAATAAAAATATATGTTTTCCTGCAGGGCCTGCTGGTGCAACATCACATGAGGGTGGGGTGGATGTCTTTCTTCTCGTTAGGTTAACATCTGCCTATCACATCCTTCAGTCTGCGCGTAGAGAATGCCCATGGCGGTAAAACAGACATAATCCCCTGAGAACGGCTTTGTCAGTTCTGATACCCATGTCCCTCAGTGGGAGAACAGGGGTGTTGCTGCCTAAATACCTGACAAATCCGGTTGCCACCTGAATACCTGAGTAATCCATCACACACCTCTGATGGGCCTTCACAGGCAGATGGAACGTCTTAGGGTGAAAGGAGCTATAGTTTTTGGTGGATGTGGCTGACATTGACAATATGGGTGCGGCGGGGAAGAATGCACGTCTACATAGCACAAGAGAAATCTAGTAATCACTTAAGCAAACTTTACGGGGACTCCTTGTGTTTCTTGGCAAGGCTAATCGAAACGCACTTTGTGGGAGTGGTGCTGGAAGGCATGCAAGAACTATTGAGGGATTCATGCAAGTAGACAAAACAACAGATTTACTCTATCATGGATTAGGGAAAGCTATTATTAAAATGTTTGTTTTTCATGGAAGGGAGATCATCCGACAGTCTGGAAGGATGGATGACCTCACCTAGAATCTGCATGAAATTGAAGAAAGGAGATTAAAAGTGAAAATAACCAACCTTCACGCTGATCTGTTTGCAGATGAAGTGATTTGATGGAGGTGAGCGATGACATGAAAAGATACAAAGTGGAGAGGAAGACAAGACAGTGAAACTGAACTGTGTTCCCGCAGACAGACAGAGGTTAGTAATGCAAACATACAGTAGCATGGAGGGAAACTCAATTCATAAAAGATTTAGTATAATTTTTTTGCCATTTCTCATTGCTCAAAGAAATCTAAATATATATTTTTTTCCATTCTCTGTAATATAATTGTGAATGTATAATCAAGAGAAATATAAACCGTTTTCTGGATATTTTTACCCTATTTTTTGATAGTATATAATTAGCAATCTCAGCTAATACTTATTTATTTTTTAAGATTTTTTTTCTTTCTTTGGGTTTTACCAAGAGAGGGCACAACATGCAGCAAAAGGCAGCAGGTTGGAGTTGAACCTGCAGCTGCTGTTGCAAGGACACAGCCTCTGCACATGTGGCACCCACTCTACCAGGCGAGCGACTGAGCACCTCTTCAGCTAATTTTGTTTTTTTCAATTTCCTTGTCACCTTTTACTAATTTCAGTAGCAGTCTGCAGGACATTCTTGCCAAGATGCTCATTATCGTTTTCCCATGTTTTTGAAAGAAATTCATCCAGTTTTCTCCATATTTAGAGGTTTAAATGCTAAAGGAAAAAAGTCTGATTGCAGCACAAGAAAACTGATGTGATCCAGGTGTTAAAGGTCTAACTTATTAGACTTTTTCTCATTAAGGATAGACTGAAAAATGGATTTCTTTACGACTCTAGATGTACTCCCAAATCCATCTTTTTTCTCATAAAATTGAACCTGAATTGATCATTTTCTAAGTTTCCCTCCCCAACACACAGCCACACACACAGAGAACAGCATGAAGATATTTTGGTAAGAGAAAAGCCTGACTGCAGCACTTTATCCTCTGTGACATATTGACATGTCACATGGATATATGAAGGACTGCCAGCAGACAGAAGCTGACATCCCTCCTCCGTTGCGGGATAAGTGCTTGACAAATGAGCGCTCATGCAAAATCACAGGACGCTTGTGATTCTGCCCACGTTGATGGAGATCTCCGTTTGAGGAGGGTCAGTGAAAGCAGCCCACAGCAAACAAGGTGCGCACACACCTGCACACCTACAAACACGCACACACACTCTTAATGGACGAGAAGTGGAGGGACATAAATAGATGCGCAGACAGGAAGGGAAAAACAATCCATGAGCAGACCCCTCCTCCCCTCCCACACAGAAATATGAGGACATCATTCTCTGGTGGCTCTCAAATGTCAAGGAAAGGGTTGTGACGGTGGTGCTGACAGTATGTTTGTGTACCTGCAGACAGGAATCAGATCAGGTAGCTACAGTGAGTGGAAGAAGAAATTCACAGACACAAAACGCCAGCCCATAACAAGCCATTTACCAGAAGTCTGACAGGAGTGTGTGTGTGTGTGTGTGTGAGGGTGTTAGAAGCAGGTTAGTACAGAATAATACCACAATTCGTTCTCCCATGGTAATACTTTGATGTCACCTTCAAGTAGTAACTTTATTGACATTTAAGGCTCCAAATTACTGTTCTGCCCAGGGAGGATTGAATTCTTAAAAGGCCCTGGATTTAATCAAGTGAAAGATTCTTATAATTTACTCAAAAGTAGAAAAACTGAATATTGAAGCACAGTTAATCACAGCACTGAATTGCAAACTTCCCTCCATCTAACCAGTGCCAAGATAGCCCTGCTCCTCCACGGCAAAACTCTGCGAGAAGTCGCAAATAGATGCAAAACACATCGTTCACCAATTTTTGTTGGCCCTCCTGGGCTGTTTCATGAACTACAGGCTGTAATTCTGCATTTTTGTATTGCCCACCAATGAGGACGTAAAGAAAAAAAATTGTTCAAGGGACAAGACTCGCCTCTCGAAATTCTGTCAAACTGTAAAACTCTGCAGTGCTGATCAAGTATAAATCAAGATTATATTTCTGCACTGTCTTATTCTTTGCTAAATGTTTTTTAGACACACATCTTAGTCCTTGTGTTAAGCTGTAATAAGCAGACTTTGTGAACAGGAAGTGGGCATCATACTGCTTCCTACACAGTGAAAACAGAGGCTGAAAAAAATTAGATAATATGGTAAAACTAGGCAGTGCTGATCAAATATAAACCAAGATTCTTTTACTGTTTTGTATGTTTCTCGCCACTAATGTTTTCAGAATCATGTTTTTGCTTACCGTCAAACTGTAATACGAGATTGTTTCTTGCCAGACAGCCGCCATTGTTTCACATGTACAAGTTCGGATTACATCATCCAGCAGCAGGAGCATTTATTGGTTTGGTGCGGTGCAGCGCTCTCTGTTAGTTGTAGATTTTCTCCCTCTTCAGCAAAAGTATCATTTTTCTCTGTCTTTCTACTGAAAACATGTCCTAGTTTCATAAAAAAGCCATCTTTCCAGCAATGAAATACTTCTTAAATGATTGTAAAATTATTGTATTTGTTCAGCCCGAGCATCATTTTAATTTTGTGCTGGAACTTTGGAGTTTTTACAGCCTGCTGCTGCACATCAGCACTGTAAAATTTAACAATGACATGTTTGCCTTCAAAGCTTGTTATGTTTACAAGTTTGAAAGCAGATGTTGTAAGCCCCTAAATCTCCCCTCTAGTGTGTCGGAATAAAAAATAGACATATAACAACAGGAAGGAGAGAGAGGGGCATGTCAAAGGCCACTTGTCTTGAGTCCCTTATGCTTTAAACCCAATCAGGCAGCCCTGTGATAGCACAGCCCCAGGTCTCGTCTCCTCGTTCTTGCTGCAGTAACAAAGACGGAGTGAAAACATGGCTCGAGCCTTTGTTCTTCATTCCAGACAAGCACACTTTTAAAAGGTTACGGTTGGTTTGATTTCTATCTCTCCGCTGGTGTGGTGAGACTGACGGAAAAGTTGGTGTCGAGGCCAACGGGTTGACAGCTACCTGGGTGGTGTTACAGACTAGCTGGGCCTGGGGCCCCTGCTGGCGCCAAGCCACACAACTGCTGTAATTACCTCTGAGGGGAGAAAAAAAGCTGCGTTTGCACCTGTGACAGACATGCCCTGATTAATAGACGAGACTTACATCCCTTCCTCGCCTTTGCTGTTTGGCTGACTACCTCCCCCTGTCAAGATTTAAGATCTAAACCTTCTGGAGCCCACAGTGTTTAATCTGTGAATTTGATGCCGCTGTGGTCCTTGAGGATGATTTTACCTCTGATTCCTCTGATCCAGGAGGAGGTTCTGTCTGTTGGAAAAACATTTTTCCTGGATACCTTCCTATAAGAGAAACACTGATGCTAAACACAAGTGGTGCACATCTGAGGCTGGGTTGCACCAACAAGGATTAATTTAAAATAAGATTAGCTCTAATCAGATTTAGTATAACTAGGTTGAAAATGAGTAAACCCAGATTTAAGATTAAGCTCTGTTGCACCATAAAAAATCATCTCTGTTTAGAAAAGCCAAAAATATTTAGAGATTTAAAGAGAGGTTTAAACTTGACTTTATTTTTTCAAAAGATAGTTTTGTGCAACAGATGTCAAACTTAAACCATGATTTATCAAGTTGATCTTTGTTGGTGCAATCCAGCCTTAGTGAAAGAAATATTTGTTGCACAGTACTCTTAATTTAACATTTCCGAATCAGTGGTTTGTAATTTTTTTTGTCTGGGTTACAGTACAAGAGAGACTCATTCTATCTTGATGGATGGAAAGAGACAAAGGCATCACTCATCCATAAAATAGCCTCTATGATACACTAGATGCTTTTAAACAAAATTATGAAGTGATAGGCGAGTGCGTCTCTTTCTTAGCCTGACACTTTCACTCCCTTCTCCACCCACACTAACAACTGGAGCAGCTATTCTGTTTCATGTACATCAGACATGGTGGTGTTATCCGCAGGGGCTGACCTACACTACTCTCTCTCCTATACCGGCTTTTTCCGCGATGGGCACAATGCTGCCCTCGCCCTGCATTAGTCTGCTCACGGAGACACCACAACAAAAACAAACCCTGAAACTCCAGACCCCTCCATGCCTTCAGGAGCTCTGGGGTTGTGCGGAGGGGGGAATAATGGAGCCTTTCGATACAGTCAAAATAAAAAAGAAATGAGGCCTGGCACGGCTTTCAGCGCCAGCGGAGGAAACCGTTTCAATGCAGCTGTTTTTGCAGAGGCCGCACCTGGTCGAATTTGCAGCCAAACAAGAGGTTGAGGTTAGTTCAACTCATTGGTATGGGAAGAATGGCAAGGCAAGTATAATGGTTAGAGAAACTGGTTGGAGGAGAGAAATAGTGATATAAACATGGCCATCAAATGTGGAAATTACACAACAATCAACATCCTGTGTTTTCCACAGGTGTTTTCACTTATTCTGCCTAATTAGAACTCTGCTCTGGTTGAAGATGTGCAGAGCTATGTGGAGAATTACTCCATGCACCAGTAAGAATTATAAAGGTGTAATTTGTCCCACCCTGACAGGTGCAAAAAAAAGCTCACAGGAGGGC
The DNA here is from genome assembly GCF_008729295.1 of Plectropomus leopardus. NCBI lineage: Eukaryota > Metazoa > Chordata > Actinopteri > Perciformes > Serranidae > Plectropomus > Plectropomus leopardus. Next base: position 6,230,016 of record NC_056474.1, on the reverse strand, counting down.
GAGAAAGATGTCAATCAAACACAGCCTGCAGACTCTCACACATTCCTGAGAAGAGCTCTAAAATAACTAGAATCACTTGTGCCATTGTACCACAGGCAGAGAGAGAGAAATAAAAATGCATGGTCAGTGGTGAGTAAACAGCATTGAGAATGAAACAGACAACACATTTGAAAGGGTTGCACGGTTGTTTGTGGTCTCCAAATGCTCGAGACAACAGAAATGATTGATTCCAGAATTGAGTGAGACATTTGACTTTACCTCGTACGTAGAGATTGGCAGGAGCAGAGTAGCGGGTCCCGGCACTGTTCATGGCAACGCATTCATATTTCCCTTGGTCAGACTCCTCGCTGTTCTCAATTTGCAGAGCTCCTGCGTAGAGGATTAACAAATTTAGCCGTCTTGACAGTTGCGGAATACGAGATGTAATTTGGCATAAAAACCACAGCAGATATCTGTACAGTGACTTTGCTAGAGAGCCTGTAGTCAGTTAGTGTAACACAGTTCATGCGTAATTAAGTGTCTCAGACATGGATGCAGTTTTGTCAAGAAGATGCTTACAGCAACATGAGCATTTAGCTGATTTGGCAAGTTTAGTGCTGCTAACAGAATGTTTGCCTCGTGGTGTTAAGGAGAAGAAAAGACCATGACTGAGGGTCAATTAATCATCTGAGTAACATGTCACAACCGTCAAAGTTTGACGAGGCCTTCTGCTCATGGAAATAACTGACAAACTTAAGTGCTGTTGTGTCATGGAGGGTTATCTATCTCAGTCTGTCATGAGGACAAGGTTAAGCTATACTACAAAAAAGCTTAAGAATGGATATTATAAAGATATATAAAGAACTAATCAACCTGCTGCTGAATATTAACAGAAAAGAAAATTAAATTCAACCAGGTTTTACCATTAAAAACCTTGTGCTGTGCTCAGAAGCCTTTCATAAGTGTTTAAACCTGTGAACCTTGGCGAATTGGTTTGATTTGTTTTGAAAACATGAGAAAAAGGGTAATGAAAAACTTGGCAAGAAATGTCATGCAAATTGCAAAAAAATAAGCTATGAAAAATGTCCAGACAACTTTATTTATAACAATCATAATTATATATTAAAAAATTGTTACATAATAATTATTATTTATTATAATATAATAAATAATAATTGTTATAATATATTATAATTATTATAATTGACTTATTTCCTTGTCTGTTTTTGTTTTTTTTTCTTTCCTTCTCTTTTTGATTTTTCTTCTCTTTCTTTCGTTCTTTCCCACTTTTTTACTTTTTACTTATTCCTTGCTAATTTTTGGGTCATTTCTTCTCAAGTTGCTTACAACCTTCCTCCCGTGTATTTAATCAGCACAATTTGCTCAACTTTCAAAGGGTTAATCAAAATGGGTAAAAAGGTAATCGTAACTGATCGTCTAAGTCATTATTTTCTCAATAGCCTGATTTTGCTGAATATCAGCTGCCAGTGCAGGCATCTTTTCTCCAATCTTTGTTGAGTCTGCATTTAGCGGTGAGCTCATAATTTTTTCATTACCAACTATTTCACCATGTCTCACCGAAGGCCTCAAGGGAAACACTCCTGTGCCAGATGGCTCAGATTAGTATTCACAGTCCCAAGAAACTGTAGCCATCAGACAGAAGGCTCACATGTTGTTTCTAACAAAGCATGAAAGCCCTGGAGACGTGTCTTTGTGTGGTCATTTTGACACTCCATGTCCATAACCATCATATAATCATTGCTACTGAATTGCAAAACAGCTGACAGATGAGATGAGTTGTAATTCCATATACTGAGGAAGAGGCAAAAAGCAAAACTTACCTGCATCCCATAATTTAAAAAATACATGTTTAAAAACTCTCAGCAGTACATACAGTATGTATGTCACAAGCCAGTGGTAACACTTATTATGTCTCCAAAACAGCATGGTACTAGCATGAAAGGCAGCCAGCCACCATGCAGTTTGAAAATGACAAAAATACTCAGCATACGATGATGTCAGGATACATTTTCTTCCACATCATGCAGTATGAGATGAATGCAACAAACAGGTTCACCACCAACCAAAGGAGTACTCAAATCACGACGAGACCAGAAGCGTAACAGGGCGGGGCGGTTACATGTGACTATACCACCTCAGATCTCGTGACAACATCTCTCTCCAAGGTGTTTGCTCTGCACGCTGAGCTCATCGCTGTCTGATTCAGCACTGACATGCACCTGCATACTAATGCCGGTGTCACCAATCTGTCAATCCGCCCATTCTCCCACGGGAGAAAACAGTGTAAGTACCACAGGCATGTAGAAGGTTACTGCTGTGGCAGTTGTCAGAGCTGCAACACTGAATCCCTTAAATTACTTCCAAGTGCTCAAACACGGGCGGATCTTCTACAAGGTCATTTCACTGCTTACAAGCGCAGAAGCGGCACAAAGGCTGTCATCAGATCTCCTTCAGAGTTAACATCTAATTCATCATGGGATGTAGTGAGGTTCATACACATTTTTACCAATACATTTCAATGACCTTTCCATGACTTTGAAGCAAATTTTAAGGACCATACATTCTCTTAAACGACCATCAATACTTCTTATCGGGTCTTTTTCATTACTGTATAATAGCTTTTTAAAATATATATTATTTTAAAATATAATGAATTCTGCATAGGATTAACAATGAATATTTAAATATAATTTAGGGACTGTTATTTATGAGAGGGGAGGGAGTGGTGCAAAAAGAGGATGTCATAATTTTCTAAGCACTGGCGAGGGATTTTGTATTTATTTTACAGCCGAATTTTAAAGAAAATATGCAGATTGGAGGGAACTTTTTTTTTTTTTAAAAAAACATTCCCTCCAATCTGCATATTATGTTTTCTTCCACCCATAAATAACTTTTGGTGATTTTTATTGAAAACATGCCTCCATGTTCTTCACCAAACACATCATGTGTTATTATACAGGTTTGTGAAACAAAATTCCATGACTTTTCCAAAATTTTTAGGGTATATTTAGTTTTTTAAAGTGTTTTTCCAGGCCTGGAAATTGCTCTTTGCAAATTTCATGACTTTTCCAGGTTTTTCACGACTGTGCATTAGGAGCCATGGATGTGAGACAGACAGCTGGTGGTTCCAAATGTATTCAGCTTACTCTAGACATCCACTATTTACTTCACTGCTGTTGAGTGGAAATCATGCCTTCACTCAGGGGAAAAGCACATGATTACCACAAAAAGAGGTTGAAATTTCCACCTTAACATCTCAACCAGGCCTCCTGTTCCCCTGCTGGGGGGCGATGCAGTAGGCTGTATGCAAATGGAGTCATTTCTGTTTACATTGAGGCTGCGTAGAGGAGGCAGGTAGATCCTCTTGTGGCCACGGTGGCCTTTAGTTTAAAATGCAGCTCCTTGCCTCTTTCTGCTGAAGGAGAGGCTGAAGCGGAAAGATGTTTCTGTGTGTGAATGTGTGTGTGTGTGTGTGTGTGTGTGTGCGTGTGTGTGTTTATGTTTGTAGGAGGAACCTTGGAAAAAGCAAATTTACAAGATAAGACCTCGGACTTTCCATTCTCTGGACATAAGGGTTGGTGATCATTTGTTTGTTAGGGAGCAGACAGCAGACAGGACATGTTGGGAAGAGACGAAAAGGGGAGTAGAAGAGGGTGGGGTTGGCGCTGACAGGGTGGACGAACTTGGTGACTGGGGGGGGTTGGGGGGGGGGGGGGAATGGGGGTGCAGGGGTGTGATGTGGATGTGAGGGAATGGTGTGGACGTGATATTTTCCAACACACTTTATCATCCTTACCTCTAATTGGTGTACCACCTAGGTGGGAGTAATTTCGATGCAAACAGGGTTGAGAGATTAGTTAGTAATCCACTTATATCAGTGGGAGAGAAAAACATGGCTTCTGACAGGCCACAGATAAATAACGGAAAAAAATAACACAGAGTAGAAGCCACTTAAATGCAATGTGACAAAGTTCAGTGCACTTAATTAATACTGTGAAGCAAGTATGCATTTTGGACTGTACATGTTGTCTGTAAATGAGCAGGAAAAAACAGCCAATGAGGAGAATTTAAAATATTATGCTGCTACTTTTTATTTGCAGACAGCAGCTACAGCCTCGTTTTTGCTTGCTTCATAGTAAAAAAAAAAAAGTGTGCAATATAAGCACATTTTTATAAATGTAGCTTTCTAATTTAAGATGACCTTACTCTTTTAACAGTCTGCATTTGTGGAGAAAGCAGTTAGTAAAATGGACAAGAGCAATGAATGAAAGTCATAAACAGTAAATAGAATGATGCACAGCAAGAAGTACTCAGGTCCGAGGTATTAAACTGAAAAGGTTAGTATGATTTGGATGCTGTGAAAAAACAGACCAAATGTGTCTGTGTGTAAAAATCGAGTATGATGCAACAAGGAGGAACTGCCTTTTCTGTTAAACTGTGGCAGCATTTGAATGTGCTTTTTGTCTGCCATCGCAAAATTGGCCTCATTTCAGGTCATATGCAGTAATGTAAATCCCGATACGGCAGCAGATGTCAAGAAAAAAGGTGGCGGATGAAAAGAACTGCTCGTCTGAGGGCATTACATATCAGCATATTTTCAGGCGTTCGCACTGTTTGCAAGAAAGAAAACTAATTAAAAGTTTGTTGCTAGAAGTGAAAAAAAAAATAAATCACGGTTTTAGGCACAGTTTTATCCCTGTTATAAAAACATTATCAAACAATTAAGTAGATGTTGTATTATCTAATTTGTGAGAAATCTGTATCTTATTTGGGCTTGTGCGAGGATGGCTTTTTAATATTGCAATAACATGGACAGTCCAAGTGCTCCAGTGACCCGTATTTGGCTTCTGCTGGGCAGCTCTAGCTTTTTCTGGAGTAGCACTCATCTTTAATCTTCGGGGCCTCAGACCTGCAGCCTGGCCTGACACTCTCTAAGTGAGGTAGATTTAGTAAAGAGACACAAGACTGAATCTGGTCAAAAGTCACTAATCTCTCCACCTTGCACCTTTTCCATCTGATCCAGGTCAGACGAGTGCTGTTTATTTATCAAGTGGGCTGCTGCTGTGAACAAAGAGCACCTCATTCTTCTTTCTGTTTCTTTGCGAGGTTGTATTCTAGCCAATGTATCATCGGCTGGCCTCATTGTCACCCCACTGCATGTTTAAGAGGGGATTAAGGATTATTTAACATGGTGAAAAAATTCTCTTTTCCGTACTTTGGATGGTTACAAGCTCATGCATCACTGTCAAAGATTGCAGGAATGCAGAAACAACTTCCAACTTCTGTGTAACTTTATAAGTGGCTGAGGAAATAAAATTCTGTAAGAACTCGGCTAACTGGAGGCGACAAACTTTGAGTGAAACTTTCATTTCCTTTGTGATGAAAGAGAATACATGAAGTCATACATGACAACAAAGGCCTTTTGTGTTTTCACATCATCTTCATGTCTAACATGTCTCTTATTGGTTGGTATTTGATGGCATCTTATACTCTTGAACTTGCCTTTGCTGTATTTACATTATCAGTATGTGAAGTACAAAAACTCCTTGAAGAAATTAAATCACATCAAATCAAATTGTACCTGAACGAAGCTGTTTAATGCGCCCGTTGCTGCTGCTGATGTCCACAGGAAGCATGTCCTTGAACCAGGATATCTCCGGGTCCGGGTTTCCGCTGGCGGCACACAGCATGGTGGCAGTTCTGGTCCTTTCAACCACCTTCAGCTGGGGACCCATATCGATGGTGGGGAAGCCATGGGGGATCTGGTTCTCTGAAAATTTGCAAAGGGAGGTTGTTTTTTTAGAATATCCAGAGCCACACAGAGCAAGAAATTAGGGGGGGGGGGGGGGGGGGGGCGTGTTTACAAAAAGATCCTGACAGAAAAGGCTCTCAATTGCTGTGAGAGGCATTGAATGCATCAAAGCTTTCGAGCTGGCAAGGACAGAGAAGAGGATGAAAGAGAGCAAATACATTTCAGGTGCTACAGGCCGAACAGTAATCAGAAAGCACAAAAAAAAAAAATTAGTGCAAGAGCGGAATGCACGACAGGGGAATGGAAGATCGAGTATGATTTGTATTTCAAATTTGGTTGGGCAAAAAAATCTCTGATTGATTATCATAGCAGGCTTATTACCCAGCACGGGGAGTCTCAGGTTTAGACAGAGGAAGGATTGCAATCTGCCTCTGGGCACCCATGCATAAATGAGCCGCCTTAGGCTTAGCAAGCTAAACAAACCTATTTGAATAATCCAACTCATCATAATGAATGTAACAGCATATCCATGACAACACACAAAGTATAATCCCTAAAAGCAAAAATTTGGTATTCTAAGGTGAAAGGTTGTTTTCCAATATATACTGACATCATATCATAAGATTAGCAAAACACGAACAATATAGAGTCGTGGGCTATTTCAGGCTAAGACTTAGCATACGGATTCATCAGAAGGAGAAACATCCCTTCATACAGTATCTACCACTGACGTTTACGCTTACAGTTTGTGTTTTTACCGCTGAAAACTTACAGTCTAGTCATGACAATAAACAAGCTTTATTTTTTGAAACTGACTGTCACCACTCAACACCCACTTCTTTGCTGCCTCACTCTGTAAAGACAAGTTGTGTCACTGTGTACCACCACTCAGATGTTTTCAAACTGGAAACTCTTCGGCAATTGTTTACCTCGGAGTTCTCTCTGATATTCAGATTAAACAATGTACTATCCCACTATGTCGAAAACATTTGTTGGAAAAACACTAACAGGATTCTTATCTTTAAAAGTTGTCACTGAAATTGCCTAACTGTGCTGCAAATCCTAAATCAGACCCTCCTCCCACCTGCGCTCATAATAAACCCTAATTTAACCTCTGGATGGTATTAATAAAGAGGAAACACGGTGGCACTTGAGAGGTCTTATTATCAGCTTGGTCTTAAACTTGTAATCTCTTTTATCTATTTCCTCAAATGTAGATGTGTCCCCGGGGCCAAAGTGCTAAAATGAAATCCTTAGAATGGTGCTAATGATTGTAACTTTCTCCTTTTGTTCGCCATGAGAAGATACCTTACTGCAGGTTAACAATAAGCAAATGATAGTTGCTCCAAAGGGATGAACCAAATTAATACAAAACAGAGATTTGGCTGATGAAGAAAGTAGAAGAAATAGTGACGGAACAGGATTACAATGTCACAGAGTGGTCCGCTTAAAATGAACTAATGATTACAATGTATGCGAGAGAATTTGTGTCAAGATAGCACAACAAAAATAAGATGTCTAATCTCCAGTTGCCCCCCCTCCTGGACTGGTCAACCATGTAAGACTGTGATTGCAACAGTGCACGGCTGAGAGGGAGAGAGCCAGCGTTCTCTGCAAACTTCCTTAATTAATTAAGACATGAAAGTCGTTGTTCACTCTGAACTCATCCGACACGAAACAAATATCTCCTGTTACAGAGTGTCCATTGTAAGCTGTGTTACAGATTATACCAGGCTGTCTCACATCAGCCATCAGCAATACGAAGAACTACATACATTAGTCCCCGATATGAATGAATCTCAAAACTATAAGGGTGCAGACACACATGAGCAGATGCATAAGAGGTACCATCACCTGCTGAGGCAATATTGGTGTCAAATTTGTGCAGTGGAAAGCTAGCTTGTTAATAAAGAATGCAAAATATGATGTAATTGGTACGTTTTCCAGTTTCTTATGTTCCTGTGCTTGATTCTAATACACTGCCAGGCAGGCAGCATCTCTCAGTCTGCATTTTTCATTGCAAAAACTATGCAATATCAGCTGGTTAAACACGACAATTATCAGTCTCCTCCTCACGTAGTACTGTGCTTGTGGTTGAAGCTGCAACTTTGCTGGTCGAACTCCATGCGACATGAAGATGCAGATTTGCTCGCCACTTGAAGCAAATGTTTTATTCACCCAAAATCCATATGTAAACTTATATGGCTGGAGCATGAATAGGTTCATGGGTGTTGTACTTTGTTCTGATCCCCAGCAGAGCAGTTGTTCCTGCCTTCACCCTCGTGTTTGGCTGGTAGCCCGGATCGTCTCATATTCAGATGTAGTTGACAGATCTCTGCATGGCCTCTTATCGTTGTGGCGAGGCTTACTTCCTGTCTAACGATATAGGATTCATTCTCAGACATCCCAAATGAAATCAGGATACCGCTACAAAACAGGCAACTACAGCACAATGAAATAATACTGTACAATTTGTCATTGTATGAAGAGGGTAACAGTAGTACCCTGTGTTCCTCTGTGGTTTACTCTCTCTAACCTTCAAAGAAAAGAGAAAAAAGCTCGAGAGAGAGATGGCGATGAAGAGAGAGATGGTGATACACACCACACATAATGCTGAAGCTACAGTAATTGTCCAAATGAGAGTTTAGGAGAATAATTTTAAAAAAACTTTAAAAAATTGACAGTTTGGTGGCTAAAGATGTGCAAAATAAGAGAGTCATCTGCTGTTCTCCTTGTGAGGTGCAATGTGGAAACCTATTAATTATATCAAACCCAGAGCGAGCTGAACTGCAGTCTCAAGTACTTACAGTTCACTTAAAACATGTTTTTAATGGCCACAGACCACCTGAGCAGAGGCCCCTTTGTGGCTGCTGACATGGACCAAGTTTTCTCATTATGCTTTCACTGGGCTGGAAGGCACAGTTGGTCTCGGTTCAGGTGGTTGTGTTTAGCAAAACTTTAGGAGTCCCTAAAAATGTCTTTGATCATTTTTTTGAATTTATTTTTTGTATGCCTATACAATATAGGAGGTGCAATATTTTTTAAAATATATGAAGTATAATAAAATTTGTTAAAAGCAAAATTAGTGTTAAAATATTGCTTTAATTAGTTATTCTTGTGCTGCAGAGAAGTCCTGGCCTACACATCCGAATCTACAGGCTTATATAAACATATTTGAAGCCTGTGTGAATTTACTTGTTTATTTTTCTTTATTAGTATCCTTTTTTTCTATATAGTTTTTATTCATTTATTTTCTCATTTATTTTTTCTTTTATTTATATATGTATTTATGTATGCATTCATTTGTTGTTTATTCCTCATTTTTTTTAAATAAATAATTTCTTCTATTCTTGAATATACTTTTACTATCCTGTTCTCTGTCATCATATGTCCACCTAACTATATTTGTTATGGTTAAGGCTGCTGCAGACATTTTTCTTAAGGAAACACAAAAAAGCATGATAAAAAAAAAAACTGTTTTGTACAGATACCCACAAAAATCACACCATAATCATTTTTAAAACTAAACTGAAAATAATGCTGTAAAACTATCATCCCCACTAATATCAGAAATCATATCATAATTACAATATCAGTAAAAATAATCGAAATTAGATATTCTTTCAACATCATACGGCCCTCTCTTATATTTGCACAACCTGTCCAGTCTGTCAGTCAAATAATGAAACTTGTGATGTGAATATAGAGAAGCAAATATCGATCCATTAATTAAAGGAAGGTGTGTCCTAATGTATTAAGACTCACGATGGATTTCAGTGTTGTAGTCCAGAGCAAGTGTCTGATCTTCAATCAAGCGTGAACATAAAAAAAGCTACATCATCTGCCACTCCTCTGCTGATTCCAATTGTTCATGTGTCCACATTGTACATGTAACACATGGTTAGACCCCCCAAATCACTTCATCTCTCAGCCAGAAAATGGTGCAGCTTCCCTCCAGGTCTAATATAAAGGTGGAAACCAATCGATTCAATGAGGCATGACACTGATCCTGTCAATCACACCTTGGCGGTTCCCACAGGGATTGTACCGAGGTGGATTGAGAGGTCTGTCATACTGTCTTTTGAGAGAAGGGAGGTATTTATGCTATAGTGCGTTGTGGCATTGAAGAAGACCCCAATATCAGAATAGGATATTTTCACCCAAACCCTTTTGTATTGCTGCCTATAGAATATTTATGATTACGATTATTGGCGGAGGCTCCCGGGCTGTGAAAAATGCAAACCATTGGTAAAACAGGGTGAGAGACCCCAAAGGAGTTATTACATGAGTCAGCGGCTCTGTCATATCAGGAAGCACAAACAGGGAATACTTTAAAAGGCAAACTGCTGCTGCAAAGCTAATACATGAATCTAGCCTCACTTTTTTAATGTTTGCATTGAAGGTTAGCTGTTATTTCAACCAACAGACATTTTTTTTCTCAGTCTTATAAGTAGAGAGTGCATCATGGCTTCACTTAGTGTGTTAATTTCAACATGGGGAATTGTTGAAAGAGACCGGCCGGGCTGCATGTACAATAAATGTTATACACACTGTATATAGGAGGCAGAGCATTGCTCAGAGCCAATGTTATTACCATGGTGAGTGTGCTACAGGAGCATGAAATATCCAAGGTTACTTTAAGGGTAGTGTAACCAGAAAAAACACTGTTAAGCAAACAAAATGGATGTAATTGGTATAGCAATAAAAATCCACATTCCCCTGCAAATTTAGATTGCTCCCGGGGAAGCAAAGAGAACAATAAAATTTCTCATGGCCTCTTTAAACCATGTTTAAAGGAGAGATAATAAATGTCTGTAATGTCAAGATTTGAGCTGGACCTAAAATGCCACTTCCCAGGGGCCACGTTTAAGGTTTTGCCCTAGGAGGAAGGGATAAGGCTTCACTTATTTTGAAGCATTTCCAGCTATGTGTCCTAATACAGAAAAGTGGCCATACCACAGACTGAAGCTGATTGAGTCTTTGACATGCAGGCCCCTAAAAACCCTGCCTCGAGAGCCGAACCTTGCACAGTCACTGTGATTCCACCAAATCACATCTTTTATACATTATCATGTCAAATGGTATTTTTTTAATGTAATGAAGACATCTTTGAGTTACTTTATATTTACCTATTGTTAGATTTGGTTTGCAGTTGAAAACACGAGACATCCATTGACACAGTTTCCGACACCACAGACAATATACCGTAAAAAAAGAACTTAAGGTAAAATGTTGAAAGTGCCCCAGTGCTAATCAAAATGTTAAATATGTCATAAATACCCCCAAAACACTAAACTACATAACCAAACTCTGATTAACCTTAAAATACCCATAAAAGACTTTGCAATGTTTAAACATGTTGGCGAAAGATAGTTGAGTCTCATTTACAGGTAGTCAAATACGGACGATTTGGGTTAGTAGTTCGGTCCCAAGATCGTCCCAAAGCATGTGTGATCGACAACTTAGAAGTGAATCAATTATCTTTCCCCAGAATCTCATACCGCACCTTTAACAGTTAATTATGTGTAATTTGTTAAGACTGTTAACATAATGCTCAGTATGAAAAGGCTCAAGGTTTCTTTATTAGTGGGGTAAATTTGTTACGCAGACGAGCTTTCCAAGCTCACAGCAGAATACATTTTCAGGACATTAAAACAAAATGCATTAAAACGAGTATCATTTAGTATCAAAACAGTATCAAGTTATACAAACTCATCAGAACAGCACAACAAAGTGCTTCGATATACACACCCACAAACTCACCAGTCACTCCAAAGCTTGAAGTGCAAAGTGCATTATTTTATGCTAGCTCTGTTCAGTAATGCAATGGCTGCAGGTATAAAAGTATTTCTCTATCGGGTTTTTTTGCACACTGGGGTTGCAAACCAATGGCCGGAGCAAAGGAACTAGAATTTGCTATGTAATGGATGGGAACAGTCCGTAAAAAATATAATTGCAAAACCATGCTGTCCACATCTAATGTAGCTTTCTCGTACTGCCTGTGTCTTAAGCTTTAGTTAAAAATAAAAAAAAAAACCTGAAAGTTATCTCTATACACATACTTATCAAAGATGTTGTGTGGCTGAGAGGAAAGAATTGAGCCCTGTCTGTCTTCTCCTTCTACTGGAACTCCTGCGGCTGGCCTTGTCTGCCAACATGCCATCCCCGGGAAGACAAAGACATGCCTTTGTTCAGTCTTTAATTTGAAGGGAGAAGAAAAGGAATGGGGAAATTTGGAGAGAATCCAATGAAACAGTGCAGGCGATGCAGGTTGATGTTTGTCAAGATAGAGGGCATTTTTAATAAAAAGGCCCTCTTGTGCTGGAGAGTAATTCATCAAAAAAGAGTTCCACTTCTCTCTCTAGTCCAGGCAGGAAAATACGAGTAAGGCAAAAATCCTGCGATAATGTCATACGGGCGATCCATTACTAAGATGAACAATGCTGCCACAAAAAAATAAAACAAAAAATACCACTGTCATGTGTGATACTTATAACTATCACACTGCTAATTTATTCTCTATATATACAAACTTAACTGTCTGAAATTATGAACCCTGCATGCAAAGAGTTGTACTGATATAATGAAGCAGATGTGACGTTTAATATGTTTAACTCTTTGAAATCTTGATCGACATCAGTTTTCTAGTGCTGCATTCAGACGCCCTTTAAAAGCTGTGAAAACAAATTGGTTTCATTTAATTCAAAAACATGGTATGTGTAAAAACACACACACACACACACACACACACACACATATACACACCTGTTTCTAAATATTTAAAAATCTGATCACGTCATTTACTACTATATAAATAGACCCTTACTTATCTTGTTAAAAAGAATGCCATTACATATATGACAAGATTAGGAATTCTATAAGGGAGTTTATTGATAATAAATTAATTGTTGAATAAAGGGGTGGGAATAAAAAGGTTTTCCTCCTAACCCTCTTTGCACATGTAAATTGAGGCAATTTGCAGAAGGAAGTTCTTTTTCTTCTTTCTGTTGCTGATATGTTTGTAACTACTGTTTTTGTTACACTTTACATATTCAAAGTAAAAACAATCAATCAGTCAAGTGGGGAAAAAGGAAGTAAGCAACTTGGTGAGAAATGTGCGAGTAAAGGGTGACAACAACAACACTTAAACATTTGATTTTTTTTTAAAGACATTTAAAAAAGAAGGAAAATTGTCAAAAAAAAACCCACCCCATTTTGACATATTTTAAATTATGTTACAGAAAAAAATTTACACATATATCTTTTATCTTTTTTTTAACCTTTCTTTCTTTTTTTGAGCTTATTTACAGGTTACTTTGATAATAATAATAGTAATATCTTAGATTTATAAAGCACCTTTCATGATACTCAAGGACGTTTTACACAGTTGAATAAAATGTAACACAAACAAAGAAAGAAACATTTTGTTACTCTTTACAAATAAAATCATTATTTCTGTGCCGTGTCTTGTTAAGTTGCTCACTGCACTTCGCCCCATGTTTTTCAAGAAGTCAAACCTACTTGCTCAGGTTTCAAGGGGTTAATAAGACTATTTGTAAAGTGTTTCTGTGATACAGTCGTTACAACAAAAGCACTAGAAACGCCCTTAAAATGAGTGAGGCCAGAAGGCAGAAAGGTGTCAAGACGTAGGTACGCACGAACTGGTTCCTCCATGATGTGAAAAATAAGCACCATTGTTCTCTCAACAGCCGTTTAACACGCACACAGTCTGAAACACGATCAGCTTAGCAGATGAACTTGTTTACAGTGTTTATAGCAGTAAGGTAGAAAAGAGAGGGCAGGAGGGGAAGGCTTTATGTGGTTTTGTGGTTGTACTACTCAATTAGGATAGCAGTGGGGGCCTCGACTATACACAAAAGGCATGGGGCAACACTGGCAACATCGTTTGTAAGGAGAAAATTACAAATTGGGTAATTAGTGAAATTAAGAAAACATGATACAGTAATCACAAACTACTGTGCCAAGGAGGTGTGCCTCTGCTGTAACAGCCACGGGCAGGTGAGGTGAGATTTACATGAAAGAAGAGAGAGGGGAAAAGAGTAAAAAGGAGAGGGGAAGGGAGGAGAAGAGGAGGGGGCAGGGGAGGGGTGCATGCCAACCTCCTGCCAGCTCCAATTACCAGTGTGAGTGGAGCGTGGCAGCTAGGGCGATGGGTCTAATCAGAGCCCTGCTGAAAGAGACCCGTCCCTGTCCTCCTGTCCCACTGGGAGGCTGCTGGAGCTCAATCCCACACTCATGTCAGCCAGCGTTTTCGCCTCAACCCAAACACACTCATCTCAATGGGGGAAAACACTCCAGACACCCCAGTTCCCTCATAACAGGGGCGCTCCTGACACAGTGGCACAAGATACAGTAGCTCCGCATAAAAAATACCTGCTTCATTTCCATTTCAGTGTGTCCAAGTCTTCTTTTCTTTTTTTTACTCTCAAGTGCAAAAGGTGTTGGCATGTGCTGCTATGGATGTTTTAACCCCAGAGGATGGTCCCTTCAGAGAGAACATGCAGACATATGTGTGGAAATATTCATGTAAACACTGTTACAACATCAACAGGAAGCTGTGTGCATGCTTGCAGGCTGCCCGCGCCGTCTTGCTTCATTCTGCATCAATAGTTAATCTAATTCGGTGTCAACGTGTGCCATCAAAAATTAAGGTGATACAGTGAGCCTTTCTCAAGATTCTCAGCTTATACATCTGAGCTGATCTCATTTCGAGCCAGAAATAAAAGGCCTTATGATCTCCACGTGAGCCCGTTGCCAAGTGATGGATGACAACAATTAAAGGTGATGTCTCCTTTGATAGCGCGAACCAAAGGACCACAGTGACAGCAACAAAGCCACTTGCCTCATGAAATATTACTGCTCTAAAATCTACCCTTTTAAACATACATCAGTGCACTGTCTTTATAGGTAAAAAAAAAAAGAAAAAGGTTATGTTCTTCTCGAGAATATGTGGGCCGTTCGGGTTTTTCATTTGCCTCTGTGCTGAAATTATAGCGTTTAACTCTAAACCGATGGCTCAGTGTTTACAAGAGGAATTTATTCTGTTGAATTTGTTGGAAAACTACAAAGATCACAGTCTCAGTGTTTCCTGCATTTACCCAACAAAGGCTTTTAATTATTCACCTCTCTGCTAGCCCAACCTGTGAGGGAAGCTAAATATAGTGCAATAAGTGTTGTGTCTGTACTTCTGAACTGGTCTTGAGTCAATCTGGCAGCGAAAAGCAGACGAGCTGTCTGCAGAAACAAAGCGCACGGCCTGCGGCTGTTTCTAGCCAAGAACATCGTTGAGACAGACATTTGCATCTGTCCGAGACACAGAAGTGTGTGAGACGTGTCAGCGGCAGCACGAGGTGCAAACAGAAAGTCAAAGCCAACATGAGTTCAATTGAAAGAGCTCTATGAATAGCTGATGGTGTGTAAAACGCTCAGCAAGTTCACTTGGAAAATGTTGAAGTGGAAAGGATTTATGAGGAGCTGCATAGTGGTGCACTGTCGCCGCACAGCAAGGTTTTGGGTTCAAACTTGCTGGCCGGCTTTGGATGTTTTCTCCGTGCCTGTGTGGATTCCCCCTGGTTTTCCCCACAAAGACACAAGGCTGTAAATTGCCCGTAGGTGTTTCTGTCTTTATGTGTCAGCCCTGTGATTAACTGGTGGCCTGTCCGGGGTGTACTCCCCCTCTTACCCCCAGTGTCAGCTGGGATCAGTTCCAGCCCCCCTGTGACCTCAAGGAGAAGTGAGTATAGCTAATGGATGGATGGATTTAAGAGGAACGCAAAGGTTATGGTGGCATAACCCTCTGATCGACAGTGATAATGGGTAATTTAGAGATAACACCACTTACAGTAGTATAGTAATAGTAATAATAACAATATGTCGTTACAGTTAGGGGCAGGCAAATCGGAGATAATCAAATATTTGGGGTATTTTGGACCATCAGTATCAATGCTGTGACAATATTGTAAGGTAGACTTTTGGTGCTTCCTTAAAATATTTATAAAGGTTCCTACAGCTTAGATCTCTGACTTTTTGAGACTTTTTAATGCCTCTCAGTGAAATTTAAGACTAGTTTTGCAGTAAGCAAAACCGACGAAAAAACAATTTTGCCAAATTGTTTACTGTAACATAAAAAACAACTTAACATATGACAATATCCAAAATCTAAGACTATATCTAGTCTCATATCTCAATATTGATATAATATCAATAAATTACCCAGCACTTACGGTAATTGGCTGACAGAGCCACCGCTCAGAATCACCTACCAAGATAATGGCTGCAACATCAGTGCGCATGTAAGAGGCAAAAATATGTATATTCCAGAGGACATGCACATACTTTTAACCACATATATAGGAGCTAGTGGCACATTCTGATAGATCTACTGCTTCTGTAAGGTCATTCTGAGTGGGTGCCTCTATTTGTCAGAACAACGGCTAGTGCTTATTAACATTTCCCACGGTTCAGTCAACTTTCAACTTGTTTTTTGATAAGTACAGCAGTACTTGCAGGTGTTTCTTTCTGAAATTGTGTGACATTCATGCAACAACTAACAAGCTCCACAGACAGGAGGAGGCCTGACTGGTATTCATGTAACTGCCTCTGTGCTTTGACTTGCAAAACATCGGAAGGCGAGAAGTTTTTCTCACATGTTCTGCCATGAAGGGCATGTGAGCAGGACCCTCTTGGTCTTCAGAGGGATACTCGCTGGCAAAGCTCCCACTGCAGAGGTCTCCTCAGCAGGGATGACACGGTACACCCCTACATCAAAGACATGGCAAGGAGGCCATTGATGTAAGACTGTTGTAATGGCATGAAAATGGTGTAAATCTCCATGGAAATGGAGGCAAATGTACATTGTGCATTGACATGTGCATTGAAATATGTCCTAACATCCTGTCAAGCCTGTTGTCTCTGGCACGCTATCTCTTAGGCCAGGTGTTGTGGCAGTTGCTATGGAGATAGTAGTGCATCAAACAAACAGTGCTCTGGGTAGATGAACTGCACGCCCAGGCACACCTGCACGCAACAGACCGTGACAAAAAAAAAACACAGTCATAACAAAAACACTGTTAATGCCGTTGTTAGTACACTCTGCGCTACATGCTAGTGGTCGTATCTCAGCGCTGTTATTCTGCTGTTTACCCGACTGTACTCGGAGTAAAAAGACTGTAATGCATGCCATGACCTTTGAAATAATACACTTTTTTGTCTGGCAGAGCAGAACATTTGGCCTTACTTCCTCGCCTACAGGCATATAATCAATAACAGTCATCTAATCCCCCCCCCACAACTGCTTCCTTTCCTTCCTTCCCTCCCTCTCTTTTTATCATCTCCCTCTCTCCACTTTCCTATTCATCTCTACTTCTCCCTTTTTCTCCTATCTGATATCATACTTCCACTGTCGTCAGTATGATCTACGGCCCTGCCAGATGCCCCGCGCCTGTAATTTATGCTGCGGCGCACCAGTTAGTACATAACCGTGGCCTCCGACCATTACTGCAACCCAAGGGTGGTCTTCTGAATTCACATGGTTATGCTGACCGAGTCACCTTGTGAGACAAGCACTGCTGCACAGAATCACATCCTCCATTAACTACGCTCTATGAGTAGCACAGCTGTAGGCTTTCATTTTCAGATTACAGCTCTACTTCTTGCCTTGTGGTCCTACCAACAGGAGTTTGATTGAAGACCCTTGAGATTATAGTATTACGGAATACACGGTTTGTGGTTTACTCCTCATTTTAATGTAACTGCCTCTAAGATGGAAAAACCTCAGGGCTCAGGGTAAATTTCTGCAGTAATACGATGTGGCTAATAAGACAGGCTATTCCTCCAGGTGTCGTGGAAAAAAAAGAACAAGGACAGGACCAAAAATCAGGAAAGCATGACGGTTAATGAAATAGGTCTACAAAAGGAAGCAGAGCGGCGGTTTGCAAATAAATGAATTAATTGATCCTCTCCACAACTCAAATTAATCATCGGCAGAGCTTTATTGTGACATGTTTAGTGTAATTACAGCAGATAGGGATGGCTTTTATGAGTTCTGAGAAAGGCAGTGGATGTAGTGGAATGTGGCAGGTTCTGTTAATTAAATCCTCACTGACTGGGCTCCTGTGACAGCCTTTACTTATTCTCTCAGTCAGAGATAATGAATAATACACAGCGTCTGTGAGTCAATGTCGACAGCCTCAACTTTGTACTGGTTTGCAGAAGTGATGAGTGTTGAGAAATATCAAACTGTGGCATGACCTATTAACTGCTCACCTCGAAATGCAATAACTTGAAATAGAAATTAGAACCAGAAATATTTAGGCGATATAAGATCTTGTGACGTTTATGGTAAATACAAAACCTGATTCTACTACCTGTATTTAATATTTTTTTCCACTAAAATTAGCTTGTTTCCTGAAGTATTCATACACATTTTTACTGATAAATTTCTATGACATATCCATGACTCTAGGCAAATTTTAAAGACTATACATTCTCTCATACAACCATTGATACTCCTTAGCATTTTTTTCTTTTCATTAATATGCAATAGCTTTTTTAATTAATTATTGTTTGAAAAAAATGGATTTAGAACAGGATTAGGACTGACTATTACGATATAACTCAGTGCTTTGGTGGAGATGGATGGTAATTTGTGTTGGTGCTTAATTGCAACTCACCAGTAAAAGAGCTAAAATCTGCACATTTGCACATTTGCCAGTGCCGATAAATACCCGGGACTACTTTGGAGTCATCTGACGCTGGTGTGAACAAAGACTGTAACCTTTCCTGTTACAATAAAAAGCTGGATGTTAGCGGGTGTTAGTGGGTTTTTGTGCAGTGGGAAAGAGGTTTAAGATTCCACTGACCATTTTATTATAGTTTTCTGTAGTTAGTACAATCCCAATCTTGGTTCTTAACTCCCCACAGTTTTATCAGGAAAGGAAAAACACCTGCTTTACCCAACAGCCACAATCAATAATTGGCTAAGATATTGCTCTTGCCTTACAAATAAGACATGAACAAGTAAGTGCTCCGAACAACCTGGTGAACATGCCCTGACACTGGGAGTGTTAAGCGGGGCGGACTAGCCGAGCATGCTTGCTCAGTCAACCTCCCCTTGCAAAACAGGTTGAAAAATATTGATGCTGATGTAATACATGCAAAATCAACAGTGCCTTTGACAGCTGTAAGCAGACCGATCAACTACAACCTTGAAAAACACAGCTTAGCAGCTTAGAGAAAATGGGAGTATGCCTCTTAAACATGAGAAAAATGTCAAGCTTGAGGCCAAGCTATAAGGCTGATAGCGAGTCAAGCCGTTCTCCCCTGCTTTCTATGGCCCAGTGGGTAAGCCAAGAGGGCTCGGTGTGTAAATGTGTGAGGAAAAGGGGGTCAGGGTGAAAGGACTCCCATTAGCCAGCTCATTGAGTGTAGGTATTAGAACCCCCCTGACATGCAGCAGGCCCATCCATCCATAGCCAGTCAGGGCCTGGGGAGCCGTTGACTCATTGGCCTGCGGAGCTTTAAGGCGGACCTTGCTCTTTACCTGCCGGGGTACAGACCCAGGGCGGCATTATTAACAAATAAAGGGATGTCAGGTCAAGTATTTCTTTTGTTGCACTGTGTGTTGTTTTTACATTATTATTCTTGTGCATAAATAGAAACATATGCAATATATAACGCAGTAAATGTAATAAAATTAAAAAAGTCTGCTCATTTTTGAGGTTGTGTGTTGCACTACATAAAAGAGGGTGAGCAAAACATTAGAAACGCTTTGAGCTTGAAAAGTGCAGATCTCTGCCAGACTGTCATTGGAGCTGAAGGAGGCCACTCTAGACAATGCTATAAGTGTCCCTCCTACGAAGCAGCAACGATAATGATATGGGTTTTCTTTTTAATCTCCTTTTGTAGACACACCTCCTATTCATCCACATATTGTTACTGGTTTTCTTTTCAATTATTCTTTTTTCCTCAAACCTTTCATTGTTTATTTCCTTTAATTAATTTATTAATGGTCCTTCTGTTATATTATATTAATAGTATTAATGACTCAAATACATTTTTTGCCAAACCATCTCCACACAGCTGCGTCCCTAAAATAACTATTTACATCTTCTCCATGCCCATTTACAGATAATCTCTCCCCATCTTAATTTTCTGTATATTATTATCCTGTACTCACCTCTAGCATAACAGCATAAAAAAGCATTGATCTTCACATGCTCCGATTCAAAATGAGCCATGACAAAGGTCAAAATATGGCCTGAAACAGACAGTAAGGCTTGTTGTTTCTAGCCGAGACAATTCACAGAAATGCTTTTTGCTTTTGCTACATGATTTTGTTGATCACTTGCGGCCCCTGACGGCCAGTAAAAAAGAGTGAGGAATCAGCAGCCAACGACGACATAAAACAGTCAATGAAACAATCATGAATCACAACAAAAGGTCTGAAAGCATACAGTCATAAATGCGCACACAGAATATGAGACCAGTTGGTTCAACAATATGCGCCCTGCAAACAAACAGATACACATTCTCACACACATGACCATGATACCCTCCAGGCTTACACACGGCTGAGATAACAATAATGAATATGCTTCAACACAACAACAATAAAAACAACTGTGGCCTAAAAATGATCACAGAAGTAAATCAATTTGCAGGGTTTTCATATGAGACTGGTAATTGTCTCCTATTGTATAAGGATTTCTATTTTTATAGTGCGCTGTCTGTGCTGGAGTGTTGTCTTATCATTGGTTTTGCATGACTCAGAGATGGACAGAGGCAGACATTTATACAAAACAAACCAACACAATTTGCGATCCATTATGAACCTGGGATAATAGCATGAAGCAGTTGTTAGAAATCTATTCGATCAAAAAGTTATTTAAGTCCTAGGTCAAAGAATAAATACATCACAAGTCATTTCTTTTGTAAGTACTTTAAAATGTACCTTCTGCTTTTATCAACTGTTCAGCAAATTGTGTCAGTCAGTTCAGCCCCCTTCTGATTGTTTTCCTGTGTCATAAAGAGGAAATTATATGTAACAGACCTCTTTATTAGCAACATTTATATTAGAAAAATGCAGAATCTAACAAGGGTGGGGGACAGGTTAAACCATTTCTGAGCATAAAACATTTCTTACCAAAGTAAGAAAAACAGCATGAAGCAATGAACGAATTGATTTCATACAATATTACTCTGTAACTGTCTGCAGGGCGCACAGTGCTCAGGTGTAAGTAAGCGTTTGACTTGCATTTGACCCTTCACATATCAATTTGATGCAGGAGCACATTTGTGAGTGACAGTTTCCATCACCCTCTGCGTTCATATTCAGTGCAGCTGCTTATTTTTCTGGAAAAATAACATTGGATCTTCACATTTAGATGCCTGACTCTCTCCCTGCTGGCCTCTTGTCTGGGGCAGAGTGAAACACTCCAATAAAAATGCCTGGGCTCAAATAATCGCGAGCAAATGTGTACAAATGTGGGACAAAAAATGAATCAATCCCAGGCAAAAAAAAAAAATGATGACCCGTTACCTCGCTTAACACTCTAATGGAAGAAGCAGTGCGCTGTGAATACGCGCATGGTGAAACACTATTGATAATCACATCGGTCATGCTCTCAGAGACAAGTCTTCAGTAAAATCTGTAATTGAATAATGAAAGCCTGTTGCAGCTGTTTGTGGCAGATATTTAATAGCACATGTCAATTCGCGGATATCCCTGTCTGTTCCGGACAATGCGCAGATATCAGAGGATGTGCATGTCTTGTCACATCTCCAATATCTTCTGAAGCCCGGAGACAACATCCAGATAAGGAGTTCAATATGTCCTGACAATCAAGTTGTTTTTTTTTTTAAAAAGTGACGGGCTACAGCCCTGCTCTCAATAAATGTATGACAGCAGCCAGAAGCAACCATGTTTTACTGTGGACACATTTACAAGAACAACTGTGAAATACCGTGTGAGGTGTTCCTGTGTTTTCTCCACTACTCCAGTATTTACTGCTGGAGCGTTATTGTACAGGTGTTATTATGAAGGTGCATTTATGCTCAACATTAGATACGTACACAGAGACGGGCGGAGCCTTTTGTCTGTTTAACTCTAAATTCTGCCTCATTTCATCTGTATTTGTACAAGCTTTCTGAAAGCTTACGGATATGGATGAAACGGAGCAGTACCACTGGAGTTCGTGGGGGCAGTGTAGCATAGTTCGAGCGAGATATGATTGTAGGAGGCAAGAAGGACACTAAAGAACCGTCAGAGCGGAACAAATTGCTGATATAGTGAAATTAATTCTCCGACTTTAGATCCTTATTTCAAACATGCCAAATAAAGCTGGAGGATAAGATAAAATAAAGCTGTAAACTGAAAGACTTTACAAGTGATTCAAGAATCACTTCTTAAACCACTTGATTTTATTTAAGACAAAATATTCTTTTTTTTTTGTTTAAGACATAGACTTATCTGACATGATTCATGTTATTCAAGAAATGAATTTATTGGCTGAATAAATTATTCCACATTGCCCTGTTCCTTTGGCACAGTTGGCCACACCAATTTGCGTTTCCTTTGTCAGTTTAAATATGTCAAGCAGTGCAGTGGCACCAGAGATACACTTTCTCCGGAGTAGGGCCAAAAGTGCGGCCGACCACCTCAAAGTGGGTAGTGATGACATCTTGCCTACCACAGCCAACCCCCAACGACCCTTTTCCCTCTGAAACAAGTGTGTGTTGCAAGATTTCACTCACCTCACTCAGTCTGTCTGTGCAGGAAACCAAAGAGGAGGATGTTTTTAAAGTCTCTGTATTCAGCTCTCAGTGCTTTATTAGCGTCTTACTAAATCTTTGTAGTTTAAGTTTAGTTTTCCTCCCGTGTCCCTGTTTTTACTTTAGATATCTGCTTTATTTTACTGTTTCATGTTCCCTTCCAGCTGTACAGGAGTTGTGTTATGTTACTGCTGCTTATTAGCCGAGGATCAGCCTGCTGCTTTTAAATGTCATCGCTCAAGCAGTAATAAATTAAAGACACAACTTGTTGTAGTGGGGACGCGCTGGGCTGACGTGCTAGACCAAACCAAGTCAAGCCAAAACAGCGCATGTGTGGAAAAAGGGCATTATAGTGTCCATCATCATCAGTGCATCAGACGATACTAAAGGGAAAAATTTCATCCACATTATTTTATAGGTTTCCTTTTCCTGCTTCTTGTTTGAGTTCTTTGGGAGAAAGTGAAAAGCTCTGATGCATTAAAACTATCTGTGAGAACCACTGTCCAACTTTAAACAGGATAAATATGTCCCAGAAAGACCCTTAAATGTTGCAGTAATCCCTATGCAATAAAAGGTGACTGTCTTTGTTTTCCTATATTCTATCATCCACTTTTTAAATGTTATTTTTACTCACTGACCTCTGTCTTTCGTTTTTTCTCTCCCTCTCTTTCCTCAGGCCATAGACATGATCAGCATTGACGGCGCAGACAAACCAGACATCGCAGTCTTTACTGATACAGCTTGCCAAAAGCAGGGAGCAATTGATGGACAAGTACAGATGAAATGTTGCCTCAAAGCGAGATTGACTCCATCCAGATGGCTACAAATTACATGAAAAATTTAGTCTGGTGTCAAACAAATCTCACGAGACGGATCAATTAATCAGGGTCGATCTGACCAGTTACTGAATATATTGATTGTACCACATGCATTCTAAATTATTTAACCTCAAACAGATGATATAGCTAATAACAATAATGAATAATTTTGAAAATGTGAAAAATGGAAATCTGCTTCCAGGTTGATTTTATTTTTTCTGATGACTGACTGATCACAGAAGGAAGACTACAGCACAAGATCAGAAATACAACAAGCTTCATCACCTGGAAGAGCTGTATGTCCAAATGCAATTGTCTAAATCAGTTGGATCGGATATTAAACAGACTTTACCCCATCAGCTCATAGTGCAAAGTCTGTGTAATGTCCAATTTTGAAGCACACAAAAAGCGTTTAAGGCAGGTTCTGGTCATAAACGATAGTAATGAAAGCCAAGTCTGAAGAAGAGCAGTAGCTCAAAATGTCACTTGTGAATGTACAAAAAAAACCTGCACTTTAAGGAGTTACGGAGTGCTGACCTTGTTTCATGTAGTTTAATGTCTTATTGAGCCCCTGTGGTAATAGGAGCAAAAATACTGATAGTGAGCAACTGGGCGTTTTAATGACATTTCTATCGTACAGATCAGGCAAAACCAAATATAAACAAATATCTGTGGGTGAAGAGGAAGGGTCATTTACATAAAAACACCAACGAAAATGTCAAATTGAAGCGATGATGAGATTTGGGATTCTGTTGGTGCGGGCAAATGCCAAAATTGTCAGAAAAAATCAAGGAACTGCAAGAGACTCGGTCGTTTATGACCAAATTATAAACCTGCTATGTTACTGTGGTGTAATCCGCGTCATGTCCTGCCTCCAACCCTCGCCTAAACAAAACAGAGTACCCCCTATCTCCAGTAGGTGAGTATGCTTCTGGTACAGACAGTCTCCTTAAGAGTCTGGACCCAATTCTCCAAACATTGCGCCAAGTTCATATGAGAATACAGCTTTAGTGTCCTGCTCAAAGACTGTATAAATAATGGACGTAGCTACAGTGATATCATCCATCGGTTTGTTGACTGCCGTTTTGAAACCTCTTGTTTGGTATTTTAGCTGTCAACATCTTGGTGCTTTGGAGCCAGAAGTGACCATATTTGGACAAGAAGAGCTGTGGAGGAGTGAGGGGTGGATCTGACAGTCGCCTGTAAATATGCGTATCTTTGGGCCTTAATAAAATGTGTCCATGTGAGTTATATCAAAATTCACTCCCCATACAGTTGTCATGAATGTTGAAATTAGCTAGAGACCAAAATCATTTATTGTACTACGCTAAAAACATTATATCGCCTGTAAAGATTGGCATTTTAACATGGAGGTCTAAGGAGATTTACTCTGTTTTGGAGCCAGCCTCAGGTGGCCAATAGAAGAGCTTCAGTTTTTAGCACTTCTGCATAATTTTTCAGCCTCTTTGTCTTGCTAAAGGACACTTTAGCAAGGTGGCTGCTACTTATCAAAGCCAACCGTACCAAACCCTCAAAATCTCAACATTCATTGCATGGGATAAATGCTTCGTTGGTTAAAGAGAGGAATATCCACCAGCGTCAGTGCTGTGTAAGCTCAAGAACAATTTAAAAACAAAGCAGCTAAACTACAATTTTCATTTTTTGTTGTTGTTGTAAAATCATTGAATGTTATTTATTCAACTGATTTCCCTTTCCCTTTTCTATTCCATGTGCTTATTGTGTACTACAATCCAGGTGCTACTGCCTTGACTAAACCCAGAAAGCCATCTCCCCTCCCTTTCAATGCCTAAGTCCTTGGATGTAAGGATGCGAGGATGCAGATTGGGTGGCCAGGAGGGTGAATCCACCCTGCCATATTGTGTGAGTCCTTGGGAGAAGCATGCGTAGACAGATGCAGTTTGTATCTGTCAGGCTGGATATGATCTACGACGCTGGGCCTCCAGCCAGCAGGTGGTAGGAGAAATTAAATCTGTGACACAGACCGACACAATGGAGCTCAGTGATACAGTAGGGGGGGTGTACACCTGTATAGTGTGGTGCGTTTGTGTGTGAAGATGCGAGCCCCTGAATGTGTGTGCAAGTTTGCTGTGTTTCTATATTCCTGCTGCATGTTGTGACAAACAACAGCCCTGCCCTGAAGACAGAAGCCAAACCTGCTCTACTTAAAGCAAACTTTCACACCCTGCATCCGTTTCATAAACAACCTTAAGTGTGCAACGTTAAACATAAACTGACCACTTTCTTCCTTCAACAACATGAGGGAACGGCTATTAACGCTGCAGCGTGAACATTACAGAAACCCACCGGCATTCAAAAAGAGAATCAGAGAGAGTGAAAAAGTAATGTGGGGGGGATAGCAGTTACACAACAGACCTTATTTTGGTCATTGTGGATGATTTGAATAGCGCGAAGGAAAGGAGAGGATTAAGTTGTCGGAGGAGCAGGGCTCGGTATTAAATCATTCCGATATAGCTTCTGTATGTATTTATCTTGCCTGGGAAGAGGCGCAATGCGATTTCTATGCTGTTTATCCAGTCAGGTTTGTTGTCCACACTTGCCTGGCTCCTGAGATATTTATTACTGGCATTGTGTCGCAGTCATTTTTTGCCTCTGCACCAGGGAATATAATGCATGCCAAGCAAATAAAGGCCTTTTCTAACCGGTGAGGCCGTAATTTGTTTACTGCCACCAAACACAGGGCCACTAAATACAGTCAACACAGTAAAGCCGGGACACTGCACTGAATTCCATTTGGAAAATTTCTCAACTGTGTGCAAAAACTGATGAGTTTTTAACACTGCTGTATAATTGTGGCCTCTTTTCCAATCTTTAAATTAGAGAGGCATAACATGGGCTCGCAGGGTAGAACTCTATTAATATTACAAGGAGCTGTATCACTCCAGAGTTTGATGTTTGACATGTTTTCACCAAGCAAGGGGGCTATTTTTTTCTCCACCGGCGAAGCTTTGAATCCTCGCATATTTCTCATTTGACCTTTCCAAAAAAATTACATTTTTTCCTCGACATTACATGTTCAGAAACGAGTTGCCAGGGAACTTCAAAAAAGGTGTGCAGCTGGTCTGAAGGAGAACCTTTCTAATTCACGCTCTGACAGCGGAGGATTCCGGTAATGATGGGGCTTTTGATCTGGTACCATTAGATAACATTCCTTTTTTCTGGAGACAGGTCCGCTGTCTCCCAAAGGACGGGAGAATGTTCTCCAGCACAGCAGAAAAGTCACAGAATATACCCAAGTTTCTGCTCAAACTTTAGGAATATTTTTGAGTCACAGGGAGCTCTGCAGATATCAGTTTATACATTTCCTTTAACTTTCTGTTTTAGATGAATTTAGCTAAAACTTTTGAAAGTGACAGCAGATAGAGGTTACAACAGCATTGCAAGATGTTTCATTCTCACGCCATAGAAGGAACTAAAAGCAGCATTAATGTTTCATTAATGTTTTTGCAGTGTTTTTTCTTTGTGATATGTGTGTTTTCGTTGAATCGCCTTATCGAGTATCTTGCTGATATGTTGTCACTTGGAAAATATGCAACATTATTTATTAGTTACAAGTCTCGTTTGCTGTAGGCCTTTCCCATGACTTGTCAATGTTGCAATTCCCCTGCTGCTGATAGAAGCCAATTAAAACTAACCAAACTTTAATGATTTTGCTCAAGGCAGTTTCATCAGAAATTTGGCTCTGGTTTTGGTTCCAATTGCAAAAACAGCCCCTGTATTCATTGCACCACAGAGCCTCATCAGTTTTATCATCACCATTAGTGTCATGACACGGTTTTGACACCACCTTAGTCATTTCTTGATCTGAGTCATTGCATTTTACATTTTACATGCTCATCAAATGTTAACGGCGACGAAAAAATGTGAAATATTGCCTTGACATGGAGAAGTGGCAGCCAACTGCATTTAAGACTGATGTTGTGAGCCGAGATGTCTTTTCTGGCCGGCAGTAGTTTATTTCATACATCACCGAGACAAGCACCATTTACCTGAACATTTACTGAGGCAGTTCAATTCAAGAGGGGCGCTCAAGGTCAAAACATCGGCATCGTTACCCGAGTAATGAGTCATTGTTCCCTCTGGTCATCTCTTTATACCATCCCACAACGTCAAAGCCACACTGTCCACTATATTTAACACAGAGAGAGACAGAGCAGAGAGAGGAGTGGATACAAAAATAAAAGTTGTAGAGACACAAAGGCAGAAACAGAAATGAAAGAGAGGAAGAGAGAGGAGGAATGAAAGACTGACAGCAACAATGTTTCTAAATCACGCCTCCTCCTCTGGTTTCTGCATCGTCTGCATCATTATTTATCCATACAGGTCAGACCTGCGCACAGCTGACTGACTTCCTCTCTCGCTCTCTCTTCTGAAACACACACGCAGTGCAAGAAGGATTGCACATTTGAAAAGTAATTTTGCATGTAGACCATTATTCAAAACCTCACAGTAAAAAAGACGATTATAGCCAAGGATCTTCAGATTTTGACTAATGACAGTGTTACAACAATAAAGAAACACGACTCGGTTTCAACCATTTCACTGCTGTATATGTGTGAGTGTGTGTGTGAGTGTGTGTATGTCGCTCTCTCTCACACACAATGAGAGATGGCTGGGCTGACTTTGGGCCCGTATGTAAGTCTCAGCGGTGTGACCTCTCGGGCGGGGGCGTGAGAACTGCCACGAACAAAGAGCAGGGCTGTTACAGCGTGACAGAATTACAGAGTGACTTGAGACTCATGACTGAAAAAGTGCTAAAGCCCGACTTGACTCCGGTATGAAAGCACGCCATTTCAACTCCCCACAGGTGAGCGGCACGCTGAACTATACAGTCACAACTGCGAACTCTGATCTGCTCAGGTTAAGATCCAGTCATCCTCTATAACACCTTTCATCTTAGTCATCATTTATTAGCCTTTGACCCAGTCGCTGACTCAGAAAGGGAAGTAACTGCCAGTAAAGTCAAATGAAAATTTTAGTGTGGAAAAAAAATTGCAGTAATTATTTCTGTTTTAAATTTAAACACAGACTGCTTGTATTCCATAAATAAATATAATACAAGCAGTCTTCAAGAATTTACCAGTTTGATTTTTTTAAGTGGGGTTGTATGAGGTACTTATTCATAGTCAAGTATTACCTTTAGTAAATGTCAGACAGCACGCCCCAAGTTTAGAGAAGCAGGACTGGAGTCTGACACGGGAGCTAATCAATGCTCTGCTGTGGGCGTGGTCGGCAATAAAACACATTTTAGCCACCTAAAAAAAAGGTCCAACCAAAAAAAATAATAATATCAGTTTAAGTTTCCCCATTGCAACAGGTTGTCTGGTGGAAAGGTGAAGCACTTAAAATACTCTAAATATAGTGTACATGTAAACTGATGTTGGTTGTTTTAGGAGATACTTTTTTAAGGTGGCTAAAATATGTTTTCTTGCTAACTAGCTTCTGTGTCAGACTCCTCTGTGTGCATCTCTAAACTGGGGGGTGAGCTGACTGACATCTACTGTTTGTAATACACTGACTATGAATAATAATACCTCATACAAGCCCACGTCAACAAATCTGAACTACCCCTTTAAGAAGCCAGCAGCACTGACAAAAAACTTGGTCTCATTGAATTACGCTAAAAATCCCAAGCAAATGATCCAGACATAATATTGCACTTTTAAACTTCACATTTTACTTCATACACTATACAACCCCACCTTTGAGCACAGTGAACGCACGTGTAAAGCTGCACCAATATGACTGTCATAATCCATATTTTGTAGGATTGGCATAACAAAATAAAGAGCCAGTATATGGAATAATCGTAATTAAAGCTCGACCTTCCTTTGCTCTGCTAAAACCTATAATCCAGATCGACTTAGTGGTTTAATGACTTCACCATTCTCACTGCCTCTCTGGATGGGAGTTCTCAATGCATTATGACAACTTCATATGGATGCAAAGTCACATGTACTTTAAGTCGTGCAGGGAGTGGGAGGCTTTTCTTTTGGAATGCAAAAACAGGAAGTTTATGCTTATGCAGTCATTTCTTCCACCTTTATTCTGGGAGTTAGACGTGACATGCTTTCAAGCAATGCTGAAATTCAGTTTTCTCAGAGAGCTAGCACGTCAGTCCTCCAATATTGGTCACAGAGCAGCTTTACTGGTTTTGTGCCTTGCTCAAGGGCACTGCAACAAATGACGTTTACAAAAGCTCAGCAGGTTTCGTAGTCACTTTGTCCGGATTTTGTTCATTTGACTCAAAACAATTCTGATGTGACACCGACTTCTCAAACCTTCGGGCTACCACCGCCCCATTAAGGAGGAGGATCATTAGTCTCCGTCTGCTTGGTGCTGCCCCAGTGTTTTCTTCAGTAGTGCTGCTGATATGAACTTGATGTATCGCCGGGCTAAAAACAATAGTCTAAAAATAGAGCCGAGCTGACAACATTGCTCTGTGAGCGTGTGTGTGTTTGCACTGAGCGTGTTTATGTAAGTGAATATGCATGAATGTGTGTGTTTCGTGAGCATGTATGAACTAAGTTGTCCAGCACATCCTCAGGGTTCTGGACGATGGAGGAGTTATTCTGATTAAAAACGACGTGCGGTTCTGTTCCCTACCAGCCTCTGTGAGTGCACTTAAAACTTGTGAGTCCTCCTCGGGTAAAAAAAAAAAAACAACAAAAAAACAACGGGCTGCTTGAATACATCTTACAAAAGTCAACCTATTTATATAAGAAATTATTTTTTATTACATTATTACAGATTTTCCTCGGTTTGTAGCTGTTTGTTTATAATGTTAAAAAATAAAATTATACATTAACTTCAATGTGTCTAAAACAATTCCAGTTTTTTACAGTTATAGCTGAGAAATGTGAAGATATTTTTTTAACAATAACAGGTGGCAACACTTAACACAAAATACTTAAATATTATCACAGCAACAATCCTTTATAGTATATCAGGTTATTCACAGTTTTGGCAGAGTTTGCTCACTTCAAGCAGATACAAAAATACTTGGCACCATCCTACTGAAGCCCAAGTTCGGAAATAAATATCTGTCTCTCTTTGCTGTGCTAAATGTTCATCGACGACTTCAACCTCACCACCCATCCGTTTACTTTGGCTGTCTGCCAGTTCACTCTGAACAGGTAGCGCACAACTGGCTTGTTGGAGCTTGTAGGCTAAGAGCAGCTGTCCACAGTTTTTTTATGACCCTACATTGTTTTGGTTTGTCAAAACAAAACAATGAGCTTACGGTGGCTCATGTAGAGGAGTAGACGTGCAGATTCAAGAGCTGAATTTTGGTGTAAATGTCAACACTGGCAACCCTTTCGTGTTGCTGTCACTTAATTTAATACTATCATAAAGTATTGCTTAATACAGCTTTAAAAAGATGTATATAATGAAAAATAGCTTTGTAAAATGCAACTTTCATTCTGACATCTGTACTTTCAAATGTGGTTCAAGCCAGGGGCGTAGCACCAAATTCAGGGCCCTGTGCATAAGCAGTCTCTGTGGCCCCCTCTGCCCTTTTCTCTGTTCCCATGTATCTCTCAAGCACCTTTTGATTTTTTTTTCACAAAGTCAGTTTGCTTTCTTTCCCTTTCTTTTCTTTCCTTACTTTTTGGAAACCCAATTTTCTTTTTTGGGGGGAAAGACATAGCAGTGTCCATTGGTGCTCCAACAGCTTAACGAGTATCACTCGACTCAGGATGCGTATAGAGACAAGTCCTCTAGCTCTCCTCCAATTCAAACACACGCACAAGGAGTTGCTCTTAATTTACAAGCTTTAATCAACATATACATGACGTCACACACTCTGTTAACCACGCCATGAGAGCTAAAAATAAGTACACAAGATCATAAAATGGTTTGTTCAAAAAATAAGTTTCACAGAATACTCACAACTAAAACACAAACTCCTCTAGCCCTTCGTCACCTCGTTAGCCTACATAATAGGCTCAGTTCAGAGATAACTTAAGATTTTTGTACCTCCTTCGCCACTTTAACTCAAGGAGGAGTCAAACAAAAACATTTATGCACTGAGCGTCTTCACAATATGCCTTCATTATTCATCTTATGCAACAATGTGACACTACTCAGCCTTCATTTTACCTTGCAGGTATTGAGTGCAGCTTTCAAAGGACCAGAACACTTTGAAACAAAGGAATGTATCAGTTCCAGTATACAGATCCTTCCAGAGATATGTATTTTTATTTATAAAAATCTCTAAAGTCTTAAGCTATAATAACATTATTAATAAAAAAACATTAATTAACTCAACTCAAACATTTACATATGAACTTAAAGGTATATCTAACACTGATGCCAGCTATAAATGCTGTTGCAGGAACGGAATAAACCATTTTGCACCTTTAAGGGGTGAGAGGGACTTCAGAAAGAAGCTTCCACTATGTTTTTAATACAAAATTCACTCCCTCAACCGATTTATTCAGCCAATTTTAATTTAGTTATGGCACTAATATACAAATAAAAAATGTCTAACAAAACCAAACTTTTCATTCTCCCGCTGGGGCCCTGGGTAATAAGGCCCACTTTTTTTTCCCCACTCAGATGCCCCTGATTCAGGCCAAAACACAGTCGGCGTTGGCAACACTGCCATGGTTAAAGGTCTGGTTCCTGTGCTGAAAATGTATGCCGCGACAGTGAACTACTGTAGCCCTATAGATGAAAGCATCCATCATATGGCATGTGTCTGCATGGCACTTGACTCTGAGGTTAGCAGCTACAACACTGAGCACAGGATCACAGGGAGAAGACGACTTCATGCAAAGCACGTCCGCAGTTGAGAACAGTTGCGCACTGTTGAGTAAGACTGTTGTCCGTCTCTCTATTCCACTAACTGAGAGGATCCCAACTCAGCGTCCTATTTTGCCCCCCTCAACACTAACGCTGCCATTAATCTCATCTCATTTATGTGCGCTTCATGTCATGTTTGTTTGTGCAGCATTCCTCACGATACAGTGCAAAGGAGGGGTAGAAAGAAGAAAAGCTTTCTTTGCGCAGGAGAAAAAGTCCCTTCGGGAAGATTACGCAAGCCCAGCCGATGATATCATCAAATCAGCGT
Organism: Plectropomus leopardus; assembly: GCF_008729295.1. Taxonomy (NCBI): domain Eukaryota; kingdom Metazoa; phylum Chordata; class Actinopteri; order Perciformes; family Serranidae; genus Plectropomus; species Plectropomus leopardus. Next base: position 6,197,540 of record NC_056474.1, on the reverse strand, counting down.
GGACGGAGAAAAAAAGGACGGGTGGGTGTAAGAAAGATGGGATTCAAACGGGGGATAGAAAAGGCTGTGTTTGAATGAGAGGGGATCTGCTTTAATGCCAGTGTAATGGCTATGGACGGCCTTAATCCTCCTGCTGGCAAGCTCTGGAGCTTTTTTTTTTTTTCTTGAAAGTTTCTAATGAAATCAACTCCTGCTGTGACTAGCAACCACATGACAAAATTACAATCAATTAAGGAGGAAATTCACGCTTACAGCTCAGTGATATGGAAGGCTGAGCACCGAGAGGTGCAGAACGTCTGTCCAAATAAATCATATACATTAACTCTATGAGCCGGAAGGGGAGGGAGGTCCATGGAGGTCAAGCTAGCCTGCAGGCACGGAGAGTGGTGCTATATGTGAAAACATGCTACTAAATGTGTCTATATTTGTCTGAGGCATTGTTATTCAAGTTCTCTGGATACGCAGAGACTCACTGACATGAACATATTTAACCCTTTGAAACATAGTACAACATCACTTTTCTTGTGCTGCTTTCAGGAGCCTTTTACAAATATTTAAACCTTTCAACCCAAAGCACTTTAGTGCAATTTCTTTTAAAAACACGGCGAAAAAAGGCAATGAGCAATTTGGTAAGAAATGTTCCACAAATTGTAGGAAAATTACAAGATTTAGAAAATATTTTTTAAAATCTAGGGAAAAATGTCTTGGGGAGAAAGAAAAAAGCTAGTGAAAAACTATTTCCTATTTTTAGTATATATTTTAAGTGCTTTTCCAGGTAATTTACTTGTTTGTTTGTTTTTTCTTTTGTTTTTTTAATTAAGAAGTTTAATGTAATTTTCTTATGCTTTTTTCTTATTTTTGGGTCATTTTTTTTGCTCATTGCCATCTTTCCATATTTTTGACAAAAATAAAGCCAATTTCCTCAGGTTTCAAAGGGTTAAGTCATGTAAGACTTTTTATAAGGCAATCTGTCATTTTTTAAATTGATTATGGGATTAATATGCTGTTTTTTGACAAGGCTTACTGACTCATTGAGACAAGAAGACAATGAAGTATACTATTATAGCCAATGAATGGCAAATATTTCTTACAATATAACTATATTCCAGTTCATACATTTGCTGAATTGCTGAACTGTATGCTATCTTATTTAAAAAACGCATTCCTTGCATTATTTTCCCACCTCGTGGTGTTTACATTAAGATAGATCTGCTCCTCCGTGACACTGCCAATACCAGGAATCCTCAGAGTTTGCAAATGTTTATGTATGAATTATTAAGGTAAACACAACGTATTTGCTTTTGGATATATCGGAATAAAGGCTTCAAAGACTAGCAGCAGCAGCAGGAAAAAAGAGGAGGGGTAAAAGAAAAGAGTGAGAGCAAAAGCAAGATGGAGAAAGAAACCAAGCGAGAAAAAAAAGACTTATCTTACCTTCAAGCACTGTGAGCTTGGCACTGGTGTTGATCTCGCCTGCACTGTTGGTGGCTGTGCACTCGTAAATGGCTTCGTCTCTGTGTGTGCGCAGTGGCTGGATCCGCAGTACGGAGCCCGAGCCGTCATCAAACTCAATCACCTGAGAGAGCCAGAGCAGAGTGAAAGGGCAGGTATGTTATTTTCAGGGGCTGAGGATGTCACTTTCTAACAACATATAAAAAACATAGGTTTTTTGTTTTTCTGATCTAAGCGAGGGAATAACTGAACATTTGCCAGTTTTGCAGCTTAACCAGTTCCTTAAAAGCCTGTTTTCATGTCCTGGTACTTTTCAAACAGAAGTCTGTATTTCTTACTACATCTGGCAACACTTCTGAAATATGAGTGAGAACTGACCACAACTTAATATCCTATAATAATAATATCATGAAATGATATCCAAAAACACTGTAATGCACAGCAGAACCACAACAGGTATTATATTAAGTAACACTAACCGGGGGTGCATGCATATGCACAAAAACCACGTGTACACCTCCTTCCACACATTAATCGGTATTTCAAAAGACAGAATGTGCTGTGAGAATATGTACACCTCACACGTTCTTCAAACCAGGCGTAAACGCAGTTTTAGCTGAGATAAGTGCGAGTAATATGAATAAGTATTAAATCTAAAGTGAGAGATGTAACCTTAACCTGTCTGTAACCCAATTATGTTCCACACAAAAAATACTGTAATGGTGGATTTCTACTCAAAATGCAATCATAAATCATAAGCAACATAATGATTATAATACTGAAGTAAAAAAAGTTTATTTATTTCTCAAGGTTAATAATGAACAAATACACTGATGTTTTATGATATACAATACAATGATGTATTTCGTACTATACTCATTACTACTCAGAATATCCTGAACTTCCAGAAGAGAGTGGGTTGAAACCCTCGTGAGATTAATATCCTCTGTATATAATCAATATAATGCATTAAAAGCTGATTGTATCATTAGAAAATCAATTTAGAGCAGTATTGCCTTTTTATTTCCCCCTTTTCTTTTTCTGCTTCCTCCTTTCCTCACAGTTGGTCAAGCTTGTTAAAAAAGGGGGACTGCCTCTGCTGCAGTCCACTTTAGATGTTGTCCAACATCCAATCAAATAAGTTTGTGCATTTAGGGGGAGTCAGATGACAGGAATCTTAGATCAAGGGATCTTGACGGGTCAAAATAAAACTTGTTTTCAGGTTGTTTGTCAGGTTCATTAATACACTGCATAATCATTTGTTTATGATTTATCATTCTCTATATTTACATTTTGAGCCATCATCTGCCTGTTAATGATTGTTTAATTTGATCCTGATCTACGGCGCAAGTCAGTTTCAATATAAGCGCTATGAATAAAAGACTGATTATCCTTCTGACATCTAAAACAGGGTTCAACAGCTTAAAGCACTTTGTAACAAAAAAATGCAATGTAACAAAAAACATGACTTTTTAGGTGACGATCATGCGAGGGAAATTTGGCAAATATTATGTATATAAAATAATAATATCAATTTTTGATTCATTAATTTAATGCCTTTTTAGACTTTGCAAGGATTCGTGAGAACCCTGTAATAATCCTGATGATTAATATTTTACTGTGATGATTGTTTGCAGAAGCGTAATGAATTAGTAGGACAGATGCTACAAATAGCCATGCATAATAACAGCTGCTCTGGAGTTGGAGAATCTCTCCCATGCGACAAGATTGGCGAAATTGCACCTTTTCTAAGCTGTTCTTCTCATTGACTGGTCTAATAAATGGTGGAGCAGACACCAGTGTCAACTGCATTTGCAAACTGATGTTTAAGGGCGTGTCTACATCTATTTATGGCTATCTGTGGGTGTGGAAATAAGGCTCACACATGTGCGCCAACCTCCAAAGTGATTGAGATTTATAAAGCGGAAACCTGCAGCTTTATAAAAAAAAAAAGGTTTGTGCATGCAGTTTTAGCCGTGAAGCTACACACAGTTTCATGCATCTGGCCCCAGGGGGACAACCAAGCAGTACCCCCAGCAATCACGACTGCATTATGTTACAGACGAAAGGCTGGTCAGAGACAGTGTGAGCTCCCACCTAGGGCACTTCCTTCTGTTCACATGGGTTCAAAAGAGGGAGGAGAAATACATCAAGTAATACATCAAGGGGATGTATGGCTAGCAATGGTGGAGCCGAGGAACAGAAGGGGAAGGATGAGGGTGTGAAAAGACTGAAAGAGATGAAGAGGACTATATAAATCAAGATGGAAGGAGATTAAAGAGAAGGGAAGCCTGTCTGGTCTCGCTCCGAGAAGAGAAGAGTTGGTGTGATGCTCAATAACAGGGCAATTGATTATGTGAGTGTGTGTTTTGTGTTAACACTGCGTGCACGAGTGGGCGTGCCCGTGTTAATGAGAGAGTGTTATAAAGGCGTGCTTGTGATGTCGTGTCACGTGTGTTGTTTGCTTGTGTTTGTGTGTGTACACGTGTGCACGTTCAGAGATCTGAGAGTCACGCATTAGTGCTCACCTCAAAGCGCTGGGAGCTGACTTTCTTGCCTTTCTTCATCCAGGTGATTCTGGGTTTGGGCTCCCCGGTGGCCTGGCACACAAACGACGCAACTCCTCCTGATATGCCCGTCTGGTCCTCTGGGGATTTGACGAAACTTGGCAAGCCTGAGAAAGAAGAGGGAGATGAAAAGTGGCAAAAAGAGGGAGGGAAAGAAGTCAGGGACAGGGAGAAAGGGAAGGAGGTGAGGGAGAAGGGAGGGAGAGAGATGAGGGTGATGTTATTGCCTACTGCCAGTCACGTCGGCATGTGAAACTTGGTTATCTATGGGTATCACTTTCTCCACACAAAGGCAGCAATGACAAAACCCACACTGGCATTGTTGCTGCGCACACCTGCAGCTCAGTCATGGGAGAAACATTCAGTCTTTGTGTGGCTGCCTGTCACTGTATCATGTTGAATTTCTCACCTCTGCTTTGACACACCATTTGAAACGGCAAAGTCTGTCGCCCACAGACAATGAAGTTGCAGTTCTGTCTCTGGAACATGAGGGACTGCATTAAACCCCATAGATAAAACGAGATAAGTAGACAAACTCCCACACTTTCACACAAACAAAAAAAAGCCTTCACAAAGAAAGAAAAGCAGGATGCTGGTAAATTAGACACTTTGGGAGTTAATCAGGTTATTAAGCATTCAAGTAGTTTTTGTTTTTATGAGGCATTAAAGTTGGTGTGTCCTAAATCCAAGCAAGGCTACTACTATATTGTGATTCTGTGACCTCTGTGTGACTTTCTCAATAATGTTTACAACAACACAGTGGACTACCTTGGAGAACACCTCTTGACGTGGATCCCGTTTGCCTTCAGGGTGTTTGTCAGCGAGCACCACACCCGACATCATTGTGCTCAGGACAATAGAGTGTGTGTTTCACTGACAGCCTGTCTAAGTTGACATGATGCTACAATGAGTGCGTCTTAGCTCCATGCTATAGCTCCCATGCTTTATGCTTTATTCTCAGCCTAGATGAGCCTGGCTTCAACAACATGACACAATGTCCTTATTACCAGCTCTGTCAGCTCCTGTTTCATCTCCAGAGTCATTAAAGAGGGAGGTGGGGAACACCTAAACCGCGGTGGTGACGAGCAGACCGCCCCGCGGAGACATGCACAAAGGGGTGAATCATTACACTGGATACACAGAGGAGACGCCAGCCTTCCCTCTCTGAGCACACGCTGGGGAAAATCCCGCAGTGGCTGCCACCATTCTTTACTCTTATGTGCTCTCATATAACGTTGTTGGGAGGGGGCTGCAGTAGGGTGGGGGGGTGGGAGGGGGGTCAATATCTGGTTAGCATAACATTGTAGCTGTTTCTGACACGGATAGGACCGTCAGTGAGCATATTCTTCATGTCCACCTGTTATATCGTCAACCTCTGCCCTCGCTTGGCTAGAGAGAGCGAGGTGGCACTGTCTGTCCTTTGCTCGGGGACATTTCTGCAGAGGAGCTTTCTTCAAGCGACAAAGCAGTACACAATAAAAGAGATACTGAAAGCATGCAGGCAGAGTGGTGCGTGTGCATACATAACACTTTGATGTGAGGTGATTATACACATTTAAATGCAACTGGGTGCAGGAAGAGAGGAGAGTAGCAGGAATATGAGCGGATTGATGTCACTCCTAAAGAAAAGCCTACCTTCTATCAAGGGCATATTCATGACAAATACATACTGGGGGATGGGCATTTTAAGTCATTTCCATGAGTACTCAAGTTCCTAATGTAAAAAAAGGGTAAATACTATCAATCTATCTATCCATCCATCTAACTACCTACTTACCTACCTATCTATCTATCTACACACACACACACACACACACACACACACACACACATCATCCATGATAAATCACTGGCTGCTGGAGTGAATAACAGTTTCCATTTCTTTACAGTGCAATGTTCTGCAGAGAAACCTTGGTGTTCATGTGAATGACAGTTGATGTGCTCCATCCACCCAAAGAACTTTGCAGACCAATATTGCAGACCACCTCACAGCAGCGGCAGCCATGACAGTGCTCCCACCAGCAGGACAATGCACCATGCCATACTGCAAAAACTGCTCAGGAATGGCCTTGAAGAATGTGACAAAGAGCTCAGCATGTAAACCTGGGCTCCGAATTTCCCAGATCCCAATCTGACGGAGCATTACCTCGCAACCCACAGGACTCAAAGGATCCGCTGCCAACGCCTTGAAGCCAGACACCTCAGGACATCTCCAGAGGTCCTGTGTGGATGCCCCGGCAGATCAGAGCCAAGACTGATCTGCCGAGGACCCACTGCAGATGAGGGGTACTTCCAGGTTACTGGCATATCCCCCAAATGCTGCTGCTATGAGGGGGCGTACTCGGTCTGCAATGTTGTTTGGGTCGGTGAAGCACGTCAAGTGACAGAACATTACTGTGTAATGGGATGATCAGTGTTATTCACTTCAGTAGCTGGAGGTTTGAATGTTTTGGCAGACGGGTGCATAAATATATTTTCTACAGGTTGTCTTAAAGGTCTACTATGCAGGATTGTTAGTTACTATTTGTAAACACGGTGGTTGCTCATACAAAGTGAAACCCAATCCCAGATTCACTCTCATTTGGCATTTTGCTTGCTTATATTTGCGTTTTTTTCAGCGCTGTGTCTCTTAGATGCCTGCTGCTTAGTGTCCAGCACTTGGTTTCTACCTTTTCTATAAAGCCTGACCTCACTTGAGCTCTGTGGGTGCACACCCATAAACATCCCAAAAATAAGAACAAAATAAAAGAAATAAGGCAGAGGACAGAGTCTCTTTAGAAAAATTCATCGCCTCACACTTCTAGTGGGTCAAAGTGATGATTGAAAGGGATTACCTCTGTAGGAGTCTATACATTATTTCTCAGTAAAATCTGCATTGTATAACTTGCACAAAGTCAGTGATGGAAAAGGTACTGAAATCCTATTCATAGGTTAAAGTATAAATACCACCAAATACCCAGTTATAAGTAAAAGTTTCAAGTTCAAAATACTACTCAGGAAAAAGTATTATCAGCAAAATGTATTTGAAGTATCAAAAGTAGAAGTACTGACAATGCAGAATGGCTCCTATCAAAGGGTCACGTTTTTACATATTTGCAGAACATTTTAATGTTGTAGTCTCTCAATGTGTACTCAAATGATGCTTTTTGATACTGCATCATGTCATATAAGCATACGTTTTTATTTGTAAAAGGTAACTAGTATTTGTAAGTGTCAAATGAGTGTAGTAGAGTAAAAAGTACCTCAAATTGTAGTTAGGTGCATTATTTAAGTAAATATGCCAAGTTACATCCCATTACTACACAAAAAATTGCAAATTAAAGTATCTGAGAAGATTGGGTGCTCTAAGTGATGTAAGATGACCATACAGATAGCAGCAGAGCACTTGCAGTAGTACACACTTAAATATTAGTCAAACAGTAGGTAATACCTGTAAAACTGCTCCATCCACTTAACATTAGGAATGCTCTGAGAGACATCATCTCCTCACAGCTTTAAAAAAGTAAATTGCAGGAATCTATCTGATATTATTTACTCTTGAAATGATCCGTTTATGACCCATTTTTTGTTTTTCAGGGGAGTAAGTCACTGTCAAATAACTGTCACTTTAGCAAAAGAGATAAAAGCTTACATGGTCCTTTGTTTAAAAAACAATCACGATAAGCTAACAAGGACAAACACAATCAAACCGGCAGCATTTTACATAACACTGATAGGCTGAAGTGCGCTGTAGTGCAGTGTGAGGAGCGTGTGAGTAGGCAGTTATGCGTGCTTGGCGATACACACTAATCCAACACATCCATCCATCCATCTGTGACCTGTGACCCCTGCATAGTACCTAAACCCACCTGACATTTGAATGATATTTTCGTCCTCCCTGGAAAAAGATTTAGACTGCAACAGCACAGCACTAAATCGTTTTCTATAGCGTCACAATGTGACTGTGGCACGCGCCCACAGGCGGCAGCGGAGGGCTGTGTTAATGATTCAAACCTGATAAGCCCCTTAGAGTGTATGCCTGAGCATGCATCTGTGCTTCCCTGGGTGCTGAGTTGGAATCCTCAAGACCTGATTATCACCATTCTGACTTCCAAGAGTTGCTGCTAACATCTGTCCACAGCAGTTTAACGTGATGTGATGGCTCCCATGTTAAGATGGAGGATCGGGCGGCATTAAACAGTTCTCCGCAGAAACCTTAAATTAAACGTTGTAAGCTTGTGTATTGCTACAAACATTTAAGAGAGGAAGGGCTGGATCTCAGAAATCATAAGGATTTTTTGGGGATAAGTGGAAGAAAACGGTAAACTGGCCCTCGCTGAGCTTTTCCCGTATTAATCCTCTTAAAAAAAGCTTCCCCTGAATTCCGCCAGTTAACCTTTGACTCAAAGGCGAAACTATGGCGGATTCTGAGCTGTCCGTTGTTAATCCAGATCTCGCCGAGCGTTCAATCACAAAATCTCAAAAAGGTCCGTGGCGACCCTAAACCCCCCGACTTAAGGACGGGGTTAATAGTGGTCCTAATACACTCCAACGAAAGGGCAGAGGCATTTATTTCTGCACCGCCGCGTTCCTCCATCACTGTGCCACCACTGGTGGGTGAGGATATCAAACTGTTGGGTTTGTCAGTTCTTTTCTTAGAGAGACAAAATCCAGACTCGACCCTCTTTTCTCTGCCTGTGTCCCATTTTTCTGGCTGTCAGGCAGTTGTCACATGAAAACAATGGCAGGGACGAGGTGGAAAACACATAAGCCTACCTATGCAAATCCTTCTCTCAGCTGGTGACTGCGAGCTTTGAGTGCACTTTTTCTAAGCTTTGATATATCACATTCAAAACTCCTATCTTGACACACAAGACTATAACGCCTGCTCTCTTCTAGCTGGCAATGTGTAGGAAGTGCTGCCACAACTGTCAGGACTAGTGCTGGGTGCAAAGTGCCAGAATTTCAGGGTGGGGGTTATAGACTCGTGAGCATTTCATATTTACCAAATTTTTTTCGTTCACTCGCGCTAACAAGATTAAGGCGCTGCTATAATTACTGACGCTATCGTGTAAACACCTAAACTGGGTTATAAAAATCAAAGCAGATAAACATATCTGGATTACAAGTCAATCATTCAATCTTTTTGGTTTTTAATTACGAAATTAATGCATCAGGAAGATCAAAAAATGCTCGACATGCAAAACAGTGCTGCTGTACACAAACAGTGGCAGCATAGCTGTTGGTGGTGTATGTTGAGCAAAAAAGCTTTCATGTTTCCACTAATGAACGGAATGAGTTAATCAAAGCAAAAAAAAGACAATACGCACATTTTTCTTTTCTTATTTTGTGGGACTAATAAGGTGTTTCTTGTTCGCTTCCACACTTCCTGACAGACATTAGCCTGGTTATCAAAGAAATCAGAGGGTCATTAGGGAAATTAATGCACACCTTTTTACGCCTAATGTGTGAAAACGTCATACAAAGTGCTAGTATAATCAAGCAGCAGTTATTAGTGGTGAGTCATAGTATTTTTCCGTGTACACAAACCAGGTGTATTCTCACTTTAACTCATAACTATGCATATTTGTTGACTTGAAATTTAAATTTGCGGGCCGGCTATTGGCTAATCTGCTTAGATCCCTGGTTTAGACAGCACTGAGGGAGCCTCGGGACTGCTGATTGCTCTGTGTGTGGGGGATTAAACAGCTTCTCTCAGTAAACCTAATGCCTGCAGCAGTATTTGTGGGGTCTGAGGTCATTAGACAGATGAAAGGTATGGGGCTTTCCAAACTCCAGTACGACTACAGGTGTTTTATTTCTCACTGCACAGACCTGAAGCTGTTGGGACGCGGGATCGGAACACTTGTCAACAAACAGTAGACGACTTTGTCAAGGACAGCACAAGAAAATGGGTCTGATGAATAAACTAATGAATATGGGTCACATTTCAGGTGAGCTTTTAAAAGACGGGATAAAATAGAAAGGGGTTTGGGCAAAATATTTATTCCTAAGTAGTTTTTTGCTGTTCTGACCCACTCAGCACAGTGTTACTGTATGATATGTTTCCTAAGCAGCTTTCCAGTTTTCTCTTTTATCCTTGTCGGGGGCCTCAGAGTAAGGCTTGTAATAAATGCAGACAGCAGGGAGAGTTGCGTAAATGACACTTGTGTGGCTAACAATTAGTGTATTCCCAAGCCTGCCAGAGTGCCCAATGAGAGCTACTCTGTGGTGTAGAGTATCAGGGATCGATACACACGCGGCAGAGAGAAAAACCATTAATTCTTATTAATAATGGATTAGCAAGTTATCATTTTCATGAGGCAACACTTAGTGAAAATTTGTCTGATGGCATCAGCAATGGTTGTTTTAATGGAACACTTCCATTAAGGCCTTTTCGGGCCATTAGCAGGCAACTTGTTTGCAATTAATTCCATATAAAGCTGCCTCCCCTGCAAGTTATTTACCCCGATAAAGTCAACTGCACTTCAGGCTGTTTGTTAAAACCAATAAACATCATGTTTGCTTTCACACTTCAGTTTTACAGCTCAACACCACTGTGTTATTTCTTTCTCCAAATGACACATGTACATAGCACATTTATGTGTAAGGACCCTAGAACTAAATGATAAAAAGAAGACAAGGTACTTTTTAGCAGCATGAGGTGGCCTTTTGTAATTGTTTACAATGAGAGTTAAGTGTTTTGCTAGATGCTCTGCGCTTATTGTGCCTCACATTTTTGCAAAGCGCCTACGTCCAAGGCTGAAAAATGAAGCCAAACTGGAAAGGACCAAAAACTGCAGTTCCCTGAATGGCCACTTGAGGCTGGCTCTAAAAATGAGTCTATCCACACAGACACAAACTTTACAGCAGTAATAAACATGTTCACAGCCTGGTACAGAAAATAGCTTTGGTTTCTATGGCTTACTAAGAAATTCATGACAACTGTACAGGTGGTGTTAAGGGTTAGATTCCAGTTGAAAATTTTTCACCCAGTTTTTTCAAATCTAGATGCTGAAAAGGCACCCAACGTCACTGAAGTTTTTCCCATTGTCCAATTGGATTAATTGAGGATCGGATCTTCTGTGGTTAAGACAACAAATGGAGACGACATGGAGGACAACCAAAGCATTTCACTTTAACATGATTTCTTTTTAATATCTCTTTTTTAAAATTGTATCTCAAATCTGTCAAATAGAGTTCACATTATAAATAAAAAGCAATTGAACTGTCATTGTGCAGCGCACAGTACAGCAGTCCACATCCTCCTCTTCTTGGTGCTTTGTGAACTATCTAAACATATACAGAGTAAGGTGAGTGAGACACAGTATGAATACTTTATTAAGGTGAGTGAGACACAGTACGAATACGTTTAGCTCTAATAATTTGGCTCAAATATCTTGAGCCTAAACTTCTTTTGATACAAAGGATCAGTGTCAAGTTTCCACCTCACACTGAGAACATCTGGGTTTCAACCACAACTCAAACCTATCTGTTTTTGCTTAGCTAATTTCTCCACATGTTTGAACAGGTCCAGTTGTGCTGCACTATCCACTCATTGACAGTCAGTTCACGCTGCATTCATTCCTGATAACACAAATACCAAAGAATCTTTTCCGAGGATGATAGTGTAGTGGCCGAAGATTGATGGAGCTTTTTAAGCTTTATCAGAACTTCAGTGAAATCGCAAGAGCGGCGTCGTTCATCATCTCTGAGATACTGTACTTAAGACAAAATGTCTAAACCTATAGAAGAGTAAAGGAAAAAGAAAAACATCAAACTTTCAAAACCCCTCGTGGACCACAAAGACGGGCTTTCTATCAGGGCTTCCAGCCTTCAGTGAATTATTCAAGACAGCGGAGAAGAACAAGAACTCTAAGTGCAATTACCCTTCACTCCTCTCTTCCCAGTGTGAGCAACATTAATGTAATGGCTTTCATCTTCTCAAGCCGATTATGAACGAGGGAGGCATCTCTCAAGTCTGCTCTCTTTCTCTTCCCGTCTGTCAGTCAACATATGACATTTGAAAAAAATAAATAAATCCACAATGTGCTTTGGTGACCAGTGCCTGGAGTGGGCATTAAAAAACAGCTGTTTAAAAAACAAGCAAGGATAAACGCTTCATTGTGTACTTTTTGATGGCAAGGATGTGGGTGTTTGGGGTATCACACGACTGGGAATCTGAGGTTTTATATTACCTGTGGTACTTAAAGTGGCGCCAAACCCAAACCTAGTCAAAGATGATTCACTACCAGTAGCTTTTTCCAAGGGAAAGATAGACATTAGACAAAGGCAGACACTATGATTTCTTTGTTTTGCTTTCATGAGATAAAACTACTCTTGTTGCGCTTTATACAAGGAAAATATGCAGTTTACTGAAAATTACAGCTATAAAAAGAGGGCAAACTCTACTGTATGTTCTCAATGCTGTAATTTCTGGCTGGTTGGAGATTCGCCATGTCATTATCTGTAAACAACTGATGTATACGCTGCCACACATTGTGGACAATGCAAATGTAAAATGCAAAATCACTCCCTGTCTCCTTATGCAGCATGTGGCCCTAACCTACAAGACAAGCCTGCTAATGTGCTGGCTGCACTACACAGTGATCTGCATAACCCTGGGGCTGCATCACCTCTGATGTTCATTTAGTTCACTTGATGAAATGATCTCATTTGCCCTGTCATGAAACTAAGCGTTTTTCCACTCTGAAGCTGAAGGACGACTGACTGCTGCATTCGGAGGCGTGTGTGGGCGGGTAACAGAGTGTCAACCTGGGGACACTCGCATGCAAAACAAAATACAAAGAAGGCAAAGCACATTTTGAATGCAGCTTGAATATGTAATAAAGTATATAGCGTGACATCTTTGTAATGGAAATCCAATCGGCTCTGTAAAGTTGCTGTGGGAGTATGAAAGGAGATTCGGGTAACTGATGAGGGGAGATTTGTTAATGGTGCTGTGTAAAGTCCGATGGTCACCTTGGCTCGGACCCTGACATTAATAGACCAGTGTGGGGAAAATGTTAAGTGTGTTAAGTAATCCCGGGAGGGGGTGGGTTCGGGGGTCCGTCACTGAGATTGCTCCTAGCTTCTTCGGCAATTCCATTTTAGGGTTCGTTCGTCATCCATCACCACACACCCCCTTGCGACCCCACTAACCTCATTAATTTGCCTCCCCTAGATTAGCCCTCCCTCGGAGACCACAAAGAGCCCCTACCATTGTTCTCATCTTCTCACCCACACGGCCTGGAGGTCTTAAGTAATTCTACTCCCCACCAGCCAAAATTGAGGTTGAAATTAAATCATGTTACTGTAGGGACATGGGACAACAAAGACATCTTGGCTTTATGCCAACAGGCTCCTTTTGTTGCTTCCCTTATGATTTAAAATCTTTGAAAAGCTAAGGTGACCATTTACCAATGAAATAGTTCCCACTTGAGACCCAGCCATGCTTTATGCTACACCATGTCCACAGGCTGTTTGGGTTGAGTTAGCTGCCCTAAAGTGCACCTTGGAGGATGCTGCAACAGTAAACAATACATGGGTGTGGCAATGGGCTCTCCATTACCTGATTATGTGCTATTTAACACCAGCTGTCTTGAATTTCTCCAATTTCAACAGTCAGATCAGAATGTGACAAAACCAAGCAACTAATTTCCCTGACATTAAAACCACACCGTCCAAATACCTCTTTGCATCCTTTATCATAGCATAGATACAGCCAATAATCAGCACTAGAGGAGTCAAACGTTTCACACAACTACAAACATGGTAACTGTGGAGGGGGTCATAATAATGTAGCTTTGAATGGAGGCAGCTTGGTCTGTGCAGCCATTATATATATCCTGACACGTGGACGAAGAATTACTTTCCCCTTTTTTACTATATATTATTATAAATTACTGATTTGTTCCGTTCCACCATTATTTAATTTTCTTTGTCACTACACTGCCCGAAATTTCCATTGGTACTGCTCTGTTTCTTCAATATCCGTAAACTTTTAAAAAATGCGGACAAATACAAAAGAAATTAATGCATAGTATGGACAGAGGGATCTGTCTCCGTCTCTTACGTTGAGCATAAAGGAGCCCTAAGACTAGTCTAAAAGTAATAAAACACTCAAAAACAGTTAAAGGTGAACACAACTTAATCTATAAAGTAAAGCATGGTCTGAAAAATATTGGTTATATTTAAAGAGCCATTTGAAATCATCAATCACATTTTTCAATCACCAAATTCACACATTCAGCACATGCGCATTATCATGCAAAACATGAAAATAACTAAATAAAAGTTAACAAATAACATTGATTTACTGTGTATTTAACATCCTGACTAATAGATTCAAACACAGCAGCGACGCCATGCATGGGTGTGCATGCAAATTGACACATAGAAACACACACGTCCAGACTTGTCAGGATCTCCCGTGCACCAAAAGCACCTGCCTAGTTCAGCCTAGCAAGAAGACACCCAACCGGCCTGAATGTGAGGCTCAGACATAGTTTTGCGTTAACCGTCCATGGACAGCTGCCAGGGATGATCAGAGGTGTTGATTGGTCTCACATGCTGATCCTCCAAGTTTAACTGACTAGTAATGCTGGGTCTGATCAGCGAGGACAGCGGCATTTAACCGTCTGGTCAACTAAAAGCGCACATCCAAAGCTGTACCGGCACAAATTAAATCCATATCAACCCTTCAAAATGTCTGGTAATATTGGATTAATTCAATTCAAGATAGCCTAAGATTAAGTGAGAATATTATGAGTAAGAAGTTACAGTAAGGACCTGAAATCTCTAATGCCAACAGAGCCATCACTATGAACACAAAATTTAAATGTCTTTCTCCATTTGCCCTTTTTTGGAAGGACACTGGCGGTTCTTGTTGTCCTGTGGCATTGCTAAATCCGGGACACAGCAGAGGGTTTGGGTGACTGCCTCTGGACCTGCTATTGAGCTCTCTAATTAAACTATTAATCTCACATCATTAACCTCCGATGACCCTTTCCTCCCTCTATTCTGACATTGCTGCACCAGCTTATGAAAACAACTTCCCACCGAATTGCCCCAACCTCCAAATTGCGTTCCTCCGACACTTTATCTTGCAGATGTTTTTCTCACGTATATTGCCGTTTCCCCTACTGCTTCTCTCAGTGCATTTTCTGTTGTTCAGTTCTCCCTGCGCCTCAGCCTCTCTCTCCTCTCACAGTGCCTGTCTGTATGATGTGTGTGGACCACAGCTGCGAGCTAACTGCATTACTCTCCAAGTGGCTCTCCAAGGTGGATATGGTTACTTTTAATTAAAAAAGAATCAATTTCTATCCCTGTCAGTTTTTGAACTGGGCGACCATATGGACACTTAAAAATACAATCCAATTTCCACCCGGCACCCCCTCATCTGGCCACCCTTCTCAAAACCACTTTGGCACTTCCATCACATCAGTCCATTGTATAAGCTTTAGAGATTGCCAAATCAATCTATGGAGCTTGTCTTACAGGTTATTTTTTTTTAAGATAATGCTATTTAACTGGCTATTTAGGGATATTGCCGTCTAAAACCAGAGTACTTGTATATTTAGCATAGCAGCCAGATTGGAAACCTTTTGCAGTCTATCTATTTGACAATTAAAAAGACACTAAAGCTAGGATTTTTTTCTTTCTTTCCAACAAACTACAATGAATGGCTTTGGCATGATGGCAGTCCAATGTAAAAAAGTTACTTTAAACTAGGCCTCGGCAGTATCACAGTATTACAGTACGCCAGAGTATTTGAAATCCTGAAGGTATGTTTTTCAATTCTGCCATTAATACAGGTGCTCCTCTTTCTGATTAACTTATTGTATGTTTTGCACAGCACGAACAGTCAGAGCTCAGTCTCCAGTCTTTACTGGTTGTACAGTTAGCTGAGCTGAAAGACACCCCAATACCTAGTGGTGGAGGTACAAGTTACAGAACAGCCGGTGGTAAACAGAGAGAGACTGTGGGAAATGGCGGCATGTTTTTTTTACATCTAACTTGAATTAAGGATTTATTTTGAACAAACCGGAGCTGGTGATTGTTGGAACAGTGGACTTACTAACTAGATTACTAGCAAGAGAAACCAAGATGGTTTGGATGAGTTTTATTTTCTGTGTCGAGTTTGACTGAAGTGTGTTTTATGACAAGTTAATGAAGCCATTAAGCCTTGTCAGTCTTGTCTGATCGAGAAGGTTGAATTAAAAACTTGTACAGTTGTATTTATCTGATTAATAAGGAAAATTGGGGTGAGAATATCATTTTTCTTATCGTAAAGTAGTGCACTTGCCGTCATATGCCATATATCCTGGTGAAATTTGAGGAAAGTATAAAGGTATGAAATATTACATACAGCCCAAGCCTACTTTAAACACATTAAGTTAATTATTTTCCCGTTATAATCCTCATGCCAGTGGGAGTGAAAAGAGCAGGCGCCGGTACAAAGGCCTCACCGCACCTCACATGAAAAGCCATCCAAGACAATAACATGAGAGGCACGAGAATAGAAACATACATCAAAAGCTTATTAAAGCCAATGAAATAACTCACAATGACAGCACTACAAAAAGATAACCATTACATCTAAGTGCTGGGTATGTATGACTTTGAGGGTGACCTTGTGGGCCTGTGGCCTATTGTGTACCAGGAGGCTGTATAGAGAGCTGGTTGATTAGGCTGAGCTCCCCGGGGATCGATGAGACGTCTGAGATCAGCACTCAGAGTAATCACTCTGTTTTGTGTGCGTAGTCAATGACGGTATAAGATGAATGATGTCACACCGCTATATCACTGATAGTGCAGGTGAAGGATTTCTTGTACATATTTGTGCCTCTAAATCATAATTAATTGTGCTATTTTACAAACAAACAGTATGGACAACCTTTGAAATGTAGCACTGTGAACGGAACAACCTGTAGTTTTTATTTGAGGCCAGACTCTGCTTCTCACACGTTTGCTACCTGTGGTTGCTCTGCCGGCAGAACTTTTGCAAGGGGGAGACAAGGACACCAAACTGAACCCATGTAATAAGAAACTTACCAGGCACCCCGCCCATAATATCTGTCTGCTGTCTGCCCTGTAATACAGGAAATCCAAACCAGAACTATCAAGTTCACATAACTAAGTTGCATACAAATTACAGGCATCATATGCACACAACCCTGCCATTAGTGGTAGGTGTTATTTTTGCCCCCCAACTGTCTTATTTTAATTCTATGTCTGTTTGCTTTACAGCCTGTGTAATAGCAGGTTTGGGCCTTTTCCCATGTATGCTCACATTAAACTACAACCATAAGTTAACCTTGGAAAAGGCTTTTCTGTAAGTCTTTTTAAGTTTGTTTTATCTTTCTTTAAAGCTGAAATTCCATCATTTCTCAAGTCCCTCGTTCATGTATCACTGCTTGGGTGTATCTTCAATAAAAAACGCTTGTGCCAGCTTGTCACAGCAGAGTATCTTTGTCTGTTAATTAAAATGCTTGGCTCTGGCTTTTTATCCGTAAATGATATGATTACCGAAATTAGAGACAAGGGAAATCTCGCTCTCATGGAGACAGAGAGGCAGAGAGCAAAAAGACTAGATTAACAAAAGTAAAGATACTGTGGAACATTGTCCAAATTAAGTTGAACACAGTAAGCTAGCTAGCTGTGTCTATCTGTGTGTGATTCTTAGAAGGTCCAGTGTGTAGAATTTAGTGTCATCTAGCAAATAAGGTTGTAGACTGCAACCAACTAAAACATCTCCAGTGTGCCAAGAGTGTAGGACCTTATGGTGGCTGACGTTAAAATGCAAATAGCCCAATTCACACTGCCTGCTCAGGGCGGGAATATCACGCTATTAAGTCACCTCACCAATCTGTAAAAAAAAGTACAATTGCGAAATAGGGGAACAAAGTTGTCTTGCCTTCAAGTCGGGTGTAACTAACTAGCAACAGCCTTGAACCGGTGTCTGAAGAGCTGGCACAATGGGACAATGGGCAGGGTGGGTGTGATTTTTTTATTATGCGTGCGACCTACCACCAGAAGATTTAAAAAGCAGCAGGCAGCAGTTCTCAGCAAACTTTACGAAGAAGAACAGCAGCCGCACGTTGGGACAACAATGAAATTTGGAAGCTCCATCTCCTCTGAGCAGAGGATGAGATCAGCTGCCATATAACAGAGACCATAAACCAGTGTTATTGCCATGTTATGTCATTGTTATGGTTTTGAAAGCACTGCCAATGCGTATGTTTTATGTCACATTGGAGATCGATGCTGTTGTGTCAAATGCAACACCAGCCATGCCTCTTTTGCTTCTGCAGTGCTAGCATGCTGTCTAAAATCACCCACTGGAGTGGCATGATGATTCTGTGAAAAGATGCAAAGGCGGCACAAAGAGGGGACTAAGTAGCAGTCCTACAGTGCAAGCTCCATGTAAAAAGGGCTAGTGTTTGCTTTTCCCGTTTTTATCTACTGAACAAACAACACAGAGATCTCTGTTGAAGAGAACCTGCTCTATATATAGTTATGAACAGTTCATTCTAAGGTGATGAAAAACAGTACCACTCGTATTTTAGGTGATTACACACTTAAGAAAACATACTTATTATAATACATTCCATTTATGCCAATATTTGACCCCACATCTTGAACACTGGACCCTTAAATACCTCTGTATTGTTTGGAAAAACAGAAACTGAAGATGACCAACAAACCCTAAAGACATAAAATACTGCACAGACAACACTGACTAAATATCTTCCATAAAATGTTAAATGACCTCAGCCATCAGGCATATTTTGTTAATGTTCCCCTTAGCTATCTGCACAATATAGATTAACAACAGCACAATAGCAGCACAGCTTAATAATCAGGGTGGCATTCAAGTCCTGGGCCGCACTGGGCATCTGACAGACTCAGCACATTTGAATAATATCTTGGCACCTTCCATGCCCCAGACATTACCTTTTTTTTCCTTTATGATCTTTTAAAAAAAACATATGCGGCTGAGTCAATTCTGTGCATCCCCTTGGTGGCAATTAAAATGCAGGCATAGAATAGCACAGGTAAACAACATAGCATGACAATAAACATGGTGCACAACCAATAAATAAGTAACTGACAGTGCAGATCTGGCTTTGTCAAGAGACCAACAATTGTCTTGGTTATTTATTCTATTTCCTCCAGATAATTAATCATCAGTTGGTTGTACTTTAGTAGAATTCTTGAGTAACTTATTTTATAACAGGATGCAACACAGGGACTAGACATATCGTAATATATTGCAACAGTATCGGTTGCATTGGAAAAGCAGCACGGATGGACTTGAGTCAAATACATCACACTCTGTAAAAGTCTTGCGATGGATCCAGTGCAGTGGGCCACATCTTGTAAGCCTTACTTAAGCACTACAGCTCCAGTCGAGGTTTGATTTGGTCCGATCACATTACAGGCAGAGCAAAGACAGTCGTGCCAGACCGCAAGAAATAAGACAGGAGTGCAAAACTTTTCTGCAAGGTCAAGTTGACACTGATACTGTGCAAAACTCGAGACACCCCGCTAGAGACAAAGATGATAACACAGGGCTGAGTGATACAAGGCAAAGGGTAGAGAAAAACAAATCCTCCTGGACCCATGTATGAAAGCGCAGAGCAGTTGGCGTTGTTGGGGCGGGGGGAATGGGAGGGGTCGGGGTATAATTGAATTACAGTGACCTCGTGACAGTACTGTAGGTGAGGTCATGTGCTGAATTAATTCTGTCCCTGACCCCGTCTTCAGCAGGGCAGTGCTTCTTGGCTGCCCCCGAGACCCAAAGGCGCAGGAACGGTGACACATCTCTCTGAGCGCCTTCTCCCAGCCAAAACCGTCATTCAGATTGACAGCGAGGCACAGAGGCCAACGGAGCATCACTTTGTGCACTGTATTTTTAGTGCAAATGCTAAAACGCTCTATACTTTGGGATATGCATTAGACAAGCTGCTATTTCTGTTTGTTGGAATCCACCAAAGACACCAAATGTAAATTGAATCTATATTCTATTTCAAATGAAGCTCTACGATGCACAGCATGAAAGCTTGTTATCCGTGAATACATTGAATTAATGCGCAACAATGTAGAAGGTTAAATTCAACTTTAAATAGTACCTTTAAACGAAGAGAATGTCTTCAAAAGGGCCGCATTTGTTCAGCTAGGTAAGGTAATACACCTGAAATTATTCTGCTTTTTAACCTCCCATTGTGTGTATTTTTCACCATGTGTGCAGCAAATGAGAGGCTTAAATGCTCTTACTGTCAAAATACTTATGAGGCTTAAGGTATTATCAGATTGTGCAGGAAGCAAAGCAGGACTTCACAGGTGAAAGAGGTTACTTACTGTCTGCCTGAGAGGAGAACACCATGCAGCTGAGTAGAAGCAGGAACAGCAACGCCCCTCTGGGCAGGAGGGGCACTGCCAGGTGAATATTAGGCACCATGTTCCAAGTTGGCACCGCTCCCTCCTCAGTCCCCTGCTAGACACGTCCCACTCTGACAGGATCAAAGACTAACACCTGGGAGAGAAAAACACACGCAGAACAGGAGTACAGAAACATTAGTATTCAAACCCACTATACATTTGCATATATTTGAATGAGCATAATAAACAGAGTGAAGCAGAAATATCAAAAGCAAGTCGCAGAGCAGAACCAAAGGAGACGTAAATTGTGTATACTTGTAAGAAACCCTAACCCTAACACTTGTAAGAAAAACAACAGCGCACAACACTGCAGATCTTTGGTCTCGATCAACAAGGCGCCCAATACCCACAACAAAATCCTGCTCGGGGCAGAGGAAAACACAAGTGGAGCGAGTGCAGCACGCAAACTACATCAGCAGAAGAGTTTGGAAATGCAGTACAGTGCAACAGCGAGAAATCATGGGAAAAAATGACAAGAACAAAGGGGAGGTCAGGACGCAGGATTAAGCTCCTCGGCTCTCCTCTCACAATGGGGATCAGTTAAAAACCCAGAGGACCTCCTAAACAGTACTCCCTAAGGAGTGCCGCCCACTTAATGTTCCCCCATTAAGAAATTGAAACTGTGTCTTCCAGATGGGTTCAAATCACACAAAGTGCCATGATCTCATAACATCAGAACATGTATGCATGCATAAACATCTGACATACGACACACACCCCAAGGGGGACACAGTTGGTCAACAAAGCAGCAGCAGGTGTACCACAAATTAGACGTAATTAACTGAGCAATAAAACAGAAAGCATTGCGCCATCGTCTTAAGTAGTGGGTGGAGACAAAAACAAAGGCTGTCACGGAAAAATTAAACCGCCCAAACATTGATTCTTTGTCTTTTTAGGAATTAGATTTAGTGTAGGAAATGACTAAGCCAGCTGATAAGATTCTGATATATGACCTTAAGTTTGTTATAGCCTGCAGTTTGGCTGTCTAATGCTGTTATAAACAAAGTAACTGTGTATCCCCATAAATTGAGCTAACTAAATTTCTTATCCCTACACTCTTGCCCATGGCCATCTGTGATGAGTAATCATAACGCTGTAAAGCGGACCACAATATGGTAAGGATAGATATCTCTCTTTTGATGGAATTAAAGCAGTATCTCCAGAGGACTTCAGAAAAGATGAACTAAAATGAGAAAAGTTTTAAAAGTTTTAAAGTAAGCCTACTTTTGTCTTCAAGGGCTCACTGACAATGATTCTGTATAAAGCTTTTACAAGAGGCCTATTGGAATTGGATTGAAAACTTTCTCAGCTCGTCTCTTCAGTCTCAATGCTGAGTTTGTAGCGGCGACTGAACAATACTGATTGCTGATATTTGTGAAAAGAGAAAGAGAGGCACTCACAATGTGGAATATCTTGAGGCTTGCTGGGTGGCCGGTCAGCTTTAGTCTATTCAGTTCAGCTAAATAAGTTAGAGTGTCACGAACACAATGCCTCCAGTATCTTGTGGAAAAAGAAACCTTTCCATTCTTAAGCCTGTGGAGGTGTTGAGCAGCCCATTACTCATGTGGCTATTTCAATATGTGTGGAAACACTGGGAGAAAAACGCACACACCGGGCACCTCTCTGACCACCGTCTTTGTGAAACCAGACCAAGGAAAACACTCCGCTAAGAAGAGATCTTAGGAAAATGAAATTTCAAGAGTTTCCTTTTCTTCGTCCGGGTTCTGCTTTAACCTTTTCCGACAAGTCACTTGGCAAAGGAAAAGACAGGCACAGCTGAATAAAATGATGTAAAGGAATGCTGTGTGTGAGTCACGTTGCTGGTGCCTCACCTGGGCACGGCTGCAGACAGGTATCACTGACTGACGAGCTCCTCATCACTGTTTGTCGCTAACAGGAATTTGCCTCTGGGCTTTCATGTCTACTAAACCAATTTCCAATGCAACACACCTTCCATCTGAGGAATTTTATTTACACGGTGTGCAGCCAAGACCATCTATCGTCAGTGAAAGTTCAAGCTGTGATCATATCAAGCTGTATTATACTCCTCCCTGCGTGTGGATTTTTGAAAAATAGTACAGCAAAAATAATTTAACACCTCTGGTTAAAGAGATTCCCCTCATGTCTTCACCTTCACTGCTAATGAGAAAGCAGCTCTTTGTTGTGTGTTAAGCTGTAGCAGTCTGGAGAAGAAAAGATACACAAATACACTGCTCAGGGTGCCAAAGAACTGGATCACACCCCCACTCTGCAACTAGAATTAAAGACATTTAGGCCTCAACTTAATACCCCAAGTTAGCTTTGCAAAATGAGTCTAACTCACATCAAGTTTGTTGGCTGACAAATTTGTTTTGACACTCATTTTTATGTACGCCAGCGTTGCGTTGGTTCATGTCGGTGGGTAGAGAGAGCGAGTGAGGCTGATAGAGTTGGCTAGTCGCCGTGCTCCAAACCCTTGGCGGTGGAGGGATATCTTTTACAGCAGATGCCAGGGAGAGGCAGATGCTTTTCATCTTCAATGAGACAAATTCCTAGAGCGAGGTTTATTCTTTATTTATATAGCTGCTTATTTATCCCGGTGCAGCTTGTGCCTCCCAGCCGCACACAAATGCTATGGGACGACACTTGCTACTATGTGCATTTGTGCTGTGGCGGCGGTGCCACTTACAGAAGGCGAGGGCACCAACATGGAAATGGTGCAGTGTGATCCAGAATCTGAGCAAGTGGCTCAGCACACAGGAAGACAGTGTTTGCAACTATGTGGGAGAGCGAGAGAAAAACAATAAGAACACGTAGGGGTGGATGTCTGCCCTTGTGAGATTGTATGTGAATCCTTCTGTCTTGGTTAATTATTTAACTCTGAGGCCTGGTTAGTAGTGTGAGAGGAAGAGAGGAAAGTGTTTATGAGAGAGAAGGAGTTAGCGCCGCATAATTGCAGCTAAAGTGATCACCAAGATTATTTCACTAGAAATTGAGATCCTAATTAATAATCGCAATAATTAGTCGGGATGAATTCAGGAGCTTAATTGTTTTACAGCTGAGTAGATTTTCTAAATTATTACAGTTTGAAACTGCAGTGCACAAACTAATGTTTCATCAACCAGTATGTCAAAACATATACCAAAGTTACATATTTTTTAATCAGAAATTATATATTTATGGAATTATGGCACTCTAGAAGTGTAGAGTGAATTTATTTACCACACATTTCTGTCTGGCACTGACTTAATGTCAGAGCAGAGTCGAGGTTTCAGGCACTACTACACCTACTACTAAAATGCACAAAGAAGAAGAGGTCAAAACTCCTGCAGCACTTGTAGAATTAAAAAGTACTTCTATTTCCTTTATTAGCCATTTTCTAGGATTTTATTTTGTCTTAACCAATGAGTTAGAACAGTTAAGCTAGTTTATGGCAAAAGGAATTTGGTGTCCTGATTAGAGATAATTAGTTTTATTTCATTTTGCTTTAGACAGCACAGCACACAAACACTGGTTATTTTTTTAGAATAGAAACCCCCTACACAAAATAGCATTAAATACAAAGGAACAAAGGACTGACTCTTTAAGTAAATTCAGGCTTTCTAGGCTGATTATGTTAAGGGAAAGCTGTTCATTATGGTGCACCATTGGGTCTTGTGTCCAATTTGTCAAGATGTCAAGATCCTGTATCCTATAGGGAAAATACTCTATGGTGGAAACATTTTATCTAAACACACAGATACCATGAAAGAGAACAGAAGGTAATTAAATTGATGCTGAAGTTGCAATAACCCTAACCGACAAGACACTTTACTGGGCGTCCATTCTTTTAAGTCCTTTAGGAAAAGGCTTTGGAGTTTTGAGTGTCTGGGGAGTTCTCAGTAATGCAGAGCGTGACGTATACTGTATATATGTGCTGCATTATAGGCAGCGGACTAAGAGGTTTAGAGGAGTAATTAAGGGAACAAAAGGCTGTGAACATCTCAAACAGTAAACTGTGGAGGACAAAAGCGCCTTTGAGTGAGTTCAGTGGGGAGGGGAATACAACAAAAAGTACACACCTATCCTGTTTGCGTCTTTGCCACCCACATCAGGTGCCTGTCATTCAAGTTATTACCCCCAGTGTGAGAGCGTGTGTGGCAAGGGAGTGGCCACCCATACAGAATTGGCAGTGTGCAAACAGACAATGACGAGATGAGACGAGGCACAGCTGCGCAGAGAGAGAGCGCAGAGGCTGAGTAAACACTACTATTACACTAACTACAGGTAACATCTCTGCTCTCCATCGTTTCCATCCCTCCTACTCATGTTCTCTCTTTTTCTCCATCTCTGTTTAATGGGTCATCCTGAGTGCGGGGGGGTTCGGGGGTGGGACAGCTGAGATATATGGCTAGCAGTGTGGGGAGCTAATCATGGCCGTCTCTGGAGGTGATAAACCCAGACCAGGGAGGTTTGTGTTGGCGCAGCCTGCAACGGCTCCATAAACACAGTTACAAGCTGAATTTCGACAGCAGTGTTTTGGCCCCTGATTAGTTTTCCATGCCCTAGAAGGCCAACCCTCACAAGTCTGTGCTCCTTTTATACCTCTGCGGAGAACACGCACCACGAGACCCCAGGAGAATTACCGCAAGCCCCCGTATTGTAAAATGAAAGTGTAAAGTAACAAAATTAGGTTTTCCCTCCAACTCTGAAAGCTTTTTCTGTATACACAGACTTGATGGTGCATGTCTATTTTACAGGGCTGCGACAAGGCCCTGCATTGAAATACACCTAACAAAGGGTAATGTCCTGTGACCTATCAAGTTTTACAGCACTTTTGTTTACAAGCTGATTCCGCAGAGTTAATTGTTAACACCTTACTGCTGAGAGACTGAAAGACATCTATAACAGACAAATGCACTTCCTTAAGTTGAGCAATAGAAAGTAAGGAGCACTGATAATGCTGACCTACAATGAAAACACTCATGCAATAAAACACACGAGCAAAGTGTGGATGACTCAAAGAAATCCATCAGGTAACTGACTTCAATAATGACGTATGATAACACTGCATCCACGTGAAATATATGCAGACATTTACAACATATGACACAGAGTCTACATGACGCATTGTGATGTAATCCGTGACGCATGGGAGTGGGAGTTAATGCACCAGGCCCCTAATAATGTCCCCAGGCAGCAACATGCCTCTCAACAGAATGCAAAGACCATTGCATATTTGCTTCACCCATATGATACAATGTCGATTGGCATTTAGTCTGGTTGAGTGAACATTTAACAAAATTCAAGCACCTCTATAAATTGCCGCTGAAGTGGGGATTTACAATCACCTCTGGGGGGCTACCAATCTTTTCGGCTGCAAATCAATCTTGGAATGAAAGGTGATATGTATTACACTGATATGTATTACGCCGAGTAGAAGAGACATACCAGAGTGCCACTTCCATTTGAATTTATTGGAGAGTGATTATTGGCGTTGTCGAGCTGCAGAGCAAGGAGAAAATGGCTTGCACTACAAAGTGCTGGGCAAAGGGCCTGCAATAAATCAAAAAGCTGCCTCAATGTAAAACAGACATTCATCAAATAAAAGCAATGCTGTGCATACCTGGAACAATTGAGTGGATGAAACAGCTCAGGAGCCGTATTTACTGAATACAAACCAGTTAAGCATGAAAATTAAAATGAAATATTTATAAAATCATACTGTTTCACACACACACAGCAGGACACATTTTATCTCCTTTATTAAGCCATTCTTTTGAGGATAACTTATATTGTTCAGGGTGCCTGCTGTGCAACAGAAGGCACATTATATACTGTTCCACATTATTTTTAATTTATTCTTCTCATACCGTTTGCATCCTAACATCTGGATAACTAACTAACTAACTAACTGGGAATCTACAAAACTTATTGCTCGGTGCCAGTTAATCCCACACAGTGCTCCTTTAAGATTGTTATTATTATAATGTTCCTTATAAATCATCACTGTTTACCTGACTGCTTTTGAAATGTTCTCTGCTTTCTATTTCTGTTGATTATGAGGCATCATTGTTTTGAAAAGTGGAATATAAATAAAAAATCTTATACTTATTATTGTCTGCAGCCTCAAACATTGGGCCTAAATAAAAATAATGTAAAATGATAAAATAACAAAGCTTTGTTTTCCATTCAAGGTCTCAAGAAATATACACAACCAATGGCCTTGCCCTAGTTCCCCTCGTAAGACTGAAAAAAGTTTTAATATTTGTGCTTGTTTACATTTTAGAGAGTTCTACAAATGAATTACTGCATAATTAAGAATGATTCTGTGCTATGGCCAAACATTAAATTAGCAATATAAACTGAGACACATTCTCAATAGCAGATGTGCATATATATCAAAAGGAAATTCACACTGTCAAGCAAGAAAGATGGGAAAGACGTCACCACTTGACGGTTTGCTTGTGGACAGATGGTGCCATAAAATGACGAGGCAGGCAGCACAGAAGGCATGGACCCCCCCTCTCCTAACACCATGACTTCAGCCCCCCCCCCGCGCACCCCCCGGCGGCTTTTTAGGGCTTCATACTATCCGCCAGTAAAAGACAAACAGAGTGAAGGCATGTGAGCAGAAAGTCTGGCAAATACACAGCTCCGTAGATCAATAGACGGCCGAACAGGGCAATTGTTTGAGCTCAGCTCAGTCCACGGATATATCATGGCTGGATCTTTAGCATCCGGAAGCAACAGAAATATTCATAATTAAGCATTGTAGACTTCGGCAGAAGTACATGTAAAAAAATATAAACTGAAACACTCTGTATAAGCAGGTTTTTTTTCACTAATATTACTCAACAAGGAACGAAACCTTATCTGTCTTTTTGGGTTTAAGTGTATTTATTTCCTACAGGTGGCACTGAGGTGAGGATATTGGACCCAGCTTTGTAAAAGAGGTTAGGAGGGGGGCTTTTGGGGGCTTCATACTATTCAGCAGGTGTCTACACTGTTCTAAATCAATTACCAGTAGTGAGTCAGTGCTTAGGGTAGGGGGGTATTGTAAATCAGCTTGGTGTCAGACCAGATTAGAGACTGTAACGGGCTGGGAGTGAAGCTCTTTGGCCAGCAGGGACCCTCCATGAGGGCCGACATGAGAACCAAGCTGTGGCCTCGGTGCTCGGTAACAGAGCAGCAGTTTTTCACCACAATATTTAAAGTTAGAGCTACATGGGGATGTGTGCTGTGAAACCAAAAGAGAATTCGGAATACCCTTTCCAATCATTTAATATGTCTGGTAATTGGAGACAATGATGCAAATCAAAGAGCTCCTCTAGGGCTATATTGGATTTTCAGGATTTTTTCATCAATGTGATCAGGTACCTTCATTTGTCAGGTATTTAATTCACCAAATAAGCCAAAAAAAAAAAAAAAAAAAAACACCTGGTGAGTTCTAGTTTCTAGTGTTTTCTTTTTAGGTAGGGGTTGAGCTGAGTTTAGTGACATTTTTGCTCAAAGTTAGCAACTTAATAAATACAGAATTAAAAAATAAAAAAGTAGAACCAATACTGTGTAAAAGGCCAAAATCTCATATTATCTGCACAAGCCCAGTACTGTATACCAAATATGAATTTTACATAATAAAAGGAAAATGCATTTATCTAAACTCATATATCAAAATGATACATATGTATGTACACACATGCACCATTACATTTATACTCATACACAACATGCATCATACTTACATACAACCGTACATACATTTAAAATGCCATTAAAATAACAATATACCAAACTACAACATTATGCAACTGAAGAACCCAAAAACCTCAGTAAACTGTATTTCTGTATTTTCTGTATTAAACAGTCTGATTGCTGTCGACAGGTTTGCTGTTTTCAACCTGTTAGTTTATCCATACTGAACAACCCAACATTGTACACACGTTTTCATTTTAACAGTAGTAAGAATTTGCCTACTTATAGTAGGGAAATTCAAATTGACTGCACAAGAACAAGCCAGACTGTTATGCACACATTGGCTATTAGTCAAAACAGTGGTCATTTACTGACTCATGGCTACTCAGTGGATGGTCTGTGCTTGACCAAATGCCAGCATGACAGCAGCCCCTTATCTCACTGCATCGTTTTATGCAAATCTAATTCTGAAGAACTGTTGCTTCAGCAAAAAATACTCCTCTAACTAAATACAGAGGTGAGGAAATGCAGTTGTAGCCGACATTCACTTTATGACACAGAATGGTCCGAGTGTTTTTCATATTATACTGTCTGGTTTTGGGCTTGTTCGGCTTCAGTCAGCGCTGAACCGCAAGTATGAAACTGTATATTGACACAATGGTTTTATTATTCCACCCTACAACAGAGCATGTAAAAGACGCAGGGAATACAAGCCTCTGTGGTCCAAGGAACAGAGAAATAAAACCCAGTGTTGACACAGGGAAGGGTTAGACTAACTCGACAAAGGCTGGGAAAAGCACTTCCTATATAACCAAGCTTTCGTGGTGAGAAACAGAAACACAGGACCTGATGGTGTCTGGGCCGAAACATAAGGTGCTATTTAGAACGAAGGACCCCTCGATGAGAAATGTGTTTAGAGAAAAGGCACACGCAACATATGCTATTCTGAAGGCTTTCTTACAACAGAAAAACTATTACACGAAGGAAGCCCAAGAAACCTGGTCTACCTGAAACATTTAAGACTGAACAGATTTAACGTGGGTTAGTTGCCATTGCAAATGTGAAAAAAAGGATCCCCAAGTCCTAATCCAACTTCTCTCCTGCCTTTTATTCCAGACGGCTATCCTCTCAGTCCCTGTCTAACTAGTGAAAAGAGGCAGATTCTAATAAGCCATTCTGTCTTTCTGTCAGTCTGTGTTTCTCTCCATCCCTTCATTTCCTCATCCCCTCTCTCTCTCCCTCTCCCTGGCCATGTCTCCTTCTCTGTCTCTTTCTCTCTGTCTGAGCCACGAGCCAGTCTGTTGGAGCAGATGGAACCATATATCCCCATTGCTCTCCGGAGGCCTGGGATTTAAAATGTAAAAGAGATGAGTGCGGAATATGCAGGGCCCAGTCGATAAAGGGCAAGAGAAGCAGGGACTCTCAGCTTAGACCATCAAACAAGTACAGTACTTCTTAAAACTATGTTTGGGCTGTAGAGCAGTAAACTACAAAGATCTGGCATCTAAACTCACCACTGACCTGGCATGACCGTACTTACAGAGTGCCTAATCCAGTATTTTGGCCTACAAGATGTGAGCAGGGCAGGAAACTGTATTTCTAATGCTCTTGTTCTGTTGATAGAATCAATTAATCAACAACATATTTGATAATCACTGAATTGTTGTGAGTTCTTTATCAAGCAAACATTATGAACATTTGTTTTATTTAAAAATGAAAAACCAGAAAAAAATAATCTGCAGTCATTTTTGATGACAGACTAATCATTTAAGTAAAGTATTTTAAATGTTTTATATCTCAAATGTTTGAACTTGCTTTTCTTTGTTACATATAATCAACAATTAAATATATTTGGTCAAATAGAACAAGACATCTTAAAGCAAACGTTTGGCTATGGAAAAGTATTTTCCCCTACTTTCATGTTAGACAAAAAGCTTGATCAATTCATCATCATAAACATGAATAATTAGCTGCAGCCCTAAAAAAAAGTCAATCTAGCTGGTCACCAACATCGCTTGATGCTGTTGTATTTTTTGGTTTAAAGTTGTGTTGTTGAGCGTCCAGAATCCACCATCTTCCAAATGTCTCATGTCAATAACATTGTGATGTAGAAAGAAATAGTTTTGTGAAAATAAACCCCACAATTTTTTTTAAGACTATAGATACATCCAATCAAGCCAAATGGTATTTAGGTCAAGTTTTCTATGGATGAGAGCACAAATTAGAAGTGAAAATGCCTGAGATGCCATCTTCAAAAACTTAACTAGTACTAGTTACGGAAAAATCTGTAAAACTGACCAATTTGTTGTAAAAAATTAGCTGCCCTAAACAATCGCAAGTCAACCCAGCTGGTCATCAACGTCGTTAGATGTTCATATTTAGTTGTTTTGAGTTGTGATGTTAATATGATTAAAGCGATCTACCGGTTTTAAGGTATACCATTATATGAAATTTGATGATTATAACAAAGTGTACTTTTGCTTATCTACAATATTGGAAAAAAAATGCAACTGGATGGAGAATCTCATAGTGATATAACGTGTGTTCAACCAAAACTAACCCTTCTGTTTTCATTCCTTTAAGGGTCATTTTGACTGATAAAAATATTTCTGTGATCCTGTGAAACTACAACATTGTGATGTTAAGGTACCATGAAAATCTCATACCACTGCGACCCTTATTGTTGAGTATCAAAAATCCACTGTCTTTCAAATGTGTCATGCCAGCATTACCTTAATGCAGAATAACAACACTTAGTCGTAAGGTATGCAGAACAAATCCCAACATAATGTTAACGACCAAACAGCATGAAAATCTCACATTGTTAGACATTTAAAATATCACCAACCTGATTATTATTCCAACCAAAATTAAAACATCTGTCCATCGCACATGTCCATTGTCTTTTTGAAGTCATATTGACGTACTGCGCCATCTGGGAAGTCCAATTTAATAAACCAAGTGAAGGCTGATAGTCACCAGCCGAAAACAAACAAGCGTTAATTTGGATGTTTTTCCTGAGGCTTTCTCTTTGAGCTACATTGGTCGGAAATGTGGAGTCGGGCCTGCCTCCCTCTACACTTCACCTCATGCCACCTTTCAGGTAATGAGAAAGTATCTGGACACTGTATCTGTCGTCTGGGAGAGGATTCTGCTTCGTCCTCCATCTCTGGGTGGCAGGTTGACAGACAGGAAGAGTGAAGAACAACAGGCAGACGAGGTTGTGAGCAGTACAATCGATTGCCAGCTGACTAGTGAGCTCCATTATACTGACAGGCCGGAGCCACAACACGACGACTTGCACTCCACCAACGCCCTCATTACTACCTATGAATCTCTCACTGGGACCAATCTCTCTCGCGCTCTACCCCTTCTTGCTTTGCTTGCTTTCTCTCTACAGTACATCTCCCTGGGCAAAGCACAGGACTGAATTTTGCTCTGTCAATCTGATGGAGGCGTTTAAAAAGAGGCAAAAGCCACACTTAAGCCTCTGCACTTAGCTTCATGTACCAGGCAAGCAATGGATAGAGAACAAAGATGACATGGGGTAATACACTGTTCTTCAGAGCAATGTTCTTGAGGAAAATGCAGCCTAAATGTACATTTAAGCCTGTGCAATCTTGGAGAAATTTCAACTATCGGCGAGGGGAAACCTCTGCCATATTAAACATTTCTCCCACTATCACCCTGTCTTTCAGTTCTGCTATCTGCTCTCCTCGTCCTCTTTCCCTCCAACATCCCCTCTAGTTATTCTGAAATCCTTAGTCCTTGGAAGACTTATTTATACTCTCTCCCCTTCCCCACCCCTCTCCCTCGCAGTACAGCTGCAGATAGGATTTACCTGCAGCTGAGACAGCCTCCAGACTATCAATTACCACCAGTGTAGAGTCACTGTTCTGCAGCTCGACTAACAAGACATACACACACAACACATACACACACATCTCTTAGAGATACATCCAGTTAGAGAAATTCTAAATTGACTGTGAGTCACAGGATTTCACTGACTACTCAATAGTTCAGTGAAAAATCCACTTAATGAAATTTTTTAATTTTTTTTTAGACAAGAGTGCGGATACATCTAATCAAGCCAACTAGTATTTAGATCAAATGTTCCATGGAAGAAGATCAGAAATGAAGATGCCAGAGATTCTATCTTCATAAAACAAACTGGTACCATTTGTGGAAAAATCTGTCAAACCAAAAAAAAAAAAAAAAAGAAATAAAAAAGTGTTTCGCTGCTGAAAAGATGGCCTTTTCATAAAACTGTGCTGTCTGCACGGAAAAAGGCGCAAATACTTTTGAAATTGATGCTGCATGACCAGAGAAAACAGAAAAAAGGACTGTGACATTTGCTTTGGGTCAAAAGGTAGAAAACCTGAAACTACCAGAATGCCCTGCACTACACCAGACCAAGAATAATAGTGGAATAAAGCTATTGATTTCACTTCTCGTATAGGCCACCAAAAGTTTAATTTGAATTTGTATTGTTAATAATTTCAATAATTTAAAAAAACTGACACTTGGCATTCATGTATCAAAAGAATATTGCCAAGAAAAAACACTGCGGTACTATGCTGAATTAATATTTTCCCCAACCACAACAATCCAGTAACAGAATCTTGGTTTATATTTGATAGGCACTGCCTAGCTTTATAGTTTGACCTGAGTTTGGGAGAGAGGGGTGGCTCTCTCTCTCTCTTGATCCGCTTCTAAACTGTTTTTATCCGTGGCAGTGGGAATAGGAAGATGCATAAGTGCAATCTGTGGTCTGAGTAAAAGTCTTCGAGCCATTGAAAAGCGGCAAAGTATTTCTTTAAGAACCCCAATTAACAGCAGAGCTATGACTAAATAATGTATACTATATATGTTGTTTACAGATGGGCGGGTGAAAGTGTGGTGCTTGCATCTGCAAATGATTACAAAGTCAAAAAAAAAGCACAAACATGCAAAAGTTGGAGCCCTAACTGCAGTCCATTTGTATGGTTGTGATGTTTGACTGGTCTGCGATGTGCTGAAAACAGAAATCTCACTAAATTCTTCCTGACGTGTCATCTCACTCTCTGACAACGATTAGACTGAACACCAAGCCCTTACACACAGAGAGACACACGCAGGGACAGGACCTGTCACTCACAACACCAGATCCACCCTGACACCTAAAGTGCCTCTGTCAGGTCAGCAAATGAAAAGCCATCACAGCCAATGTTGCAGTCATCAAGCTGAAGTTATTCCATAGACTGGTTAAATGCTATCTTGCCAGCTCCTGTTAAACTTTGTTGAGCGTGTTTGGGCTCAAGGCGTCACTTTTGATTCCCGGGCTTAGTGCTTTGTTTATGCACCATCACAGGAGGTGGACAACCCTCCAGGAAATAAAACTCATGTAGGGGGCATAGGCTAACACTCCCAAATAAAACTCTTATGAGGATTACAGCCTGTATTCTAGCAGTGCTTGGTCACGTACTCAGTCCATACAGCCCAGTGTAAGCCTGTGAAGAAAGATCAGAGGAAGTGAATTCCTTTTAAGTGAGCCATCGTGTCTAGCCGTGGCAGGACTGCAGTGATCATTAGGATAACATATTCGGGTCAAAAAGGTAATGAATGTGCATTAACAATGGACTGTACGGTAACTCTCTGGAAAGTACAACACATTTGCAGCTCACTATCAAACCATTAAAACCATTAACCTCATGAAATACTGACCAGGGGTGATTTTTTTTCATGCATTGGCCAACATGCGCAAAAATGTACAATGCATTATTTACTTCATACATAAAATCCGCCTTACAAGCTTAAAGGCATTTCCAAGGTTCAACTGCCCATCTTAAATTAAGTTTCCGTGCCCGAGATCCAAAGGGGGCTTTCCTATGAACTATAAAAGAGGAAACTGGTTATCCCTCGACTTCCCCTCTCTTCAACCAGTCCTCTTGTCTGACTGTCAGCCTCGGCAGACAAGTCTCCCATGTTTACTAATGTAGAAGCAACCCCTTTATCAGGGAAGAGATTTGTAGGGAAGAGGCAGGGGATTAGCCATCAAATTACCAGGCAGACAGCATCCCTGCTCCAGGGTTGTGAAGCGGTAATCTCTGAGGCTGAAGGGGGAGATCCAGATAAAGGTTTGGGATTGGTGCTGTGGAACTACAAACTCTAAACTGTGCATAAGTAAAATATGGAAGTGTGTTTCAGGGAGCTATTTTTTTCATGTAAGTTCCTCCTTTGCTTTTTTTTTTTTCTTTTTGCAGTACCTACTGTTATAGGACCATATCAAATTATATGGTTTCTCCCATGTTGTTAGGCTATGCGGTATCATTACATAGCCCAACACCCCCACAGTGCAAGACTTTTGATAGGTGAAAGCTCTCATACAGGAATGCTGTAGCTAGGCAGTGCACATGGAATTAGATTTCAGTGGCCTTGCCTGTGGTTCTTGTATTGTCACCCCGCTGCCCTCCCTTAAACAAGCAGCACTCTCCTCAGAGAATATCCCCTGGACACAGGAATGTTTCATCAACACCTCAGCCCCCAGCATCCTTACAGGGCCACAGTGGGCCAACAGGCGCTGCACAGACAGGCTATAAATAAGTCAGGCATTATAATGAAACCAAATGAATCTCCATCCATCTTCCCAAAACAAGCCGGGGACCTGAGAGTTCTGCAGGGAGAAGAGTCATTGCCCGCGCTTAAGGATGAACCACAAGATTAACAAAAGCCAAACTGATGCAAACTTGTGGCCGACCCCTCTCACCCCGGACACAGACTTTTTCCCTCTTGCCAGACTCCCCTCTGGCAAGAGGCTGCGGTCCATCAGGACCAAAACCTCATGCCTCAAGAACAGTTTCTTTCCCTCTGCTGACAACATCATGAAACTCTCTGGCCCTACCCCCTCTCACCCCACCCACATGGCACAAGCGCTAATCCAGCTCCAGAGTATGAAAACCTTACATTAATGTAAGGCTAAATCCGTTTTTATGCGTTACATTAATGCACATTGGACTGGATTTCTTTACAGTGCACACTGTAGGTTAATTTATTTATTTAGACTTAATATATTTGTACTGTAACTCTACTTCTGCTAAACTGTACTATCCCTCCATTGCACCTTTTGTACATATATTGTTGTGTTCTTTATATTCTATTTTTGGATTTTATATATTTAAATTGCTTCTATATTTTCATCTTATGCTCTATTCTATTTAAATTCACTATTTATATTCTTCCTTTATGTTAATTGTTTTGAACAAAACACCAAGTCACATTCCTTTTATATGTAAATGTACTGGGAAATAAAACCAGATTCTGATTCTGATTCTGAATACTCTAAAACAATGATACTCAACTTAAGACCCAAGGGCCAAAGCTGTGCCCCCGACAGGGTGTCGGGTACTAAACTCCTTGAAACAACCTAAAATCTTAGAAACGTGCTTAAATCCTTGAAATGTTCTTAAATCTTAGAAACATCCTAAAATCCTATAAATGTCTTAAAATCCAAGAAATGTCTTTAAATCCTACAGTAAGACATAGCCTACAATTCTTGACATGAGAAACATGCTAGAATCCTAGAAACATGTATGTGGCCGCCAAACAAAGCAAGTTGAGTGTCTCCCCGCTCTAAAACATGCAAGGTTATACTCTCTGATGCTATGAGAATATCCAAGTCTGTGTATACGTAGCCAAGAGTGCAAAGACTTATAATTCAATTATATGACATCTTATTGATAGTGAGAGGCCGGTCCGACTTGCGGCTATGTGAGATCAGCAGCAGCGGTCTGTTGAAAAACAAGTCATAACTTTGGAGGAAGTGACAGGAGGGCTGATAAAGTAATCAAGTAGAATGTCGAGTCTAAGCCAGGCATTTGTAGAAATTGGGAGGCTGAGCAAACAAGGGCGGCGGTGGAGGCAGAGGGATAAATCAGCCACATGACTATACTCCCAGAACCAAGCACCAGATAAATCAAACCTACATTCAATTTTATTTGCTTTACTGCAGTTTAGCATCAGTTATCCCCTCATACTCAGGAGCAAGGTAAAGTTGTGACCTTTAATTCCCTTTACTGGCGGTCCACAAGCAACCAGTCTGACCTTGTCTCTCCACAGAAAAAAATACAACAGAAGATATTTGCAGCGAATCTTACTGTATTTCAATGATCTTACATCAAGGTATAATGCAAATGAGCACCCACAGTGATCCTTGGTCTCCTATAAATACCTTGATGCATAGCAGAATCTAAATTTGTCATGGTCACCATATGTCTCCAACCTGCATCGCTGCACATTTCACATACAAAAGCATAAGCGTTGGCCTTGTCATACATACAGAGTACAAAAAAAATGCAGCCGCCCCTGAAAATGGAGGCTGTTTCAATCAATGTGGAGGCGTAATGGGATGATGTGGAATTGAAATGAGTTTTGTGCAAGGGGGGAAATGTCCTCTCCGACAAAGCGGATTTGTGTTCCCATTGAGAAACTCATGGCTGTAATGCATAGAGCTAAGGTTTAAATGATGGCTAGCTATGACTGGGCATAAAATGTAGATAGATACATTTAAAATGCAGAATAGAATATATAATGCACAAAGGAGCACTGAAGAGGACAGAAGGTAAGAAAAGTGCTGAGTATGATCTGAGCCTGAGCATTATGATCCACTTTAATTCACTTTAAAGAGAGCTAAAGCTACGTGGACACAGTGCAAAAAACAATATCTATTTACCACTAATTGGCAACAAAAATAACATCACCTTCTCTAAAATAAAACTGTCTGCATATTTGAATATGATCTTGTGTCAAACCCTAAACATGTATTTAGGAAGCCTGTGTTGATGTCAAAGCTTAGACACAGACCTAGTTCAATCAAATAAGTTCTCTGCTTGGGGCAACTGAGGAAAAGCGCTCTTGTCAAAACACTGCTGATTTTAGTGGTAAAGAAGCCCTTTTTTCTCAACTTTCTCCTCAGCACCTGTCACAATGAATGAGCAACTGTCTGCAAGAAAGAAAGTGTCACAACTGAGACAAAAAAGTGACGATCACCACAGCTAAGACATCACACAGGCGGTGGCCTCTGATTGACATTGCACATTATGCAGGACATATCTGGCACACACACACACACACCCCCCAGCTGCATAAACATGTTATTTAGTACAGAACAGAGGATTGACAATTAGGCCCTGTCATCATAAAACAACCACTCACGACCTTGTCACCATCAGGCAACAAATCCTGACACAAAAAACAAATGAGAAACTTCGCTCTGCTGGCATTTTAAAGTCTGACACCTTAAGTCAACTCAGTTTTATTTATATAGCTTCAAATCACAACAAAAAGTTATCTCATGACACTTTTTATATAAAGCAGGTGTATGTCATACTCTTTTATTTACAGAGACCAGACAGTTTCCTCATGAGCAAGCACTTGCCAATGGCAGCAAAGAAAAACTTCCTTTTAAAGAGCCAGGGTGTAAGATTTAGGGGGATATATTGGCAGAAATGACTATGTTTGCATTAGTGCAAGAGGTGTTCACCTAGTTTTCATTACAAATTAGTTGTTTATATCTAAAAAAAGGAGACGGTCCTCTTCCAAAGAGTTCACCATGTTGTTTCTACAGTAGCCTAGAACAGACAAATCAAACACTGGCTTTAGATAGGACCATTCACGGTTTTGTTTCCACCAATGTCGTTTCCTACATGCTTGGTACTCAGAGGTTTAGTTGGTGGCGAAGTTGCAACTTCACTGCTAGATGCCACTAAATCCTACACACTAGACCTGTTTTCAAAAATATCAATTGATAGATACAAATTGATTCTGATTACTCAAAACTAGGAATAATAATAAATCGACAATCAATTAATGGGTTATAAAGACTTCGATCCAACATGTCCTGTGAGGCACTTTGAGTGGTCAAAAAGACTAGAAAAGCGCTATACAGGTAAAGTCCATTTTGGCATGTGAAATGTAACCAAATACATAAAGATTTGATTTTTAAAGTAACCATGAAATGTTATTGTTGTGTTTTTTTACATTAATCTTTTAATTACATTTTTAAAGTTTGTCAGTTTTTCACTGTAGTATTGAAAATGGTATAGAATATTGCTATTTTTCAAGCTACTGTATCGAAGTTAGAAATGCCAGTATTGTGACAACACAACTTTTAACAGGTAAAAACCTTGAACAGAGCCAGGCTCCAGGTGGGCGGCCTTCTGCCTAAAGCGTTTGGGTTATACGAGAGAGAAAAATGTACAGCAACAACAACAATCAGAACTGATAAACTATAAAGTATATGTCAATAATGACGTATGATAGTATATGATCATAAATAAGTCTCCACTTGAGGTACAGCATCAAAGCTTTGAACTTTAATTACCCAACAACGGGAGGTTTTCTGCAGACTTACAGTATGCGTCATAGACAAACGTCTGGCTCCGCTGACACAATCGCCTTCACAGACATTGATCTGTGATTGTAAGCAACCTTTCATGTCCCACCTGGGACTCGAGTGATTAAGCAGATCCATCATGCGTTAACAGGCCATTACACATCGCCCAATTCAACGATGATTAGAAATCAAGTTCTATGGAAAAATCCATATGCTCAGCCCATAATTACTTTTGAGGAATCCGATGGGGAGAGAGATTGAATGATTGACTGTCCTGCGCAGACTAATTTATTCAAAAGGAAAGACTTCAGCCATGGTAGTCATTTAAGTGAAGGATATTTGGAATGTTTAGTCAGGGAATCTAATAAGGAACGGTGGTATACAAATGGCCGTGGTTATTTCCTCAGGTCACTTAATGTTTCTGTGGAACATTACCGGTGACAAAGTGACTGAAACAAAGTCGTAAAAGTGGAATGAAGGGTCAGCGGCCTGCACGGTGGAGGTGAGGGAGTGCGACCTGCGGGTCATCCGGTGTCGACAGGGTTTGGCTTTGTTTGAACAAATGAGCACGTCCACGACAGTTTAGTGTCTTGTTTGTTTATGCTACTGAGCAGCTGAAC
Source organism: Plectropomus leopardus (assembly GCF_008729295.1). Taxonomy (NCBI): domain Eukaryota; kingdom Metazoa; phylum Chordata; class Actinopteri; order Perciformes; family Serranidae; genus Plectropomus; species Plectropomus leopardus. Next base: position 6,158,454 of record NC_056474.1, on the reverse strand, counting down.
AGACATTTTTACAAAGTGTCCGTCTTGAGTTTCGCCTCAAGGTCATTTTTTAATCAAGTCTGAGTTACCACTCCAAGATGAGACTGTAAGGGCTTGCAGCCTTGAATCATTAACTAAAAAAAATGAAAAAGATAAGAAATAAGTAAATAAAAAGCAAGCTCAGCTCTGGAACAAAAAGAAAACACATTCAGTTCCCATTACAGTGAGACAGACCTGCGGGGAAGTCTAGCAGTTTCAAAGGCCAAACAAAACCAGACAGACATGTTGTCTCCACTGTGTTCTTTGAAAGCTTAAGACAGCTTTGATGGAAAAGAGCAAGTTGCAAAAAGGATATCTTTCCCACCGACACCAGGCTCCCTGTATTGAGCAATACATTTATTGTGCAACAACTGCCACATTTATTGTGACCAAGAACAAGATGAACTCGGTCCAAAAGTTTCTCATACAAGCGTATAAAAGTTTTATGTCGTAATAAAAAAAGAAACAAAAGATTTAAGACATAATTACAGCTGAGGGGGACATTTAGAGCTGCTTATGCTGTGATGAAATGAAAGTAGGAAAAAGTTTTCAAGTGTCTTTAGTCAAGTGTTTGCCAGAAATCTCATTCAGGAAAGGTATAGGTGACAATCACAGTAAGAGAAAACTGAACGTTAAACTTTTAAATTGCGCTCTAAGACACATGTATCACAGGTTAAACTTTGTTAGAAGCCAAAACACTTATAAAAACTCAAAGTTTGTGACTTCCAAAAGTTCTCCTCTGCAATTATCTTGGATTTCAAAGTGTCTCCTTCTAACTGGGATTCTTGTCGCTGAAACTTTACCCTCCAGATTGCCCAGGGAGATAAAGACAACTGGAAAAACAGGTTGTTTGGCCTCAGTGTAGGCCTAATGCAGTAGAACGGCAGGGTGCCTCACCTTAGCAGCGGTAGCTAGGGGACATTCTATGGCCCTTCTATTCAAAGTCCTCTGAATACGTAGGGGAGGGCTCGCACCAGACAGGGCAATTTGCCAGAGAGCCAGCCAATAGAGCTAAGCCAAGACGAGGTTAAACTATTGTTTTGGCTTAACAAGCAAGAGTGAGCAAGGACAAAAGAAGACGGGACAAAAGAAAAGTAAGAAAATACCTGACCATTGAAGTGTAACACATCAACTTATTTTGTTACTTTCATCATTAAGAGGCAAGTTTTAAAAGTTATGAAAAAAATAGTACATGCTGGAAAAGGGATAAAGATAAAGTTCAGGGTCTAGGACAGCTCAGCCAGTTTGAAAAAAATGCACCTGTGCTTCATCTGTTTTTATAACTTTCTTCACTCACAACTTATAGCCTGACAAAATTCACACTTACCAATGCATCTCAATTAGGTCCACTTCTGAATAACTTCTTTTTATTCCTTATTCCAGAGAGAGAAAGAGAGAGTATCCAAATCCTAGAGAAGAAAATCCAGCAGTATCCACGAAAGATTATCCCCGAACTATGTCTTATGAAAAAGTGTGCCAGCAAAAATAGTCTCCAGTCCCTGCTCAGTTATTCTGTTCACAGCGTTTTCATTAAACCAGAGAAACTGTCTTTTTGGCTCTCCGGCAATACGTTTCCAGCTGTGGCTATAGAGCAATGTGGTTACGGGGAGAGAGATCCTTCTGAGGCAGAGCTTGTTCACATACTGAGCGGTGTTCAGGGACTGCCTGGGAGAAGCCAAACCCACTATGTGATGTCACTGGTGTCAAATTTCAGTGTGAATAGGGAGGAGGCTGCAGGGCCTTACCTTTTTGAACCTTGACCAATGAGAAGCTATTTTGTAGTGCACCTGCATGCAGGAAAAAAAGGGTTTGAGGTGCGAGTACACGTGATGTTATGTATTCATGCAGCTGAGAGACTCCATTATGTCTTATATCTCAATACTGACCAGCTTCCAAAATCTGACCTACAGAGTTCCCACACATTTTCATGGACAAAATTTCAAAACCTTTCTGTGACTTTTGAGGGACCAATAAAAAATGTTTTCTTCTAGCCCTGCTTATACTCTTATACTCTATTCAAACATTATTTGAGTATTTGAGAGGGGGAAGGCAGGGAGAAATTAGAGGGGCGTATGTGATAGTAAACAAATGATATCACATTTATTGACACATATTTGAGCAATTTTGTGTCTCTTTAGGGGTAATTTCGCATTTCTCTGTGGTTGTTTCGCATCTCTGTGGTAGTTTTGTGTCTCTTTGGAAGCATTTTGCATCTTTTACGGGTTTTGCATCTCTTATTTGTTGCTTTGCATCTCTTTGCATTTCTTTGTGGTAGTTTTGGGTCTCTGCAGTCATTTTGCATGTCTTTGTGGTTGTTTTGCATTTTCTTGGGGTTATCCACAGACACTAAAAATTTCTGTATCTGATATTTACTAATTCCATGACTTTTCCATGACCCTGGACCTTGTATACAAGCTTATGTTGCATGTCTCCCATCCCCACTTTTGAATGGAGCTCCTGTATATCTTTTAAAAATCAATTTGCCTTGTCATTATCACTGAAACTAAGGGGTTAACACAGTGTGACACTGAAACATATCCCCACAGGACTCTGCCAATATCATATGTACCAACATGACTTGTGGATAACGAATTTATTTGAAAATAATTTGTCCCTGTCTCTCTCTCTTCCTCGCTAAAAAAATGAGGAAGGAAATAAATATGTAAAACCCCCATTCTTAAATCAGCAAGGCGTTGAGTACTCACACACGCACTCACACGCACAGACACACAACTCCCAAACACACTGGTTCTCACTCCCTCCGGTCAAACTCTGCTAGCCGTGGAGCTAATCATCCACAACAGATGTTCAGAAATGTTCAGTTGGATTTATGACAGAGCTCAGAGGAACAGCCAAGTCAGCCTCTGGTGCTGTTTTTCTCTTCCGTCCTACAAGGACAAGGGATTGCACTGAGAGAGGATGTCAGCACAACCATTCTCTTCCCCAAAAAATTCCCTCGCTCTCTGAGATTCACCATCCGAGACGACAGCGCCTTAATAGATCACAGAGCCTCGGGACCTTGGGGAGAGGTTTGCTCATTTATCCCAATAATACTGTGTGGACTGTAACTTGACTCATCCAGCAATGCTTCAACAATGTTTCGCCCTCGACGTAATGATGGGTTTTTCTATATATCACTGGCGTTGCTGACACTGCAAGCCGTGACCTAGCCCAAGACAAATGCCCTCGGATGAAGCCATATATAATATCATGTCGCATTAATATTTAAACTGTGCATTATAACTATATCATAATATGTTAATACTTTCTGAAAGGGAAAAATAAACATGAAGAATTGCTACACTGCTGTTAGCGTAATTCCTATTAATACAAACAGGGCAGTGCTGCTGATATAGTACAGTACCTTAAAGAAACTAACATAACAAAAGATATTCAGAGTGAGATTCTAAAAAGCACTTGTGAGGGTTTGCACAAAGAGCAGCAATGTTGAATATCTTCTAGGCCTAAACTCTGCTGAAGGAAATGGCGAATTGCAACGTGTTCTACATTTCTCTTTGTTGTTAACAATGGGAGACAGTCTTATTTCACTGGAGGCTGCAGATCTGTGCATACAACTGACTTTTCAGCAAGAGAGAGAATTGTTTTATCTTTAACTTTCCTTCTAGTTCAGAACAAATAGGATGTGGGTCATCTAATTTAAAAGTTATTTAATCTGTTCGGCCTAACATACAGTATTACTATATCCAAGCTGTATGTGTTTATCTCACTAATAAAAAAAGGGATCTTAAGCATGCACCATTTACAAAATGTTCCTTAAAATTCAAATAACAACTATTTGCGAAAAGGAAAAAAAAACAATCTGGATATTTGGAAACCTCTCATTCCTTGCAAACTCATGAGAGTTTGAGAGAACCTTCTGGAGAATAATTATTACTCCCACACACCCCTGAGGAGAGAAGAAAAAGTATTTTTTGTGGGTGTAAAGAGTCGCTGCCAACTGAAATGTCACATTCACCTGACATCAAATCGCTGAACAAATCGCACAGTGGTAAAAGGTAGATGTAAAGATTATTGGCTGGAGGTCTTAACAGCAGAGGAGGAGAGAAGGGAAATTAATTGTGAGCTACAGTAATGTAGTGAAGTGTGTCAGTTGCACAACATGAGTCATTTCATCTGTAGCTTAATCTCATTTTGGCGCAATGCAAAACTCTAAACGCAGATGGACTCAGGCAGTAGCCCTCTATGCCAGATTAACACTGTTGCCTCGAGTGAGTTTTTGTTGCTCAGGCAGTTTTAGGACTTATCTTTTGCCCCACCCCCCAAAAGCTTGAATAGAGTTGGAAACACCCCCTACCAAGTCTGAGAATTTATAACATTGTGACAACCGCCCATCCCCCACTCATTTCATTAGCCTGAAAAAAAAGGCTGACAACCTCTTCAATCTGAAGGAGCCGGCCTCTCCCTGACTGAAGCCAGTCTGCAAACACTTAATAGATTCGAGTGAAAAATTGCTTTTGTTAAGATCAATGTTTTTTTTTTTTTCAGATTTTAGACTTAGTGAGTTATTGCAAGTACAAAATCTGTTGTGCTGCTCCAGGGTTATCTGCAGGTGAAGAACACCTGGATAAAGCCAGACACCTCAGCTCCTCTGTGGTAGCTATACAGTCATCATCTGATGGGAAACCGTGCTGGCTGCTGTACTGTAGGATGAGATGAATCACATTGGCCCTGGGCTTTATCAATATAACTGTCTGCTCCATCTAACAAGTCTGCCAAAACATTTTTAACAAGGTTCAGCTTCAAGGTGAGAAAATAAGTTTTTTGGTCTAGGGTCAGAAGAGAACACACTGACTGAGTAAATGATATGTATTATGACAAGATTATACTGTATTTTGAAACCACATCTCAACGTATTATTATCTATTATCTAAAGTAACAACTTATAAAAAAAATCCTCTGAATGGCATCCAAATAAATGTGCTTTATCTCCCCCATTCAGCCGGGTCACTGATGAACACAATTCTGGCTGCACGCCAGGGAAAAAATGCTGACCTGTGTCGTAAACACTGAGCTGTGAAAGTCAGTGTGCTGCTGCTGATGGGCTCTTAAGACTAGCACTATGTCATCACATCCCAAAAGCACAGCTGGGCAACACCTGTTAGCTTAGAATTCCCAGCCCAATTCACAATTTACCGAGGCTTGGCTACTGTCGCTGTCTGTTTGTTGGCTAATTTGTCTCCAGATTGCAATCGGGTGGTTTCTATATCACAAACATGCATCATATTAGAGCTTACAAACGTGGGTTAAGGGTGAGAGATAAGATAAGTTACAGGGATAGGCTTGAGCTACATGAAGCCCAAACATCTAATCAAACTGTTTGTCATTTTCCTTATGCAAAGCACCACATCATGTTTATTATCCTTCAGTTAACCCTTTAAAACCTGTGCAAATTGGTTTGATTCATGTCAAAAACATGGAGAAAGGCAACAAGTAACTTAACGCAACATGGCCCCAAAATTAGCAAAGTTAGTAAAAAAGTAAGAAAAAAAATCACCTACAAATAAGCACAAAAAAAGTTAAAAACAAAAACAAGCACAAAAATGACCTATAAAAAGTGCTGAAAAATTCATTTATTTTTATCTTTTTACCCAAAAGAGCTGAACTATCCCTTTAAGAAAATAAAAGAGCAGACTTTGCACAGAACATTAAACATAAAAGGCTTATCTTCACCATGCAAAGTAATGTACCTCCACGCCACACAAAAATAAATGAAAAAGTCAAACATCGCGTGAGCATTCTGATCAACAGACCAAACACCAAGGACACACTTTTGGCCCTGAATTTTTCTCAGGACTGTCTGTAGATAACACTGGCTCCAGCTTTGAGAGGGAGGGTGATGGCACACGGCGACAGGAGGTGTTAAAAAGACAAGGACGGTGGGAAACAGAGCACATAAAAACACAGATAAGATTGGCTTCGCGTTGCTGACCTTCATTGAGTGCGTGTACGTGCCTGTTGAGATGTGTGCAGAGCATGTGAATATGTGCATGTGTCCCTGCGCCTCTGCATCTGTATATGTGTCCACAGAGGCTGGAGCATGTGGATGCATGCCTGTACTGACTTGTTAGATCCAGGCAGAATGAGGGTATGGAAAAAAGAAATAAGACTAAGACAAAAGCGGTAGGACTGAGAGAGGAAGGCACATATTTCCCTGCTACTCGTTGAAAATCAAAACCAACGAGCGTTCTCCATTACACTGTGCTGCTGACAACTGGCGGGGCACGCTCTCTAAGGGAAACAGCAGAGCATGCCGCCGAATGCATGAGACAAATCATTTTTATCTGGGACCCTGGCGGGTATTGACAAACCGGGGGTGCATTTAGATAGCCCAATTAAAATGGGGAAATGAAGCGACATTGAGGCACTTTACAGCACTGTGCCCCCTCTCCACCCTCTGGCCCCCTACGCTCCCTGAACCTCTCCAGAGACTGACTTCTTGCATACTGCACGCAGTGTGGGGTACGGGGGTGGCAATGACAGCAAAGAAGCGGGTGGCTCACAAAAGTCGCTTTGAGGTGAAATCTGCATGGCGGGAGGTGGTAATGTTTGTGAGAGGCGAAAATGAGCCAAAGTGATGCAGCATCCCTTTTATTGTTTCATCTTGCATGCCTAATTTTTGCACAGTCTAAGGCAGTGATCTAGAATTTGTGGCCCCCAGGCCAAATGTTGCCTCCTATTGGGTAGCGGGTGGCCTACCAACCATTTTCTAATTCATAATAAAAATGAATTGATTCACATTGGGAATTGGGTTTTTTTGAAGATTTTTTTTTGGCTTTTATTGCCTTTAATGGACAAGACACTTTGAGCCTGAAAGAGGGAGAGAGAGAGAGGGAGCGACATGAAGCAAAGGACTGAGGCCGGAATCAAACCCGCAGCCGCTGCGGCGAGGATACAACCTCTGTATATGGGGTGCAGCTCTATCCACTGAGCCACCAGGCGGGCCGAGTATTGTTTTTGTACTTTAAGTAAACATAAGGAGCTAGAGTACACAAAAAACGCATCAAAATAGAGCTTGTTTATCAAAAAAAAAGGTGCCAGTGGAGAATTCCCTGCACCCCCAACAGAGGTCCTAGCTAAGCCCCTAATGTCCTAAACCCCTGGACACATTCTTATATCTTAGAAATGGCCTGAAATCCTAAAAGCCTCCTAAAATCCTTGAAATGTCCTTATATCCAAGAAAATTACAGAAATGTCTTAAAATCGTAGAAACGTCCTTATATCTTAGAAATGTCGTAAACGTGCTAAAATTCTTGAAATGTCCTATAATTCCAGAAATGTCCTAAAATACTAGAAATGTCAGAAAATTCTAGAAGCGTGTTAAAATTCTAGAAATGTCATATAATCCTTGAAATGTCTTAAAATCCTTCAAACATGCTTAAATCCCAGAAATGTCCTAAAATTTGTATGGGACTGCTGTAACTGGCACCTAGCCTCCTGCAAAAGTAGCCCCCATGCAAAGCAAGATGAGTGTCCCTGGTCTAAGGAAAACCCTGATGGGTGGCAAGCAGGGTCAAGACCAGCGTGCAAGGAAAGGGACTCAATGCAACTCTGTGCGACTTCAAAGGGCAAGTTGGCGATCAATGATATGGATGTTGGCTCTATTTGTCCAAACGTGTCTTAGCAGGTGACCTTCAGTGTCACCCATTCCCTCCTCTAAAGCCTGCATGGTTCAGTCTGCTTCTTTTCTCACCTGAATATGTCTCCCTGTGGTCTAATTTCTAGACCTCTATTTTTCTTTTTGATCAATGATCATTCCACTGAGATAACTGCTAGGCACTTTTGCTTTTTTTAGAACGGATAGCCACCTCAGCACTGCCGTTCCCTTCAAGAATACTAAAAGGTTATGAGACCAGGATATCATAAGATGTCTCCCTTTTGGTGTGGGCGGAGAGAGGGATGGCAAAAGCAACCTAGTTAGATCTCCAATCAAGGAAAAAGTCAGCGTGGAGAAAGAGCAATGCTGTGGTGTGCTGTGACCAGCTGTTCAGCAGTGTTACATTTCACAGGCTACCGTCAACAGATCCACGAAGATGCAAGCTGTTTCTACAATGCATCCACCAAAAAATCCTCCATTTTGTGATGTTATTGTCGGCAGAGAAACTGATATCTCTGCTTCTTTCATGGTGCATTTCTCCCAGAATGTTTTCAAACCTCGCCTCTCTCTCATGTTTAAAATTGTCTGCTACAAATTACTGTCGTTTTGGCATGGCAGTTTGTTAAATGAAGTCTAAAATGTACATTTGGCCAGTCATCTTAAGAGAATAAGGAAAAGCACTACCAAACAGCAAAATGTGTACGGAGATTTACAACACAATGCTGGAATTCTGTCTTTTATTTAGGTGTTTTGAGGTACATTTTAAAGCATGTATTCCCTTTATGAAAATCAAAATGTGGCAAAGAAACCAGCATGAAAACAGGTAACAAAACCTGCACACGAGCAAGCATTACACAAAAGAATAGAGCAAGGATACGATCCATACAGAGGCCACTACAGTCTGCAGTACCTTGAATGCAGTGAGCATGCTGTGCACTAAGGAGACTTTGATGAATCTGAAAAACTTTCAGCGAGAGGTTCCTAATAAAAGCCCCACAGAGCAGTCTCTCCCAACCTGAGGTGGCTACACTTTGTCTCTGACAAGACAGCCTTCAAGATGCTTTCCCACAATAAATTTCTGCCTCACACAGAGGATAAGGTGCTAGCACTCAACGTGATAAGTAGCCTGACTGGCTACAGTGAAAAGTGTCAACTTGCTTTTCAAATGCAATCTGAGCTTTGTGGATTTTCAATGTCAACATGTTCAACCACACAAAAATAACCACATATGATTCCATGTAGTGCGTCTCATGTTTCTCCACGATCGCTCGCCACAAAACAAACCGGTGGCTTCCTAATAAAGCATTTTATTATTCCAATAATTTCCCATTGGTATGCAGGAAAAACAACTCGGACACAAAGGGATGAATTCAAAAACACAAATCAACTTCAGCATTGTTAATAGCTCTCATTAGGAAATCTCTCCAAGCTTTGCACCACAGTGCATCACTTTGCTAGAATCAAAAGGAGGGGGAAAGGAAATGATTCCCTCTGCTGCAGAAGGCTGCTTCCTCTGCTAAAAGGAAATAAACCACAAATTATGAGCCCGCTTCTTGCAGGGGTAGCTGATAATGGTCTAACTACTAATGGCTTAAGAAATAATTTCATATCTTGAAAATACATCTGAATAGTTGTATTACTATACAAACATGTTGGACATCAAAAATATAAAAATCATGATTTAGTGACACCAATAATGAGAATAACTTTAATGTGTGGGTTGTGTCCTATCTTTTGCTTCCTCCATTTCCTAAATAAATGTTATATACAACCAAAAGAGTGCCCCTGGGATGATGTTTTTCTGGAAGCCAACACGGAAGTTAGCGTCGCCCTGGTCATCTCCTCAAAAAGCCTACAAGATTTTTTCCATTGGATTTTGGATTGTAGCAGAAAATAAACGTGTATGATACTTCCAAATTCTGTTCAGAAAGATAATCGTCACAAAAACACTTTCAGGATTTTTAAAGCCAAAATGCAATCGGCCAAAGAAAAAAAGCTTAAGTTAGGCTATAAACAAACAACATTACAGTTTGAGTACACCTCAAAAAGGCTGTAAAGCCGTGTTCAGCGCGGCACTACATGATGACGTTCTGAAGTCTCATTTAGCCATGACCACCTTTTTAAAGACACATAAACATTTTAATGTTTTTGAGTTGGGTATTTACTGACATATCTTGTGTCGTGAAACAAAACATGAAAATCTCTTAAGCGTGTGTTAACCACTGACCTTATTTCCGGCCTCTAACCAAAAACCCATTCGTAAAACTCATTGACTTTGAGACGAGGGACCTGGAGGTGTTGAAATGCTAACTCATTCCTGGGGCACTCCATAGACATTGAGATTTTTGATTTCTGAGTTGAACTCCAGTCAATTTTTTTTTTGTCGATGCATCGCCTTCATAAATTAAGAACAGTTTTGCAGAATCAGTCGTAGACCAGACCTAAAAAACATGCTGCACATAAAAATTCTCCCATTTGTCCCTAACACAGAAGTGAACATGCATGCTTGAGCACAAACACACACATGCACCCGCGCGCTCACACCCGCGCGCTCACACACACACACACACACACACACACACACACACACACACACACACCATTTCAACAGATGAAAAGCCTGCCAAATAAAAGAGTAATCCATCACTTGTGCCATTTTGCATTCACAGGGTCCCTCTCTTCAACAATGGCTTGACTGACAGGGAAAGATAAGGGCCCTCTGTTGACCAAAACAGTGAAAACATTAAAGCAGAAAGAAAATTAAATGGTGTGACATTTTGTGGAAATAAGTATTTAGTATCCAAAGCTATTAGAACTCCAAAAATGACTTATTAAAACAAAGATTTGTGATTCTGAGGGTGCTTTTTGATTGCAATCTCACATGCTCAAACTTAGACTAAACTTATGGTAAGACTGGTTACTCAGTATTTAAGAGCTGTCCTGCAAATTGAACACATCCTGATTTGAACACACTTAATAAATAACTAAATGACTGATCAAAGCTAAACAGTAACCTGAGCCTACCACACTTTTAAAAGGAAAATCACAGTGCTTTTCTCTTCATTAACCATTCATAGTGGGGAGTAACAAATGGACTTCAAGCGACTGACGAGAAAGCTAGCCTAAAATAATTAAGGATATGAAATATTCAACATAAAACTTCTTATTATAGCATCAGTGCCTCATAAATTTATAGAGATGAAATGAGTGGATTAATTTGAGTGCTAATAGGCAAGAAAGACAGTCATTTCCCTTTCCTCCCATTCAACTTCATTTAGCCTTTTAAGAGTTACACCTTCTATTACTTATCACTGGGATTTCTGGTGCATGGCAGATCCGCCAAACTGAGTCCGGGGCATTGGTCTCTGTCGTTATAAAAGAGGAATCTGAGGCTAAGGGAGCAAGCTAATAATGACAAAGATCTGAGTTTAAGTGCTCCAGAGGGAAGGTACAATTTTTCAAACAGTCTGGAGCTGTGTGCCGCTGTTACCTCTTGATGGGGGAGTTTTTGCTGAATGTAGAAGTGCTAAAGTGCAGTGCTCTTTGAGGTGGGAACACAACACACACACACACACACACACACACACACACACACACACACACACACACACACACACACACACACACACACACACACACTGTACCTCAGGGACAGATATGCCTGTAGAAACTTAGACCTGGGGAAAAAACCCACACATCTCAACCCTACTTCAGACACCACTAAAAAAAACTAATTACCCATCTTCGGCATTTCCATGCACTAATATTTTATTGTTCGAAGGTTTATAACAAAAAGTCCAAAAACATTCCAGAATGCCTTCCGTATATTTTCTGCCTTCTCTTGCCTGAAGCACAATGTCTCAGCTTAAGACCTCTGGGACTCTGACAGCAAAGTAAGGCCAACTGTCAGGTCGCTCCCAGACACCAGTGGATTGTGTGAGTGAAAAACCAAGTAGTGACTTCTTGTTTCCAGAGACAGTGGCAGAGCCGGTACACAGGCACCTTTTGATTCTGGAGGGTGAATTCACTAAAGGATTGCGCGGCTTTTGCGGCCGCTAAACCAGCACAAGAAAGACAAAAAGAAATCGTGTAATTCTTGAAGCGCTCGCAAAGGCTGAACTGTACCCCCAGCTGCACTGTCATGGTAGTGGTTACTAAAGTGCACTGACAGACTGGGATATTTAATCCCAAACATAGTTTCTCTCTCTCATGTTTAAATTCCCTGCCTCGACTTTAAAGAAATGCCTCTGCACCTCATCGGTCAGAACCTGTAGCTGTATCTCACAGTCTGAAAGTTTCAGTTATCATATTCTCTTTGCCATTATTCTGCCTTCAGTGTTTTTGGTGTGAAGACAATACTTACATTGCCACATGTATTACTGCAATCTAGGGCTGTACCCCAATCAGAATTATCTCAGTCAAATCAGATTTGGTAGTTCAATACGAATATTTGACGATTTATTTGTTTTTCATATAACATTTTTAAGTTTGCATGGCTCCTCAAGATGTTCAGTGTGACAGCAGCATTCATGTAATATAGTAAACAAGCTAATGGAACTAACGTTATGTTATCTCATTGTACAGAGTCACTCTTCCTCTGTGCCGCTGCCTGCATGTACGCAACTCCCTGAACCAAAGAGTAACATGAAAGTCAAGAGCACTCACTCTGCAGCAAAGTCCGGGGACCAAAACGTCTCCAAAAGTACAATGCATAGCACACTGATGAACAAAAACAAAACAAAAACACAACTGCTCAACTTGAAACAACTTCAATCAATCGCGAGGTCTCTTCCAATCAGATGCAAAAAGGGTAAACTGTACACAGAAACTGTGCACAAAATGTTACGGGCATTCTTGTGTTGTAATATCATTAGTGCATCTTTTGTGAATCGGACCTTGGGACAGGGCAGATAGTAGTTGCAAGTGATGCACAATTCATGGTGCTATCAGCTGTCACAATCTATTCTCTGTGAATTTGTCTCCGTGTAATACAGTTTGTTAATATTAGTAAAAAACAGGAGATGTAATACCATTTGAATGAAGCAAAACCACTCAGATTCAAGAGCTCATTTAATGCTTAAACTCCTGAGGACTAAAATGTCATTCAAATGCGCCACAAAAATTTCATGGGTTGTTCCTCATCTTGAGCATAAGTTAAAACACTGAATCTAAAATTAAATCAGATTTGTTCTTGTCAAGGGTTTTTATATCACTGAGTGTTTGCACTGGGTGCGGCAAAGGGATAAGCATTCCTAGAGTTACTAAATTCCATTTAGGCTCCCTACTGTCTGACCCACCAGCATGGTGTTTACAGGAGCCACCATGTGGGTGACACTGAGGCACCCTGGAACAATCCCCACTTCCTGCAGTAGTCAAATATTCCACGCAGAGGTCAAAGCCATTCTGAAGGTCACACTGTGGGTATTGCTACCCAGTAAACACAGCATGCCATCATGATCACAGATCAGAATTTAAGAGGTGCTGCGTGGTTTAAAGTTAGACTGAGAAAAGGTATGGCCCCTACTCGTTCTACAAGTCGATCTCTCGGCTCAGAGCTGTGCAGCTGATCCCATCGGACAGCCCCAAACTGAAATGGTAGGTGAACCGTGGTGTAATTTCCTCCAGCATCTCCTAATGCGTTTCGCCTGGTGTTCGCCTATGAAGAGGCTTCCCGCTAGGAAAATGTTCAGATCACTTCTGATCTCTGTAATGAGTTTTGCCACTCCGGTTATATCTCTGACAATATTAAGAAAAGCACTGCACTGGACAAATGCCACCTCTCTGTCACTGTGTGTCAGTGGTTGGGGTTGCACTTGTCTTTTCAATGTGACCTTTGTGTCTGAATGTGGCAGAGGTGAAAACATGTCTGACCACGCCGCTGCTCCCACATTTGACGCTTAAATGTGAACTCTCTGTATGGATCAATGATCAGATCTGTCTTTCCACATGATAGTCTCAATACAAGCACTTGCAACATCCAGACTGTAGCCAAAATTATGTCAGCCCGCTAATGAGATCTGATGGGAATGCAAGCTAGGCCACGGCAGAATATTGTTTTTTGCCTGAATGGAACATTTCAGGCGTATACAACTAACATTTATGCAACCTTGTTTGGTTGTTTTCATTGAAAATTCAGGTGTATCCACAACACAAGGGTGCTGTTTCTCAGCCAGACCTACTTCGACAGCACTCAGTGCTTGAGAAAGGTCTGGAAACACACGTTATGATTCTGCAATAAAAGAAAAATGCTATAGGTTGTTTGTATTTATTTAAATATATCACAATTGTTTTGGGCGGCACTATGCCCAGAATGCAGCAATGGTGCCCTTGCAAAATTGTGTCAGTGAGGATTAAGTTTTAGTACAACATTTTCACAATGGGAGGCCAGCACTGTTTTAAAATGTTTAACTCTCCATAAAAGAACAGGAAAAAAAAAAAACATTAACGGACATGTTTTGGCTGTGTGATTCAACTTAAAAAAAATGAGTAAAAGACAAAACAATTTCAAAATCATTGCGCTGGAGGTGATGGCTGACTATAATTTAGCTCTGGAGGAGCTCACTCAACCGGTTAAAAACACCGACAATTTGCTCTCTGCATGTGGCTCTTGCGGAGCAAAAAGATGTGGCAAATCAACTCCAACTGGCCATGTCAGAAAATGAATCAACGTCAAGAGTCCTGCAAGACCGACGCTGGACTTTTCTGAGGTGCGTTCACCTGTTGCAGATCTTTACAAAAATTCACTGAAGAAACAAAGCAAGTGTGCCTTATAGCACAGTTCAAATCTTTGCCAAAACTTAACACTTTCAGCATGTAGGTTGTTAATCATGGCTGTTGTTGTTGTTTCCTTTAGTGAAGGAGATTTTGAGAATGATAACACTCAGATAGCTAAAGGGAGGATGCCGGCCAATCCCAGGATTATAGCCACAGTCTACATCCAGTGAGTCAGACCACTTCTAGCATAACATCTAAGGTAAAACATCCAAATCTAACCCAAATTTAAGACCCACTTTCAAAGATTTAAGAACAAAAGGGAAATTGTCTAACAAGGTTACAGCTACAGGAAGACGAAAAAACAAATACTCTTTTCTTGGTCTCTTTTGTCAAACAACATGAGTTATGCCATTAAATAATTATATTATAAATTAGAGGTACATCTGGGTTAGGTTTATGCTTGAGGGCTTGTAAAAACAAAACTATCCACAGGAGGGGCAGAGCATTTTTTTTATTTAATTCAAAATGTCCTTTCCAAGTGCACAAAAGTATTATACATACTTGACACTTTTCATGTCAAGGACTCCTAAATTGAGACACATTAGGTCATGGACCACATTTTGATAACATTCCTCTTTATCTTTATCTTTTATCTTCATTCTTTTAAATGATTAAGATCCGAATTCTTTAGTTGTCAACTACAGTTGAGGAGATAACCATGGAGTGAAACCTGTGATCAGAATAGTAACTCATACGACTCTTACTGAAATTAAACTCACTTCTATTGTAAATTAAATAGTAATAGTACATAACTATTTCCCGTTTTTCTGGGGACTCCCTTGAACTCCTTCAAGGACCCCTTTTGGTCCCCTGACCTCTGGCTAAGAACCACTGCAATAAAATACAAAATTCTTGCAAGAAAAGCTAACGTTGTGCTGCTCTGTCCTTCCCCCATAAATACACCAGTAGGATGAAATAACAGGAATATCCTTCAGTACAATGTAAAAAAAAAAAACACCACAGACATACAGCCTTGAAAACCAGAACTAAAAGGGAACATAATAACCTTCACACAGACAGTATTTATTGCAGGGTTATTGTATCAGATTCCATTAGACTGTACAGGTGTTTATGTTATTGTGTCTACCCCCAGTACATTAATGTGGTGATAACAATGTATTTCTGGGGAAGATAGCTCGTCTGGAAACCCTATGCCTAATTTTCTTGGGAAGAGGTTTGGAAATTGTGTCACCAGATGGCCAATACTTGTGGGCGGACAAGCCACCATGGCAGCAAAATATGTTCACTGCTGAATTAAAGTAACCCGGTGTCCCTTAAGTGACTATGCAAATTAGTCTACATGTCAAATGCCCTAAACTAAATTGGCAATTTAAATCAAGCAGCTAAACAGTAACTAAATAATACAAGTGGGGGAATGAGAATAGTCTCTGGGGCTAAATATGAGTAAAATTTTAAGCAGCAAGCCACATCATATCTTAACAACTAAAAGTGTCTGGGGTGTCACGTTAGTTTAATACACTTATTCAAAGAGTAAACTTATTTCATCCCCTTCAGTCTGGCATTTGATAGCACACAGTTGTTCACAAGGTTGAGTCAAGGGTGCTTTTCGCCTAGATTTGTCGATTTTCCTATGTGCATGTTTTTTTTATTATTCTTATATAGCTTAGAGACTTTTAAAAATCCACTGTCTCCCTTTTTAATATGCTGACAGGGACAAAATCCTGTAGCTTTTTCAGGATAAAATAACACGCAGGCTTCCATTTGCAAGTGCAAACAGGCCAGTAAAATCCAATCAATACACATTATTGGCTCAGTGAGGGCCAGGATTTGTAAGAAAACAGAGATCCAGTCTGAGGGGAAATCCTTTGAACTCCTTAACTTGAAAAGTGAACGAACATTTCCTGTTAACTCGACTGCAAACCTTTTCTTCATCATTTATGTCAAAACGAGACCACAGTGTAATTTGCAAATATAAAGCTTAAATGACATCAGCTTTCCACAGGCACAGCACCGCAGTTAAGATGAAAATAATCAGAGCAGACAAGAAACTACAGAAACATGCTGTGACCTTTCAAGTCTGAGGGGGAAAGGCTGTGTATACATTTACAAAATGTGAGGGGACAGTAAAAAAAATTCCCATCGCAGAAATTGGAGTGTGACTAATGGGTAGTGAAAGAGCTGGTCTGTAACCTGAACTCCAAAATAATCTTGCCCAAGTCTCCATGGCCACTTTGGGGGAGCAGTGGGGGGTTTGACAAGGGGAATGGGGGACCACCTGCACACCCAGCGGAGCCAGCTCTGTACTGGCACCACCATTTGTTACGCTCTGGATTCCCATTACTTCAGAACTAGGTTGGCTGGGAAATCCATCTCCTGGTGTCAGGTTTATCAAACCTCTATGCAAACTGCAAAGGTGGAGAATGATCACAGTCATGCAAGCAGCCTGGAGGATAGAGATGTCTTCACTTAAGGTGCAGCAAATCCAGTGTGTCAAAGTATGCGGGCTCACCTCGCTCTGATCTTGTTTCCTTTTTTAACTTGAAATATTAAATAGCCTAACATAATTTTAGGACAGTGTGAAGCCTAAGATACAAGCCTCCACATTAAAATTATAAGTAGCAGCATTATATGCATGCAAACCAGTCTCAGCGAGCTTAGTGTCAGCCCTAAATTTAATAGGCACTTGACACACAGTGAAAGCTGCTAACAGAGGTAATATATGCTGGATATTAGAGGCCAGCATTTGCCAAGACTGGTCTGAATGCCAGCTGGGAGAATCTGCAGCAAGGAGAAAGGTCTTTAACCTCCAATTGTTTCATTTGAAGTGATTACTGGTCAGTAGTGAAAATGTACAAATTTAGGTCCTGATGCTACTGGATTGACACCAACGCCTGACTAATTAAGCGGATCTGGTCGCAAAAGCCCCCAGAAACAGCTCCAGGGTTTGAAGCCAGTTTTGCTTAGTGGCCAAAAGTGGGATTACACAATCTACGTCAGTCCTGCAAAGCCTTTGTGCCCCAAAACACCTTTTTTTTCATAGACTTACATTGTGAAAGAGATGTCTGTAAATCAGTGCAATGCATTTTTTTAGCATCTCAACTTCCGCAATGTGACTCCATTCACTATCAAGATTTGATCTATTTGGATCATTTCATCTGCATTCATGTTAGCAGAGGGCTCAACCAAAAGTTAGGCGTTTGGCCAGGGGAACTTAGAAGCTCTCTGGCCCACAATGCTAAAGATCCTTGTAACTTAATACTGCAGAAATAGAGCTTTTTTTGGCACCACAGAGCTACTTTCATAGGTATGAACCGCGGCCCACCTCCAACACTGTATCCAGGTTTCTTAATATATCCATGTGTAGCAGTCATAGGAGATAATATTATTAATATTCTTTTAACAAGTAATCACCAAATTATTTTTTTTAAGAATAATTACAGAACATTGGCTGTGTCAAAGCATCTAAAATGTAAACACTGTGTACTATCTCTCTTTTATATTATTGGAAATTTAACATCTTTAGGTTTTGGACAAAAAAAGAAAAGATAGATTAATTAATAGCGAAATAATTCCTACTTGCAGGTAGGGCTAGAGCAATACCAGGTTTTAACTACCAAATTATTGTGGCCAATGAGTTAACGAAAGCGATATCATCACAACATCCATAGAAAACTTGAAAAAATGAAGTAAAAGTTGCTATCAGTCAGATTTATCTTTGGTTTTCTATGCATTTTTTTTTTGGCATACAAATTTTGGAGGGACTCTGTATCCACAACTGTGCAAAATCATAGAAAGAGAACAGTTAGACATAATGGAGGGTGGAAAGGCAACCAGCTGGGGCTGAGGGGGGGAGACCACGCGATAACAGAAAGAAACGGAAATTATTTAAGAGGCACTGGATTATTTACACAATTATCAACATATCAACATTTCATTATTAAATATCACAATCATGACAACACTAGTTGCAGCCTTACTATTTGCACAAGCCTAAAGAGCATTTTGCTGCACCATCATCATCACAAATCCAGTGGTAAAAGTATTTTAACTGAAAAGGACAGAAGAACATGGATATTATATTTGAACTTGGAAGCTTATTTTAGGTGTCAGAATTGGCATCAAGATCCTCACTTCCATATGTAAATGTTCGTAACACTACATATGGGACATTGCTGAAAAAGTGTTTTCGTGTCTGGTGAATCTTTGATGGGTTAAGAAAGGTTAGAAAAATTGGAGCAAAAGAGGTTTTTCTGACTTGGAGACACAGACTTCCTTGAGGCCTATCCTTTCTACATGGTTCTCTGCGTCAATAATACAGACTGACATGCACAAGATACTCTCAAGGAGAGCCAGTCAGTTTGCGTCACCAGAGTGCTTGCCGTGAAATAAACAAATAAGAACTGACAATCCTTGTGATAGTCCATACATCCTCATGAGGAGGATATAGCCTCATCTACTCTGTCCACCCCTTTGATGTTTACACAAAATCCAGGTGGCTTTGTTTTCCGTTATGAAAGACATAAACGAGACAAAAGGAGCACCACCCAAAAGATATAAAAATAGTCTGGAGTTAATTGAAGGTTCTTTGCAAAATTTTGAAAAGACAAACATCAAGTGACAGCGAGTGAGCGGTGTAAACGGCTATGAAATACAAATCAGATGTACTGAGCATCTGGGAGCAGCAGCGCTGAAAACGTGAACCAGTAAAATGTCTGTCAGGAGTTGAAACAGACCTGGAAGAGCATAGAAATTGTGTTAGTTGCAACAATATATGGCTCCCAGTGGGATTTTATAACTGAAGCGTGGGGAAAGAACAAGGATGTGCTACAAATGCATCTAAATGTACCAATAATCAAATGTGTATGAGATTTTTCAAAACAGAGTTTGAAAGTGTTGCAAAATATTGTTAATAAGTCAGACATATGGACTCCACTGATGTCAGTACATCCAACAACTAATTAAGTAAACTAAGCAAGCCATGTATGTAATGATACATCAAAAACAACTACTGTATTTTGCAAAAAACATTTGGCTTCAAAAAGCATAAAGATTTGCAGTGTATAACTGTATTTTACAAAAACTGTACATTGCTGTTAGAATTTGGCAGCATTTTTACTGCAATTTGTTACAGCGATTAAAAGAGCATGCAAATTAAAGTATCCAAAATTTGCAGCAATCTGAGCAAATTGTAAACCTGGGCAAACACAAGTGGGATACTGGCTCCCCTGAGTTCAAATACATTAATTCAAGATTTGTCTTCTCCTGCTGATATTTCAACATTTCTCCTTGTAAAACCAAGCAGCATATCAGATGAAAGACTTGCTCTAAATTGCTGCCAATCATTCGAACAGTTTCACTCATTTCAAATTACAGTTGATCCAAGTATAGTATGGATCAACATGGATCATCCAATTAAAGAAGCGTGCCATTTAACATAAAAGTCCTATGGAAGACTTTAGGATTGTACTTAAATTAGGGTGCAAGAATTGCAGGCTTAACTTAGATCAGCTGTCAGTCAGTGTGATTTTTAATTGCCTTGGGTTTTATGGGTTAAAGTCACCGATTTAAAGCTGAAATATAAGACCGATACGGCAGGTCTGGAAAAAACAAAGGAAAAGAGGATAAAATAAGTTAGTCATATGATGCATTTCTACAGCTTTGCTCTAAAGCTCCTAATTAGTTGAGACATTTTGCTTAGTGGCTTGGCATTTTAGCCACAGGGGGGCTGATACAGTAGATTGTATTGGACATGCTAGCAGAAGGACACAACCTAAAAGGCTGATTCAGGAGTCTAAATCCTGTGTAACTGTGTAAAACATTGCCAAACAACCGAGAGCAGAGAACACAGTATTAAACTTCCGTGCTAAATGGTATGGGTGGAATTTGCCATCCCTCATGCAAAGTATTTTAGTGAAGGTGTGGAAAATCAGCGTCAAACTTAACAATACAAGGACACTAGCAATTTGCAGAAACAAGCAATTACCCTTTTTAAAATTTCACGCAAGTCTATCCTACATAAACTTTTTATCACAGGAGTTATTCAGCAGCGGCAGGGCCTAGATAGAGATGTTCATTAGTCTATTGCTGAGACAAACACATTTGATGGATTAAACAGTCAAATATAACAAGATGCTTGAACTGCTGTCCTGGTTGTTAAGGGAGATCAAAGTGGGGCCTGAGGGCCTGGTAAGTACGAGGAGCAGGATTGGTTCAGCAGAGCTCCAAAAGAACAAGTGCTGGACCAAGGAGATACGACGACATCAGACGTGTGCACTGCATTCCCTGAGGCCTGTTCTTTCAAAACTGTCAGCCTGCCCCTGCACCAAATGAGCTGCAAAGAAGGAGGGCACAAACATTCTTTCAGAAAGCACTTCTAATCTAACAATGCGCATAAGCCTCATTTGGTAATGTGCTATCTTAGTGAAGCTGCTTGAATATGGAAAAATCAATTCAGGGTTGTTTTTTTTAGATGCCACCCCCTGTAAATTCTCATCCTACTGTGAAAAATGTGACACATTCCAGAGAAAAATAGAATCCTGAAAGCAATTAGCAATTATGGTCTCATGTATAATAATAGGTATGCTTGGGTTTTATTCCCATAAAACATCTCTAAAAAGAAAAAAAAAATTTAAAATGCATGCAGTAACAGTGAAATGCTTCGTAGAGTATAAAGCTTTCACCAAATGACATGTTATGCTTGGGAGGAAACCCAGGGTTTTGAATTTCAAGCCAGGCGGCCCAGACATCACATATGGACATTAAAAATATGGATGTGTGTGGCACTGACTCTGCTGTTGGAGTACTTTTCTCTGTGACACATACTATATTTGCTTGCTGATGGATTGCCTGTCTGCCTGAACTAGTGCACAAACAGTAAGGAGACAGAAGTGCTGATTAAATGTTTTTTGCTCAGCTTTCAAGCACATCATAACAGACAGGCCTAGGTTGTCGGTTTCCATGACATTTCAGCAACTCAACAGAATCAATTTTGTGGGGGGTTTTTCTACTGCAGATTCAGACTTTCTAAATGAATTAGGCCCGGCTGTGTTTATTTCTTCTTCTTGTCTGTTAAAGGCCAGAATATCCTCAAAAAGAAGCTTTGCTCTGACAGTCTGAAGGCTGTGGAAAACTACAGAAAGAATCTTACAACTTTATCATGCTCTCTAAGAGTGCATACTGGATTGGCACTGACACAGCTGATCAATTAACTGATTGGTAGACCAACAGAAAATTGACAAACAATGACTCTGATGATCAATACAAAGTCATTTTTCAAGGAAAACAGCCACTCATTTATTGGATTTAGCATCCATAATGAGAGTTGTTTTTATCACTCGTGTCCATGTACAATAAACTCTCTCTGCCATAAATCAGCATTTCTTGACATTCTAAAGAATAAACCATCAATCAATTTGTCAGTCAAGACATTCACAGTGAAAGTTATTTATAGATTAAGTGAAACTTAAAACACTGATAGGTTGCAGCCAAACATCGGATTCTTGAACAACCCATCAACAACAGGAATAAAGAATAAGACATCAAATACTTCCTATAACCATCTCTCTTTACAGATAGCTTCTTGCTCCACCCTTGAAGGGAAATTTCTGTATTTTTCAACCTGGGCCCCATTTTTACCATGTTTTTGTGTGTTAGTGACTGATGGAGTTAACAATTTTCGAAAGTGGTGCAGTATTGAGAGAGAGCACTGCAGCCGGAAGCTGTGAAACGGCTGCAAAGTAACCACTTGGGGCAAAAAAAAAAAAAACACCATCAATTTGCCTCCACTAAAAGTGCTTGTTTTTTGCCACTGACAGCTCAGATTGTTACCATAAGTGTCTGACAGGAAAAAAAAATCTCAAGGTAAAGTCCCATTCTGAAATCTTTTCCCCATTCTCTAAATAAGCTAAATATTCAGCCATGACATTGAAAATCTTTTAGATAATACTAAGCTATGACTTCTGTACTACAACACAACAAACACTCACCAACATTTTCACTGTTGTAGTTCCTGCAAAAAGTAATCAATAAAATCTCATAAAGGGACTTCTCATTGATCGAAACACACAATAACTAACAGACTGGATCAAGTGAAAGATAAAGAAAAAAGTTTAATTTCTCCGTAAGCTCTTTTCTGTAATGTTGCCAGATACTTAAAACAACAATCCGACCCTGTCAATAGTAAAAACAAGCACTTTTAGCGGATGTCCACTGACAGTGCAATATTGCCCAGAGTGGTTACATTGCAGCCTGCAGCGGTCTCTCTCGATACTGGACGAATGTCAAAACTTGTCTACATTAGTCACTTAATTACAAAATGGGAAAGTAAGGGCCGGGCTGAAAAATACCAAAGCTTCCCTTTAAGTGCAGCCATTAGGAAAAAGTATAAACAACTTCCAGCTTCCCAACATGGTGGATGATGCAACATACAGGCTGTTCCTTTTAAGTTCTTTCCCAGTCTAAGAATTAGTCATCCTCTCAGTAAGCAGTTGAACTTTTAGTAATACTTAAAACAAAACTGAAGAGAAGCTATACAGCAAATGCATTTGCAGGATGTGGTGAGAACGTAAGTTTAGGAGCTGGTGTTGGTGCACTGACTTAACACGCCAAATAATTCCCTTAATGTGTCTAAATCCACACAGGAATGCATGAAGATGTGTCTGAGAAAAATGGCATCCAGTACTGCATTGTTGCCATAGGAGGACTTATTACCACAGTCCTTGTGCAAAGTGTGACCAATCAATTTTACTTCCTTGTGAAAAACAACACGGCGAGTGAGGAAAATCAGCATCTGCTATGTCCCACCCTCTGTTGTATCTGCAGACCATACAAAGACATATGATATCAATGCTCAGTTTTTTGAGAGACGTAAACAAGGGAGCAAGAAAAGGGAAGGAAACTGTAAGAAGGGGAAGGAGAGAGAGGCTTTTGTATCCACATTTCTCACGGTTGGTATCGGAAACAGCCAGATGCTGTCCATCACAAGTGAAGGCCAGAGAATAGACTGCCCTATTTATCTAATGAAGAGGTCAAGGGGTGGGGGCTGGGAGGTAAGTGGGGCATAGCCATGACTGTCACAATGCGAAGAATTCATTCCAGTGGAGCCACATAACACATAGCAGGGCACAGTGATGAATAAGTAGTAAAAAAAGTGGAATAAATCTCCAAATATTCATTAAATTGTGGCTCATTGGTCATAATATTTTGCAAAAACTGTGTCTATTAAGACAAATGTTGTGCATTTATAGTTAATTTAAATAGAGCCAGCAATGCAATTCAAGCTTGTCACATTCAGTTCATCCATTTGCACCCATACTCAATTGAAACTAACTTTATTTTCATGTTTTACACATTTAAAGCACAGCCCTGGACCCTCCATTTATTGGTCAAAAGAGACAAACCAGAGGAAAAGAAAATTCAAAATAAGATCACTTCTTTGTCCAGCCTATTTCTCCTGGACATCACTAAGCTCTATATAACATCAATATTAGATTTTTACCCTTCCTCTTGTCTCAGCCTGATACTAATTTAAGATCTTAAAATGCTCTTTCCCTTCTCTCACTGCAGTCATCTTTATTCAAGATAACAGTGAGATCCAACAGAAAACTTGACTGGCTTATAAATTATCCTGCACAATTTCAGAAATTTGTCTCAGTGATCAAATTCAAGTCTATTTTATCTGTTCTAGGAATTGAGAAACTCTGAGAGGCCTATGAGCACAACAAAATAACCTTCTTATTTCTCATAAAAGGAGAAATAGCTCAGAATTTAGTAATGTCCAAATGAGAGTCTGACTTATTTCTGATGAGACAAAGAAAAGGCTATTGTGTGCAGCAACATTTCCCTCTGGGAAGCACCAGGGTGCTTGTTTACACAGGCACATAGTAAAATGTGAAAGAACATTGCTTAAGCCCTGCTTAAAGCTCTAATGTGTATGATTTAGTGGCATCTAGTGGCTGAAGTTACACGAAAATGGCCTTATCTGGAGGTAGTCTCTGGTTTGTCCATACTAGTCTGCCATAGAACAACATGGGGAATTCTATAGAATAGGAACTAGTCCGTACATAGATATAAACGGCTCATTCTAAGTAAATGAAAACACAACAATTCTTACTTTCAGGTGATTATACACTAAAGACAATGTACATACCGAACCTCATTTGAATAATGCCCACACACAGTTTCAGACCTGAATGCCCTCTGAACACATATAACCACTATAACCATATTCTAAAGCTAAGGTGGTTGCATTATATTAACATTTCACAAAGGCTGTCTTTTGACAAGATGGAGAAAAAGGGTAGTAGCTGTAAACAGCTTGTTCGACCAGCACTTTTACCTCCTCAAGCTCGAGGCTACAACTCTGAATAAAAACATCTTGAACGTCTTTTATAGCAGAAACAGTAAAACGATCCTTTGTCATCTTTGTTATCACTACAGAGTCAACATCACACAACCTAAACCATGGACATGCATAGCTTAAGATCCAACTCATCTGTGGCCCTGTTTAGCAAGCCTAAAAGAAAGATACGCAATGTCCTCTGCATGTTCCATTTTATGTGCTGCAGCTTCAACGCCTAAATGGGCAACACAGGTTAGGGTGGAAAAACTGAAGTATCAAACTATGAAACAACTTGAGTGGAGCAAAAAGAAAGAGTTGAGGGTTTAAGCTGGTCTGATTGTAATAACTTGGCCCTTCTACACAAAAACTGATGATTGAATTTCTGCTGATTGCTCTGCAGGCCGTGCAAATTTTCATAAAGCTCAGCTCAAGCATGGAGGAAAAAAAAAAACAAAAAACTGGCCAACAATTTTGAGGCCTCATTTCAATTAAACTATAAATAGCATCCATACAAAGGAGAGCATTCAGAGAAATTGTATGGCTGCTCTTTTTTTTCCCTTCATAAAACTCATAAAGCCTGACTTTCTCAGGTACTGGAAGTTGAATGCGGCGCTTGTGCTTCCTCACAAGGTGTGACATACATTTGATTACAACATCTGCATAATGGCTAATGCTGTTACCATAGTAACACCTGTGATTGATGGCTTTGTTAAGAGGAATAGTTACACGCCATTAAACTGGTGTAATAGTGCATGGCAGTCATCTCAATAACCAGGGACAAAGCAATTACCAAGTCATTAGAAAAAGGAATAGACTAATACAACATGGTGCACACAAGTATGAGTGACATGCTTCCAGATCAGCCTGTGTGCAATTTTTAAAAATGAAAATATTATTGCCGTGAACAAACTATGGATCTATTGGGACTACATTTTGAGCAAACCAGCATAGATTTCGTTTAGGCAAATTCTGATTATTCGTACAGACAAACATTTGCATTGAAATCGCTCTTTGTTCCATGAATGCGAAACAAAGTTTGCCTGCTATTTCACATCTTGTACGCTTCCTCATTTTACACTACAGATGCTCTTAAAGTGTCATCTTGAATGCTCATTTCCACTTGGATTACATTCAGCTGTGCCTTGATAATAATTTGATGGCTAAGTCAAGAATACTTGTTCAAAGGAATACCATCCCACTCTGCAGCCCACAAGCCAGGGACGGAGCACAGCAGTGCTGAAGATGATTAAGAGAACTCAAAATTCAAATGAGAGAGAGGAGATGGAGTGACACAGATGCGCTGTTGTTCGAAAAGAGCAGCAGGCATACAGGGTAGGCATGCACAACCGCACACCACTACACACAAAGCTATATACACGTGCATAGACAGCAGCGCCACTCAATCATCCTGGTCGAGGGCCAATCCATCTATTGCTGGTTGACTGGGATCCAATCACCATTCCCAACAGGGCCAGCATGAAAGAATGGCAGACAGCCTGTGAAGAAGCCCACTCTCTCATAGCAGATTGATGAGACAAATCTTGGGGCGGTTCATGAGGTATCCCATATCGAGACGAACATACCATAAAAAATCTCTGATGTCATACAGGGCTTGAAAACAGGCCTTTAACCTTACTTTCTGTGTACAGTGTGCATTTGCTGCTCTGCGTTTTTGTTTTGCCAAAAAAGCATGTTTTTTGCTAAGAAGGTATTTTTGCCATTCAACCATAAGAAGCCCATTAGGATGTGTCATGAGTTTTATTTGTCCCCAGCGGATAACACTCATCTGCTTGTGTTTAATGCTGCAAAACATTCTCATTCTCTTATGAGTGCAAAATAGAGAAACAGACAAGAAAAGAAGCTTTATAACGACTAAAAGTTTACAAAAAGGAAAACTTTTCGATTATCAGGTGGGGGATTAAATGGCGTTTTCAGTGTGTTATTAAACATCGTTGCTCATTCCCTCCAGAATGTTACAATGTTGCAACAATTAACACAAATTCAGCTTATGACAGCAAATTCTGCACAACCTTGCAATTTTGTCCAGTTACAGCAACTTTACTGCAAACATATGACTATTTACAATGGGTGTAATTGAATTACGTTGAACGCAGCATATAGGTTCGATCAGCCCCCCTTGCCTTTTTATAATGAGACTACTGCTGAGAGGAGTGTGAGCTCTGTGCCTGGGACAAAGTCATACACACACTCTGTGACAGGGAAAACTGTTGGCATCACACGGCTAGTGTTATCCAACGGTTATTATAAGGTTTAACAACAGAGTTGAGCCATTTCAGTGTGCTGTGTGGGACCGTTTAATGGCTCTGAGAAGGCTGAGAGAGCTCTCTGAGTCTCTGTCTTTAATTCTGTGGTAAACACTGAGCAGGTTTTTTTTTTTTTTACATTTTTGCCTTTTATTGATAGGACAGCTATATAATCAGAAAAGGTGAGAGGGGGAATGACACGCAGCAAATGGTCATGGGTTGGGATTGAACCCCAGCCACCGCAAAGGCCTTTACCAGGTGAGCTAGAGGCCACGCCAGCATCCCAACAATCTTTGCAATTTTCATTTGCTCTCACAATTTCTTAAAAAAAAAGAAGCCCAACAACATATCAACATGCACTGCAATTTTTAGAAAAGCTGCTGTTAAATCAGGCATTTCAAGCCGCAACTGTCCCAATAACAGCCCGCCGAATATGTGAGAAATGAAAGGAAAGAACCTTAAGACTAGAAAAATCATAAAACTAGGAAAAACATTTGTGTGTCATTTTTGAGATGGACAGTTCCTAAGTTGGATTAAGGACTTTAAATTGAAGCTGAAGTTTTTTTTTTTTTTTATTTTTATTTGAACATGCAACAAATTGAATAAATCATTTTTACAAACCAGATTAATCTTTTCATGAATTATTATGCTGTGTTATACTGGCTGTTTTACAGGGCAAGTCAGAGCCTTCAGGGAAAATCCTTGGGAAAATCCCTTAGTGTTCCTTTAACTGACTCGGAATATTTTAAAATATATTATTTTTAACAACTCCATAATATTAATTGGCCCTTGCTGCTCATTTTGTATTCATGACTAAGCCCTGTTACCTAACAGATAGAAGCCTCTCTGTAAATGTAATCAGCACTAACATGAAAAATCTCAGAGAATGGCTATTCATGAAGCGAGTTAGTGTCCACATCCGCTTTGCCACTACATTAATGGGACCTGATGTGGGAGTGTGAGGAAGATGCAGTGCCAACATACAGACTAGGTGCTGCTGGCTCTGGTTACATATGGGCATTTTGTCTTTGTTTGCAGTCATTTTCCAAAAAAGTCAGCCAGATACATCTGCCATGCACAGAGATCGCCTACGCATGGCATGATCATCATTTTCAACCTTGCTCGTGGTTACACAATAAAATAAACAGCATGCAGTATTTCTTTGTTTGTCAAAGTTGCTAAATGACATGATGTCATATTTGCTCCAAGTGCTGCTCTGACTAACTCTGAGGTGGCATCCAGTAAAGCTGTCAGAACAAATTTTAATATTCAAATCTGAGTATAATACGAAAAAACAAACCAAACTGAACAAGCTGACAAAATACATTAAAACACTTGTTGTTTTTTTCTTGCACACCCGGCTCCTAATTCTCTCTCTTGTAGTCTTATAGCCTGTTCCTAAGAGTTATAAGATATTTTGATTCCCCTGTGAGAAAGGCAAAATGAAGCAGAATATCTACTCAAACCTTTCACGAAAATGAACACTGAGAGGCAGTGTACCGAATCAACTCTATTTATAACATGTTAAACATTCATTCTTAAAGTCTTGCCTTCACGCATCACCAGTTAAGGGGCACAAAGTCCAAAGCAGCTTGCATGGTTCATCCACAAAATGAAAAACATCCTTAATTTCATTCCATCAAGACACTGGGTTTGTGCCTTGTTATATCATCATTTCATTGATGAAATAAGTCAGTAAGCCTACAAACCTTTAAGATTATGCAACGAATCAGCAGTGCTCATACAGGATATAGAATTCTTAACCATTCATAGGGGTAATTATTTATTAAACTTAAGGAATCATTTGCTGTTGATTTTTCTTTTTACGTTAAAAGTAGGTCGGTGCAGAAATGCTTTGATTGCAGAACTATAATTAAAATGTAGTCAATAATTAATATCCACAATTGAAACCAAAAGGAATGCAACATTATTTCAGAGTGAATGTGGACAGATGGGATGATTCTTAGCATCATCTCATTTTTAAATATGTGAGAAAGGCACAGGGTTAGAACTGACATCTGTTTCAATAAAAAAAATGAAATTTGTATTTTAGCAAAATATTTTTAGTTGGATAAAAAAATAAAGTACCATGAGTCCTCCAGTTTCTTCAGTTTCGAATTCTTGTCTTGTCAAAGATATTAGCAGTTTTTCCACAATAAACATGAAAAAATGCAATAAATCAAAATATACCAAAATATGTTATTGCAATACTCAACATATCACAACACATTTAAAATCACAAAAATATTGTACTGTGACCTAAGTGTTGTGATTATATGCTATCGGGGGACTCTTGTGTTTCCCAACCCTGGTGATTAGTAATTAAACTTACTAAATAACTGTAAGAATGTGTTTCCTTATACATTTTATGCCAGGTATCCAGGTTTTTAGTGCCTGGTGAAACTTAAAAAAAGTATTGGCTACACTGATTGTTACAACCACTGAGTAACTTGAACTATTAATAGCTCATTAGTACTGCTTCTACTTTACCCCCAGCTACCCATATTTTAAACTTGCCTCGAAACCAAGCTTAGTGTCTCTTTTAACTGAGCTATGCAGAATGTTATAAAGTGCACTAAACATCGAAATTGGCAATAAACTTATGTTATCATTCAAAAACAAAAATCACAAAGATAATTCTGTTCAGTAAATATTGACATTCTTCCTGCTTTTTGTAAGCAAAATCAAACTAGATGTTAATGGGATTTGTGAGACTAATATGGTTTTAACGAGCACACGATGTGCACATGCACCCTTGAGAACAATCCTAATACATTTCAGTCAGTTCATGGTAAAATTAGATTTTCAGACAGTATACTATAGATGGCTCTAGTGTGCAATCTCACTGGTATGAAAAAGGACAAGACGAGTGAGTGGGTAGAGCAGAGAGGCAAAGATAACAGACTTATCTCTGGGCAAATATTAGACCAAAAACTTTTTAGAGCAACTGGCCTCGAGCGACAGGACAATTGTTATTGTCAAACCCTGCTAGTGGGTCTAATCCTTATTATGAAGATTAATGGCATATACAGCAGCCAAGATACTGCATTATTTGGAGTTGTCCTCAGGCAAAACTGCCATTTACTTCTCCTGACTGTCTAGATTGACAAGAACAATATAATCATCATCTCTGTGGCTGTTTATTGACGTGTGCTAGAGGATCCAGTTCTCTGCACGGGCTCTGGCTGCTCCTCTTGTGTCAGCATCACACACAAACATTGCGTCGGCCTGTTAAACAGCTCAGTCAAATGGCAGCTGCACTGTTGCTCTTGCTAATGTGAAGAAGCACATGCTCACATTAGAGCGGTGCACCAGAGGGGAGAAGAGCCTCAGGACAGACACCTACCGAGCGCTGGTCCCGTGGCTGCCACAGCGCTCTTTAAGATCCTGCATAAAGCCCGAAGTGTCAGTCTCTCCCGTCGTTTAATGACGGAGATAACCTTGAAATGTATCACACAGAAGAGGAACTGTTTAATTTCACAGCTTTTCGTCTCTAATTTGGATATGGGCAATTTGTCTGGAACTCATCAGGCTTTACAGGATTTGTATTCAGTTCATATTTGGATATATTAAGATGAATTTCAGTCTGCACTAACTTTTGAATTAAACCTCACACTGATACAAACCTTGTACTGTGTGCTATGAACTGGTAGATAGGTAATTGTAACCCTACTCTATAATTTTATGGATATACATTTATTAGGGTATACTGCTGACAAATTTTAGTGTATGGCAAGGGATGCATGATTATATCCGTATGTCTTCAGTATCAGCAGATAATGGCTGACAAGATGACAAGATGATGTTTTAACTATGTGACTTTAATGAGTTAAAAAGGTCAGATTTGCTCTTTTTTGGCAATTGTCAGGACTGTCTCAGGGAAAACTTTATCCAAGCCTGTTAAAGTGGGATGAATTTTACAGTTTTGTTTTTGTAACCTTGGTGAAAGTAGTATTGTTTTGCCCAATACATGTTGACATTTGGAAAGGCATTATATTTTATGTCTGCATCTGCGACTAGGGAGCGATTGTGATAAGAGAAGGAGTAGTATGTTAATTCCACTACAGGAAGACTTCTAGGTTTTTCAGATATCGGCAAAGATCCAATATCAAGCTAATTTTACTATTTTCCTAGTGTGCAGAAAAATGCACTATAACTGGAAGCTATAAACTTTGTGTGGTGAGGTTTTTATATTCAAAACTAGCAATGCACATAAACAATATAGATGATAAACATCAGTTGTTGTGCATTTTGACACTAGTTTCCAAATTTTATGTGTAATGAGGCCCTAACAGATTGTGAAGATGGATAATTTCACAGATGTAACATATTCCATTTATAGACTGACATGAAAATTACTATAATTATGAGCTGCAGTTATGACAAAAAGAGGTTTTTTTCCTAACTGTCCACTTGTTCATCATTTTCCTTATAGTGCATTTGACAGAAACCAATGCCTCAAAAACATGCAGTAGGGTAATCCAATAATATAAAATGCTTAACTTTAGGATGTGATTTTGGTTTATTTTGACAGCAACAAAAGTTTTCCACAGACTCAGGTGTTGGAGTTTTCTAACACTGCATGAATGCTGAACATACTATACCATTAGTGTAAGCTCCCACGCAGATGGTTGAATGCAACTAGGTCCAGCTGCTACAGAGCTGCTACATGGCACAGCTTGAGCACATTTCAGAATGGGCTAAAACATGCAAAAACACCAGTGTGGTCTTTGAACATCGTTATAAAAGATGCACGACTGAAGAAGAAGCAACAATGAATTCATCATTCTGTAGCCTAGGGTGCTTAGCAGCTCCAAAGAGGGATGCGCTCACAGAAATACCATATTTGCTACTGCACATTCCAATGAGAAATACAATAAAGTACTTCTCCACTCAGGGAAATTGCTAAACATATGTCAAAAAAAGAGAAACCCACAACATTCTACAGAACAGTCCAGTTTCTAATATTGGTTGGTTGTAATTACCTGCTGAAATTCCATTATTGGAAAAATAATATGCTGGTAATTACATTTTCCAATTTATCAGCAGATAATTTATCAGTCTCGTGCCCCCACTGTCAAAATATATGGATGTCCAACACATCTCTAACAGAGCAGTTTGTCTGTGGCACTGAAAACACGACTCTCTAGAAGGATAAGAATTTTTGCAATCTACACATTTTGTCCTTTGGCTCAAAATCAAGGATGGTGTGATCTCATCTCACAACCAGTCATTAAGACCTGTCACAATTTATGACAGTCACACTTGTTGCTGATATTTAGATTGTCACACATCCAAAGCAACACATGTCATATTTCAACCCAGACGGACTGACATATTATTGACAAATATTTACTGGAACTTAACATCTGTGACAAAAAAATCCTGCAGATGAAAGCCGGAGGGAGCGAGATAATTGGCAAGGCATCATGGCGAATCAGAAGTTGAAAGGCCTGCCTTTTCTAAAAAAAACTTCACAGTGGAATAAATCCATTGATCTGACAAAACCAATTAAGTTATTAATGCATATTAGATGATGACTACAAAATAAACGCTAACGCTTTTTGTTGTCTTAATTTAGTTTGAACAAGGTCAATCAGTGCTGCGTGTCCCTTTCAAGCTTTAGAAGTGAGTGACTGCGCGTCTGCCACCGCCACAGGTCAGGCTGTCTCTAATCAATAGCCTCATCTCTTCCCTCAAAGAGTAAACTCATTGGGATGCTCCAGAGGCTCATGGGAGGAAGTACACACAGTCCTTGACCATGATATGCTGCTTAAAATGTAAATGAGCCTCTGAATAATGGGACAAGTCAGCAATGAATATGCAGACGACCACAAATTATTTTTGCTCGTCTTATAAATCATTTTTTGTTTGTTGGCATTTTGGAGGACTCAGGATTGTTGATTATCAACCAAAACTAGGGACCTTAATTCAGTTAACCCCAAGGCATGGAAAGTCCCCGCATCCATAACCTTGTTCCCTATTTTGCAAGTAAACAGATACAAATCTAGTTATAAAACCATTTGGTTCAGACTGCTACAGCCAAATTCTGATGGTCAGAATTTCCTATGTTGTTAGATGAATATCCCAAATAGGATCAGGTCCAATCCAGCCATTTTTTTGATGGATCAATATATATAACACCATCTACTTCCATTTGAACATTCATTAAAGAGTCCATATGCGATATTCAGAGCATTTATAAACAGAAAACCACTGTTTGCTATGTAAAGATATGGTAATGACATCCTAACTGCGTGTGTGTGTGTGTATCTGTGTGTGTTGTAATATGAGGTTTTCTGTGGTTTGTTGTGCTGCATGTTATAGTGCATTTGTTTATCCCACTGACTAACTCATTGCCGCCACTTTGCACAATGCTCTCACATTGGTTGCCATTGGCAGGACTAACCCTCCTAATAGATCCTCACCCTTCGTTGGAAACCACCACATGACCTGTCACTATGTCACTGGACTAATCTGTTAATGGAAATTCTACACATGGAACTCTCAGTGGAAAGAAATCATGGTGCCGGCCCAAGGACACTAAAATTATAGACACAGGTTATTGAAATTGCA
The DNA here is from genome assembly GCF_008729295.1 of Plectropomus leopardus. Classification (NCBI taxonomy): domain Eukaryota; kingdom Metazoa; phylum Chordata; class Actinopteri; order Perciformes; family Serranidae; genus Plectropomus; species Plectropomus leopardus. Next base: position 6,124,907 of record NC_056474.1, on the reverse strand, counting down.
AAACATCGCAATTTACTAATTTCCTTTTAACTACAAATTATGTTACCAAAGGAAAACTTTGTAAACATTTGCTTAAATCCAAAAAGATCCAAAAAGAAGTTTTCTCACTTCAATTCTCCAATCCAATTTTGCAGCAACCTGTATCTAGTGGATTGAAAAAACAATTGATTTTATTACTCTGGTATGCTACCAAAAGTTGACTTTGTATTTGCAATAATACTAATTTATTTGATAATGCCTTCGATTTTCACGCAATATATCCCAATATTATGCTGTATCAAATTTTCCCCACACCCCTAACAGAACCTCTTTAAAACACTGCATTCATTACCTAATGCATGCACAATGTTGACAGCAAGAAGACTGCAGTTACAATCAATTACCGGTGATTAATGTCATAAATTGGTGAGCAAATTTAACTTTTTGCTACATAAACTTCAACATCTTGTTCATGCTCGTGATGAAGAGAAAGAAAGGATGACTAACTAACACTCCTTGAACTTAATACGAATCCATGTTCTTTATAAAATATAACACAAAACCATGAAAAGACAGCAGTAATGATGGCTATAGTGTGTTACTGCAGAGCGTTGCAGCTGTCAAAGATATTTTAAAATGCTTTACTGATCTTAAATTAGACCCACTTAAAGTTATGTGTGCACTCTGGAGCTGCATCATTTAGGAGTTTCTATATATCAGATTGGATTCAACCCAACATCAAAGGGCTAGTGGACTAATAAAAATTGTAGGTGGGAGCATCTATCATTTGCCATCAAATCTTTCAACCCTTTTCATGAACTACGTTCCTGTGGACAAACTAAACTGCATACAGTCCATAGACTCTTGTCTTATGTCCTTTTCAAAGTCAGCCCCTAATTCACACAATTATCATTTAAACGCTTCGTATGACTGTTTAGTGTCCTATAGTGTTCCATACTTTCTAAGAGATATCATCCAAAGGTTTACCTCAGAAAGAGCCAATTAGAACTCCAATTAATTTTTCAATTAAAATAATCTCACTTATTCCTCCAACTTGCTGGACTTTACTTTGATGGTTGTTTGTTTGGCTGTGGTGCTTCCTTTGGCAGATAAAGTATGCCTGCGCATTACTTTCAGATCAGATCAAAGTGTCTGGCTGCTTTGTGCAGGTACAAAAGCATAGATAAGACTGGTAGCAAGCAAAAGTGAGAAATACCTTATTTGGCCATGCTGCTGCATATTATTGGTGAGCCTTGTTGTCAAGCCATTGTACTTGCATTAGAATTCTTTTTTATCAGTTTTTAGTACAAAGAGCTGAGTATAAAACAAGACGTGGTGTCATGAAAGTCCCTACAAATTGTGGGGGAAAAATGAGGATAAAATGCTACGAAAGGTGTACAGGCTGCTGAAATATTGCACTGGGCTTCTCCTAGATCAGCTTCATCTCGTAGGCTTTGTTTGGGTGGGCATGTCTTGACTTCTCACCCTGTCACTTCAGTTTCATATATGAAAAGCAATCATGTCTGCTTCTATCGATGCACTTTTCCATTTACTTTGAAAATGAAAGCACAGCAAAATGTAGCATGAAGGTTCCTGTTAAATTTTAATAGCTGAATATCACTGAGTAAATGCCCTTAGAAATATTATCTTGCTTTGCTTTATCTCCAAAGCACCACAATCAAGGGTAAAGTTGCCAACAATGTTTTGCCAAGCAACAGTAAGCTGATCAAAAGGTTAAAAGAGATCAAAATCCTCAAACAGGGCTGCTACAGCTACAGGCAAGTCAGATTTAAGACTTTTTACGACAAAAAGAATTAAATTTAAGCCCAATTATACAATAGGGATGCATAATATTGGATTACTGCCAATATCCAACTTTATTTTGACCACCTGCCAATGATGATATATGCACATATGTTTTTCCACCTAATTGCAGAGAACATCAGGTCTCTCCTGTAGTAAAATTAACATACTACGCCTACTCTTATCGTGATGGCTTGCTGGTGGCATATGCAGACATAAAATGCAATGCTTTTTAAAATGTAAACATTCACTGGGCAAAACAAGACAGCTACTTTAACCTGCAAAACATGCAATAATTAGTCTTATGTTACAAATTCTAAATAAAACTGTAAAATCATCCCACTTTAACAGCTTTGGATGTGGGAAATAACTGACATTTGTTGGCAAATTGTGGGAGTTATTATGTGTTTCTCACTCTGCATGTGGGATTCTACTTCCCTGATTCTAATTGTGCCCAACTGTATTAAAGATTTTTCATGAAATACACAGCCTCGAATGCATTACCTTTGTTTCACTACCCTGATCTACGTGCCATTTAAACAAGAGGCATTCAGTAAATTATCTTTAAAAAAGAATGTAAATAATCATCACATTCTGTATTTTATGCACAAAACACATGACTAATCCTCACTGTGCTCCATTCAGTTCCATAAAAGACAAGAAGACCACAAGCAAAGGATTAACCATTAACCTTGGAGTTCTCTAGGTTTCCCAAATCACGAGGTGAGTTAGCACAGACGACTACACAACAAAGCAAGGAAAGGGGAGCAAAACAAGCTAATCAACATGCAGAGACAGGAAGCTGAGTGAGTCCGAGTCAAGCTGCCAGGCCGCCAGATAAAGATCTGTCTGACACATAGCCTTTTAAATAATCCACTTGTAAGTACACCATTTAGAAACATTAGCATCCAGCTTGGAAGAGGTGATTTTCTGACGGGGGGGTTGGAGGCGGAGGAGGTTTAGAAGATGGATGATAGTGTGGACAGACACCATGTGGAGACCTCTGAGACTTACAGACTTTAGCTGCCACTCATTAAAACCCAAAGCAACTGCCGCTGATCCTCTGGAGGGTTTCTTGGTGAGAAGAGACGTGAGCTCCTTCTCTGCCTTTATGTAGATCTTACGTAACAATGGTGAGACAGGACTGGGAATTTTCTAATGGGGCGGACTGCAACACAAGAAGCAGGTGATGCTGGCTAAAACATTCCCTGTCAGCTTGCATTTTAAACGCTTCACAAAGTAAGTCAAATCCGGTTTGTGCAACCCTTGTTTGCAGCCTGACTTTCCCACCCCCCTGGTTCTGCCAGGCCCTGCTATTCTGATGAGAAAAGGCTAAACACAATCACAGGAAAGAACATGCTTGATGTGAAAACAGACTGGTTATTCCGTCATGATTATCACTTACAATCAGTCAGTTCATAATCCTTGTTGACTTAATAATGAGTCTGATGCCTGCTTGCGTGAGAAGCAGAGGAACCAGCGTGGGAATCAGACAGGAGTTTGTCCCGACTTATGAAGGACTAGAAAATTCATAGCCCTTCTGAGGAGCCTTAGTGAAGTTGTTTGCCACGCTAATTGCTTTGTGACAATCGAAGGCTTTGAATAAATCGGCGCCATTTCAAGCGACTCAAGCTTTTTCAAACATTTTCAGTTTACTCTGTCAATTAATTATCTCAAACATTGTAGGCAACATTACCTGTCTGAAAGGAGAAAATTCGGAACTGCTGGGAGGCTCCAAAGCTCAGACATGGATATAAAGCTTATTAGGGTGGAAGACACACAAAGCAATCAGCAGCCTTTCTTAAGACTCAACTATCCAGAAGGGCTTAACCACACTATTTCACACTATTTCAGAGAGAAGAGTTTTATCTCCAGATTCAAGATTAAAAGCAACAATTTTCAGGAAGCAATTTCTATTTCTTTGACAGTGGTTCCTACTTCATGTCAGGGATAAGGTTCATATCTCTATATAGGCCTTGACAGAGAAAGATATAGGTGGAAAAACTGCTTATCCTTGTGCTTGACGTATTAAGAACAATAGGCTACTTCTTTCACTCCACAACTTTGGCATCATGAATTTAGTTCTTTTTCTCTTCTAAATACATGACCAGCGCAAACTGGAGATGCACAGATTGTGAGCACTGAAATGGGGAGGTGTGCATATACATGTGTGTGTGCGTGTCCATGCATGCAGCCGTGGTGAGTGCTCATACCTATGCTGGAAAAGAGAGCCTAACCGCTCAGCGCATCTTGAGCTATAAATCAGTGCCCTGGTCAACCTGGCCAAGAGCATTTTCAAACCCATTTGCAGAAGATAATGCCAGCTATTCCTCCCAGCCCCAGGGACAGGAGAGCCAGGCTCATGAATCATTGCCCTTTTAGAGGAGCTGCGGCATGGATCTCACCTTGCTAAGTCCATAGGGTTCTCTTGACTCTTCCTGGTAGACAGAAACAAAGGGTGGCAGTGAAGGAAAATGTTTGAACTGTGACCAAGGGGTTCCAAAAATCAAGTTATGAAGCATAATGACTCAGTGCTGACAATAACCCGGTTAAGATGATGAAGATGGCAGTGCCTGTTCTACAGTAAACTATTGTTAGTCTGTTGGGTAGGGATACAATATGGCCAAATACCTACAGTAGAGGAAAACAACTGCATCCATTCAAGTAAGAATTCTGCATCATTTCACTAAATGATTATTTGACTTGCCTATGACAGTTTCAAGGAATCAAGCAATTTTACAGAGTGGGTAGAATACTAGTTGAGTGGATATATTTATGACATTACCAGATCATATGCTGTCTTTTGTAAAGAACAAAAATAATATATTTATATATATATATATATATATATATATATATATATGTATTTTATATACAACCGAAACTAGCTTAATAATGTTATATGGGTTTTTGCTTTTTATTTTGGTCAGTGACTAGCAGGAATTTTTATGGTACATTTCAGAGAGCACTCAATTTCTGATAAAAATGTCCTGCTTACAACATAAAATTTAAAGGATTCTTATTGAAAAAATAATTGTTTAAATTGTGTTAAATATAAATGACAAAAACAATAACAATAATAGTAATAATAATAATAATAATAATAATAATAATAATAATAATAATAATAAAGCCAATATATCCAGAACGGATTTTTTTAAACTCTTAAACAGTGATATTGGTATCGGCTTAACAAATTCAAAACTGATATTAGGCTGATACTGACTCAAATTGCTGGATGAGATATCGTAAAAATGGGGCCTTTCTTTTCACTCTGATTCTTCGTTTTCTCAATGGTTTACCCTTTGTCTCTGTTTTTCTTTATATAATCTATTTTGTCTGCTCATATGTCCCTCTACTCGTCTTCACTTTTTCTGTTATCAAAGTATTTAACAATGAAAAAAAATAAAATTAAAATTAAAATGAACTGATTCTCTCTTTCCATCTCTTTGAACGTATGTGTACTACGTCATGCATCAGCAGTGCACTGGTAGATCACATAGGAAGGTAAGCAAGGTAACAACAAACCTGTCAGCAGTTTGTTGGTATTTCAGATTTACATCTAAGTAACTGTTAAATTCTGTTGAACAAAGCTTGGAAAGCAATGGTGAAGTCAGCCCTGATGTTGCCTTACACATGGAGTAATGATCCCAGTCACTTCCACAAAATGAGGCATATAGCTTTTGAATTTAACACTCAGATCGTTACTCTGTATCGACCAATATTCAAAGCACAGGTGTCAGGACTGAAAACGTTGGAGCGGTGCAACCCTGGTATCTGCTTTCAAAATCAAGTACTGGTTGGGGTGTAGAGCCTTTTTTGTCCAAAAAAGCTTGATATACTTTCTTAAGATGCTATCTAACCATGCAATAACAATTTGGTACTGGGAGTTGGTAATAACTCACTGCTGCCATGGTCCAAAGAAACTATTTATGTTAGGATTCAATAACATCATTAAATGTATAAATGGAAACCTACATGCTCAGGATTTTCTTTGGTATTCAACAACACAGTTAAACATTTCTAGCTCACATATTCTCGGTTGATCTATGGGGAACTGTAAAATATTTTTCATAAAACCTCTTTTGGACTGACCGCTTTCTACCTTCTCCTTATCCGCAAATATGAATTGCAATGGATCACAACTAGGATCAACTTTATATCCAAGTTTCTGCATCTGATCAGGCACGTAGTTATGGATGATCAGGTGTCATCCTGCTGGGTTTTATGTACTTTTATGGCACATTTACTTTAATGTGTATTTAATATTTATGTTTGTATCTTGTGTAATGGCATATGTATTTTGTATGGCCCTGTTTTTCTTTAATAAAACTCCGTCTAGCAATAAACACTGCAAATTAGCTCAGGCTGTAAATGCTATGATATGTAGTATTTGAGGTTTGAGTGAATGGTCTGTGCTCGTATATCTGTCCCTATAAATATATATAAAGGATTCACAGCACCCATGGATGTGCCGCAGTGGAACATAACCTGTAGACCTTGTTGAAATGGAAAGCAGCTATTTATCTAGTGTTCATAAACATTAAATATACAATAAATTCTATTTATTACCGATAGAGCCAAATGAGTTCCCCTCCTTCCTCCACCTAAACCGTTCTGTAACCTCATGCTGTGATATTCCATTACTTTCTGACTACAGTTAGGGAAAATTTGACAGCTCTGCACTACAATGTGTAACCTTGAAACGTACTTATGTGAGTCTGATGAATGCTGGTAATGTGCAACTACCTACTGGGTCATTTATATTATCATAGCCCATATTTATATATAAACAGGATACGGGAAACAACTTATCATTTCGGTCACTGTGTGGACATTCCATTAAAAGCAAGTTCAAAAGCCCCAGCAGTGATTCTTCATTCCCTGTTACTTCATTTACTTGTGCAGAGATATGAGAGTGGAACAGTAAAACCATGTCTGTGATGTAAAGTATTACGAATTTCAGCCTTATCTCTGGGCAATTTTCTCAGCTTCAAATACTATGTGATTAATTCAAGAAATATCACACTGGTTTGACTTACATAACAAGCATTGGAGAATAGTTATGTGTCTTATGTTTCAAAAGGTATTTTGGAAAAAAAAATCAAGGATGCAAGTGGTTAGACAGTACACCACTTATTTTGATGGGCTCAAAGGACAAGATTATCTGCGATAATGATAACATTATTTTTATATCAGTATTTACAGAGTTTACAGAGTTTTGAACAGAGTTCAAAATCTAATGACAAAATCTTTCAGGATTTCCCACACATTTATTTATTTATGGCAGCATGCCAAAACACAACAACATCTGCTGCCATCTGCTGATTTTTGGTTTTTGGAGCTTGACCATTAGACCATTAGAAGAACTATTGAAATATATATACCATTCCATTATTCATTGCACCACAGTCTCGAAGCGCAGAGCATACTCTGGGCACAGATGGAACAGCAAAATGCTCCTCCCCCCATCTGATTTGATCAAAACTGATCAGATCAACTCATCAACTGTCCACCCTGTGACTCAGGGTACACACAACAGGTTTGCAAATTCTGTGGGTAACATTGTACATGTGCATCCCTTTGTGTTTTGTATGTTTATTTTGGAAATATCCAAAACTATAGCTCCATTTACACTGAACTAGTATCAGCTGGGTACCTCAACTGCAAATTAGCTAACATATTTTGCCAAACACAAAGGTCGTGTGACAATATTATTCGCAAGCAAATCGGCATAATTGTGATGTGGGGTCGCATTTAGGTATTCTGTTCCTTCCACGCTTCCCTGACAATTTCAAAGTTTTGACAGCATTTTGGCAGCAGGAGGCTCATCTCACTACAGAGCATGGAGACCCAGTTGCAGAAAAAGCAAGCTCAAATCAATCAGAAGAGTGAAGTCTCCAAAGATGATAAGATGGATAACGTGTCACAATGTGTGGCAGAATTGGTTCTGTTTGCTTAACCCATTTTAAGAAGAAAAAAGGAGTCTAACACTGAACAACACTGCTAGTGATGCTGTTTAGTGTCTCTGTGTTGTGTAGAGTGGTGGTACAAATGACTGTGTGCATCATATCAAGGGAATAATGTCAGTAAAAATACAGACATCGCTTATCCTGTGCAAATGTGACGCACGAAAAAAACAGACGGTGGAAATTTCAAAATCACACAAGGTCTCCTGGTAATACTATTCCCCTGCGAATAGGACTCAAGTTTATTAATTTATTCCAATGTTATCAAGGAAAAGAGAATGAACAGTCACAGGCATGTTTGTGGATAAATTGACTGTGACAACAATCTCAAATTTCTCACAATTTAAGACCACATCACTTGTTAACAGCTCAGACCTTTAAGATAAATTATAGGCCGACCATATGAAAAATTTCTCCCATATTTCAGCGTTTGACAAGCAAAAGCTACAGCTCCGAGAGTAAATTATTCACAGTAAGTAGCCTTATACTTAAGTCTTTAAATTTTTTTCCGAGTTGTGAGGACAGCACTCTTTTGAAGTCTTGCTCAGACCTTAATTCAGTGGCTGAATTACTGCATTACATGGCTTTATTAGAGTCACCACTCTTCACTTGTGTCATACATTCGGGTTAAATCAAATCATGTCATCTTGAAAAACAACCCAAACACTGGCTTTGAGGGCTCTCTAGATAGTGTATGCTTGAAGCAAAAGCTACAGGCTGCGACTTTTGGACAGCATTGGAAATATTGCAAATGAAGGATCATCTGTGCGGCTTATAAACTCAGGAGAGATTTACTGTAAAAGTGATGCAGATAAGAGAGACGAAATGTTCAGTCTGGTATTAGCGAAATCATGTTTATTTAAGTGTGCCATCTTTATTTCCTGCTCTTACTTATTCATTGCTTGACCATGAGCTCAAGCGTGACATGATGACATGCTGTCACCGCTAATGGTCTATGATGGCATCAAGGCTCTGTCAGGAGGACACACTAGGTGCTCAGAGCCAAGGCCCTTGGTAGCCCTCCACGGACGAGGAGCTGTCATCTCTGTCCCTCACTGCCAAAGTGCCCCACCCCCACTCCCTAAAATCCTATCCATCTGCCATATCAGCGGGGCAGACGGAGTGCAAGGCATGCACTTTTCTGCTATTCACTGTTGTGCTTTAGCCACCCAGCTAGTGGCAATGAGGGTTCCTGTGTCAGAGTCTTTACTGCTACAATCAACACATGGTCAGCTGCTGAATTTTTGCTTCTATAAGCAAAAAAACGCTTTGGCTTGTCTTGACACAATAGCCATAAAGTTAGCCTTCTAAAAGCATTATGGTTCCAACTTAAAGCCGTGGACTATCTTCACCTCTCCCATAAGCTAAAAGCAACCTGGTGGAGTGGCCTGACAAAGTGTCTTGATGCTGAGTCAGTCAGCATGATTTTTGCACCTGAAAGTGCACACTAAATCTCTGACTGTCCGTGTGCTTGTATAACCATATTCTCGCCAAAACTGGTAATGACTTGGACAGAGACTCCCTGGAGGGAAGAAGCTTTTAAAGAAAAATAACAGGGAAAACTAAGACGTGCTGACATCCTTCCAATGTGAGAAAGAGTGCAAGCTAAAACATGCAAAGTCACGATTGGTTCTCAAACAACATAAATAAAGAATAGCTTCATGACTGTCAAATGTCAGATTTCTATGCAATTGTCAGTTATGCAAAGGCAAGTGTTACAGCATGTTAAGTGTCAATATTGGACAATAAATGCAAGAGCAGAAGGGCATGTTTTCCATCTCTCAAAGTGTAGGTTTGCTTGACTACACTGGTGATATATAGTGCTGTTGATAAACATTGAGAATCCAGGCCAAGCTCAGCGTGAGAACATGCTCATTGTTCATCGCGTTCAACATTTAATCTAAATAAGCTGTGTGAATCTGTCACATTTGTTCCATTTTTGAAGCATTGAATTATTTGCCATTTAAGTCCGGCCTGATAAGACTGCTGACAGCTTGACCTTCATGTAATATTCTGCATCAATTCTAGTATAGTCTGTGTGTGTGTGTGTGTGTGTGGGGGGGGGGGGTGGGGGGGTTTAATTAGATGAGAACCTGGAAAGAATAGGTTGACAATGATAAGCAAAATGAATGACACCAGCCGCTGAGCTGCTGCTCCATTTGTCCACATCGAGCATTTGTCTGACATGAAAGAGTACGTCATCTGTGCACTTCTGCTGACTGAGCAAAGCCAAAGCACTGAGGTCTTACACGCATGTCGCATGTTCCTGTCAACTCCCTGGTATTTTTACCGATACAGATGCAGTGATAACACTGTGTCATAACCCTGCATGAGAATCCATACATAATCTGCGTTAGGATCTCAAGCAAAAGATGTAATAACCCACAAGTGGCAACTGTAGAGACATGAAGCTATTTGGGCTCTAATGATTCATAAAATTCGCAGTTGGATTTTATGCATTATAGTGGCATCACCATTTTATATATTTTCAACACTGCAACAATAAGGACTGCCTGAGAATGAGTCTCATATTTCATTTTTCAATTTACTATGACACTCAACTTTATGAAAGTATAAAAGTATAATATTTGAGAGCGCATAATGAACCAACAGTTTTGTCCCTTTTTGAGTGGTTTCTCAGCATGATGACACAAAACAAAAGCAGCGCTTTACAATGCAACAAAAACAACCACATGTGGTGTCAAAACAGGATCACTTCAGCTGAACACCACCGCATTGTTTGACGAATACTGAGTAAATGGAGTCAACTGTTTGATTCATCCCATGTATCAGATCAAGCACGCTGCTTTAAATGATACTAAAGAGTTCAATCAAGCAGCAACCTCCAAGGCTGCAAAATGAAGCCAGTGTGGAAATGACAAAACTGCAGTTTATCGAATGACCACTTGAGGCTGGCTCCAAAACAAAGTAAATCCCCCATTATTAAAATGCACAACTTTACAGCAGAAATAAACATGTTTACAGCCTGGTTCACAAAACAGTTTAGGTTTCTGAAGCTTATTTCAACACTCACAGCAGCTGTATGGGGGTATATTCTTTTATAATTCACCTGTTTACATTTTATTAAGGCCCAAAGTTACACAATTAAGGGTATGTCACCCATCACTCCTCCATCTCATCCAAATATGGTCACTTCTGTCTCCAAAAACCAAATGAAGACGGCCAAAACGCCGAATATGAGGCTTCACAACAACAGTCCACAAACCAGTGGGTGACATCACAGCAGCTATGTCCATTATTTTATACAGTAAAAGGGTACAATGTGTTGTTATCCCCCAAGAACTCTTGTTATCATCAGGTTACACTGAACTTTGGTACCATTTATTAATCTCCTCATGTTCTAAATGGTCAAACCCATAAATTATAATATGAGGCCGATACTTAACCTAACGTGCCAGATGGTTTGTTACACAGAACTGTGTGAGAAACCGTCACTGCAAACTGTTGGCAAAAGGGCAGACACTTTCAAAAAAATGCTTGGCAGGTAATGAAGGCAGGAAGAACCATCTGTCTATCACCGTCTATCAGGGGCCAGTCAGGAGCAGAGGAAAATCATCTTTTCCATCGAGAAAATCCTTCAGTATCATTATTTGCTCTTTTTTCAATGAATGCTCTTCAGTTCTGATGTAACTGATGTAACTGCAGAATCTACAACAACCTATTTGGAAGTCGCCATTATTGTTTTGAACAAACAGTCGCCTTCCTGTTTCATCACACACACCTAAATCAAACCCACAGCTGTCAGCTAGCCCTTTGCAAGACGCTGATTGGTCCGTACCAATGGTGATGCTGACACAAACATGTTACTTGGAGCCACAAGGTGGATTCTTGTGTGCTTGTGTCTGTAACGTTTGCAGAAACTTAGTGATATTGTGAGAATCAAGCTACTGCGCAAGGCAAGCCCATACTAACCTTTGATTACCAAGTTCTGAGAACCCCAGATGATGTTTTCTAGGAATGCAACAATTATAAAATTCTGGCCATGTTTAAAATAACAACTTGGTTTAGCCGATACAAATGTTTTGCTGTTGTTACATATTTTGTTTTGTTGTTAAATATCCCCCCTTTTGAGCCATGGAAACACAGAAATGTTCATTATATATACCTCATCTGTTTCTAAGTCATTCAGCCCTTCATTACACATTACCATAAAATTACCATCTTTCACATAAAAACATTCTTAAATAACTGATTTAAACGCCTTTTTACTATATTGCTGTGAAAACATCAACAAATCCCTCCGTCAAGCAACTGTTTGTATTCAAGTTTCATGCCAAATACTACATTTACAAGATTACATTTGAACACATCATGACAACGTTATAATGTAACTTCGCTCAATACTCATTTGTACCGAAGAGAGCTTGAATGAATCATAATGTAACTCGATGTAACCTCCGTTAGCTGTCAGTTCTGGCTGCTGTTAACTAGCTCTCATCCTGACCGTCATAACAGATTTGTTTTTCACGATGTAGCATTATCAGGGAAAAATTAGGGTGTTTCCCCCTTCGCTTCGATAGTGAGTTTTCTGTATCCTTTCTTCAGGACAGCATCCAGAGGAAGATGTCTTTTTGTCTCAAACATGTTTTCTATTGTCCATGGGATGCCAAATTTTGCCTGTGCAAAACTAATGTGACACAACAGAAAAAAACATCGGCATCTGCCATCAGTGAATACCATGAATGCCATCTAATTTGCCAAAGGGCCAATGGCAGTTCACAAAGTGAATGTCAGCCAAAAACTGACGACCGACCCATAAATCTGTACAGCCTTAAAGTCTTTAAATTGCTTGTTTTAACTGAGCAGTCCAAAGCATAAATATTCAAAATGATAAATAACTCAGAAAAGCAGCAAATCCTCACAACTAATAAGCCAGAAAGTGCAAATATTTGTTTTGTCTGCTTAATGATTAATCAATAATTGAAAAGGCTTATTATTTCAGGTCTAGAATATTTTCTTTTGATCACAAAAACAGCAAGGCTAGGCACTGCAGACACACACACTGCATTGTGTTTATTACCTTGATGAAAAAGCAGTCTTCCCACACTACCAGCAGACATGTCATGAGAAAGCACTAAACTCATTAAGCGCCCATAAACCTGTAAGTACTATGTTTGGACAAAAATAATAATCTATCTCACGTGGTTGTACTAGTAATGCCACTGACGTTAAGACAAGCTTGGTAAACACACTTTTTGTATCTTATCTCAACCATTTACAGCTGCAGTGAGCATTCTACACAAAATGAAATGCTTCACATAATTCCTCTTAAATGTCAATGCAGAGAGGTAAAATGAGCAAGTAGATATGCAAGTATCCTTATATGGCAAGCAAGGATAAATACTAAAACAATCGCAACACCTGTACACAATCCATTTTTATGTGTTTGGTGGTTAAAAGTTTTAATTAGATGGCCTGTGTGGCGAGAATGCAAAGCCATCTGGGACCATCCGAGATCACAGGGACAGCAGATGAATAGCAACAGTTTCTACATCTCACTGCAGACTTTGTTGTGCATACCAATGGGCGGCTAACTGCATATTGTGATTATGATATTTCACAGTTAAAAGTTCCATTTCTCACATCAGAAAATCTCTCGACGGCAAAAAAGAGCAGTGATATTTTTGAGCAGTCAGCTCGTAGTAAGCTGAGGACTTGAAACCTTGACCTACTTCTTATCTTTGATTTCTAAAATTGTGTATTTGTGTGACATATCCAAGTCAATTGAGCAAATATGATATGATCACGCAGCTCTAATGCCAAGTGTAGTTATTATGATGGTGATATCTTAACTATCAGTTGTATAAAGGCAATCGGTTCACAAAGACAAAAAGAAAATATCCAAATGCAGCGTCACACGACCTTTAACCTTTTCCCCAAAGCTAATAAAATTTAATTGTGGCACTATTAATGACTGAAACTCAACACACACTGTAGCTGCTTCACAATATAGCCAATTATCTTTACTGGAATGCTTTCACTGTGAAGCAGCTGCAGCTAATGTTGAGCTTTAGTCATTAACAGTGGCATTAACAGAAAACTGGCATCCTAAAGGTTCGGCAATCAAGTTTCAGTGTCCTTCACTCGTTAGTCTTTGCACTCTCTCTCCTCTTGCTCTTCAGCAGCACTTTGACTCTGTAATGAGTTGTGTGTTTTTTAAGGCTTAGGTGGTAAAAATGTAATTAAGTCTGCTTGGTCCATTTAAGTAATGGCTACCTCCTAACATATGTTGATACAGAACAAGTGCAAAGAAGTCATAAGGTCTCGACACAGCAAATTGCTTGAGCCAATCTACACAGAATTTGGACTGCAGCTCTGACTCACGCGTTTATGGCTGCAGGAAAAAAAAGCTCTAACGCTCGCAGAAAAGGCTGCATAATCCAAAGCAGACGGACCCCTTATATACCGGAGGTCCTTGTGCTTAAATGAGAAACAGGACTGATTAACATTTGACCTTTCAATGTCATCCATATTCACCACTTCAATCAGCTGCACCAACATACTTTGAAGTAAAGACAACAAATCACACCAGGAATGGATAAAAATAGGCTTCTTGTGGTAGCGTGGGCCATTTTTAGGCCGTGCGTCTGTTTCCACTTTCCCCATTGCAGGGGTGCCCTGTAAAACATCGGTGTAAATGGTTTATAATGCCACCAGTGGACTCTGAAATGGGAGACCTGGTTTCAATCAGCAGTCAAATTGCTCCAACATTACCCTTGCAGACAGAGTAGTAAATCACTCTTTGCCTTTATGTGGCTGACGTTAAGGAACAAGCATTGTTAAAAATCCACCAAGCATACTACTAAGAGCAGCCTGCCTTTATGTGGGGACTGGATGCTAAACAGGACAATGGCGATTGCTTGCGGGGTCCCTATATAGAGGGAAGAGTAAAGCAAACTGATGTCTAAGCAGAAATTCAGCACACTTCCTATCTGTAGCTGAAGCTGAATTCAACAGTAACTAGCTTGATTTGCAGCTTTAAACTATCGTCTGGCTTCTGTGCCCCCCATGCCAAAGAGTCCGATCACAACCAGTTTGAACCAGTTTCCCTAGTTAAAAAGAGTTCTCGGTTTCTCTGTGCCAACGCCCTGACAGTGGGCCAGTGAGGCATCTCAGAGCAGTTATAATCCCCCATAAAGCCGAGAAACGCTGATCCCGCCCACCACAGACCAACACACTCAGGGCAAAACCTCTCATTATAACTCCGGGGCCCTGAAATTACCAAGATTTTACCCATATGGAAAGCATGAGAAAGCGTCAGTCGGGAGAGGGTTGTGCCGAGTGGTTTTTCAGTGTGTGGCCACAGAGGAGCTGGTTTTCTTTAACAGTGCCATTCAGCCCGGCCTCTGCCAGCGAGCACCGGCATACAAGGAAGCTGAGGCAGATGCTCTGGCTACTAGCCCCAGACCAGGCCTGCTAGGAAATACCCAACACAACTGCATACAAAATGCTCACACAGGCCAAGGATTTACCCGGGACAACAAACACAACAGATAGAGCATTGCAAATGTGAATAAACCCAAACAAAGGCAAAATTTGACACTGAAAAGTTGAAAAAGAGAATAGCACTGCCACCAGTGTTCAAAATGAAACACCAGTTACAGATGTCGCTCCCAAATTTACTGGCAGGCCCAGGGTTCCAGGACATTTTAATGGACAAAATTTCAAAACTTTTTCATGGCTTTTCAAGGAATTCAGTCATTTTTTTTCTTGCCCAAGTAGCCCAGTCTTTATCAAACATATCAGACTCCATCTCAGGGCTGGGCAACAATTTAATATCATATTGATATTGTGATATGAGACAAGTTGTTGTGTTAGATTTTGGATATCGTAATATAATAAGTGTGGTCTTTTCAGGGTTTTGAAGATGGCATTAAAGTAAGGTAAAGTTATTTTCCATACTTAGATTGCGCCCTTATTTGCCTTAAATTTGATTATTATTAATTAATCAATTATTTTTCAACTATTAAATTAATCGCAAACTAATTTGACAATCAGATCAATCGCTTTGAGTGATATTTTAAGAAAAAAAAGTCAAACTTCTCTGATTACAGCTTCTTAAATGTGAATTATTTTTTCTGGTTTCTTTGCTCCTCTATCTTTGGGTTGTGGACAAGACAAGACATTTATGGACGTCATCTTGGGGAAAGAGGTTTTTTACCATTTTCTGATATTTTTTACCAAACAACTAATTGATTAATCGAGAAAATAATCGACAGATTAATGGACAATGAATTCCTTGAATGCAGACCGACATCTAACCCAATTATATCCACATTACTGATAATTATTTGTCAAAATTCTCTTTGTCACACACTTACGCATTTTAGAGCAACGATACGTCGCCAGCTCCAGATAATAAATTTGCCATTATGTTCCATTGTATGGAATAGGTATGATAACAATTAATTGACAATCAATTAATTGGTTGCAATTACTTTAATTAAACATGTGAAATTCAACTGATTAATCGATAGACTATGCAATGCAAAGTATATGAAAAAAATTTTGCTGAGGCAAAATCACATTTGGTATTGTTACAAATAATGTTCAAATAATTAACCGATTAATTAAACATTAATCCTACCAATAATCGATTAAGGGAAGTGCTTACAGATTGCAACCCCTAGCATGGAATGCTATTCACAGAAAATTACTCTAACAATTTCTTACACAAAACAAAATTCCACGAATTTGACTAATTCCATGACTTTGTAATTGTGATTATTCCATGACTTTTCCAGGTTTTCCATGACCGTGAGAAGCGTGCAGGTTTTTCCATGAGAGGAACGATACCCAAAAAACAAGTAAAACAAAGAGGTATTCTGATGCCATTTATAGTTTATTTACATCCATATTGGTTATTTTAATCACAATCAGTTAAGAAACGGATAAAATGTACATTCTCCTCTTCATCAGTCTTCATACATCAACTAACCAAAAATAAATAAAGAGTAAAAAAAGGTCTGAAATTTCTTTTGTGTATCAGTTAAACCGCAAAACAAGCATTACAGTTGAGGTGGCTGCAATGTGAGCTAGCTGATGTATGCCGATTGTTTCTATGCAACCTAGCTTTACTCCTAACAGAAGACGTCACCAGCTAAGGGTCCAGGCTATTTCCTTTCAGGGGCATTCTTTAAAAAAACCAGACACCAAATGAACTGTTGACTCTTCTGTCAAGAAACAAAAGAAGAAAGCAACTTGGTGATCCATTGTGGGCCACCCTGTAATCCCTCCGGAGTCATGAGGATTAGGTCAAATAAGTCATGTCTTCTCTTGAATAAATTCTGGTTTCAAGTGGTTGGAGTAGAAAGTAGGACTAATAGCTTGCGGGAATGTGTCAGTATTCAGCAAATAAACACCAAACCATGTTAAAACATATTAGCATATTTTAAAGAAAATGCCAAAATGTTCATTGACTGCATAATGGCGTTCACAGTCCACAAAATGAGAGAATAAACAGGAGAATAAACACAGTAAGGAAACCCTGCAGCTTCCCTACAACATGATTGAGGAAAACCTTAATGCTTCAGCAGCATGGCACCTAACAGCACTGTCAACACAGCTTTAAATGATGAAATATCTATACAGATAACAACAGGTAACTGAATCCAAGATCCAAACAGCACCAGGGAGAGTCACTTGCATTATGAAAGAAATTACAGTGAGACTCCGCTGCTTAATCTGCATGTATTCTCCGGTGTCGACGGAATAGCCCTCATGCAAAAGCCGTAATATTTTACAGTATGCTGTCCCACTGAGGCCTCTGCTGTGAAAGCTACCACCTATATGACATTTTACTATTAAATTACCCTGAATCTAGAGCAGAAATACACCATGTCACTTTCTTTTCAGCAAGCAGGAGCCGAAGGTTAGAAACCCAAACATGCAGCAGGGCCTAGGATTCAGTTGCAGAAAGCCTCTGATGCAATTCCAAGAAACTAACCCACCCTGTATCATCCTGTTACAGTTTGGCTCATGGTTAGGTCTCTTCATTGTGTCTGTGACAGCTATAATCGGATTCATGTATTGATAAAGGATGGCCATGAGGCTACTTCAGCATGTCACTCTTGCTGCTTCCAATCCTTTCTTTAAATAAACCAAAAAAGGGCTGCGGGCTTGATGCAATGCTGTGAATCTCTCTGTATATCCACCCAGTGGGAAAAAAACACTCCCCCTATTTCAGATCTGTTCAGGAGGGCTTTAGGCTATCGGATGAAGTGGCGCACCTGCAAAAGCTGTCACAAAAAATGGCTTGACAATTAAATTACCTAATAGCTGATTGCTGAAATGCTTCTGCCTCAGCTGCAAGGAGAAAATTCATGACATCAAACCTGTCTCCAGCCAGTGCTGCAGTAATACTGATTTTTAAGGGCAGATGAATGACACATACATTACAGGAGATTTCTGAAACAGAAAAGGACGCAAGAACTCAGATACCTGTCTGTGGTGATATTAAATAAAGAAAGAGCAAAAGATTTCATCTGCCGGAGGCGCTCGCTGACATGGTCACGCACTCGTGCACGCGCACACATGAAGGAAAAGACAGGTTGGGAGAGAGCTATGACATCTTATGGCAAAACACATTAATATAAGGTCAAAAATGGGACAATGCAATTAGACAAAAAAATAGGGGTGAGGACAAGCTCGCGCACCACAGACCACCACAGCTGCTTTTTATTATTTCAATAGTGATTCTCGACAGATTTTCTGCTTGATTGAAGCTTTCATCCCTGCAAAGACTACAGCTACGTCAATGTGCTGACTGAAAAGTGCCTGCGCTCAGTTTATTGCAAACTCTGCGCAGGTTTGTGTGACGAAAACACTTGTGAAATAAGTAATTAAGACGAAAAGTGTGCCATTCACCTTCATTTCTGTGGTATTCGGTGAAAATGACCGACTATTTCTGCGAGACTCGTTTAAGCAGACACATAATTATCCGCTCACGTTCGGGTATTGAAATAAAAGTTGTTGTTAGCCGTACATTCAGGGTTAGCATAAATAAAAACAGCAACAAACTGTGTGCGTGGCTGTCTGGCGTTTAGCCGGAGACCTGGTTTTGCCAGACGGTGCAGACTTGCAATATTTAACCGTTACACCTTTAAAAAAAAACATTTTCAAAGTATTTCCTCTTCATAAAAGACGCTAAAAAAGCAGGCAAATGACTGCCGTTACCACAATATGAGCAAGTTCGCTAATGGCAGAGCTAAAAGCTGCGTCTCAAGTTCAATGGGGGACATTGAAAAAAAGATAACGGTGCACTTACTGAATCTCCTCTTTGTCACCGCCGTTGGCATTTCTCTCCTTCTCTGAACCACTAGTCCCGTCTTCAGTTTGCAGCAAGCACAAAAATCCACTTCATGTAATGAACAGCCACAAAACACGAGAGTTAGAGCCAACCCAGAGTGTAAAAGAAGACGGGCAGAAAAGATACGAGTCCACTGCCAGAGGAACACGAGGTCCTATCCCGGTCGGCCGACCGGGGTCGTGGATACTGGATCTATTCGTGGCAGCTCCCGTGTTTCGCTGCTAACGGGTTAACGTCAGCTCCGCTCAAGTGTTGAGTGTCGCTGCCTGCGCGCGTGAAGGCGAGAACAAATGTTATTTCTTCTCCTGCGAATGAATTTCTTCTCTTTTTTTGCAAGTTAATTCGTGAGTCCGCACATAGTCCTCCCCACAGAAGGAGCTGTGGAAGGTAGGGGAGTTGTTACGTCTCTCCCTTCACAGTCACGCTTCTTTCTGCCTCTGTGGTGAAAACACATACAGGTCGGTCAGCAGGATTTTCGGATTCACTCGGCTACACTCGCCGCTGTGTCCATTCATTCCTGCCCCTTAAGTCCTGCAGCCTCTGAAAACATGCACCAGACACATGACTCAAACCCGTCATTATTTCTCTGTTTGCGCCATGCACCTGCTCAAAAGAGACAATGAAACCACATTTGCAACGAGGAAACTCTGCCTTAGGTGATGTTAGAGGTAAAAAACACGATATAGAAAATGCTGGAGAGCCAGTGGTGGAGTGTAACTAAATACATGTACTCAAGTACTGTACTTAAGTACAAATTTGAAGTACTTGCAGCCTAATATTTTCTTTGCATGTCACTATACTTTTAACTAACTACATTTCAAAAGAAAATATTGTACTTTTTACCTCACTACATTGATCTGAACGCTTTAGTTACTTTCCAGGTTAAGATTTTTGCATAAAAATTATATGAAGAGTACTAGATATGATGTTTTGTTATGAATTAAATATCAAAACATTCAATGCAAGTGTAGCTGTAATGATTGGTTGATTAATCAGATGATTGGCAGGAAATTCATTGCAGACTATTTTGATAATCATGTAAATCTTTTTCTTTTTTTAGGTTTTTGGGTGTTTTTTTATATAATTTTGAGGTTTTTGGGTGGCTGTTATTTTCTTTTTTTTCTTATAATTTAGATTTTTTTAAGATGTTTTGGTTGTTGCTGTTTTTTAAATAATTTTGAGTTTAGGGGGTATTTTTCTTTTTTTTTTTTTTTTACAATTTTGAGTTTTGGGGTGTTTTTTGAGATGTTGCTGCATTTGGTACTTTTATTATAATACTTTAAGCACTTTTCCTGCATATACGTCAATCTTACTTAAGCACATTTTAATGCAGAAGTATTTTTACAGTGTGGTATTAGTACTCTTACTTAAGTAAAGGATCTGAATACCACTGTTAAACACAAACTACTTAACAAACTCACTCAGTACACGAGTGGAATTAAATATTTCCTCATTTTCCTGGGGAGCCCCTCCAGCTAATTTAGTTGGTCCCCAGGCCCCTCTCTGGGAGCCTGTTGCAATCAGCAAAGTCATGAATCATCACTGAGAATAGAAAAATTATAAATACTGCCCTATTATTTATATTTTCTAGAGCAATAAAATGCATCTACAGCCCCTCTCCCCATCCTCATTCTTGTGCTCACCTTGTGAATTCTCAGGACAAGACTGTAATTTATAATTTATACGCGCAGGCCAACTTTCTGGCTTTTTTACCAGTACTTGAAATTGTTTTTTTTTTGTTTTGTTTTTTAACACAGCCATGGGAAAAGGGTTGCAGAAAATATTCCCCACAGATCAGTGACACAAGCATGTTAACAAGCTATCTCAAACCAGAATAATAATACTGTAATGGTTTTGCAACTTGTTCACATTTGAATATTAAAAAAAGATATTAAAGGGGTACTTTGGATATTTGTAAATGGGGTTGTATGGAGTACTTATCCAAAGACAGAATATTACAAACAGCAAACAGCAGTGAACACGACCCTAGTTTGGAGAAACAGGTTGGTTCAACATGGAAGCTAAGCAAGCTACAGCTTTGGAGGGGTCAGCAACAAAACATATTATAGCCACTTAAAAAAATCAATATCAGTTAAAATGTACTTTATAATGTGAGTGTTTTCACTGCTTTAGGTTAATGTCAGATGGTGGTGTCCAGCAGGAATACGAAGCCATTATATTGCTCCTCTTCAAATTCAGACTCCTCTAAGAAAAACAGTAATTTAACATCACTGAACACAAGAGGTGCTGGTCAACCGCTACCTTGATCAGTATTTTCTTTGTGTTTTTGTGAGACTTTGGTGTTTAAAATGGTTAGTTCAGATTCACCAAAGTCACAAAATTTTGCAAACTAACGAACAGATCAAAGCAGCAGTTAAACCAGCAGCTCATTTGCTCAGAGATGCTAAAATGACAGTTTTCTCAGTGGAGTCTGGTGGACTGGACAAGAGCACAGATGGAGAACTGAAGCTGTTAACGGCTTTCACTTCAAAATGGTCTGTCTGACAAAAAGGTAAAGCTGTGAAAATACATAGAGCATACACATTAACTGATGATGACTTTTTTGGGGTGAAACGTTTTTTGGTGGCTAAAACATGTTTAGTTGGAGGCCCCCATCCACAGCAGTGTATTGCTTGGCTTCCATGTTGGACTCGCCTGCTTCTCCAAACTGGAGGCATGCCGACTGACATCTGCTGTATGCAATACACTGTCTATGAATGAGTACAGCATGTAAGTGTTGTTAAAAAATCTTCGGTTTAAAAAGTACATGATGCATAACCAAGTTCACAATTTGATAAATACAAGGATAAATAATGTAATTTCTTAAGGTAAAAATGTAAATCTCATGTGATTAAGTTGATGTGTAAAAGGTAAAATGGACATGATTGCTAAGGCTGAAGCTCCTGAGATGTTAGTTCATGGTTTCCTTACATGTATCGCTGTGGAGACACGAATGTCCATGAATAGACTGTGTATAGTGCAGTGTGGAGCATGGCGTGGAGGATGTCTTGCTAAGCTCGACGTTTTGTTTGTTAATGTCTGCTGCCGAAGTGGACGATTGGAGAGCTGCCAAAGGACTTTTAAGGACTTTGAGAAACTCTTTTCATGTCAAGTAGTCAACAAGGTATTTTATTCCACTTTTGTTGCTCATATTTACACTTGCTGCCATTTTTGTATTTTTTCTTTCATATTACATTGTGTACAATGTGTTGATGCATTCTGCATTATGTATATTCCTACAAATAGTTTTCACAGCATGATAAGGAGGGGATACTTCAGAGAGACAGAAATGCCCAATAAATGCCTGTTTGAGAGAATTGATTTGTGTGTGTCTGCATCCCCACTTAAAAAAATCAGAACTATCCCTTTAAGAAAGACCTAAAGCTTTGCAGTCATTTCACTTAAACTGTGATTTCCATATTTGCAGATGGTATCAAAAAAATACATCAAATCTAACCTTGGCATTTCCAATTTTAATGCAACCAACTGGCAATCAAGGACAGATTTGTGGAACTACAGAATTCATAAGTGAAGCGATGTAATGGGCACAGAGAGAGGGCTGTGCTTACAGTGCAGCTTGGCTGTTAGTGCATGAGCACTCAAGCGACTCGGCTGAACGTGCAGGGCATGGATGCTGTGACCCCCAGTAATGAGGACCTGAATATCTTTAGGATTTTGACATCCCATCTACTCCGCCTTCTAACCTTACCATGATCAATCGTTAGCTTGGCAAAACTCCCGCTGAACTGCAGCCCGGCTATCCGCCACACCTTCCTAATGACTGGTGCAAATGACGTTTACACAAGTTTTACCTTGTCGTAAATGTCTCTTGCAATCGGGCGATCTGGGTTGGTGCTCCGCTCGCCACACACACACACACACACACAGGCACACACTCAAGCAGACATACACATACACATTAAGTACATGTTGCAAAATGAGTTGCTATGTGACCTCAAAGTGAGTGAAAGGGAATTCTGTTCCTTTTAGGTTACAAATGATAACATTGGACAGTACACAATGTTCCAGGAACAGGATCCTGTCAGACAAATAAGAGACCCAGCCAGCGCTATTACACTCAGAGGAAAGCCATTGTGTTGATACAACAACCATCAATATGTAGGTGCCAGACAGAGAAATTGGTGCATGCGCTCAATAATGCTGTTACGTATCTCCTGTGGCCAACACCAGACCTGTTTTTCAGCCGCAGACATCTCATGCGGACAGTGGAGCAGACCTATAAACAACCTTTGCCTGTGAAGGTCAAAGAAGATGTCTTGTGCTGTTTTTTTATTTTTTGTAGCTATGGTGCTAAAGAGTCCGTCG
Source organism: Plectropomus leopardus (assembly GCF_008729295.1). Taxonomy (NCBI): domain Eukaryota; kingdom Metazoa; phylum Chordata; class Actinopteri; order Perciformes; family Serranidae; genus Plectropomus; species Plectropomus leopardus. The sequence goes on along the minus strand of NC_056474.1, from coordinate 6,101,501 downwards.
GGGCCAACCAGGCTTTGCCCTTGCCAGATATTGAATAAAAGCATCCACCAAAGAACACTTTTTCTACCCGAAGCACCAAACGTTAGCTGAGCAACACATTTTTGATGGCACTTGGTGTTGAATCATACATAACAAACTTATTTCCATCCAACTTGGCTTCACAAAAATCTGCACACTTTTGCACATGGATGTCAATTATTTAATTAAATTAAGGAATGCCATTTAGGATCTTAAAACTAATTTTTTTCAGTCAATTAAACAACTTATATCCATCAGAGCAATTGAACAAAACTCCCACTCTAAACTACTTCCTGCTATTAATTATTGCTGCAATTTGGAATAAATGGTTGGCTAAATTACTGCAAATCAAAAAGGATCTGAGGTACCGAATCAGCCCCCCAACCATAATACTCCTGAAATGAAGCTTCATACATGGTTCCCTTTATCAGCTGTTCCTCCTTATTAATTTTTTTTATTGAACTCTATGGGGAAATTAGTTGGGAAAAATTACTTGTAAAGAGATTTGTTTCTATCACGAAGCCCCTGAGTTGGTGCTTGATGGTTTGAAGGATGATTTAATGCTAGTGCAGTTACTTTTCTGTCCATGATCCATATTGTAAAGAATCATTAAGAGCAGAATGTAGACCGTGAGCACATTTTAAAAGAGTAACTGTACTGTCTCTTTAAAAAGAAACTTGTGTGGCAAAGAAATAAGACCAACACATTGATTTTCATGGTGACTGAGGATATTTTGATGATGTGTTAAAAATAAATGTGGCCATTTGCTGTATGGTACCACATTTCACTCCCCCTGGTGGGTTATAAGAAAGAGTATGTATTCACTATACAGCCCTCTGAGCAAAAATACAAATTCCCACAAGTCTGAAACATTTACACAATCAGCAGTAGGCGAACTGCATGCTTGATTATCCTTTCTCAAGAGGTATGACTGCCAGTGTTGCAGTGATGGTGGTATGTGGCCATATTATCCAAAATGTATATTGCATATGCACAGGTGTTGTATCCTGGATGAGTGCAGCGGGGGAACTAAGTCATTGTTATGCAAGTCACAGGTACATCTCAAGTCTCTGCACTCTCAAGTCTCAAGCAAGAGGCACCCTCCGAGGCTGAAAAGAAGCCAATGAGGAAGCGCCAAAAACTGAAGTTCTTTGAATGGCCACTTGAGGCTGGCTCCAAAATGGAGTAAATCCCCATAGACCCCCAAATGAAAATGCCCACCTCTACAGCAGAAATAAACATTTTTACAACCCGGTTGGTCTCTAGAGCTAATTTCAGCAGTTATGACAACATACGTAGGTTCCCAAAGTTATGCATATTTAAGGTCGGGGTGACAGGCTGTCTGAAAGGCATTGCTACAGTCTTAGCCAGATCTACCTTTCGTTCCTCCACAGCTCCGACCTCTCTTGTCCAAATATTGTCTATTCATGCTCCATACAAAACAAGATGTGGACAGCCGAAATGCAGAACTCAAGGCTTAAGAACAGAAATCCACAAACCAAGGGGTGACGTCATGATGTCTACATCCACTATTTATACAGTCTTTTGTCTCAAGTCAAGTCCTAAATCAAGGCAGGCAAGTAGCAAGTTAAGTCCAAAGTCCTAAACTTTATATTTCAAGTCCGAAACAAGTCATAATGCACTCCTCACCAAATGTAATACCATCTTAAAACAGAGTAATGACATATTGGATATACAAAAATCATTAATTCTTTTTAAAAAATTGTATTTATTTGTTAAAATGTTAAGTTAACTTAACCATAAAGTAAATGTATTGCTGACATTTTACTCTCTAGCATACAGTGCTATTAACCATTGTCGCTACAGAATGAATTTGGGATTTTTTTACATTTAAAGCGAAAGTTGAATCCAACTTTGTGATCAGACTGTCAACCTTTTCACCCCTGAAAATAAGTGTTAGTGTTATATTTTTTGGTGAAAAAATGTCCCAGTGTTCGATAATTAACAGATTTAGCATCAGCATGTCATCAGCATACATTGATTATTCCACCCTGTGACAGTGTTGCATGAGATAAAAATGAAATCCCTCAGTACCAACACCTGAGGCAAATTGTATACATCAAACTGCTTAAGAATATGGTCTACAGAATATACCTAGAATATGGTTTACACATATCTAGGATGCACATCTCAAACAACAACGCTGAATTTAATTAACTTAATAATCAGTGGCAGTGGTTCACTCTGAAGTCAACGGCATATAATTTTGATGTGAATGACTATTATTAAGATGTGTTGTCAGCTGTTCGGTGACAATTTTATTAACACAATACACCATTATTGGCTTATTGGTTTATAAATACTGGCCCCAGAGTAGTCTACACATTCATTGGCAGGAATGACAGCCACTTGTTTCTATGTAATAGGAAATGTGTCCTTATTTCTGAAGGGAGGAACTGCAGTGTGTTTTCTGTCAAAGTGACGAGCATCATTGGTGTCGAGTTTTTCAAGGAATTAATTTTGTTCGCATGTCCTTCATCAGTTAGAAAACAAAGACTGATATTAGAATTTGATGTTATTTTCAGACAACTTGAAATATTTTTCCCGCACAGTCTCCTGAAAGAAACAGAGTTGGTACAATTGCTGCCCTCGATTATTCTCCCCTTTGCCCGCATCTGCTGTAAGATGTTTGATATTTTTCCAGAATAGTTTACAAGTCCCTTTTGCCTCATTTATAATTTTAAGATAAGTGGATTTTCGTTAATTTCAGTTCAAAGATAAGAGTTTCTCAGCCCTTTTAAAATCATATCATCTCTGTTTGATCTTGATTTTGGTTAGTGGTACATCAGTGTTATTAAATCAAGTTAGAATCTGCTAATTCCTGGATTTATTTTTCGCCTTTTTTTTTTTTTTTTTTTTTACCAGAAATAGTTTAATCATGAGGCTGATTGGGGTTGTTAGTGTGTTACAGCCCATCATATCATTAAAAAACATGAGATGTTCCCATTTTATTTTAATCAATTAATTCAAAGACACATCATGCGTGCTGTAAAAGTCTTAACCTATTTTTGTCAGCTCACTTGCAATTAAAGTAACGTTTTTTATCATAACATGTACTAACTCATTTCGTTCACAGAAAAAATGGTTCCCCAATAAGAAACCTCACTATCAAGCTTTCTTTCATTAACAAAATGTGAAATATGGATCACTGTGCCATTTACTGTTATAATGCTACACATAATCTATATTTTGTTAATTATATCTTATAGAAAGGTGTGTTAAAACAACAAAACGAAGAAAAAAGGGTTGATAAATAATGATCAGGGGACCTTACACCGACTCCAGAGCAGGATGCTTTCATCTTATAACTGTTGCACAATTAACGCAGGATTCAATGAGGCAGGAAAACAGTTAATGGAAGTTAATGATGAGAACACACAGAGCTCTTTGTATCATTAAGCAACACGCAGTCAAACATGTTGATGATTGCGGTTTCTACCTCAGCGGCTGGACACAATGAAGGCACAATTTCCAGCAGGTCCTTGTGGAGCTACTGCTGCAGCACCTTGCCGCATTTCTTGAAAGGAAAGTGTTTCTTTGTGAGAATAAAGTCACAGTCAGCACTGAGCAGTGTGAGTAGTGTGATAAGTGGTCATTATAATGTTTTTCCAGTCTTAATTTCAGGCTTAAAATGCATGTGTGAGATGCAGCAACGATGACACATAAATAAGCAGAAAGAATTTACTGTAGTTAGATTAACATAAAAAAATAGAATGTAGAAATCTACCAGGAATATTCAGTGATTAAATGCTGTTAAATTTTTATGTTTCTTAACAGATTTAATATATTTCGTCTATGTTGGCACGTATTTTCTTCATCTTTGATTAACTACAAATAGGCATATCTCTCAACGCAAAAAGCAGAAAAACAGTTAAAACAATCTCCTAGCAGTGACACAGTGGGGTTACATTTGTATTCTTTAGAGTAATTGCCAATAATATAGATAATAACATCAATAATAAGACTTTTGAATATGAAAGCTATGACAATCGCTGAGTAAAAAATCAATCTGTTCATTATCAGTGGAGGAGATTAGGTTTTGTCTTGACAAGGCAGCTTAGAGTTTGTCTCCTCTCTTTCTTAACAAGCTATTCATGTCTGATATCTATAGTACTGATTTATCATGCAAAGATTTAAGAAAATTCCCTTTAAGGGTCCAATTGTAGATAATAGGACGTGATCAACTAAAACGCGTTTCCCCGCATCACAAGCACACCTCTTAAGCCCTGAGAGAGTGAGAGAGAGAGAGAGAGAGAGACATGAATTATCTGAAATACTCTGCTCCTTCAAAGACTGGAGCCACAAGAAACACAGCAGCATTTTCACAGAAGCTATATTTGAAAGGGGGAATGCAGAGAAACGAAGAGGAAGAGACAGTGGTGGCAAGAGGGAGAGAGAGAAAGAGAGTGGTGGGTTGGAATTGGATGAAGGACACATGAGCTCTCATTGAGCTGGCAACAGTGAAAAGAGCCCTTGGTTATTGAAAAAAGAAGAAATCAAAGGCAGAAAATTCCTGCAGAGGGATGGGGGCAGAGAAACAAGCCTGTCCTCCTCATCTTTGTTTTTTTTTTTTTGTTGTTTTTTTTCACAGTGTGGTTAGAGTAGTTAGCCACTCAGCAATAGAGGAGAGATGCATGGTAGCCAGCAGGTTGGCGAGGCCCTTGAGCACAAGGATCTGAGAAGGAATAGGAGGCGACACAGCACAAATTGTTTTATATATTCTGCAATGTGGAGTGTTTTGCTGAGTGTTGAACTCTGCTTTTGCAGGAAAGGAAAACAGTGACACTATATACAGTATTCCCCTTTTGCAGTGCAGCACTTCCGAGCACAACAAACATGCCATCCTGTGTGATGACGCACTAATTATTCACAAAATGTTAAATATATACTGCAGGACATGACAGAACACGCAACGCCTTGCACAGTGTGTGTCATGCATGGCTCCTGCTCTACCTCACTGAATATACTGCACATGTAAGGACAATAACAGCAAGGTCATGATGTGGTGTTGCACAGGATACAGCGCAGAGTAATGTGTGCAGCATGACAGCTAAGGAATAGAAGCTAGTTTTATAGAGGGGGTCATCTCGCGGTAGCCAGCTGTTACAGACGTGAGTCGGTCGTGATGGATGTGACGGACAGGCATTATCCCTCTGTTTCTTCCTGCCATCTCTGTCAGCATTTTCCCTGCAGCAGATTGGGTTCCACAAGTCATCCCTCACAGACCATCGCTGGGGGAATCTGCTGTTTCAACCGCGCAGAGCATCCCATCAGACAAATGGATATTAGCTGGTTAATTTTTAATTCCTGAGATGCAAGGGAGCCGCGCTCTTTCATGGCTGGAAGGAGAGCTAATGGGCCCGGATTAGGTATCACGGGCGGATATCTGGGAATGGCCCCCTGGGAATGTTGTGTGGGTCTCTCCATTGAACACCATTAAGAGTCTTAGAGTAAGGCAGAAAGCCTCTCAAAGACACACTGTCCAGCTATTGACCTTTCGGAGGCACAATGGAGGTCCTCACTGAGGAGATATTGAGTGGATGCTGAGAGCGGTTCATTAAGCCATGGTGGGAGTAAAAACATGGTTGTTGATAAAGTCTGTACCCGATCCAACACAGCCAGACATAGATTTCTGTTTCCCACCAAACAAGTGCCCGAGCCCACCAAGAGAGATCAAACTGCAGTATCTGCATGCTCAAACAATGGCCGGTTCACTGAGAGGCTGCGGTCGCCTTTGCACCGCTGAAGACAAACCCTGCTGCGATCATCAATGTATTCACACAAGACAAAGACAGAAGAGTGTAATCAGTTGACTGGCTAAGTGCACATCAAGCCGCTCCCTGGACAGATAGATTCAAACACCTCAGCCATGTTTTCCGTGACCACCTAAAATAATTTCCTTGCTTTCAGTAGGATTGGCAGTGATGATTGTTTTTATTGACTCAGATGTTCCATTAGGCGAGGAGCTGCTTGGGGTAAATGGCTCCTGACAGCAGCACAGAGCCGGCTGATGATGCCCCGTCACTAGACCTCACACCAGGGTTATTAACTGGCCGCCACTGCTGCAGAGCTCCAGCGCTCCCCTGACAGTGACATGTACACGGACAAAATTTAACGCCGTCTTCCAGCCCTTCCCTTCTCCTAACAGAGCACGGGGGAAAGCAGAGGACTAAGGATGGGGATTTTAGATTCAGAGGAGGTTTTAAAGACGGAAATTAACTGAGATCTGGGGGAAATTCATTCATTCATTTTCTTGCGGCAAGTGAAGACAGAAAGACAAAAGACACAATTCAACAGTGCATCACAACAAATAGCATTTGGTGGTTTGCATAGAATAAAACACCTGTTTTGTTGTTCTCTGCTGTGTTTTAAAGAGAACTGAAATTGCTACACCAGTCTATGTAGCGATCCAAAAAGCTTGAAAACATCTAATTATCACCTGAGGAAATAATGTTCTGCTCTTTTTCACATTTTTGGAAAGAGAGTGGTAATTTGCATCAACATAAAATAAAAAATAAAAAAATTCTAATCTTTGCTTCATCTCCTGATTAATTGTGAAGCCTATACAATGTAAGAAAACTGTGAAAAGTGCCTTTCCCAGAGCCCAAGGTGAAAATTGCTTGTTTTATCAAAAAAAAAACAAAGATATTCAAGGGTGTTACAAAACAGAAAAAGCAGCAAATCTGAATGTGAGAAATTGGAATCAGTGAATATTCAGCTTTTTTGCTTGATCAATAACCAAGGAAAACATATCAGTGTGTTTGGGAGAGTGGGTTCCTCTGCAAATCCCATACACTATGGTTTCTATTCTTTTTTGCAGCGTACTATGCAAATCCATTAGCAGTCTGTTGAAAGTGCTGACTGATTAATAGAGTAATGGCTCATTCATGCCATATGTTAGATACGTACAGGAACACAGATAGAGCAGTACTACCAGAAATCTCTGGGGCAGTGTAGCGTAGTTCAAGAAAGATTCAACCACAGGACACGGCGAAGACATTTTAAAAATGGCAGGATGGAACAAATTGATAGTGAAAAGAATTATCCAACTACATGTCACGCTGTATTTAATGACCCCACGTACTACCGCTGTCTGCGCGGCTGCTTCTGTTAAAAGGTACATTATTATGGCTTCTTCCACCGCCGCCTCATTTGTTGCTGTCAGGAACTTTTGACTCTGCCCTCTTGTGCCATCCAATAGCTGTATCTATGCTAACATATGATGCAGGCAGGTATGAGGGATTGACATATCTATTTTCGTATGTAAAGGGAATATAAGTAAGGAAAATTAAAGCCAATTCGATGGTCAGTCAATTGCTTTTTGATGCTAGTGCTAATGCTGTATGATTGTCATGCTGTACCTGACGTAAATAAATAGAGGCCAACGGGAGCCAAGAATGGTACGAAAAATACATTATCATTTTTTTCTATTACACTATTATTACTTGAAAAAAGCTACAATGAAAAGTACCTGTGACTCGTTGTAAGTGGTGTAAAATCATAGACTATTTAATAGAGGAAGTAGCTATTATGACATTACTGAATGGCTTATGGACTTTGAAGCCAAGTCCGGAATTTTGTCTGGCATCATGTTGGTTTTTTTGAAGCCACAAGGCACCATAATCCAATGACAGGCTGGAGCTGTGGGGGAGAAAGGGGCGGATCTGACTCACAGACCTGTAGTGATGCCTCACTCATGCAACCTGCCATTAAATATGAGTCATTTGGGGCCTTAATAGAATGTAAACAGGTGTGTTGTACAGAATTAACCCCGTGCATTTGTCATGAAAGTTAAAATAAGTTACAGAGATCTAAACTGTTTTTTGCACCAGACTGTTTATTTCTGCTGTAAAGTTGGGCATTTTAACATGGGGATCAATGGAAGGTTACTTTGTTTTGGAGCCAGCCTCAAGTGGCTGGTTGATGAACTACAGTTTTTGGCACTTCTACTTTGGCTTCATCTCTCAGTCTCAGAGGTTGTCTCTGAAACATGAAAAACACTGGCCTTGAAGAAATTACTCAGATAATTCTCTACAGACAAAATGGTTGATAGACTCATTATTTCAGTGCAAATTTGGTGACTAACAGATGTTATGATGTCTTGTCCAACAACAGGTGAAGGTGAAAATGCAGTATATAGCAGCAAAGCTGTATCCTGCAGAGAGACTGCAGAGAGGTGACTCTCATTCAGTTCAGGCTCATCAGAAAAACTAAAAAAGAAATAGAAAAAATAGAAACCTAACTGACAACTGCAGTGGAAACCTGTGGTTATGTCCACTGCCATTTCACGTCAGGGTGTCAGCTATAAATCGAAATGCTGACTAGTGTGTTTACGAGGATGTCACCTCATCCTGTCAGCCGAGCTCCACTTGGGAAAACAGACATGCAGGTGTAATGCAGTAAGTGACAAGGTGCACAGTTGTCCAAATTGGGAAAACACGCCTGCACACACATACACGCTCGTGCCTTGTCAGCATTTACTTAATTCACACACACAAAACTCAGAAGCGCTGTCGCTCTGTGAGCACTCCACCTGTGTGAGGCAGCGTTACCGCCTGTGGTAACCAGATAGAGCCATGCTGTCACGCAGGAGTGATTAGAGCCTCCTTTTATAATCTCCCTCCTCTGTCCTTTCTCCACACATCATTACGGTAATACAGCAGGCTCTATTACCCCTCAGCACCCCGTCAATGCCCCACCGCCACCGCCTCCCTCAAGCCTCCGAGCAGGCCTCGGAGGGGTGATGATGATGGCGGGTTAAGGCAGGGCCCAGGGTCCCTGCAGCATGGCAGCTTTAATTTCACGCTTTGTTAATGTCCCCATTGCAAGTGCTCGTCCTGCCCGATGCCCTCCACAGCCCCAACCAGGGTCGCATCCGTCCTGGCTGCCCTGTGGTTGGCTCAAGGACTGCGTCCAGGACGAAAGCTGGGAACTCTCCTCTCTTTTTTTCTTTCTCTACAACTGTCGCCCATTTGTTGAAAATCTCTCCCTCACAACCTCCGCCCCCCGCTTACCTTTATCTTATTCTCTACCCGTTGTGCACTCTGTCACTGTCTGTTTCACTCTCGACCGCCCCCTCTCTCATTCCCTCTCACCCACGTCGATTATCTCTCTTCTATTGCAGTCTCTTTCTCGTTCGCTGCCTTCCTCTCTCTGGTAAACAGCTCTTTCTCTCAGCTCAGCCCACTCTCGGCCCATTCACTGTATCTTCCCCGTGTTCTCTCTCACTCCACCTCGATTGCCGCTCTTCATCTCTTTCCCTCTTTCGGTCCCATTATCTTCCCCTTTAATTCCGACACACTCTGTTTTCATTCGGCTCTGCTCACTGTCTCAATTTGGATGAACACGTCTCATTGCATCTCTCCCCCTCTCTCTTCCTCTGTGTCTCCATCCTCAAGCCTCCATTTACACACTGTACCATCTGTATTTGCTAAGCACTGAGAGGCTGGGAATCATCATTCTGTCAACCTGCTCCTTCTGCATGAGTCGGCAGCCACTTTGAGGCGTCCCGAAAAATGCCACCGTAAGCACAAACTTGTTGAACCGTAGTTTTTGGAGTCAGCTTGAATACTTTCCCCGAAGGGGTGAAACAAAGGCCTGCAACCTGCAACTCCATTCTGTCTCAAAAACATTCTCCCAAACTATCCTGTTCTTCCACAGTTATTTTCATTTTTTTATTTTGTTTTGCATACTGATCGGCACTAGAGTTACATATACTGTAGTCACTGTAGTTTTAAACACTAACACACCGGAAATAACAGATGAGACTAAAATTTCCCAAAATGTCGAAAAGTTTACCTTTTTCGTCACTGGGTATATCGCCTATAAGAAAGCAGTTTACATTCTCCAGAGTGCTGATACAACATGGTGTTTACGCCTGTAAATATACACAGTAGCTGGTTGATTAAGCTATAGAGATAATTTCGAGGCTGGTGTACAGACTCATGCAGATACCAATTATATGATGCCACTTTTAAAGGATGATTCCAGCTTTTTTTCATGTGCAGTGGAAAAAACAAAACATTTTAGCTGCACTCAGTATCAGTTTTACCTCCAAATAAAGTGGTTAAGATGGTCTACTTAAACTGTTGGTGTGTTTACAACTTGTCCAATTGTCTTTTTGCTTTTTGTTCACAGATCTCAGCGAATATTTTCATTAGTAAAGCATCCCATCAGTGATAAAACAATAGGAAAAGCTACAAAAACAAAACCGATGTCTCAATATACTGTAATTTACCTCTAATGGTCCTTGGAACTGTGAAGTCACACAGCTAATTCTATTTCACAGCAGTGTTTTCCTCAGAATTTGAATTTAATTGTGGCAATGGATGACGACGGGGGTGAACCTGCTCTAAATTGAGACTTTTTTTGTGGGTCTGTGAATGCAGCACAGGCAGAGCTTCTTTTTTTCCTCAGCAGCAGTTTGTGGAGTTTGAGTCGCGGAGTGGACAGAGCTGATCAGATCAGATCAGATCGATAGATAAGAGGAGCAGCTGCTTCAAAAGGAGTGAATGCAAACTTTTAGACCTGCTGAAACTTAACTTTCACTTAATTTTCAATGCTCTGCGGCTTCATTTATGCCCAGAGTACGCTCTTCGCTCTGAAAGATGCAATGAATAACCAAACGCTCCAACACTGGTTCTAATGAACCTGCCTAGAGCAAAAACAAGGTGTGCCAGAGCTTCTTTTATCCCAGTTGTATGTGTGTGAGATAGATTTTAGATTGTATACTTTGCCTATTACTTACTTATTTACCTAGTTATTTATTTATCTCATCTTGAATTATTTATTACTATGTATTTTATCTATTGCTTCTGCGCAGCACTTTGTTTGACTTGACAATGCATTTACTGTGCTGTTTGCAATCTGGTTCAGTGTGGTAGGACCATCTTTGTGTTCACATGAGCTCGGGAATTTCTTTAATTTTATTTATTCATTTATTTCTGATGTTGTCCTTTATGAATTTTTTGTGCCCTCATGACTGCTGTAGAAGTTCAAGTTGAACGGTCCAGCTTCAAAAATATGAAATCAATATGTGGTGGCAAATGTTTTAATCGTGGCAAGCAGCCACAAATAAATGAATGTGTGGGAAACCCTGCTCAGTGTGTTGATTATGGAAAGAGCAAAATATTACCACAGCTATAACTATAGCATTCTGATATGCAAGTTTAAAAATTAAAAGTATGTAGGTTACATTTTTTAGGGTTTAGTGTGCAGAATTTAGTGTCACTGAGGTTTAGGAAATGAAACTTCTTCCGTGTGCCAAGCAAGTAGGAGAACTACAGCAGCCAACGCAAAGAGAACCTGCTCTGTATAAAGATATAAAAGGTCATTAAAAGGCAATGTAAACAACAAATCTTATTTTCAGGTTATTATACACTAATGAAAATATAGTTATGACTTAGATATTCCATTTCTGGCAATAGATGCCCCTAAATCCTTTAAATCTTTTGCATTACATTGTATTAATCATAACTTTATGCACATGGTTTGGGGGTGGACAGGGGTTTAGCCCCATATCAGAAAAATACAGTTAATTATTGTGTCAGAGCTGCTGTTGAGCTTCTTTCAATGGTCACAAAATTGCCACCACCGCCCTCGCCTAAAGCCAAATTTGATGGAGCGTCACATTTGTGAAGCTATTTCACTTTGTTGCCGTTGATGTGCAGTGAAGGGCAATGTTAATGCAAATATGTCATTTACTGAAGTGATGAAATTGGACGGCAATTCAACTGCAACTTGACAAAGCCGATCAACATTTCGCAATAGTATGCAGCATCTCCAGGCTGCATACTGGTAAAACAAAACATCACATATTTTAGAATTAAATTAAGCCTTGCCTAAAATCAAACAGCTTGGATGGAAGTCAGTTAGAAGAAGACAAGTGCACCTTTTATCATTTATTATTTCCAGTGTTTTTTGTTTGTTCTCCTTCTGTGTGAATATTAGTAGGAGCTTCCAGCCAGATAAGCAACACAAAAGACGAGATAATGACATGGAGGCCTTCCAAAAGGAAAATGGCTGAAAAAAAAGCTCTTTGGTTTGAGGAGGGTCTCGTTTCCTCGACAAGGGGGGAAAAGGTAACAGAATCTCTTTGTGAGTGAAGTCATGAGGTCTCCTGTGGGAGGGCATTGATCGGAGGTGAAACACTGAGGAGAAAGGGAGCACCTATCAGATTCTACCCACACACACATACACACACCAAAGTTTACTCATAAAAACTGTTTACGCTCACACTCTTATTGGCATTCAAGTCCACAAACTTTTCCTCCTACTCAACACCACACTCACACACACACACACGCACACACACAGACACACAGACACACAGCAGCACTAAAGCTAGACACCGATATTCATCAGTGTTGAACTAATCAGACAAAATATCTATTCATTAGATCCGCACTCTGGAACTGACATCTTCTGCCACGGGCTACGTTTTTACAAACACACCTAACACCACAAACCTGTAAGCATTTGTAACAATTTTTGATTATTGTCTATCTGGAAATGATCCCGCAGAACAATAGCTCACATTTTTAGCTTACGCTGATGGTTTGGCAGACACAGCCGAGCCATTAACACCGCCATGATTGTTTGTCTCTGAATTTGACTTGCCTCCCTTTGTTTAATCATGACAAATGATATGACACTTGCCCGCAGAACACGGGTTATAGCTATTGTTTGAGTTCTCTCTGAGCTGCTTGTTGCTAGGTAACCAGCATTTATCAACCCCCTCTACTATTTTTTATTGTACTTTTTTACTTTTATTGCACGTCTTAAGTTGCTGCATCCTACAATTGCTGCAAGGCCTGTTCCACATTTGGATTACTGTCTTTTGTAGTTACTGTAACGTACGACAGATACAGTTTCATACCTCGGGCTATGGTGCTGTGACACATCAATACTTAATCTGTCATTATACTTGTCTTAGATGATGCTCTGCATGTCTGTTTTCATGTCTGTTTGTACGCCTGGCTCCATGCATTTGTGTATGCCTGCCCTGCATGTGTGTGTGTGGCCAGAGTCCAATCTTTCATGTGACACAGAGAGCAGGCAGTTTTTATCTCTGGACCGCTGTGGAAAATATTATTGTTTTTGCAGAACACTGCAAGGATTCACACTGAGTTTATCAGTTTCCTACTATTTATACTGATACACCAAGAGATGCTCCAGCAGGTAAGATATATGGCAGCATGAAGTATGGCCTTGTCCACAGTGAGAAGGTACTGAACGCTATTTTGTGATGAGATGGGGACCGGGCCAAGGTGACCCTTCAGTAATATATGGGCTGCAGCTGCCAAGGCCTCCCAGGAAGTTATTTGTCATCAGAGTCCCCCAAGTGTAAGGTTACCGACAAATCAGGTTATCAGTCTACTGTTTTTGGCAGGAATGGCACAAAAACACAGATTATCTTTTCAATATAGCTCAGCGTTGCAGAAACAGACACAGATGCACACATACAAAAATAAACACCAAAGCACACACCCTTTAAAAAATGTACTGTAAGGTGTACCTGTCGACTGCTGTATCTTCAATCCTTAAACCCCTAACCTTCAGCACTACATGCATAATCTCAGCCTTCAACGTAACCCATGCGGGCCAAATCTGGCCTTTGATAGGGTGCTGGTTGGGCCCCTTACTCATTTTCTAATTCACAATAAAAATAAAGTCATTCACACTGGGAATTGTTTTTGTACTTTTTGTATATATACGGTGCCAGATTGTATAAAACAGTATCAAAATAGAGCTTGTTTATGAAAAAACATCAAACAAAAAACATCCTGAAATCCTAGAAATGTTGTAAAATCCTAGTAACATGCTAAAATCATAGATATTTACTTAAATCCTAGAAATGTCCTAAAATCCAAGAAACGTATCCAAATCCTAGAAATGTATTTAAATCCTTGAAATATGTGTCCAGCTGGTCGCTTACCATTTTGCAAAAGTGTCCCTCCAGCAAAGCCAGTTGAGTATCCCTGACGTAACGCCTAAGCTAATTCTATTTCCAACAGCAGCACGTTGCAGTACGTAATCCTCTACAAGCAGTTATAGAAGCAATGATCTGTTTGTGTTAAAGTAAATTTAAAATGTTCAGTCTTCTTGGTTTAATGTACTCAATACAGTAATAACAAAAAGCAAAGATACCACTAAACAAAAGGTCACATCTGGTCAAATCAACAGTGTAAATAAATTATAAGCGCTTCAGTCTAACATTGATTTGCAAGCTGCTAAAACTTTTGGACTTTTAAAGAATTGACACAATATTCAACCTCCTTCCATAAAATCCAACTTAATACATCATTATTGCCCTTCCTGGGAGCCACTAATCATTGGTATGCCCAGTTTATCTCCCCCCATAGCCCGCAGCGCACAGCCACAACAGATAATCACACCAAGACAGAGTTGTGCTTTCATAACCGCGGATATGTAAAATGTTTATTGAATAATGAATACGTCCGCCAGTGAGCATGTCTGTCCCGCACCACCTTGTTGCTATAAAAGTGAGGCTGCCACTCCAAAGAGCGTGAACTCCCCTGCACATCAGCGGCAGAGCATGTAGGCGGGAGCGGGGGTGACAAATGTGCAGCATTATGTGAGAGGAGGCAGGAAGCTGCACAACATGTCAGGATACAGATGCTTGCATCTCCCTCACATCGCCTCTAGTGATGTGTTTCAACCCACAGGTTTAATTGTGTTTGCGTTGAAAATATCTATCCTGCTCGCATCAGTGGCGGCAGAGCAGGGGTTAATGCACGGGTCAGGCACTTCCACAGTACACTTAGTGCCATATGGAGCTACTCAGGTTGTGCAACTATTACGTTACATATCCACTGTATATACTCATCCTATATGTCCATCCTGAGCATTACTGCATGTCACAGCTCTCACATACCAGACAATATGGGTAGATACGTTTTAAGCAAAAATGACATTTTCAGTCATATAGATGTGAATTTTAACAAATGCTCAAAAATACAAAAATCTCAACAACAAAACAATTTTTAAGCAAATATGTATTTTTCAGTGATGTAGATGTGAATTTTGAAGAATCCTTAAAAATACAAAAATCTCTAAAAAATAAAATAAAAATTGACATTTTGAGAAATATGCTTCACTTTCTGGCCCCAAATTTGACTTATTAGAGGTTAGATGCCATTTTCCTGTCTGTGTGTTCATGAGCTTTAGCTTTGTTGAACTTAGATTGACTGAAACCACCAACTTGTCTAAACTACAAACAGTATTTCAGTTAAATTTATTTGAATAACTATTTAATTTCTTTTGAGTATTTTATAATATGTATTTTGATCAACAGAAAAAAATACTTTAAGAGCTTGTATTTGTTTTTGTTTGGTTTTTTTTTCACTTTTTAATATGTCATTTTATTCTCAAATAGGAAGCATTTTGGGTGTCCATACATACATATGTCTTTTTGTGGAGGCATATAACCACAGGGTGGTCATTCCGTGTTTGTGGTGGTGGAGGTTGGGAGGAATGGGGTGGGTTGGGTGGTGTCGTTTTTTTTTTTTTTTTTGTTTTTTGGGGGTGGGGGGGGGGGGGGGGGTGGGGGTTGTTTAGTGTATCAGGCACTGATTTGTGTCTATTGGTTCAAGTAGTTGCTTGTAAAGTTTGAGATTTTAGAAATCCATTGCACTTTCATTAACCGCTCTTTAAAAGGGCATCTGTTGAATGCCCAGCACTATTGTCATCCAAAAATACACCCAACATGAATTCTGTCTTAACACTTGTTTTTGTATCCACTTTTCATGGGCAACAGCTCTGATGGATATTCAGAGTGGCCTTTTGTTCTGACCAAACCAAGTTGCACCTGTGTGACAATGATGCTGTTTATCATGTATTTGAGGTTAATATATTTTCTCAAAACAGTATTTTAATTTTAATTATTTTTTTATGTATTTGATGATTTGTGATATAATCTTTTTTTTGTAATTGTGGCTATTTTGGACTAAAAATTGCCATTTTTATGTTTCTGTTGGTCCACCTATTAAATAAAATAAATAATCTATTAATTACTGAACTTCAGAGGAGTTGGTAGGCCTATTCTTTTCCTGTGGACAAAGCTGGGCTAGCTGTTGCCCCCGCCTCCACTTTTCATGCTAATGTAGGCTAATCAGCTCTGGGCTCCAGCTCAACAGATATAAGCATGGTATAACTGTTTTCGTTTAACATTTGTCAATAAAGTCAATGAGTGCATGCCTTGACAAGGCAAACTATTCCATTAAAATCTCTCAAAAATCTCTTTAATGTATTAGAACAGTGCTGAACCAGATGACAACTCCTGCTGGTGGAATTTGAAGATATTTTATTGCTTTGTAGTGTCCACTCGAGCCCTGTGAAGTGCTCTGAAATATGCATAGTGCCTTCTTTAAATCTAATTTTAACCACAGCCAATCCTTGATCTTCTCACCACCACAACCACCAACAAAGCAGCCAAAGCTCCCAGACACAGCGGGGCGGCCTGGTGAGTGATGAAGACAGAGAGTCCACGACGGCCTTTGTCTCTCTAGGGATGTAAGCTGCGCCAACCTAAGTAAGGAAATAAGCCCTTTTGCAAGCCAGAGCTGACCCACAGCCAGCTAGGTGACAGAACTAAATAAAGACGAAAGCTGTCAAGAGGCTTTGTAATGAGCAGCTGACCATACAATCGACAGACGTTTCGGTGTGCCAGGCTGTCTGAGCAGGTCATGAGCTGGGCAGGCATACGTGTCTTTGTGTATGTTTGCGAGTCTCTTAAGGTCTCGTCCTGGGAACAGCATGTCCATCTTTTGCTGTTGTTCTATGTATGGCAGTCAGGTACAGTCTCTCTCGCCACTTGTATTTCAAAATGAAGGATGAAAAGCAGGTCAGCAGGAGCGAGTGGGAGGTGTTTGCCTTGAAAAATGTTAGACCTTTAATTAAATATATTTAAAACATGAAGCGGTTACTGAATAAATCCCTGTTAAACAGAGCAAAATAAGTGTATGAAAAGGCTGTTGTTCTATTGCTGCAGACACCTGACCTCTCTGCTTTCAATGCATAACATTACAGTGAAATATTTTTCAACATGCTTATTAAAAGCATTACCCGTCGGTAATAAAAATTGCAGTGCCATTAGAGCGAGTAGGAAGCAGAAGATATGGGAGTTTACTGCAGCTGACTAGCAAGTTCATCACATACAGTAGTAACAAACCCAGCAGGGCAAAGATATGAGGGGTAATAACATCCAGAAAGTGGGACACAGCTCTGGAGTCATGGAATATGTCTAAGAGGCTTGGGGAGATCCTATTAAACACGGCTTCGTGACACCTGCTCCTCTCGGCTCTGACCAGGAAACGACCGGCTCTGATGACCCGTATCTTCGTCACACGAGCCTGAATCATTTCTGCCCGTGTTGTCGTCTCTTCAGATGAAGAGGAGCTTCAAAAATGTACTGAAGGAGCACAGAAGAGCTAAAGCCAGTATTTCAGGAGGAGCACTACTCTGCACTTTTGTGATCCTACATCAGAGCCTTTCTGTCTGTGCTTGCATATGATGAAAAACCTAACGGGGTGATGTAAAGCCCTTTTGAAATGGTTCTTTATGGAACTGGAGTGAAGTGGCACTACTGTATATTGAAATAAGAAAAAACGTAAATACACAAAGTTGTCCAAAAAGCAAGAATTAAAAAAAACTTCAACAGCGTTGAGTGTGACTTTTATTGTATTTTCCTTTGCTGCATTTTCTAAAGAAATATTTGACTACAGTTTTACCAAGAAAAACTTTCCTTGCTGTAAAACCTTGAACATTTTTTCTGTGTCTACAATGTAAATTGGTTCCATAACAAAGAATGGCCTTTTAGGCTTTGAATTGGCATTACATCAAGTTGCTAGCAGAAGCTTTTGTTGGACTGAGGAAAAACTAACTGCACTGATTCATCAGCCTTGATAAAGATGTTTTTTGTCATATTTGCTGTCACTACATCCCCACAGAGAACATGAGAGAAATAGTCTGTAAAAACAAATCTGGTTCCTCCTCCCATTTGTTGTGCTTCTAATGGCCTTTGCTAGAACCTACCGGAACCCCTTAAAAAACAACCAATCAGAACCGAGGAGTCTGTAATACATCTGTCAATTATGCCAATCACTGCTTGTGAACTGCAGTCAATATGTCAAACTACGCAGCAGCGACTCTGTCACCACATTTCCTATTCTATGCCTCAAATGTTTTCAGAAACATATTTTAGTGTACCGCTTAGCTGTAAAATGCAAAACTTGCTCTGGTCGCTGAGTTTTCAGCTTTGAACTACAGTCAAACTGCCAAACTAGGAAGCACTCATCTACTATGAATCAAAATCTGTTAGTGCATTGCCTACCTTTCAGTGATATATTTTAGTGTACTGTTTAGCTGTAAACTGAGAAAGTTGCTCTGGCCGCTGAGTTGTAAAATCTGTTTCTGACTAGATTTGAAATGATAAATAGGCACAGCATTTACAGAATCATGATTGACTGACTGACATGATTGACAGCCGGGTTAGAGACCCCTCAGCTCGTATTGGTTGTTTTTGATCATATGCAGTAAGGCTTTTAGAAACGCTACAAGGCAATAGAGTAGGCAGAGGAGTATGATTTTTTTCACAGATTATCCTTGATTGATCAATCCTTGATCCGTGATTTTTTTTTTTTTTTAAAGTTACCATGTATAGCTTTAATATTAGGTAAGGTTAATCCGTCCTGCTGTAGCAGTATTGGCTTGCACAGCAGCAATTCTTCTACTTGATATTTTGGTATTCCTTTAGCTATACTTTTATCTTTATTAGCTAACCCCTTTCCCACGGGGTATGTGCATGAGCTTTGCACACACAATCAAAACAAGCTTTGTTTACTCCACAAACATTATTATGAAAATTGTCTTGCAGGAGGCAATACACAAGATGGTGGGAGATGGAGAAGGTGGAGTCGGTACAGTAAGTGAATTGCCTACACGGGGTTAAGGGTGGGATGAAGTGAGTCGGAACAAATAGAATGACGGGCCCAATGTCATCAATGTCTGCCGTAATTGAGCCAATGACATATTGATCTTTGGGTTAATGAAGACAAAGCACACATGAGATAGGGTGTTTAAATCCGCCATGCTTAATTCCTCTGAATCCTAGCATGAATCTTAATATATATTCAGTGTGCATAGGATGAGTGAATATTGTAAAAGATAGACATTTTTGTCTGTGGGGAAATGCTACAGGGGACAACTGGCTGTCACACACTGATTATAATTTCTACTCTGTTCTGTTTTTCAAGTAGGATTAGAGCATGAATTTAGATTGTTACAACTTCGGTCTTTGGTGATACTTTTGGCCATATTTTTTGTTATCATTTCATTATCATTTCAAAGTCATGATAGCTCTGTACTCATGAGCAAAGTAATGGCTGAGATCTGGGAACATGGTGACATTGCAACACACCAGATGGGGCAAGAAACGCAAGCCAATGGGACAATCAGAGGGGATGTAAAATAAGCCAAAAACAGTTTGGCCAGATTATCTAAACCACTTTTATTTGGAATCAAAAACTAAAGTTTGTGCACCTGATATTGTGGTAATAAACCCTCACTGCAAGGGTAAACTGTGCACACACAACTACACTGGGCCGAATGTCATGAAAACCTGTTTTGTTTGCATTTTTCTTTTAAGTTTGGCTAACCTGGGGGTTTGTCACAAACCTGAACAACTGTCTTACTGCTTGTGTTCTTTGTAGTGTCTAGCTTTTTTTTAAGCAATGTCGCCATGCCCACAGATTTAACCGACTGCAAAAACACAAAAGAATTTATGGATAACAGTTACCCTATCATCAATTATCCATTCATCCATCCACTTTCATCCACTTATCCAGGGCAAGGTGTTAGGGGCAGAAGGCTGAGCGAGTACTCCACATCATCAAATATGTTACTGTAAATTAAAAGTTTTTGTTTAGGAATAGACCGATTTATATATGCTAATAACATGTTGTATTCATGTCAATTTGTATTTTCAGAAATTTAAAAAGAACAAACAAAACAAAAAAAATTTTTTTTAAAATGTACCAAACAACCCCCTGCATTAACACAGAGCACAAAAACTCATCAGAATGCAGGAAATTAAGTGTTTGACCCTCAACATTTTCTGGCAGAGGACCCCTGACTCCCTCATTTCATACGTGCCCCCTACCACCCCTAAATGTTGAAATGAAATCTATGTCCTTAACTTCAGCAAACTAGCAAACAAAACTAGAACAGGAGAAAATAATACTGCAGACAAGATATCTGGATTTGGCTGCATAGTCAATACTAGTCAAATAATTTCAGTTTATTTGATCTTTTCATGTGATTTGTTGAGAGTAAGAAAAATATAAAATATCCCCATCTTTAACTTTAAAGGACAGTTGAGTACAATGCTATAATAACACATCGTAATCGAGGCCAAAAACTACAAGATTAAGCTCCAAGTTGTAAGAAACAGAAATGGTAAAAACACTGCTTTTATGGCTCACCCTTTACTCGACACTTGTCTGAGCTGTGCAAAGAAAGACAGAGTGCCTCAATTTCTACCACACTTGCCTACATTTTAGCACACGGCTCCTGTCACTGGCTGAGAGCTGGCCAGTGAAGAAAGTGTCACAGAGAGCGGCCGTCCATGGAAGCTCCCAGCAGCAGGGGCGATGAGACAGAGATGAATCACGACGATGTCCATTCCTGCAGCTTTCAGCAGGGATCAGCCCACGACTTATTCCCCTCCTTGTGTGACTTCAGCAGGGGCACGACCTTCAAAGATCACAAATCTTGCAAGTGTCACCAGTCATTAACCAAAGCAATATGTCCCGAGTCCTCTCTCTGTGGCCAAGTCCACAGCAGTTCACAGACAGGGCCCTGATAGCCGCTGTCCAGACCTCTCATTGTGCATCCATCTTTTCCAAGTGGTGTGGGGGCTATAAAATGGAGTGTAAACTACGACTTTCCAGTCATCATCATAACGCAATATAGACTGGAAAAGTAGTCCTTTATGTTGTGTAACTTGCATCCATGCACTATTCTTGACTCTCATTTTATGCATCTTATAAAGATTTATGCCAGCATAAATTGGTTAGTTCTGCAGCCACTAGAGTCAGTTTCCTCTGCATACTACACAAGAACTTAGCCATATTTAAATTTGTCACGTGATCATCCGTCAAACCACTTCTTGAGCTTTATGACCTCAGACGCGAACAGTCCTGGAAATATGTCTCATTAATAATTCATGGCAGATATACCTAATCAATTCATCATGTAGCAGAGCAGAAGTCTCACAAATGTAAGGTGGTACATACAGCGCGGGCATTAAAATAAAAAGTGGGATTTGAACAGTGTCAGTACCCCTTGGTTTAGTTGAAGAAATTGCTGTCTTCCTCTTTTGTACTTTTTTAATGAACTGTTTGGGGAAAAGAGTAAACTATACCAGAGAGCTGGGGTGAGGAAGAAAAAGCCTTATGCAGTTCTATCAATATTTGTCTCTTTGAAAGATTCTAACATGGAAAAGGAAGCTGGCTTATGCATTCTGCAACTCTTACTTTATTTTTAAGGAAAAAAGGAATTTCACAACAGAGGGCACCTGACCCACACACACACACACACACACGCACACGCACGCTGACACAACTCACCACAGCCGTTATTTCTGAAATTCAGAGACAGTTTTTGCGAGACTATTGATTCGCCTCCTCCCACCATGTGAGAGCAAAGACACGTATGTTGAGAGCCATGTCTAATCAGGGGAACGTTCACTGAGGGTTAGATTAAGACGAGAGGGGAGTAAGGTCGACATGTTGGATGCGCTTCAGTGAGCTGAGCTGTGGGTAGACTCAGTTAGCCGCAGATAAACAGCCTACAGACGCTGCACAATAAGTAGCAGATGGAAAGAGGTGTTCATATCACGACAGGCATTCTTTAGTGTTTAAACGGCTGCCTACTGCTGTAATGAAGTCAGAAAATACAGAAACCTGAAGCTAATCAACATTCTGTACCTGCACAATAGAACTGTAATGAAACCAAGTTACTGCTGCTGCCTATGATGCAATATGATATTATGAAGTGTTTGAGCAACCCTGCATGCATGAGCACAATAAGGTATCAAAGCTTCAAACGCGAAGCACTGTAGGTCAAACTGTCCCAAAGATGAACGAATTTGGTCAGATTCTCAGGGTGCACTCAGATCAAATGTAAGAATTTTTTTTCTCAGTTTACTCCACTGTTGTCACAATATCTGATTTTCTAAATATTCATATGCGATACCACAAAGGGAAGCTGACATTAAGAGCATATAATGTCGAATATTTATTAAAAGATAAATGTAAAAAGGCTTTGAAAGACAAGGACAACTTTTCTTGAATGCAGCAAATATTAACATTAATTAAAACCTTTTTTACATGACTGAAAACAATATTCTTGGAGTAGTACACATCTTCAACAGATTGTTGCACATGCAAAAGGCAATAAAGTGCAACTAAATACAAAAAAATGAATAAAAATGCTGCAAAAGCCTGTGCATGCAACTGAAGCGAATGAGACAAATGACCAGAAGGTAGCACTGTGAGTTAGTGGAGGCGGGGTTATTGGGGCACTGCAGCAGAGTGCATTTTTGTGCATGTGTGTGTGTGTGTGTGTGTGTGTGTGTGTGTGTGTGTGTGTGTGTGTGTGTGTGTGTGTGTGTGTGTGTGTGTGTGTGTCCGTGTGTGTGTAAGTAAACTCACTGCTGGAGAACAGAGAGCAAGAAACTAGATGCGATAGTATTGATACTGAAGAATATGAGTAGTATAACCATTTCAAATATTAAGGATAAAATTCAGATATTTCCAACTTTAAGTCATATATTTGCACATTTGAGACTATTGCATTTCATACCTAACTTACCTAATTTTACTTTTCTAACTGCAGTGGTATTTTTTAGCTATATCATTATTAATAACATATTTTCACACACTACACACACTGCTCTATATTTTATTTCTTGTCTTAACTTGTGCATGACTCAGCTGAATTAATGACACATTTCAGGTCACTGTAACAGGTTGTGTTACCCTGGTTTCATCCTGAACAAGGATATCTCTGTCTGTCAAATGTGGCTTGCTTAAGTTGCTTTGCAAACCATCTCAGGTCTTTGATTAAAGATCATTTCTTATGACGACACTGCTGAGAAGTGTCATTTTGAGTTGATAAGTAGGTAACATAATCTTAATCTCTCTGATTTTACTTTCCTTAACCTAATCTACATAACTTTACGATAAGTATGTAACCTGACGACGCCTAACAATGTTTCTTTTCCTAAAGTTAACCCATATAACTTTACTTTTCTTAACCGAAGCTACTTACCTTTACTTTCCAAAACCTAACTGATGTAACGTTACTTTCTAAAACTCTCACCTATGTGACTTTGGATTAAATACATAATGTGATGATGCCTAAACATGATTCCTTTCCCACATTTAACCTCACTGATGCTCATTATTTGGGGGGTAATTTGTTAGATATCAGACAAACCCTTGTATGAGAAAATGTTTCACAATAACACTTATGTCCATTACTGACTCTCATTCTAGCTCTGTGTTGGTCTCCAGCTCCTAAGAAAAATATATGCAGCTGTTTAGCTGCTTGATAATATGATCCCAGATTTAGCTGAAAACAGTGGCCTGCCGCTGGTGGAAGCAAGTTTAATACGAGCTATGAGTTCCAAATAAACCAAAACAATGTGCTGAAGAAAAAGGTGTGAATTACAGCACATGCTTTTGTGAATTACACCTACTCTATAATTAATACCTGTGGCGGCCACTGTGACTCACTTGCAAGAGAATTACTTTTTTTTCCCAGCGGGGTCAGACAATTCCAGCAAAGTGAAAGATTTATCTGTGTGTCATAACCTTGCTCCACTCCTTTCTGATCATTGGGAACTTTCTGAGCTTTTTGAGAAATGTGAGCAAAGTAATTTCCTTTGGACCAAATAGGATAGAAAAACTTTTTTTCTTCCCTTAAGGCAGCTGTATTTCAACTGGTCGCTGTCATCAAACTGAGATGTGCTGAGCCTTTGTAGAAGACAAACCATAGGAGGGTAAGGAAAAGAGAGATGTGTGACGAGAGATAGACAGAGACAAAGCTGGAAAAAGGAGGCTGAGAGACAAAGAGACCAAAAGAAACTGTTGCGTGCATGTGTCTAACAATGACAGCGAGAGCTCAGACGCAGTTTAAAAGCAACTTGGTTGTCAAAAGTCGCACTGTTGTAGTGACGTGAGATCAGTCAGGTCACCAGCTGGTTCCTCTCTGGCAGAGCTGGGTTTCATTTGACAGGCCAGCGGTGACAATGGCATGACAGGTCTGTTTCCATGGGAACACATTTGTCACTTCTGTGGAGCGCGGCCAAAGAGTTGGAGGGGAATCACCAATGAGGATTGTAGGACTGGAGGGAAAATTAATCACACTAATGATGATTCAAAGCGTGAGCTGCGGCAGAATGCGAAAATCGCTTCTGCTCCTCTAGTTTTTCTCTGTTTCCCCTGAAACTGAAATCTGGCGGGCTGCAACAGGGTTTTCTTTGGGAGGCTTTCTGCAGACATAATATTCCAAATAATTTGATGTGGATGTTGGAAGTAAAATAAAGCAGACAGGAGAGGAACTGCCAATGCTGTTGAGAGATGTGAGGATACTGCGGTGGTAGTTTGGCTTTAAATTAGAGGAGGACCAGCGAGCAGAAAGATGTTAAGATGTTAAGTCCCTGGCATGGACTGATGTGTGTTTTCCAGCTGCGAGACGGCAAGGAGGACTGACATACTGTGGCAAGCCCTGTTTTCTGCCTTCAAATTGGATGCAACATGTGTTGAGTGTTATACAAGTAAATGTCTGAAAAGGGGTCATTCTAGTTTTTCTATTTTACAAACACAGATCCTGGATTGGGGGAACAGTAGAAAATCAGTCATTCCAGTAAAAAAACATCAGCTATGCAAAAATCCTGCAGAAAATCTAGATTCGTAAAGACGATTTTCATCACAGCCACTCAATGGCTTATCCATTTCTTTTTTTTTTTTCACTCCGAAGAACTCCAGCTGCTAATTGACCCATCTTTCAGTCCCACCCCCCTTAGTTACTGTTGCTACATCTGAAGCTTTTCACTCCAGCACTGCACATACAGTATATAAGCTTACAGTTATAACAGTGGTAGATTTACCGATGGGTCCTTAACTTCAAACATATGCAGCCTCCAATTTTCAGCAGGTTACCATCATCTTTGCCTGCTGACAATACAACTGTTACTAGCAGAAATCCAGGAGCTAATTAAAATGAACTGTGAGTTCGTTGAAATGTTTCTACCCTGCTGACTTTCTACTGTTTTCAGCTAGCTGGTATGAAAATGAGAAATCTGCGAAAAGGTATTTATAAGAATTTGATGGTTACATATCATGGTAAGTCAGCACAGTGTAATGAAGACTGAGGCTGAAGCTAAAGGTCTCAGGCAAAAAGTCAGCAATCTTACACACTGATGGTCCATGTTTTACTGCAGGGCAGACCCTGCATAATTGTTTGTACTCACAATGACTAAGTTACAACACATTATTTTGTTCTTGCTTAATAAACATAAAAATAGGCATTGAGCAACCTGGTAATTTTAGGTTATATAGCAAATATATATTTCCTGTTAACATGACATAGAATTAGATGCTCAGAATTTCAAAGGATGCTGAACTGACATGAATTTTCAGTCAGTCAAAGGACATATGGCACTTTATAACTTTTATGTTACTGAATTGTACTAAACTAAAAGTTTTGTGTGCAAACCACTACGAATATGATTTTGATGTCAGCGAGCAATTGAGATTTACATATAAACTCTAAAAGTAACGAACTTAGCAGCCATGACGTTATCTATTTGTTTGTGAACTCCTGTTTTGAAGCCTCCAGTAAGGCATTTTGTTGCTATCATGGGTTTTTTTTCTCTTTTTGGAGCCAGAAGTGGCCAAATTTTGGCCACAGGCTGTGAACATGTTTATTTCTGATGTAAAGTTTGGCATTTCAACATGAGGGTCTATTGACAGAGCCAGCCTCAAGTGGTCGTTCAAAGAACTGTAGCTTTTGGCACTTCCATGTTGGCTTCATTTATCAGCCTCTGAGGTTGCCCCTTAGGTTTACAGTTTATTGTAGCTCAAACTATTTCTATTCCTATCATAACTATTTCTGTCATATGTCTGTCTACTATAAATAGAAAATAGGTTTTGCTGAGAAAACACAAAGGTTAGATTTATGATTTATGAGAAAATTATTTCAGGATAATGACAAACTTTGCATCTTAGGCTTTTTCTAGAACCTAATATAATGTATATATAATAATAATGTATATATAATAATGTATATATAGTAACAGTCCTCCAGTCCTACAATATAATAACACACAAAATAATGTAGTCACCTGGTAGAGGCAATGCTAGGGTGCTACGGTTGCTAAAAATGCTAACATTAGCACACCAAAGCTGAAAAACACACACTTAAATTAATTCAAACAAATGTCATGCTGGGCACATTTTTAACTAGAGTCCACGCACTCCAACACGTGGAGAAAACCAAACCTTTATAGTTGCAACGTTCAAATGGCAGCTCATACAGATTACCTTCCTAGTTATCCTTCACTTGTAGATTCACATAGTTGTTCTGTCAAAGTGTTGTTCAGTGTAAAATACATATATAAACTACCAGCCTATTCTCACTCTGAACTCAACAAATAGCACCACTCTATCAGTGCTTTTAGTATATAAGCATGATGCCAAACGTTACCTCCCGCGTCCAACTGGAACGCGGATGGATAGCGTCAGATGAGAACGTGCTCAGACAGAACCTGTGGCGTTGTTATCATACGCTGGCTGATGGCCGAATGGCACCAGGTGCATCCACATGCAAAGTGTATAGGTGGCATGAACCTGAGAACTGGTCGTGTGCACATGAAACGCAGAAGGACAACTTCTGGTAATAAGGCTGCTGGTAACCATGTGACATAAGGGCGTGAGTGTGCTTATAGGGAGGACGGATGGGGAGGTGGTAATTCCTGCAGGAGTCCGGAGGTTGCTTCCAGTGTGGATGTGTGTGTTTTTTTCTACACCTTACCATGTGCCTGTTTTGCCGATACCTAACTGTCTGAGACTTTGTTGCCTTATCCCAACTATCGTGACAATCCGCACTGTTGTGTGAACATAAGGAGCATTTGTTTACATCATGGTAATGTCATTCCAGTGTGTAAACAGCTAACACAGAAGGATACCTAAAACATAATATGACCATGTGATGAGTTGGGATGAGAACGTGTTGTAACTACTTGAAGCTACATGACGCACAGAAAATCTTGACATAAAATCCTTCAATCTTAACTCTTAACTTAATCTCCTTTTGAGAAATTCTGGGTATTTCTCTGCGAAAATCTGTGAACCCCCCCAAGCCTGTGAAGAATATATATAAAGATAAATTGCAATAACCTGCTGTACATGAGGGGTTCCCCTGCAGAGACCTAAACCTGGCAGCTTCTACGTTTTATAATTTATCATGACAAGCCTTGCAATATCACAGTCCTTCAAGGCCATTTCATCTTAATGTGTGTCTGTCAGAAAACGGTCCTTCCAACATCACTTTGATAGCACTCCAACCTGCTTAGTGCAATCAGCTTGGAAAACTCCACCGCCATTGTCCTTCTGTATTGTATTACCCCTTAAAGGCACTTCACTGCTTGGAGAGCCTATGCGCATTCATTATGTAGTTGTGTCTAATTTATGCCTGCTCTCCATATTAATGTGATGCAATTGCCACAAATAAGTGTTCATAAGAATACTCGTTCTTCATGTTTGATCCATGAATACTAAGTAAAGTCAAAGTTTTAGGCTTCGGGCCTCATAAAACGGAGAAAGTCAATAAATAATTTATTGAAAGCCACTGAGCTGACCATCTGGATGGTGTCTATCCTCCACAGCAGTGCTCTCACTGAATCATTTCCGTCTTCTTACCATTTGTATCATCTCCCTCTCTCTGTTCCTAAGCTGGCTTCTCTCAGTTTGGCTTGGCACACCACACTTTGGCGCTCCTGGTTCTGTTGGTGAAGAAAATCCTGGCACAACTTCCAGGGACTGCGATTCCTCCGCCTCATTCTGAGTCCTCGCGTCCTTCGATTTTCCCAGACATGTTCCCAGAAGCCTGTTCTTTCATGGCACGGCCGAGCTCTCCAGATTCCTCCATTTGGTCTTGGTGAGAACTGATTTGGAGCTGCGCTGAGAGGGTGGTGCCGTGGCCCTTTTCCAGTTGTAGGGCCTGCCAGGATCCACAAGTCTTTCCAGTTAAAGCGGTGGTGCCAGGGCGGATGGGGGGGGCAGACGGGGAGGAGGGCAGGAAGAGAGGGTGGAAAGCAGGCAGTTGGATTGTGGGATCACTTTGCTTTGACCCATATCCCTCCGTTCTGCTCTGAATGCCTCAATATGAAAACAACCCAATTACTGTTGACCCCTGCACCGCCTCCAAAACACAGCAGCAACGACTAATTAAAACTGAAAGGGTTCCCATTCCCTCCTTTGTTTTTGCTCAGTGTGTGAGTTCGAGTGTGTGTATGCGTGTGTGTGTGTGTGTATAAACTTGCATTTAACTAAAAGCCTCCATTTGTGTCTGCGATTGTGAGGAAAAGGATTGCTCACGGGCGCTTCTGCTGAATAAAAATATGATTGTCCATGTGTAGTTATAACCCACTTGCTCAGAGCAGGACAGTTGAAAGGCTAAAGCAAATCGCAGGGCCATCCAAACAGGCTGTTTCTTTCTCACCAGTCAGACCCTCGGGCCCCGAAGCGACGAGTCATCAACCTGCCGATATGTCTGGCAGTGACAGGAGCTTCCAATCCAATCTCTATTTCATTCAATTATCATCCCCTGCAACAGGCCTCTGCGTTGTTTGCCCTCAAGAGGAACTTATGTCACACCCACAATGGCTAGCATGCTCAGTCTGCGCTGTTCTCGCTGTACCTTGACTAAAATCCATTTCTCTTCAAACACATAGATTCAGATAAACAACTCAAACAGACCCACTGAGGCATAACAATGATCCTTCAAACAAATTTCTCCTCTTAAAAAACATATACACTGTAAAATCTGACAAGCTGATCTTACTCAAAATAATCTTAGAAACCACTTGCCTCAAAAAAAGGAGGTAGATTTTTATCTTTAAATTCATGTTTATTTTATGCGCAATTGTTAAGTTTACTCAAAATGTAGCTGTATTTACTTATTCTTGTGAAGTTGTTGCAAAAATGTTATTAAAAATGTGGAATTACCTTGTTCTTTTAAAGTGTTACAAACGTTAGTTAACCAAGTTAGTCTGACTTCTGTCAGTTCTGCTTTGTTAAAATGTTTAAGAAAATACAAGTACGATTGACTAGTTTGCAAACAGCAGAATACAGATATATAGCACAGTAAACTTGGTTTATTTAAGTGTAAAACTTCGAAAGATTGACTTAATTAAACGTGTCATTTTTAAGTTAACTTCACAAAATTGAGCAAATATAACTAAATTAATAATTCGTTTTAAAGTAAACATAAATTAAGACTAATAGTTATACTTACATTTTTCAAGACAATCAGTTTCCTAGATTTTTTTTAATATAAAATCAACATGTCAGATTTTACAGTGTACAAAAATGAAAAAAAAAAAAAAAAAGCATGCATGTTCATTAGCTGTATGATGTGGGAGTTAAATCATTAATTGCTAAAATGAACAAATGTCTACCAAATCAAGAAACTGGGCAAGGAATGCTGTGATCTGTGACAAAACCTGGAGCTACTCCATTGACAGTTAATTGGTGTCTGCACTTCCTTGGCTCACAGGATGCTTGTCTGAGCTTTTACACCCAAATGATTTCACTGTAGTGTTAACAGTTGTTAACAGGAAAAAGTGCCCATCTCCACTCATAGCTACCCGGGGTGGCATCATTGTAACTCCATATTCATTGTCAGATGTCCAAGGATTTTTCTAGTTGGCACAAAACAAACAGTATCTTTTTGTTTCCAGGAGGAACTCACAAACTGACTGTCCAAGGCCATAAAAAAAGACTGTAATTATTTTAGGAGCGGATTTAATTAACAAATTGATCTTTCCTTTCCAGCAGGATTGCTTCTCTAGTGTTCATTCATTCAGGATCCAGGTGAGTAAGTATTTGCAAATAATTCTTGGTGCTTGTTAAAACCTGCTTGGAGGAGCTGACAGGTGGGATTTGCCAGGTAGGAGAGCTAAGATGAGGACACACAAAATTAAATTGGTTTCAAATCATTTGACTGTCTGAACTTGCTAGCACTTTTTTTGGCATCCTCACCGTCAAGCAGAGAGATTTTCAAAACAATGTGATTGAGATCTGCTAATTTTGCATTCCACTGCTGCAATATTTGTCAATTATGGGGCTCTAAAGTACAGAGATTTCTAATCAAACATAGATAAGATTTTTTTAACATTTTTAAGAAATAAAAAAAAGGAAATTTAAGCATCAAAAGCTCCAGAGTGGCAATCAAATTGACCTTGTAGTGTGACTGTTTTATTACAGATAACTTAACAGGCCTAACAATCATATAGAATACATGATGTCCTTCCTCAAAATATTTACAGATCAATTGTTTTGAAAAAAATCCTGTTACATCACAGTACGATATACACACAAAACAGGGACCAAACAATTCTATAATGTCATCAAGCAGCAGCCTCTGAGGCTGAAAAATAAAGCCAATGCAGAAGTGCCAAAAACAGCAGTTCCTCTAATGGCCACTTGAGGCAGACTCCAAAACAGAGTAAATCCTCACAGAACAGAGATAGAGACCAGAAATAATCATGTTTACAGCCTGGTACAAAAACGATTTTGGTCTCTATAGCGTATTTTACCATGCATGACAACTGTAAGGGAGTTAAGCAGGGTGGGGCTAACTGAGTGACAGGCTGTCTGCAAGTTGTCCCCACAGGTCACACCAGTCTGTGAGTCAGATCCACCCCTCACTCCTCAACATCCAACCTCATGTCCAAATATGCTCACTTCTGGATCCAAAATCCAACATTATGACAGTCAAAATAAGAGACTCAGGGCTTCAAAACAGCAGTCCACAAACAAATTGGTGACATCACAGTAGCCACGTTCATTATTTATATAGTTTTTGATTGTCAAACAGGTAATACAGGTAATCTGTTTGCATTCAAACTTGGCCCCTCCTCCCTACACTGCGAGCTACTGCACTGTTGTAGGAATGTTACATTTGTTAACATGGAAAAGTCAATGATTACTATGCTAACCATGCTCATCATCAACAACCACTTTGTCCAACACAAAACAGGCCAACTGCGCAGTTTTCCTCATCCCCATCCTCTCCCACTGGAGAAGTGAAAGAGAAAGCCAACTCCAGTTTCACTCTAGTTTTTAAACAAGCTTTGTCTGTTTTATGCCTCTCTATATTTGCTCAATTCAGCTCTGTGTCTGTGATGTTTGCAGCTTCCTTTTGGATGCACGGTGCTACTGCCTGGTTGCTGCGTTTTTCTCAAGTCCCAACCGTTACACACCCGCAAACGTCACAATCACAGCATATAAGAAGAAAAGAAGAAAATACAGGCAGAGGGCAGAGTCTCTGTAAATAAACACACCGCCACACACTTCCAGATGGTCATAAGTGATGATAAAGAGGGATTACTTCTCTATGAGTCTATATATTGTTTCTTAGGAAAGTCCTGCATTGTATACCTTTTAATACTGCCAGTACCTACTTTGTCATTTGTTCCCCATCACGGAGTATATTTGTAAACAGTGCACCATCCTAAAGGTCAGTTATCATGTGCATTATCAAAGATGTGTGTTTTCAGTTTGGTTCTAAAGAACATCACATTCACATCTGCATTTTTGCATCAATGTGAAGCCTGTACTATGAAGCAGGATTTGGGGTTAGTGAGGAAACTTGGTTTGGCCTGGGTTTTTAAGGACAACAAAGCTGGTTCACTTTTTACTTGGATAAATCACTTTGGTAAGTTATGCTGAACAACTAACCTGTTCCGGAGCAAGTTAACTTCCGTAGATCGGACCACAACTTGTCAACGCCCCGACCACTCACCATTCAGACCACTGAAAAAAAAACAAAAAAACAACAGACATGGATAAAAGTCCTGAGTGACAGGTAACAAAAGAGAATATATTTCAAAAGGTTAGTAGAATCATTTCATTTCCAGGATTTCTATGTCCATTCTGGAGCTTCAAACAAACAGAGAGATCTTTTACAACAGTAAAACACACAATGATGATGACTTTGGCTACATTTTAATTGCAAACTGTCTTTTATCCCCAAAATGACAGCCGACAGCGTTGCCGATCTTACACTGATTCTATTAGTGCAGCTCAAAAAACATTAAACACCTGTCTGATGAGAACTTGAAATAAAATTAAAGATTGTCTTTTATTAGAAAATTAATCCACACACTGTTAACTGGCTCCCTTGATTATAATTGCAACACTCAGGTTTACTTTACTTTAGTAGCAGAAACAGTCTGGCATTACTTTTAAGTTGTTTTTTTTGTGACATATTCAGAATAGTTTCTTCATCAGCCAACTAAAAGGCAAAATACCCCTTTAAGTCATAATAATACCTCCTTACATGTATTTTAAGTCTTGGCCGTCTTTGAATATTATTATTTGGATATTATTTGTTTCTGAATCTGCTTATTCTGTGTAAGTGATTGAAGTTATGACGTGATTAAGTTAAACCACAGACCTATCAGTTGTGCCCTTGAAATCATCGTATAAACAATTCCTCATTTCAACAACATAATTCAGCCAGTTCTTGTCCACTATTGATGCCTTCAAAGTGAGCATCAGATATAAATAGAAGCACAGCGTCCAACAAAAATTCAGCCCACAGCAGCACTGGTAGCTGGTAAGTGCAGCTCTGTTGTTTGCTTTAAATCCAAATTGTTGCCATATTGGTACAGTTTTAGTCTTTTTATTAGATTAACTCTACCATGTCTCCTCTCATTAACACAAAAAATAAATAAACACTGCGTGGCTGCTCTCCCCTCTCTGCTGAAATTTGATCTCACTCGTGTTGTCGACACTGGTCGTCCCAGCTGGGCAGGAAATTACAAACCACAAGTTGGACACTAGTTGCTCCATCAGTAAGTTTACAAACAAAGATATATTAATCATGCTGTCATATTGCTTATTACTAATGCAATCTGAGGTGGATTTGTGACTGGGGCTACTTTTAAAATTGCCAGAACGCAACATAAGTACAAATGCCAGTTCAGACGGTTTGCATAGATTGAACCAGTTTAAGCTTGTGCACCGGATCGGGCTGGCCAAACTGGCCCAACTCTAGGTCATGCCTCTGGAAGCATATTAATCCATGATTTGAAGAGGAGCTATATGCAGAGTTTTACATAAATTTTTCATATCATCTGTCCTTAATATCAAATTACATTTTCCCTCCGTTCTTGTCAGTCTGTTTGGTTTCTCTCACTCCTTCGACCTCAGCAGCACCTCTCTCTGTCCTCTGGGAGGGCTTTAGCTCTTCTCCCACCCAGCAGATGGTCAAGGTCGAGCACTTAACTAGACTCCGCTACACATCAAACCATGTCTCTTTAAAATTAAATAACTATAAAATGTATCACATTCATTCTCTGATGAATGTCACTCCTGCGAGAATAACTGAATAATTTTGCCTAAATTTCTCTGAGCGTATTCAATGTTTTTGTCACTGTTTTCTTAAATATAGTATGTGTGATGATGTGACATCAATATATTTTGAGACACGTTGTAGGATGATAGTATAATTACCAAAAGCAAAAGAAAACTGTTTGACTGGCAGATTCTTCCTGCCACTGGGTCGGTGCTGTTTATCCAGCACAAACACAGCGAAAGATTTCAAGATTGCACAACAACAGATGGTGAAATGAGGGAAAGGCAAAGTCAGGGGAAAAACGGAGAGAAAAACAAGAACAAGAAACTTCTGACATGCGTATCCTGTACAGTCCCGACAAAGAAAGAGATTTTACTCGAAGAAGCAGCAACATTATTCATGATAAATGAGGTCTTGGTTTTGGAAAACATGACTGCTAACAACACCACTGCAGCGAGGAATAAGATAGCAATCATCTTGACCACGGTTGTTGTTTAACGTTTAAAAATGCAGCCTCATTAATGATTCAGACCGGGAAAATGGAATTTAAATTGTTGCATGAGCCGACCGGTTAACCTGTTGCTTGTGACATGCCTCCTGTTTCTTGAGCGGGAGTGAGGAAGAGATTGGCTGTGTTTGTGTCAGATCTGGTCCAGGTCCCCTGGAGCAGAGGGTTTACAGAGCCCAGTGAGGACAGCCACATCAGGGCAACACACAGACAGCTGGCTCCCTCAGATGATGCATTGGCCTTGGCATCCTAATTGGCCCCAGTGCCTCAGCCAAGGGGCCTGGTGTTTCTGTATGTGTTCCCCCATGTGTGTTTGTGCATGTATCTGTCTTTGTCTCTCTGTGGCGTATGCTATACAGCTCTTTGTTTGTATTTGCTTTCTGCGCGCATCTGTTTGTGTGTGGTGCACATCTGCATTCTGGGACTGCTTTTTGTGTCTGTGAGAATGGCTGTGTTCAGGTGTGTGTGTGGCTCTTGCACTTGCTGTCTTTTTGAATGTACACCACATGCAGTGCTTTGGGCCGGGATGTACTTCCACTGACCTTTTATCTGCTGCAGAATCCACACTGAACATTCACACACACACATCCACAGAGGACACATGGTGTTTTTAATTGTGCATGCATGCAAACGTGTAGCTTTAGTGTGTAAGTGTGTGCATGCGCTTGTAAAATATTCAGTACTAATCGTATTTATTTATCATTTATCGGATGCCGTCAGTCTGTTTATTGTATTTATGAGCTGAGGCAACATAATTTTCTCCTGCCAATAAAGCTTCATTGAATTAAAAGGAATTAAAAGAGTGTGTACGGAAGTGTGCGTAACTTCTTGTGTGCATGGCATTAAGCACTCAAGTGTGTGACTATAGTGTTAGAGATTGTGTGCACTCTTGCTGTCATGACTAATATCAGTCAAGTTAAGGGTTCATAAACAGAAATGACATGAGACATTTACATTATCCTGGACCATGTAATAAATGGAGTTAATTATTGTTGTCATCCTGTCCGTTACAGAGTTGTCCGGTCACTTTAAGCAGCGACGTTGGCCTGGTGGGGAGAGAAACTGTCCTGTGAATGAAAAGGTCACAGGTCCAATCCCAACAACAGTTTATGTGTGCATCACTGCAGAGGAGGACATTTAAGTCGCACTCGCCGCAGGGAGACGCATCATGCATGTACATCCATCTCAGAGGAATATGCAAAGAAAAAAAACAAGCCTCTTAACAAGACTCTACTGCACTATATGTCTAGATTCACTGCTAATAAAAGGCTTTCATGAGCCAAAACAGAAACTGTATCAGTCCCACAAGCATCAATGGGCCTCATGCAAGACACAATATAGGAACAAATTATCTGTTATTTTTGCTTGTATCCACAATTTGTTCTTATTTTGTTAGTACACATCGATTTTTGGGATTCAACAACGTTTCCTTACTTTTTCTCTTCCCTTAGGTAAGAGAAATTTTTATGACTGGTCGAGGGCATTCTTACCAAAATAGGAGAAAAACATCTTGTTTTCACCGGCCACAAAATGTTGTCCAGCACAAGGGAAAATAAGTTTTATATTTAAGGAACAGTTAAAAAGTGTGGTAATGTCATTCAATCAAATGTAGACATTTTAGAGTACTTACAATAGAATGTAGAAGGTAGACAGTAGATTTATAAGTCATTTTTAAACAAAGTTCAAAAAACTAAATTTCATTTGTCCTTGATCCTGCTACATCTTTGGACTTGTGTCTTGTGTCCTTATGGCTCCCAACAAGCTCCGTCTATCCAGTGCAATAGCTTGATGCGGGATGTTAGGGGTTAACCATGTCTCTGCAAAGATGTGCACAGAGCAGTCTCTGATTTCCCTTGCTGAGTGAGTCTCAATCGCATCTCATCCACTTTATTCAACTGTGACCGGACATTAGCCAGAAGATGAGAGAGGTAGAGGAACAAGTTCTTCTTTCAACCTTTTTTGGTGTCAAAACCTGCCCATATATAGTGTTTAGGGGGGCATTACCTATACTAATAGGTGACTTATGGTCAAGTGGGAGTCAGAGTTGAGCACATGTAAGAGCAGATTTGGATGGTTAACAATGTTTGGAGTTGACCTCTCTTATATTTTCTCTTACGAGAAAATTAAGAGAAAGTATAAGAGAAATTTAAGAGAATGTTGTTGCATGAGGCCCAGTATCTCACAGCTGATCACTCTCATCACTGTGGATACAGTTTGTTGCCCCTCCCCCCTTCTTGTTCAATCTCAGGTCCTCATCCTGAAGCTGCAGGCTATAATAGCAAATTTTAACATGGACCAATGTGGAGTGACTGGAAAAATAGGCTGCGACTTGCTCGGAATTGGAAGTATATAGTGGACCAATTACCCCCGTGGTGATGGCAATATACTAGTGTAGCTATAGGCTGGAGCTGCTGTGGGTGTAATTGATGTTGCTCGGTGGCTGCCAGAGAGGTTGGAGGCATGTAGACCACAGAGACATTTCCTCTAATAGGCCCTGCCAGGGGTCACGGCACACGCTACAGACCAAAGCACTTACAACCTCACCAGCTCTCTGGTGTCTCCTCCAATACACACTGTATCCCATGTGTGGGGCGACAATTTTGTTGTTGTAGGGGGCATACACTCACCTCAACACTCTTGACCCACCTTGTATACATAGAACAAACTTCTTTCAACTCTAAAGGTTAATAAACTTTGTATTATCTGATGTATGATGTCGGTGAGTTAAGTACAGAGCTGGAGTCAGTGTAGTACATGTTAAGCTTAGCTTAAAGAATACAAGCGAGGGAAAACAGCCTGTGTCTGTCTAAAGAGGGGGAAAACCTAATCTGCCTATCATCACCTCTAAAGCTCACCAGTAGGCCCCTCATGTTTGCCAAAATGTGATAAACCATAATGTAAAATTGACAATTTGTTGGTATAAGGGTTGTTTATGCTGTTACTATTTCTCAAACCTGCTTTAAATTATTATTAGACTGCTGCAAATACAACATTGCAAAATAACATGTAAGCATATAGATGTGTATATCAAGCAAAAACGAAGCAAGATTAGCAGTCAAATGGAGTAGTGACTGTGTCTACCCAAAGAATGTCAGTCTGGAGAACTCCAAGGTACGATGTCTGGCACCCTATCTGCTAAATGCTGCACTACTGGCTCATTTCCACTCTGTGGTTTAGCTTGACTCAACCCAGCTCACTTTTGGTGCTGGGTACTTTTCTCTATTTCATTTTCAACTGTGAATCACAGTTGAAACTGCGACACTCACTAAATCCTTTATTGGCAGCCAAACAAAGTGAAGTCTGGGCTTTGTCAATTGTATGGCGTAATGTATGGCATAGTTTTGTGAGCTTCCATTTTGTCGTCTAATGAATAAAAACTGGGTGCTGTGAGGGAAGTTGCATTGGTGATTATTCTCTTTGTCCAATCAGTTGTCTGCAGATACTCCATCTTCGAGTATCAGCTCAATTCCCTAGGAAACTACACCGAGGCGGTACCAAAAACAGTACCTGGTATAATCCACAACTTTGCAAATGAAAAACCAAAACAAAGTTGTGTATAGCCACCGTGAAGTGGAGATGAAACATATGCAGCAAAATGCCGAAACAATGAGCTGAAAGAGGCTAAAATGTTTCGTATGGCTGAGGAACTACTGAGCATGGCAATGATTCTCTGTGGCTGTATCACTACAAGCATCCAATTTCACATTATACATGGTCATGATACACTGCCAAACTCAGTGGCCACTTTGAAATGCTATTTCATCCACTTTTATATCTTGCATATGTTTTAAGCTTTATCATTTTTTCATTGTAAGCTTTATTTTTGAAAGGTGCTTTATCAAAAATGTTATTATTATTATTATCAAAATATTTATGAGAGCATCTTTAAGACAGAGAAAATAAATTGCACATATCTGTACAACTTTGTATGTTATAAAATAAACATAAAAGCACAAAATTGTCAATTCATGATGAGTTCAATTTGTAGATTAGTGACAATTATGTAA
The DNA here is from genome assembly GCF_008729295.1 of Plectropomus leopardus. NCBI lineage: Eukaryota > Metazoa > Chordata > Actinopteri > Perciformes > Serranidae > Plectropomus > Plectropomus leopardus. Next base: position 6,063,275 of record NC_056474.1, on the reverse strand, counting down.
ATAAATGGATAGAAATGGAATTATTTTTCACTTAACTGTGGGTTGTGAAGATGCGTCAATCTCCACACAAAGATGTGGTTGTGTTTGACAAATTGCTCTTAAATAATGCATTTGTTCAACTAGAAAAATATTCTAAAATTTACAAATATTCATGACTGCTGGCATACATTTTTAAAAATGTTTTAGTTTGCTAATGAACTTATCAAGAAACAGATGTCAGGCTACAACATACTCATATTTGTGCAACAAAGTACAGAAAATTATTCTGCAAAGAAAACTAGGCACACCCCTTTTTATAAGGACATGAATTATCTAAATACGAGTCCATGATGGACTGTGCTTATGTAAAACCTAATGAGCCACAGATGATAGATATCACATTCATTAAGAGCAAGTACGTTTGAATAACTCGTTTTTGGGAAATGATTGATTTTGCTCAGAAAACCTCCACCTCAGGGTTTTACAATTAACATGCTATATACTGTACCTTGGAGGACATTTTACAGTTATTGGTTGGATGCGCAGGTGAAGCCTTTCCCTGAAAAATTAGATAAAAAGCCTAAGCAGTGCTATGGCCAAAGGGATCCAATAAACCCCAGTTTGCTCATGGCATATATTTGCAGAGAAGTCCTATATGTCCTTGTGTTTGGTAACAAGATTTCCTTCATACATGTACTGGGAATCGGACCAACATTTATTACTTTACTGATTCCACAACAAAAACAAAACCTAATGTTGTGGGATTACGGTAAGCCTGCTGCTTAAGCTGTTTTTCTCCACATACCTCACCAATGTGTGCTGTGTTTCAAATTCATACATCAGTTTTCCAGGTACCGTGTCCAGCCTCAGGTAACCAAGGCAACCACCTGTGTGTTAAGTGCTGCATATAAAAGGCTTTTAGTTTGAAGTTCAGCTTCCATATATGCAAAATATGAACACACAGTGCAGAGAATCTCAGCAACACATATACAACTTTTTTTTTTTTTACATCCTCATCATAACTTAAAGTATAAACGCAAAAGCAGTCTTTACTTTCTTCTTTTATTTGGCGGTGCACGAATGTCAGACCGTCCTAGAGGAATAACCTGTGCTGCAATTCCATGACTCTGACTTTGTGAACTATGTGCCACTGCTCAGGCAATCACGAGTCAGGTGAGTGTTCAACCTACAAGGGTACGATTGCCTCATCCGAATTAACATAATGCTGAGGGAGGAACAAGCCCTGACACAACAGGAGGGAAATATTTCAGGACACACAAATCCATATGCAGTTGTAAAGTTAGATTAAAAAGAAAATGCAATATTAATGTTTTGCCAAAATGTGTTCTCAAAACACTAGAGGTATGCACATTGTAGCAGGTATAGTATGTAAAGGGGGGAAAACAAACTGACATTAATGAAACCTCTAATTCATGATTAATGCTGAGCTGTAAAACTGTGAAAAGTAGCGTTTTTTTTTTTTTTATTGATCTACTAGTTGCGTAATTGACAAATGAATTTAGTTGTACTTGTTACTGCAGCTAGTTTTTCATGAGCATTTACTGTAGAATCTGATTTATTCTTTTAGTACTTTATTGGTAACATCTCATGATTTTGTGTACTATGTTATGAAGTGTATTAATTAGTATTTATTCTCCAATGCTGTAGCACAGTCGCCAGAATAAATGTGGTTATTGTACGTTTCTACAAACCTCTGATATGTTAAATTTGTGCATTATTATGACATCAGAAACATATGGAGTTGATACACTGAAACTCTATGTTTCATTACATTTAAACAACACTGTGGTTAATGTGTGGTTCAGTTTCTGCACAAAAAACGCTTGGTTATGATGAGTAAAAGATCATGTTTTGGTTTGAAATACCTACTTTTGTTGCACAAATTTGTCTGGAAATGCAGTATTGTCTTAATAAAAAATATCTGTTTTGGGAGCACAATCCAAATAGATATTGCTCTGTAGTTTTAAAAAAAATGTATTCGCACTACCCTGGCAAGAATAGCAGCGATGGCTTAGTTTTTTTTTTCGTGCTGGCACTGTTCCGATAGGAAATGCTCCGATGTCTCTGCAAAAAAAAAAAAGTCAAGAAAAGAGTTTTTTCATGGCACTATCATTGCAAAAAACGCTGTGATGCCTCTCATAAAAACTAAAAAATAAAAATAAAAAAGGTTTCTGTGGCACAAAACGTTTCTGTGGTACTATCCCGGCAATAAAAAGCAGTGATGACTCAGAAAAGTCACCCACATTTAGTGACTAAAAAGCAGCTTGAAATGTAGCAATGATTTGCTCAAAAACAACCAATTTTCTTGGTTGTTGGTTTTGGACAGTGGTCTGCAGCATGACAGCATTTTGCATGGGTGACATGCAATCCATCATCCCCTCCACCTCACAACAATGTCAGCTCATGAAGAACATCACTTTAGACATGTTGATATGATACAAGAAACATACAAATACGACGTATCTAAGGTTTGAAGAAATGTGCAATGCCTGCATTTTCTTTTGGCTGCCAACCCTCTCATCCTGTGTTATAAGAAAAAAATAAAAATTCAAAAAAGGGAGAATATTCTTTAATATGGATCTAAAATCATATTCTTTCTCCTCCTCTCTAATTCAGGCTGGCCTCAAATGTCCCTTTCATCTCTCTCCTTGGCTCATTTTACAATTTGTCTATTTATGTTCACAGTTATTCCACCATTGTGTTCATATTAAGTCCTTACGACAGCTCGATTGAGGCAGCTGCAATCACAAATGATATCCTCACAGAGGTGGCAACAGTCAATAGGAAGACCTTAATCAATATGAAAGAGTCAACCGCTATCCTAATATGAACCTAAAATTCAATGCGAGGCTCTGACGTGCTGAGGCTTTGGACCTCTCTGTGAGGACAGCATCTGCAGAGCGGACGTGTGCAGCTGAGTTTTGTACCACCTCCACAAACTGCTGATAGCCACAGAAGCTCCAGAAAGGTCACGCTGTTTCTATAGCGTGGCCGTCAACGGCTGATCAAACAACTTGCAATGACACTTCCTTACCTACTGCAGTGTGAGCCAGATATGACGTGACATTTCGGCTAAATTTGTCCTTCAGAATACACAACCTTCACATGAGAAGTTTACATCACATCGCCTTGCAATTTCATAGAAAACCCATCGCGCTCTATTAAATTATCCAATCTGAATCTCATTTTCCAAAATAGGTTCCCTCCCTGGCTGTTATATTCAGGCAAATGTGTCATACATATGAATGTTCTGCGTACATGAGAGTATCTATCCACATCTTCTGTTTGAGAGTTGTGGCTTTGACCTTTGCCCTCAGCCCTATTAGCTGCACTGTGACTAAGATTTTTTTTATTTCAGCCTTGAGCAAGCTACTCCAGACGGGTGTTAAAAGCTGAAATATAAATGTTATTTTATTGACACATGAACCTTATTATGAATGTGGTGACAAAATCTTCAAGCTGTGACCACATTGCAATATGTTTTGAAACTGTTTGTCTCTAGCGGTTGTGGCAAGAAGAGTACGCCTCAATTACTGCAGCGTGTTGTATTCAAGCTTGCCTCTTTCAAGCCCTCCTGCATTCTGAACCAGTGTACTGTTCCTCATTAACATTTTACTGTGGTGGGTGACCCTGCCATTCATTTACAGACAACTGCTTCCTGACAATGTTTTTTTTCTCCTTCCTCTCAAAGGAGAGCAGCCCATTCTCTCCAGAATGCTAATGCCTTGTAAATCCAAAAGTGAGGCTGAGTTGAGAGGGAGCAAACTACCTTCTCTTCTTTTGGTGAGCGTTATTAAAAAATTCAATTAGGGTGCTGAACCATAGGCAAAAAAACCCCCACGTCCTTCAGTGTTGGTGTGCTTTTTTTCTTTTTCTTTTTTCCTAAGAGCGCAACGTCCTTTTCTCTCAGCTGAAAGGGAGACATTTGCCAGGTTTGTACTTGGCAGAAGATCTAGGCGACACAAAAAGGGATCGATTCTCAGTCGTCTGCGGGGTGAATTTAGAATCAATGTCTGTTCTGGGGCAGCAGCAACAATAGAAAAGGTGCACATATCAATAAAGATGTCTGCTAGTGAATTCCTGTGGTTCCAAGTGTCATCATGTCTTTTTCGCTTTTCTTAGTGTGTGCGAAATGACTTGAAATCAATCAGTTATGATTGCAACTCAGTTTTTTAAAAGTGCCATAAAGATACAAGCCAGATAAGTGTACGTGGCAGCGGTGGAATTTGAGTACATTTACTCAAGTACTGTATTTAAAATGGAGGTAGGCATAATCTGGAAAAGGAAAACAAAAAACAAAAAACGCACGTTCCTCCTGCAGCTCACTCCTCTTCTTCCCTCTCTGTCCTAAGGCCCTCACACCAGACGAGAACAGACATAAGCACTCGTTTCATACAGCAACCCAGTGTTTGCCATTCATTGATTTACACTGTATAATCTTATTTTATTCGCAGTACAGTTGCACTCAGCTCATTTGCTCAGACCCTCCTTGTCCTGCTCTCTCTCACTTTGCTTATCAGACAACAAATGAGGCAAGAATTAGCTGACAACCCCACTGTACCCCAGCCTCACTCCAGCTATGGCTGGGCGATGTGGCTTTAAAATAATATTGCGATATTTTAATGCTACATTGCTATATTGCAACACACACTATAAATATAAAATACAAAACTGTTAAATGAATTGCAGTTACAGTTAAGTTTAATAAAGTAGCTAGTGCCATATAATAAAGTTGAATACACTATTGTTTTAATAACCTAAAATGTGGTTACAAGGAAGTTAAAGAAAGTACGCTTATCATGAATTTTGTAAAAAGGATTGTTATAAATAAATAACTCAAAGTGGAACCCATGGTGCTTTTATTTCGAAGGACCTGGCTCGTCTGAGCCTGGAAGTGTCGGTGTTTTTGCTGTGGTCTTGAAGCTTCTGATCAACAGCTACATGTTAGCGTGAGCAGACACTTTAACAGATGCTGCGGCGTCTTTAACCGTGAGAATTCAGTTACTGTGAGCTGGCAACAAACTAACAGCTCTTCAGTTCATATATTACTAACATGTGCAAGTCACACTGGTGCGCTGTGGTCTCGCTCTATAAATAAAAACACACAACGTACCTGCTCACAATGCTGCCACCATCACAAAAAATAAACCCTAGTTTAAAGTAAACCTTAGCTTAAAGTGCCAATTAGCCATTTGCACTTAAAGTGATCATTTCTATTTGATGCTATTTTATACTTCTACAAATGTACTTTTTACTACACTACATCTATCTGACAGCTGTAGTTACTATTTACTTTGATTTTACATACAAAACATATTATTGGCTTTAAAAATGATGCAGCACTTTTGGTTAAACTACCCAACTGTAAGAAAAGTAGCCAAAATTAGCTCCACCATCTAACAACAACAGAAGAATCTGCTCACACACTAATGCATCAGTAATAACAATCCAATAATGTAATACTTAACACTGAGAGAAACTCTTCTGCTCCATAATGAGCACTTTTACCAACTGAACGGTCTTAATGTGAAGCAGCGGTAGGAAATGCTCAGTATGCATTAACAGTAACTTAATACAGCTCTGGTGCGGTGCTAGGAGAGCGGACAGTGAACACAGAGGTCCTTATCAATGAGATCAAATTAATACTGGGTAAACATGCAGCGTTTCCTGTGGATCTCTTCTGCAGAAGGTGGGCAATTTGAAGGCAGCGTGGGAATGCCAGATTGCATCACTGACACTGAAAAATACTGAATGGAGAGGTAAATATAGAGAGTTAATACTGTGAATGGCTATTGCTGATAAATATAACCATTAAAAGCATCACAAGATGAGTACAAATTATAACTTCATTTCAATGATATAGGGTCTGGAGAGAAAATTGGCTTGATTTCATTCAAAAATATGGAAAGTAGGCAATTAGCAATTTGACAAGAAATGACTCACAATTAGTCAAATGTTACAAAGAAATTACCTTAAAAAATAGCATGAATAGGAAAAAAAAGGGGAGGGGAGAAGATGACCTAAAATAAAGTGCAAAAAAATGAATATATAAAAATAATGATAATTTTTTTTCCCCCGTAACAAAATTTAAAATGTATCATAGTAATAGGTGTAACTATAGCTTTTTAGATTTTTCCTAAGTTTTTAATTTTTATATATATATATATATATATATATATATATATATAATTTCTATTAATTCCCTCTTTCTCTTTTTGTTACCTTAAATGATAAAAATGATAATAAAAATGATGATACTACTACTACTACTACTACTACTACTACTAATAATAATAATAATAATAATAATAATTATGATGATAATAATAATAATACATTTTATTTACAGAGTGCTTTTCATGGTACTCAAAGACACTTAACATGAGTTATTAAAAATCTTAAAATAGAACACACTAAAATACTGACTTATATACACACAACATTGAAATACACTTCAATTTCTTGCATTTTGAGGCATTTGAATGCAGCACAAGAAAACCGTTGTAGATTCAGGTTTTAAAGGGTTAAATTAAGTACGATTTTTTAATGCAGGACTTGCAGTATTTTTATGGCGCTGTATTGCTACTTTTATTTAGGATAAATAATGTCAACCATTGGTCTTCCATTATTGCACGCAGCGTCCTCACAGCCAAGGACAACGTGATAAAACTCAGCCCTTTGCTGACTCACAGAGCCATCACACCTCTTGCTTCCCTGTTCTGCTCAGACGCACATGATGAGCATGACAAGTTCAACCGATCGATCACACGTAGTGCTATCCCCATGCAACAGATCAATGCAGAGCAGCAGCATGTTGTTCACAGGCATGCAAAGATACACAGAGGGCAGGCCTCTATCCAGATCTTTTGATTTTGCTTTCATTTTGCAGCACGACACATTACCCTCAAGCAGGTGATGCATTCACGCTGCCAATATTACCTCGGGAGCAGAAAAAAGAAATTACAGTTGCGCTGCATGAAAAACTTTTTCATAACAAAATGAAATTCCTACACAAAGAATATTGAACTGTGGAATGTTTATGGCACCGCTATAGGCCACGGACAGCCTCTCGCCAAGCTGCCTGTGCAATATATTTCACTCCTGTTAGGTACAATGAACAGGTTTTTCTGCAATGCTTCTTTTTCTGCTTGTGCAGAGGCTGACCGGGAGGCATCCTGCGGCACCTGTATTAGATAAAGTCGAAACAAGGGTTTGGAGCTGGTTGGCTCATACAACCATTCTTGATAAAAGATAGCATCTCTCTCTTTTTCTCTCAGTCTCTAGCCATAGGCCAGCCTCCTCCTGTTTCCTCTGCTTCCTAAACCAAATCTCCCTCCTGGGGGAAGTCGTCGGGCAGCCTGTTGCTGGGTAACCAAAGAGGATTGTGGGTCAGAGAAATTATCAGTTGAATACCAACAACAACTCCCGAGCCCTTAGTGCGGATAATGGTATCCAACCTAAATCCTCATGTTTCACCTGACTGACAGTAGATGTTATTAGAACAGAGATGTCACAGTTATGTTCTTTACTGTTTTCTCAGTTTCGAGTGCTACCTTTTCAAATGTGTTTAAAGGGACATTTCCGATTTTTTTTAATTTTTTTTTTTTATTGGTTACTTATTGATATACCATTCATCACCTACTGTGGATGTCAGTTGGAAAGAACCCAGTTAGGAGAAGCAGACTGGAGACCAATATGGAAGCTAAGCAATCCTCTGCTGTGGAGGACTCGGCAACAAAACATATTCTAGCCACCTAAATAAAAGTCCAACCTAAATAAAAAAAATCAAAGTAAGTGTAGCTATATTGAGAGTATTGATTAGAGCATGGTGATCACCGTATTGTCAGGCAGTGATTTTCAGCAGAAAAAATTAAGCTGTTATATAGCTCTTTTCAAAGCCAGACTCCAATGAGAAAAAAACATTATTTTACACAGCTGAACACAAGAGCAGCTGATCAGTCACTGCCTCAAACTGGTATTTTGTTTGTGTTATTGTGACTTCAGCTTTTTAAACATTTAAAGTATTTAAAACGTTTATACCCTAAACAAATTGGTTTTAATGTCTTTCAAAACATGGGAAATTTATATTAAAAAATGATTTTAAAATATATTCATTAATATTATTATTATTATTATTATTATATTATTATTATTATCCTGATTCAATATAATAATGTCATTAAAATTATGTTTAAGAAATTATTGTAATTATCTATAAAAACTTTCCAGGTCATTTTCTTCATTGTTTTCACTCTTATTTGTTGTGTTTCTTCTCAGAAGTTGCTTGTTGCCTTCTTCCCATTTGTGAATTAAATCAAGCCAATTTGATGGGTTTAAAGGGTTTAAAGAGTTAGTGTGAAATTACCAAATAGTGATTAGGGGAAGTGAAGCTATTTACAGCTAAAATGGGCTGTCAAAAGAAATGTAAAGCAAGAAGAATACTCTTAAAATAGCTTACACTTTAACTGATATTGAACTTTTTTTTGTTTGTTTGGTGTGACATTTTTTTAAGGTGATTAAAATATGTTTTTTAAAATAATAAACAATCCCTTTAAACTGTTACTGATACAGAAATGTGCAGCTGATTCCCAACTGTTGGTCACAGCTACAAGCTCATTGTCAAACAACTCGAATGCACACTGATGTATTTAACACAAACCGTTGTTAAGAGTGATTTTATGAATCACGAAGAAGAGTAAACAAAACCATGTACATTTTTTTTCTGGTCATTTCTAAGTTGAAAGCATTTCCAAAAAAGATGTACTGTTATCGGGTCTATAAACAGCAGCCAAAACAGCAGTGAACCAGTTTCCAATCAGCTCAGTCCAACTGAGACATGAAGCAACTTTGGCAGTCGTCCATCTGCGAGCTGTTTAACACATGTCTAGCTATTTCAGAATGTGAGATAAAAAATTAATGGCTTTAAATAAATTTGGGTAAAATATAATACTGGGCCAGTGAGTATATTAATACCAGTTATGTCTTAAGGCATCAATTATGTATGGTGCACTGGTAGTAGTTGGGTCAGCACCAGCTGAATAATTTGGCATTCACAATGCACATCTACAATTATAGGGCTGAATTGGAAATGACTGAAAAAACATGAGCGGATGTATTCTCTCCTTTCATAAAACACATTTCACAGCTTTGAGCTTTGACAGAATAGATTCCTGTAACTTCTCCCAGTTCATTGGACTATGTAATCGAGTTTAGGTGGTCTACCTTTATTCAAGTGATGCTCTGTAAAATTTTTGTATGAATAAATGCACAACCCACTTTTTTGCTTTAATACTGATTGATATAATACACTGGTAAATTGGCACTAGTGATTCAACCATTTAGGTACATCCTGTGGATCATAAAAAATAATAACTTTTAGGTTTCAGTGAGCTGTTTGGACAAAACTCTATCAACAGTTACTTTGTGATGCATTGATTCCATATACTGGATCAATAAATTATATTATTAGTCACTGTTACTATGAACATTTCTAGTAATTTCTACAGTTTTATGAGGAAACTGAAAGTAGAGCACAGCTTGGATGAGTACTTACAATCTTTCAGTGACTCCAGTTTAGGTGTTATAATATCATCATATTTATTTTTGGGAGCAGAGCCATAGCCAAGGTTTTAGAATACTGAGGTTATGAATTGCAATCCTCCCACAGCTGGCTCCCAACAAAAAGCCTCTAAATTTATACAATTCCTTGATTTTTTCAGAGTTAGCTGCTTCCATTGGAAATCAGCAGCTGCCTACAAAGTTAACACAACTAAATAAACTCAAACTAAAACCTCAGATTTCTCAGCCTAAAATACTAAGTCACATTCTCCTATGTAAAATGTCTTTGAGGACTTTGAAAACTTTCTTATGCTGTTTCTTAAGGAAATGCTGGACATATAATAGAGTGTAACTCTCTTATTTCCTAAAATGAAAGTCAAAATGCTGATTAAAAGAAGAATAACAGGCGGAATTTGTAATATGTGAATTTGCATTGTCCCTATCAAATAAATTAAGTCAATAAAAGAATAAACATTCGACAGCACAGAAGATCTATACAATCACTGTAGTTTAAAGGTTAGTGACCCTAACTCAGTATCAGACCAAATGTGCTCCCTTCTGCTCCTGAGTTATTGCGTTGAAACATGTTCTTGGGGTTCAGTTGGTAAATTTTTAGATCAAGTTATTGTGTATTTCATATTGTATTTATTATTGCAATTTGCAGTTACTTTTTTATCGTGCAAAAAAATCTGCATTTGTCACTTTAACTGTGGTTCTCGTTTGTTTCGTGACGACCTTTGTGTTGCACAATGTGTATTGTTTACACAAGTAACTTGCTGTCCGGTGTGTCCCTTCTTTCCTTTGTTGTGGGGCATTTGCTTTTCTTAGGTTTGCTTTTCTTAGGTTCCATATTGTAACTGCACGTATAGTGTCAGCCTGTTAGTGTTGGACTACAGGTGGAAATTAGGGTTTAAATCTGGTGCAAGCATGTTTTCATTTCTTGTAAATGAGCCATGTCTTGCATGTTGTTTAGCTATTTAGACAGATTAAATGAATTTAAATAAACTTAACTTCTATTCCTGAGTTATAGCGTTGAATAATGGCCAAGAGACATTAAGTGAAGTTGAGCTTTGACCTTTGTTTATATACAGTGTCATGCCTTTATTATTTTATTCTGTTAGCCATTTGTGTTAAAGTTTGTCATATTTGTGTAAAAATTCTTGAGTTATGGCCAAGAACATGTTTTGTGAGGTCACAGTGACCTTAAATTTAACCTCCAAAATCAAATCAGATCATCGTTTAATTGGAGCAAAAGTTTGTGCCAGATGTAATGAAACAACCTCCAGGCATTCCTGAGATATCGCCTTCAGGAAAATAACACAGGCATGACATCACAGTGACCTTGACCTTTGATTGTCAAAGTCCAATCAGTTCATCCTTGAGGTCAAGTTGTGCCTCTAGCCATGGTGTGGAGGCATCCAAATACTTTAATGAGCCTAAAAGCATGTACATATCTGCCAAAACACCCGAAGTCTCAGAGAAAAACACTTAGGACTTCACTTCGTGAAGTATCCGTGGTATCCGTGCATCCCTTGTTGTTAGTCAAAGTCAAAATTATTGTCATTTCTGCCATATTTACAGGACATAAACGGGTGTGAAATGTTGTTTCTCCCAGACCCCCGAGGAGAAAGTACACAAAAAAGGAAAAGTATAAAAAGGAGGTTACTACTAAATAAAAGTAACAAAATTACAGTTAAAAATGTATAGAGCAGTAACTACGATGGGAACGGGTGATTATTTCTATTATTGGTGAATGATTATTGTGTGAATGGGATGAACACTGCAAATACAATAAATAGTTCAGATGCAATGAATAGTGCATGAGCAACACTCAAAACTGGTTCACCACAACATACCAGGACAACAATGTCACATGGATGTTTGCCAAGAGAGTTCTGATAAGGGCGGTGCATAAACACCAGGGCGATGAAGGCTCAGCACCAAACGTATCACAATATTAAAGTTCTCGCAGATTAAAACTTCAAAACAAAACAATTCTCAAGAAAACTACACAAACTGTAAGCAATTGCACCAGTGTGTTAACCAGTGTTGAATGCCATGCAGACAGAAACAGCTTGATGCTGGAGCCAAGGGAAGGTGAATCATCTGCTGATCCACTTCATCATTCTAATCAGGGGCCTTAACTTGGTGATCCAATCCAGGGAGCCGGGCTCAGCCAAGCGCAAACGGCCTGAAACACGTGACTGCAGCCATTTGAATAGAAATGACCCCGGCTCGGCAGCATGCCACTGCACCCAACATCCATGTATTAGAAACGATTGTGCTATTTACTCCACCAGATCCACTTTGCTTTCTTTCTAATGGTGCTTTAGTTGGGCACATTTGGGTCAACCGTTTGAAAGGCTTTCACCTAGCTGAATGAGAGGATTAACAAAGCGCTTCTGTTTATTCCACCAAGAAAGACCTCTTAAATGAAGGCCATTTTTATATTAAGACGTGCTGCTGCAGTCACCATACAATGACAACAGCTCTGGTTGAGCTATCTGGAGGATGTTTGATGCTGTTTTGTACAGTGTTACTAATGAGAAAAAAAAGAAGATGGTGGTTTAAATTCCCCTGTGCAGATACCAAGATTAATGAGGCTAACTGGAGTGTTTTTATTGCGACCAGACCGCAAACCACCAGGACTCAGAACTCCTACCCACTAATTACTTTGTCAGTGTGTGCACACATGCGTCTGTGTGAATGTGCATTCCTGAGCAGGTCTACGCGTGTGTGCATGCTTTTATGTGCACTGGGCTTCATGGACAAGTGTGTGTAAGCAGGAGAAAGAGAGTGAGCAAGAGAGAGACTATGATAATATTTGTCTGAGTCAATGAGTTACTCACCAGAGTTACTAAAAGCCTTGTAGCTGAAGCGTGGGAGGCTCTACTTGTGTGTGTTTGGTATGTACAGTATGTACAGACAGGGTTATGGATGTGGTATGTGCGTTATGTGTATTAGTGTGTGTTTGTATAGTAAGAGTGGGGGTTGAGAAGGGGGCACTGCTTGGTGAAGCTGAAAGAGGAGAGATGACATGCTGTCAGTCTGAGTTGACGGTCACTGCTCAATGCTTTAGCGCCTCCTGACACTTTCTATTCAGACCAGGGAGGCCGCAGGGCGCCTCCGGCATGCCGAGGGATCCCGCCTTTTAATTGAGCCTTTACCCAAGATTCATTTCACTCCGCACCTAGGGCCTCACTGGGAGCAGACAAAACCAAGAGAGTGACAAAACTGGGCCTCGCATTGTTCGCACTCAGCGGCTGAGGAAACCCAGACCTACATAAAAAACTTAACCTTTAGAGACATTATCCCAGTTTCACAGGCGTTGAAACCGCACTAATCTGGACCTCTATCACATGAAAGTCATTTTATATTCAGGAGACCCCATTTTAATGTAGTAAGACCTCCATCAGCCAACACCGCTTTATGGTTCGAGATGGATCCCTAGAGTCAGAAGATTTTCTTGATAAAAGACAAATAAAAGGATAAGACGACCTTGTGCAAGATACATGAGCGCTGTAAAATCATAATAACCCTTTAACACCTGGAAAGATATCCGTTTTATTATGCCTTTCCTAGCATTTGAAAAAAAAAGGGTATGATTTCTTTCCAAAACAAAGGAAAAAACATAATGGGCAACTTGGCAAGAAATGTCCTGCATACTGCAAAAAATAAAGTAAAATAAAATAAGTAAAAGGTGATAAGAAAATAAACTGAAAATTAGCTTATCGGTCCAGAAAGCTATATCATTCTCTATCAATCTTTTGTGTGTATACATGTGTATGTGTGTATGTATGTATTACACATTGTTTTATCTGGTCTTAGCCTGTGTTATGAAAACCGCGGTTAAAAAATAGAGTTTATTATCATCATTATTAGCAGTAGTAGTAGTAGTAGTAGTAGTAGTTATAGTAGATTTTTTATTAGTATTATTATATTTAAAATCATGCTACAGAGAAAAAAAATACATTTTTTAGCACTTTCTTAAAGGTCATTTCCTTTTTTTTTGTTTGTCTGTTTTGTCTGTTTTTGACTTGAGATAATATTCTTGTAATTTTTTCACTAATTTTGGGCCATTTCTTAATGGCTCATCACCTTCTTCCCATGTTTTTGAAAGAAAATTTCAAAGGTTTCAAAGTTAAGATTTAAGATATGTTTTTGTCACCCTGTGAAAGCACTAAAACAACAGTTTGATTGACAGAAAATTAATCCAAGACAATTTTGTCAATCAGTCTGGATAATTTGGCATCACTTTACACGTATGTTATTTTCAAATAATTTTGCAAAAATCAATTAAAGAGTTTCTTTGGAAAGATTTGTGTAATTTGGTGCCGATTATGAGGAAAAACAGAGCCAGTGTTCAGTTGGTAAACCTCAAATTAATGAATTCCGATTAATTACTACCATGTTCTACTGAGTGTTTTCGTCAGAGCACAGTGGGTCAACGGAAACACACGGAAATGTGAAATTTGTCTACAGGCATATAAACAGTTTCCCTTTAATTAGCTCCAAATTAGATACTTCTTTTCAGTAAAATCTTCGAGGATGTTATTAGGATGTCCTAAAGCCTTTCTGGTAATTTATCAAGCAAAACATCCCAAATATTTCTGTTTCCAGTGTTGTCGGGACAAAACAAATGATCTAAAGATGTCACATGGGAAAATGTGAGATCTGAGACATCGTTTTGACTTAATATTCTCATTCTCATTATTACCTTCATCATATTCTACCCTGATTAACATTCCATAAAGTGGACGCCACATTAAGCTATTTCACAGGAGCGATCACGTGGAAACCCCCACAGACTCTGAGCAGGAATGGGTTGATGACGCATGGCCTTGCCCTCGTGTTCTTATGTAACTCCACTTCAAAAAGAGAACCGGATTTCTATGTGACTTAATCTCTAAAGCCCGTTCTGACAGTGGAGACGAGAAACCACAGAATCCTAGCAGGCTTCATTAGCACCAGCCGGAAACGAAGGGCCTCACCTGCTGTGACAGATCTTCTCAGACCTCTCAGAGCAAACAATGTGCTTCATTATTCTCCTGCTATACGGCGGCTCTGCTGGTCCAGTGTGATGTGCTGCTGGAGGACGGATGACGTGCAATGCTAAATTAACTTCACTTGCACAAATCCACTGCCAATAAGTCAAAAGATCAAACAAGGTGCTGAGGACTGACTAATTAAGGTGTATATCATGTTTAAAAATATAATTGTGATATTATCTTGGCACTAGAGGAACCTAATTTATTTGAGGAGACTTGGAACGAAAAATTAAGAAAGTTAATAAGGATGTGAGAGCACGGGAAACACACAAAGTACTTATCAAAGCTAAATTAATAAAAGTTAGGTTTAATGCATTGAAACCTGAGCAAATTGACTTGATTTCCTCCAACAGCATGGGAAGAAGGCAATGAGCAATGAGAGAATAAGCAAACCCCCGAATTAGCATGAAATTAGTAAAAAGAGCAACAAAATTACCAAAGAATTAGGGTTTTTTTTTTAAAAAAAATGACAAGAAATTACCTGGAAAAAAGTGCTTAAAATATTTAATATTTTGTAACATATTTTAAATATGTATTTATAATAATTATAAATGTAGTTTTCACTAGCTATGCTACCACGTTCCTATGTTTTTGAAAGAAATCGCACCAATTTACTTACAGTTCAAATATTAAATACTTATGAAAGGCGTCTGAAAGCTGCACAAGAAAAGTGATGTCACTCCACGTTTCAAAGGGTTAAAGACTCAACAGAAACAGACACAAGGAGTGAACATGTCATTTTCAGGGTGCATGTAATTTAAAAAATTACTTGTGCAGATATACAAATGAACAAGCATTGGTGCTTTTTCCCTCAAAATGAATCGAAATCACACAGTAAATCAGATCACTTTGCACCTGAGCTACAGTGTGCAGTTTGATGGGCACCAGGACAAAAGAATAAGGTATGGCCGGAATTAATTGAAAGTCCCCCCGTGTCCTCTCTTCAGGTGGTCGCACTTGTTGAGCAGTGATTTTAAGACCGGATGAAATAGATAAATCGCTCGTTGAAATGGACAGGGGTTTTTTTATCGCAGTATATGGACAGGAGCAATTTCCCTGGTGACAGACAGCTCAATAGTGATCCCTGTCTCTGTGTCTCAGTGTGTGCTCTGACTCCCCGCCTGTTAATAAGCAAAGCTCCCCAAAGGCACAGCTGGCTTCCCTGTTTTCCTTGTTACCAAGGTCTGTCCTATCAATACAAAATTTAATGGAGAAGCCAAGTTGCAAAATGTACATCACAGGGCTTATGAATGTATAAATTGTAAACTGTACATAAACTATACGATAGCTACCTGGAGAATGTAAATATACATACAATCAATACTTTATTAGCCATGAATATATTTTCGGCCCCTTTGTTTTCCGAAGTGACACCTGCTCACTGAGGCCGTTCTTAAGCACAGCTGCTTCGAGCGAGATGCTATTGTCAGTAAGCGTGTAACAATCCCTAGATTCAATGATCAACAATTCAATAACATCAATGCCAAGGGAAAAATTGATCCATATCATCATCTTTAAGATTGACTTTATGTTAAGTCTGTGTCATCGTCAAACAATGCCAAGCAGATAATGGCAAACGGCATCTAAGAAAAAGACAATGAAGATATTTACTCCCTCTGGGGATTAAACTCGAAGTGTGACAGTATTTCGCATTTCAGAGACAAGTCAACAGATAAAGTATACGCTGTATTCAAACAAAGAGATAAAATACCCATGTTCACTATTAGTTTAGCATTTTGCCTTGCTAATATTTCCTGTGTAGTACTAATGTGGGATTTTTAAATATGAATTTATGGAAAAATTTAAATTTTAGAGTAGTGCTGCCTGCATGGCTAAAAAGTGAATAATTATTATACTGAGGGACCTCTACTTTGAAAGGGATGCATTATGAGGTTTTGTTGCTTTAATGTTGCTAAGCTAGCTAGTCTCTACTCATCTGCCTAGAGTGGGTCTGTTGTTCTAAATGTTAATCAGCCTCAAGTGTCAGTAAACACAGTTAACTTTCGACAGATTTCTTGTGGGTCTTAAATTTATGACAAGCATCTGCTGATATTTTTACAGCAGCAATGTACCAGGTAGAGTTGGTTTTCAAATGGCCAAAAGAAACAGTGTCACAATGTGAGGATTGTAAGAGACTTCTGAATCTACAGTAGTCTTAGGTTCAAGTTAAATACAGATATGTTGTCAAATACCTCTTCAGGTGTTCGTATTGACATAATTTTAGGTTAAGCTGTTGATATATATATATATTTAACTTTTTAAACTTTTTTTCATCTAAGCTTAACAGGTGCCAAGCTGCAGATCATTGCAGTCCGCTGTTCAAACCAACAAACAGCACAAGTGAGACTTCAGGTTTGTTCTTTAGGGATCTATGGCTGCATTTCCATCAGCGTGTCTGCCCCTAAATGTGGGTGCATTTTAATCAAGCTGTCCCTGCATTTCCAGCAATGTCTGTGCCCCCAAAACATGGGTGTTCTTTTGGGATCCGTCACCACATTCACAGAAGCATCTCTGCCCACAAACATGGGTGTACTGTAATGAGTTGTCTCTGCATTTATGGCAGTATTTCTGCCCTTAAACTTAAGGTATATTTTTATGAACCGGTCATTGCATTTCCAGCGCCAATTCCCCAGATGTGGGTTTTATTTAAGCGAGTTGCGACTGCACTTCCAGCTGCGTATGAGCCCCAAGAGGAGGTGTCTTTTTATTTTTATTTTTTTTAGCAACGTTACTGTGTTTCAGCAGCATTTCTGCCCGCAAACACGGGTATATTTTTAGCAAGTTGACCCTGTGTTTCCAGCGGTGCGCCCAAAAACGTTGGTGTTTTTCAATGAATCTCTTGTTTTGAAGCAGCATTTCTGCTCCCACACATAGAGTTATTTAAGTAAGTTCTGGCTACATTCCCAGTGGCATTCCTAAAAAAAAAAAAAAAAAACCCTACTAGTCTTTTTAGCGAGTCATCACTGCATTGAGTGTTTACAGCAATCCATCACTCACTTTTTAGCAAGTTTTCACCACATTCCTAGCAGCTTTTGTGGTACCAAACATGAGTATTTTAAGTCAAACACAATCTTTTCCTAACCAAACAAAGTGGTTCTTTGGGCCTAAAAATAATCACGTTACCCACAGCATAGCTGAAACATAAAGTTTTGCCAAATGCTGTTTATTAAGGTAATAATAGCCTTCTAAACATGCTAGTCAGTGTAGCAGTAGCCCTCTAACCTATACTCATAATGCTAATAACCACTACAGACGCCTATTCTAATAGAGTGATAACATTGGAAATGGGTGACCAACAACTGCAAATGATGTGTTACAAAAGTAGTATTTATTACAAGACTGTGGGATTGCACTGAAATGTAGAGGGGTCCGTGCAATGCCAGACTTATTGCACGGACTCACATTATTTATATTGAAAAGAATGTAAGTTCAATATAATAAACAGTTATGGACTTCACCAGCCCGCACAAACTGCAGGAAAACATGACAGAATTTAAAGGGTTTAATCCTAAAAAGTGCATTTATTAATTTGAGTTCCCTGAAACCAATGATGACAGATGATCCCATTCTTACAAATGTTATCTCCCAACCAAAGGTTGTGAAATGGCTAATTACTTTATTATAATACACCGTGAGTCTTACTCTTACTTCACTAATCATTTTGTAAAAATGAATGTCAGTCGTCTAAATGGTATTTCACTCTGTAATGAAACTTTCCTCTTTTCAATACCACAGACTTTTTGGTGTGAAGATTTTTCATTATGATGAGTCATGAGGAAGGGCTGTAAATGGTTGTTTCTGGCAGCCTGAGGTGCTGAGACAATTCATGAGGATATAGCCGTGCTTTTTTCTACTAACAGAAACAGCGGGTGAAGCAAAATTCCCTTTTCCTTCATTTTAGTAGATTTAAAAAAAAAAAAAAGTCCCACCCCTGCACCATTGCGATTCTTAGACAAACACAAAATCAGACACACACAGATGAAGGCTGGAATAATACCTGCATATATACACCCACACACACTCAGTAGCTTTGCATTAATATGTTATACCATTCACTCCTTGACCTCCTAACCACTTCTCAAACTCGACTTAATCCTTCTTCTAAAGTTAACCTTAAACCTAAATCCTGAGCATAAATTAATCCCTTAAAGAATCCCTGAGAGGACACTTCACAAAGAAATGAAAGCGCACACACACACACACTCATGCTCTGGTGTTATGTTTACAATGCGGTGTGGAGGTGAGGATGATCTTTGTTGAGTGTCCCTGCCACTGCAGTGATCTAGTGTCCTCAGCTGACAGCGGCGTGAAGCTGCCAGGCTGCCCGGCTATCCTTGAGACGCTGCCCATCTCTACGGAACTCATGCCAGTGGACATTAGTCTCGGCCCCATCCCTCTGTTTGGGATTTATACCCATTAATAATTCATTCACTGTGGCGGACTTATGAGGGGCCCCTTTTCCTTACTGCACTGCACCGGCCCATTTACACGCTCCAAAATGACGCACAGTGGAGTAATGTGCAGAGCCGCTTTAGTGGCCGTTGCATTTAAGCTGGAAGAAAGAAAGGAAAAAGAAAAAGAGGGGAGATAGAGAGCTCCCTTTTGCTTCCTCCATCTCTTTTTTTCTCTCTCTCACACACACACACCCGTGGTTGCTAGGCTACACCAAAACTAATCACCGGGAAATTTATCTTCGTTCACAACCATATCTCCAACTTGTATGAGGACATACAGTATTTACCCTGCAGTTTAGATTGAAGATATGAAAAAATAGAATTTGTAAAGCAAGCAGGAGGGTTGTGTTTATGAATATACTTGTGTCCAGTGGTTAAGGATGATTTAGTTGACAATATGCCTAAATAAATCACCAATTCGGCGCTTATCAGTGTTCTCAAATTGAAGTTTAATATCCTCTGCTCCCGGCAATTTCCTACATCTTCGAGCCCTGTGCGCTGCCAACCAGACACCCAGCATGGAAATCTTTCCTATCACCGTTCACCACCTCTGAGGGAGAAGATTATGAAGATTAGATTTGCCTTAAATAGATTTTTTATGGCAGCCAGAAACAATGCTATCCCGAAGTCACTCTATATGCAATTCACTCTGCCGAATGCCTGACAAAAAGCACTCGCCTTTCATTGTGCGTGAAGCATGGCTTTGTGTGCTGGTGATTGAATCTTGCAGGGGAAGTAATGGCAAATGTTATGACCACTGACGTAAGGGGATGGAGACTAATACTGTTCCCTGCCTTCCTCAGCAAACCACAAGTCCACGCAATCTGTCTGCAGGCCATAAAAATGCTATACCTGCAATGAACTACCGTAGGGCTGCACCGCATGGCTGTTTGTGGATTTGTGTGTGTCAGCGTGTGTGCGGATGTAAATGTGATCATGACATACGCATAAACATGAGAGCATATGTATTGTATGTTTGAGTAAATGTTTTTGAGGTTTCACTGCTTAATTTCAGTGCAAAAACCTCAATCAATCCTTGAGTAGGGCAATAGCATTTCTCTACTGTAAGTGGGATTGTACCAACTCAGAATAACGCCAGATGAAAAAGATTTGGCTATTTAAATCGAATATTAGTTGTCTAATATTTCAGTGATACTTGAGGACATCGGCACAAGTGCCTCGGTCCTGACCCCGTCGCTGTCGTGCTCAAATGACGTTATGACGTTATAATGCTTAATTAGACTTACTTGATTCCTCACCAGCACATCCGCCAAGAGTGAAGTTGATCGGATGAATGGTTGTCAGAACCTAAAATGATAAACAGACAAAAAGAGACTTCAGTTTGATGTTAAGACACTCACAGCATTTGGCTATTATAGGGAAAAATCATCGCCTTGATTTTTCAAATACCCAACTGGCTGCTGTGTTAATCATAGTTTATATGTTATTGGTGGGCTTTTTTTTAATTCATACTTATCCTAAATGTTTTTTGTTAAAAGTTGCCTGATGACCCTGATGAAGGTAACAAACCTCAAACCTGTAAGTTTTATTTTAATACACTGAAGTGTTTGGAGAGCTCTAATACTTGTGTGTTAACAGACAGTTCAGCCCACTGAGGTACAGACCAATACAGGTGCCACTGAACATTAAAATTTATTGGCAATAATTAACCCGCTGACATGCTGGTATTGTTTATGGTCATACTGTCAGTTTAAGTCCCATGGTGGTAGCAGGTTTAATAACCATTATTCATATATTGCAGTGGTGAGGAGGGTGTTTATTTGGTCCCTCTGGAACCCAACTGTGTCAGTAACAGAGGTGACTGGCACAACACCTATTTTCTATCCGGGTGCTCCTGTGCTGGATGGTTCACTGGAGGCAGCGTGGTTTGTTAGTGTCCTGTGGTGGCAGAAACAGTCAGACAAGAACCAGCAAGATGTAATGACCCCACCATCAATGACTAAGTCCCACCAGCATCTCTGCATGGCTGAGAAAGTACACCTGATATTAATGACAGCACAGCTATAATAACCGCCACCGCCTCACACTCCTCTCTGTCACTGAAATAGTCAGGTGGACAGGCTGCTGGTGTGAGTGCCAAGTGAGTGTGCTTGGACATGTGTGTCTGCACCTGTGTCGCCCACACTCACTCATTTCCACCCTGTATGCCAGGAGTGCCAGTTTTTTATCTGTATTTATTGTGTTGAAACAGAATAGTTTTGTTTTTTTGTTTGTTTTTTTTAATCTGTTTTCAATAAAACTGTGGTTGTTTTAATTTGAATTAAAATCCAAAAACAGTTAGTGACCAGCTGGTAAACACAGAGGAGCATTTAGAGGTTAGAGCCTGATTTTATTTCAGGAGATGGTGGAGACCAAAAACAGAGCTACAAAGTGGTCACAGTAACTGTAAAATGAGTTTCTGACTAACTGAAATTAAGAAGAATGCCTTTTCAAGTTGGAACATCAAATTGGAAAGTCATTGAAAAATTTGGTAAACGATAATTCAATAATTCACATATTGCACGTCAATACTTACCCAAATGTAATTTGTAATATGGTATTAGGCTGTAATCATTAGCTGCTATATTTTGTAATTGCATTTTGTTCTTTGTATTTGTTCTTCAGTGTTCAGTTTGTCTTTCAGTATTTTGCATTCTTTATTTGTTTTTATTTTCTATTTGCTTTCTTTTTGCATTTCATGTAAAGCAACTTTGAGTACATGGAGAAGTGCTTTTTAATTCCTAACAACTATTATTTATATTTAGTTGCTGTTCACG
Source organism: Plectropomus leopardus (assembly GCF_008729295.1). Classification (NCBI taxonomy): domain Eukaryota; kingdom Metazoa; phylum Chordata; class Actinopteri; order Perciformes; family Serranidae; genus Plectropomus; species Plectropomus leopardus. The sequence continues at coordinate 6,041,438 of NC_056474.1, read as the reverse complement.
TAGAGTGACCTAGATCTGTTCTAAAAAAAAATTATTCATTAGCATAAGTCAAGTAAAGCATTATCTTAGTAGTTTTAGGGGTTGTAGCAATGCAGCAACAATTGTGGGACAAAATCACCCTGTACTATATAGCTTCAAACTATTTTATCATACTTGGATAGCAGTACGTATCAATGGGACATTAAAAGCTCTGAGCAATAAAATGCACACATCTTCTCAACAGCACATTCTGAATTAAGAGCCCATGAACACTCCGAAGTTGGAAGTATGATTTCCCAACCTTGGAGAAGGAACCATTGCAGGAGCAGGTGAATGCAGCATTGCATCATCAGGTGACCAGAAAAAATACTTATGTTATGTAAATAAGTAACTTTTCTATGGAGATAAATTTACTCAATATTATTGGTGTGAACAGATCCCCAATCTTTGTGTAAATGCGTAATCTGCAAAAAAAAAAAAAAAAAAAAAAAAAAACCTCCTTCAATGCATGCCAAAATCTGCAATCATAGAACTGGGGTCCCCAAATGCTTTTTCAATTCACAAATTAAAACTATACTAAGAAAGGACTGTTTGAAAGTTGTAAATATTAGCAAGATATTCCTAAAAGCTTTTTGTTTATTTTTCAATAAATTTTAACTATTCACAGATTTCTTATTTGTAGAATGTTTTTTGTGTATTTGAAGATTTGCTTCAAATGTTTTGGGTTTTTTTGTGTGAATTTACACAGACAAATTTTCATCTGTTCACACAAATAATATTGAGACAAATCTCTCTCCATACAACAAACAATCTAGCCCATAGCCTGCCTGTCATGTGCAGACAGCAGGCTGTTAGTGGTGTTAGAGAGTAAGAAACACCCAGCATCAAAAAGTCCACATCTCAGGATTGAAATGTATGAAGGCTGTCAGAGAAATAAAAAGAAATAATATAAAAATATTAAAAATCATCAGGATCATGGAGAATACTTTCAAGTTCTTCAAGTGTGATATTGTGACTGTTCAACAGTGGTTTCATAGACTGTCCAGAGATGGAAAGATGAGATGTTCAGTTTGAATTTCATTTCAACAGCCAATGTCTCAAGGACTTTCTCTTGTTGTAATGTCTCAGTAAGTAGAAGACTGAAAGCTTAAAGTTGCAATAAAAAAAGTTCAAGAACAGAACAATACTGTACATCCCCGTATAGCTCACTGTCTTGGAGATAAATTGAGTAAAGCCCACAAGCCTATGATTACCCTAAACCCAGAGAGTTCATTACTTCAAAGTAGAACCTCATTAGTTTAGATTTGCCTTTCAAGTTCACTTTCTCTCAGGATCCTGACTTTAACTGTTAATTACTGTTCAATTAATTAAAGAACTGGTACCTCAGAGGCAGGTGCTGATACCACATAAAACTGATCAGGTCCAGCTTATTTTCATAATTTTGAGTAATATCACTACTGGGAATACAGAAGAAAAATAATAGAGACAATAGCCTATCATCAAACTGATAGGGCACAGTGTGAGCAAATATTCATACGGCATTCCCGCTGTTTGATGTAAATCTTGATTAAACATCACAGTTATTAATTTCAAGGCAGACCCTGAGTGGATAGTTAATTACACAAGCTCTGTTTCAACAAGACTTATATTCTCCCACAATTAATCAAGGCAGTCATAAACCAGGACATATACAAGAATGCCGGTCCGCCCCTTCTCACACACCCGAGATCTGACCTGCTTCATGAAATGGATTCAATTCTAGAGGGAGGGAAGTACCGTGTGGGTCGAACCACAGACATGGGAGTGCGAAACAACAGTCCCGAGCTAAAACCCACACTGTAAACTCACAAGTTGATCTTTCCTTTATAAATCTAAGAAATAAATTGCCTTGATAAGGGTAGTAAACATAACTTTAGTTTTAATTCATGCTTATTTCATACCTATTTGTTAAGTTTACTAAATCCTTAGGGACTGTTTGGCGTATTTTATGCGCTTTCCATTCTTTATTTTTTTTTAGCATTTTGGCTGTGTTCATGCATATGACATACTTTTTGGCAAGACTGTGTATTTTTCTTTAATCTTGGAATTTCCGGTGCATTCACATCAGGTAGTAAGCACACCAACACAAATGTGAAACAACTTTTTTTGCCAACACTAGATATCAACAAAGGCCAGAGACTGTATTGTATTAACTTGCTGTGAGCTGTAAATTCACAACTTTTTTGCCTTACAGTGAGGCCTTTCTCTCCCTCTGTGCTGCTGATAGCATTACTGCAGCTGCAAAGAGTACAGTGAAAGCACAAGCACAAGTACTCACTCCACAGCAAAATCTGGAGACCAAAACGTTCTCAGAAGTACACTACACAGAAAAAAAGAAGAAAAAAAAAACTCTGCTTAACTTAAAGCAATCTCAGTCGACTGAAGATCTCTGACTGATGATTCAAGTCTCCAACTTTCAAGGGGCTGCCCTAAAAATAACAAATCATTCTTTGTTGTCATTACTTTATTTACACAATCAGTTTCCAGAGTCAGATTATTTGACATCTTTAAGTTTACCTCACAAAATGAAGTTACAACATTTTAAGTAAGCCTTAGATATAAAGTAAACATAACGTAAGATTTAAGGGATACCCATTGAAAGTTGTAGATTCAAATCATTAGTTGGCTACCTTTTAGTCGACTAAGAATGCTTCAAGTTTTTTGTTTTTTGGGGGAGTTTTTTTGCTAGTCAATGTGCTATGCAGTGTGCTATTCAGTGTACTTTTGGCGACGTTTTGGTCTCCAGATTTTGCTGCGGAGTGAAAGGAGAAGAGAGGAGAGACCTTCTGATCAGAAGTAGCCAATTTACAGCTCACAGCAATGTTATAGTGATACTGTCTCTGTATTTTGTTTGATATCTAGTGTCACCAAAAAATGTTGTTACACATTTACTACCTGTTTCCTTGTTTACTATATTACGGAAAACAAAAAGAATATTTGCATTGAACAGCCAAATCCGATTCCACTGGCAAAATTCTGAGTCGCATACAGCCCTAGTAAGAATAGTATATTTACTGCCTTTTCCAAGGCAATCAGTTTCCTATATTTTTCAAGTAAGATCAACCTGTCAGATTGTGCAGTGCACTGAGTTATGATGTTACATGTGTAACTGAATTTGAATGAGCTTCAGTTGGGAGAGTGAGGTTTTGCTCTCACACCAGCCACTTTCCTCCCCTTGTCACCTCAGGTTGGAGCTTGCAGAAAGACCTGGTTGGAGGGATGGGATGCTCGTGCTTGTTTGAAAGAAAGATGTGAGCCGAACTGAGAAACAGACGTATATGCAAGCATGCATGCTCGCCTGGGTGTACAGTGCCTCCATGCACTCAAGTGAGCTGCAAGCTGTCACGACGGTTTTACCTCCTCGTTTTTCATGTTACAGTACTGTTGAATGTGCTGCTGCTCAGCAGGGGAGAGTGATTACGTGCAAAGATTAGATAGAGGGAGATATAAACCTTAAGGAAAACCTATCATTCTCCCAAATCTCTGCATCATCAGGTGCATTACAAGCAGATCCGGGTATCAAAACCTCCCTGCTAAGGAATTTTTCACTAAATCAGACTTGCTCCTCTCCATCCGTGTATTGTGACTTCATGTCAAACCCACAAAGTGGAGCTAGCAGGGCCAACAGTTCCATGTATCTCTGCAGGGATGCTGACCCTCATCCACTCTTCTGTATTACAACCAGAAAATCTGCAGATTTTCAGTGATGGCTTTAGTGCATCTAATAGAAAAGGCAAACTTTACACTTTATGCTATTTTTGTGGTGATGTATTGAGTTCTGCTACAGTCATTTCACTTGAATGATAATCTCAGTGACATGTTTCCAATTTGCAGCTCCAGAACATGAGGTGAACTCACACAGGTGAAGAAACTGCCACAGTGCTTTTATGCCTTTGTATGTCGGTGCTTCGCACACACACAGCCTGAGAATGACTGAGTGGTCACCAGTTAACAACTGATGCCAAAGTGCTATACTCACCGTGCTGGGTATGGCTCTTTAAATGTATGTGTACTCTAAAAATCTCATTGAAGGTTTTTCAAACTTTCATTACACAGCAGCTGAAAATTCCACCATTATCAGGAGAACATCTATAAAATAATAGAATAGTTTATTCAATCAAAACTGATTGTGTATTTTACTGGTGAGAGTAGAAAAAATAATAAAGTAACTTCTGAGCAATTGTGGAAAAAATATTCAGATCTTTTACTTCACTCACAAAATGACCATTTGTAAATCAGTTACTCCTGCCTGCCTGTGTAACCTTGAATTTGTGTAGAAAACATATTTTCTGGCACGCCTCCACGAAAAAAGCCAATGAAGTCTCCTGGAGTCTGACTTTAAAGAGATCATAAATAACTTCACTTTCAGTTCAGTTTTAAATTTTAATTTTTGTGTGTGTGTGTGCACAAGTTGTGTTAGAGTTAGTAAACTGGTGTTTTGATGTAGTTTTGCGGTTGTTAAGCGTGGTTCCCAATCATATTAGAAATCAATATTTTCACAATTTTCTGTGGAGGTATGCGAGTAAATCAAAATTTTCTTTGAAAATTTAGGGTAACATGACCAGACTTATTGACAAATAGTCATTTTGTGGGTAAGATATTCCCCAAAATACAAGTAGCAAAACTATAGCATAAAGATACTCTGCTACAAACTGATGGCAAGTTAAGCGGTGAAAATATTCTTAACATAGCATCCACTTAGAATGATATTGACATTTTTAGGTAGACCTTTTCTGAGTGGCTAAAATACATTTTGCTGCATCCACAGCAGAACAATGCTTAACTTCCCTGGTGGTCTTCCCTGCTGATTCTCCGAGCTGGGAGCATGCCGAGTGCCGACTGCAATTTACTGGATAAGTACTTTACACAGCCCCACTTTAAAAGGTCTGAACTTTAGTACAATACTTTAGTAATTTTGAGAACTGCTTTTGAGCGGCTAAAGCAAATAACTTTTGTTATTGTTAAATATGGTTGTAAAAAAAAACCAACATTTCTAAAGTTGAACAGAGTCACAAAGAGTGCATGTTCTGCTACCCTTGTAGCACAGAAATACATATAAATGCTAATGATTATAGTGATGTGCATCATCTATAACCAGATAAATATGCCATTTTAAAAACAAAACAGGCCTACTCTTAGTAAGCTAATTCAAGTTTTAGGAGAGGTTTAAATATTTTTAAGATGATTTTCTAACTTAGACTGAAATAAAATAATACACAGTTTGTTTTGACAGGGGCTGATGCATAAGAAGTGAATTAAACTTTACTAAATGTAAATACTGACACGTTTTTTGTGTAATGAACACCATAGCTCCATTGTTATAACATAATACATTGACTTACTGTAGATCTGGAATAGGATACTATCAGAATTAGAATTAAAACCAGTCTTTGGATTTTTCAGAATTTTACCTGTGGTGTGTTAATAGCTCAAATAAAACCCAAAACTATGATACCGAGATGTTTTGGAGCCTCTGTCTTCTTGCTTTATGTCCAATAAAATCAAAATGTTTTAAAAAAAAAAAAAACATCTTTAGACTTTTACCTAACATAAATAGATGAGTGGGCTCTCTCAGTTAAAATCCTCTTTACCTCCAGCTCTTTAAAAGCATCAAATGGCTTCTCTTGTTTAAGTGATTTGCAGTGCGAAAGGCTGGAGTGTATTAATTTGATAGATTCTCAGTATGACTGCTTAAACCACATTTCTTTGAGTTGCCTTGAGGCAATTACAGGACAAAAAGTACGTCACAAAACCTTTTACAGAGCTGAAGATAAAGCACTATTTACTAATTACCATCTATAGAGCTGCTGGTTTAATTATTATATTCTGATCAAATGCATTAGTCTGTCAAATAGGCACAGTTTACAATGCATCCCTTTTGAGATAAATTGGGCTGCTATTAAATCTTTAATGACTATTGCTAGTTCAATCAAGCTATCATTATCATTGTTCCCTTGATTCAGGTGTTAGTGAGTGTACAGTGCTTTCAGCCTTACTCCAAATTCCATTTCACTAATGGCCAAAATGATCTCCTTCTGTATTTGAGACATTTAGCTGATGCTTTCAAACCGACTTGCAGGGAATGCAGCCACACAATAAACATCATCTCTGAGGCTAAAAACATAACTACTTTGCAACAGTAACAGTGCAAAGATCAGGACCAAAGTGCTCCGGCAATATTCCAAGAACTGCAAAGTGATCAATCTATTGCTCATTTTGAATTTAGTTTTCCCTTTTTTATCAGATTTTATGAATATAGATTGCCTATATGTCCTCAACCCCTTGACCGCTTTCTGTGCAGACCATGCAGTCCTTACCTCCGGCCACCTTGAGCCAATGACCTCATCAACGTACAACACAAAGGAACAGGAATGACAGGCTTTTCATTATTGCCCAGCCATTGTGCCAGAGGGGGAAATCAATTATAAAAACACGACTAACAGCAAAGATAACAGCGGTGTCCTCTATTGTGTTGGAACGAGCTAACTTTTTCTTTTTTTCCTCAAGGGTCTCTTGACCAGTCCAGCATCACCTTGGTGCAATTTGCTCCCCATCTCAAATCCCATTGCCTTTTGGAATTGGATTTACCTGACTCATTCACACAGTGAATGGACTCTCCTTCCAGTGAAAAAAACACAGAGATTCTGTGTGAAATTGCCTGAGGAGTCAGGAGGTTTTGGATTCGTCAGGTACCTCTCTCTGTCTGCCATTAACCTTCCAACAGGAAGAATGTCCTCATTACAGGGAAGGACTGGGGGCTTCTGGGGGGGTAGGAGACGGAAGTGAGAGCACGAGCTGGACACAAACAAGGAAGGGACATGCGAACAAGGATGGGAATGCCAGTGAAGGGAGTACTGTGTTCTGTGCACTCAGGTTGGGTGGCTGTCTTTAAAGCTGCGTAGACTTTTTAATTGGAATTCTCATATTTACAAAGCTGTTCTTGGCCTACTTTCAGCATATTTATGTGTCTACATTAAGCAAAAAATTAAAAAATGTACGCTCTCCATTCACAGAACTTGTTCTTATTGTCTGTACATTGTCTGTTACAGAGTCTGGCATAAGAGCCACGTATGCAGCTCCACAATGTGGAATCTTCTGCAAAAACACTTAAAGCTGCACTCATTCCTCGAGGTCGTTTCAAAGCTCTGTTGCAGGACTGTTATATCATCTTCTACATGCCAATGTCAGAGTGTATCTTGGCTGGTCTTTTTTCTTGTTTTTGTGGTTTATTTATAGCATACTTTTTAGTCCTTCATTGTGGTAACATTATTTGGTGTTCTTTTTGTGTTTTATGCTGTTGCTGTGGAGTTGTATGTTTTGATTTTGTATTTTTGTTCCATGTTGTTTGTCTGGAACTGGTTGCTGCCTGTCTTGGCCAGGACACTCTTAAATAAGAGACTTTTAATCTCAAGAGGTTTTTCTGGTTAAAAAAAGCTTTTAAAAAATGTGAGCATAGGGAAGAGGGTCGTGATTTATGTGGCTATTTTTTACAAAGTCAAAAGTTGCGAGTTATTTTTGAAGCCATCATTTCATATTTCTAGGTTTACCAATAAAAACTGAAGCAATCCTGGTTAAGAACACCACAGTTCTAGGTTCATGAGGACAGAACACAACACAAGTATGCTTCTCACACTTCCAAAGTGTTGAAAATGCAAAACAGTAAGCTGTCCTTTGAATGAACAACATAAATGAAAATAAAAATAAGTCCTTTCACTGTGGGCTTTTGGCAAGCTCTGGGACCTTCTTTCCCCGATGAATAGCTTCTAAATAAGACAATGACATCCGCTCACAGCTGGAAATTAGGCTCAATCAGCATGAAACCAAGTCGGCACAGATGTACATTTCTTCAACAATGAGGAGGTTTTCAGTCACTGCAAGCCCCAAAACTGGGAAACAAGACAGAATGAAACTCAGGATACAGTTCTGCAAAATCCTGAAAAAATCCATTCCCCAGTTCAATTGGGGCACAATGTAGTGCTGGTATGGTCTGAAAGTATTGAAACTGGTTTGACATCAAACAAAACACTGGACCAGACCCCGTATACAGAATTTTAACCACTAGATCTAGTCGCACTTGATTTGAGCCACTCCAGAGTGGAACATAATGACTCCCTGTCCCAACAGCAAACGATTGTCCAACTATCACCTCACATCACTTAACATCAGAGCTCTCTGTCCAAACTGAATCCAGCAAATATGCTCCTCTGTTGCATCATGTAAAGAAACCACAGAAATATCAGCACATGAGATCAGACTGGAGATGTAACCACTTAAAAGGTGCATGAGTAGGGTACTTGCTACCTTCCTACAACTGTACTTTTTGAACAAAAAACACATATTATGCAGTGATATTTACAAGACAAGTCATACAATATAGCCAAAAGCAAGTAGCCTACATAGTTATTAGTGATTGGTCATTCAGCTTACCAGAAACCCACACTATTTAAGTTTCTGTAGTGAAAAAAGGAGGTATAACAATATATAAGTATTATCATATAGATAAATCTGCATTTCAACGTCATAAATCAGTTGTTCCTCGACCTTTGCAGCGTTTTCAAAGCGAGCAACAGGAATAAATAGAAACTGGGGTCTGACAAAAGTTCAGTGAACCTAGCAGAGTGAAGAAAAGTAAAGTTTTAGACTCAGCGCAATGAATGTTAAGCTTCACTTTCACTGCATCTGACGTTTTGCTGCTCCATCTGAGACAACAGTACACTCTGCACTCAGAGAATGTGATACAATGTGTAACTGTATGGTATGTATATTTCAAGAATGCTTCTGATAAATATATTTGTGGCAGCAGATGTTTTGATCATGGCAGCCCACCATAAAAAAATCCTGTCTGGGAAACCCTGAATGCCATATTGGTGCAGTTTTAGGATTCTAAAGAGACTAACTCTTCCATGTCTTGTCTCATCACCCAAAAACCACATAAACCTTCTAGTAAATAAACTGCCAATCCCCTCTCCTATCACTACAGAAATCTGATCTCCTTCAAACTCCCGGTGCTTGGCTCACAGCCTGTCAAACACTAGTGTTGCTGTCATTTTATAAGCATGACATAATGTTGATCACATTGTCATATTGCTCATTATTAATGCAATACAAGCTGATTTTGAGCTGCACAGTGTTGCTGATGTAGGCTATTTTTCAATGTGTGAGAAAGTGTCATCATGACATATGCCGGTTCAGTCAGTTTGCATTAAATCAAACTGGTTTAGGGTCATACACTGGACCTACTCTAGCCCAACTCTAGCTCAAAACAGTCTTTTTCCCTTTAGTGTTGGGCAATCAAACCAGTGCATAATGTAAACAAAGTACTGACTGATGCGGTGTGAAGTACAGCATGTTCAGGCTTGTATTACAGTCTAGTTCAATTTTCTTACTCTCATCAGTGTTGGAATTATTCTATTGCAATACCAGTACATTTTATTATACTCTATAAACAGTAATACCAATCATGGCAACAGCACTAGGCTCTCAGCCAGTCATGTTGGACTAAGCAGTACAATACATTAACACAAAGCTTTGCCCATATCCACAAAGCCCGCTGCCAGTAAGAGATTTACAGTGCCATGTTTCCTCCTGTGAAGCACTATGGTTTAAAAAAAAAAAAAAGCTCTCATTCACAACAACAAAATTGTTCTTTTTTCAATACCTTCACCTAGAATGCTTCAATACTTTTTATTTACCAAGCACTTCAACCCGATGCAATTATACATTAGAAGCAACCAATAAGACTGCATCGAAATGGTGACAACACTCAACAAAAATTTAACTAGTTTAAAAAGTTTAGTTTAAAAAAGTTTAAAATTAAAAGCCCAGCTAACACTGCTTATATTACATGGAGACAAAAGAATTGCTAATTCTCCAGTTAATGGAAAACATCTCCTCCCTTAATACTGCATTAATAGATTTTTTGTACACTTAAACATACTTAGGGCAGCAGAGCAAAGTGAAAACACAATATCTTACAACTTACTTCCTTGTGATGGTGGTTGGATTAATAAACATTTACCTATTTACACACTCAACAGGCACCCAGAGATATACGTATTCATTTGGAGTTGTCTTTGCATCCATGACCAGATTAAAGTCCAATATTCACTCTGCTTTTACCCCTGTTTTGGTCTCCACCTCCTTGTTAGAAAACTATCTTGCTCTTAAGATTGCTGGGTTTCATTATGTTTACCAGCTCAACTCAACTTTTTCAGTCTGATGTTTGGTACCAGCCAGGTAGGCATCAGTGGGTTGACAAGAGCATAGTTCATGGGTGGAAAACTAAAAACAGCAAAAAGAGGCTAAACAATTTCAAATTTTCCATCAAGTACCATCTTCAACATTACACAGTTATTTGATCTATGGTTGATATACAATATTAAAGAGTGCAGATTTAACTTTTAGTTAATTTTTCATGCTGTCTTTTACCCTGGAGACCTTTAAGTGACAGCAAGAGTTTTCTTCCTCTTGTCCTCTCAATTTCTATAACTGAAACCTGACCCAAGCTTACTCGCTAGGATGAAATTTTGGCATTTTATGTTTTCTGAAAACCACAGGTAAGTCACATTCGTATGTTTCATATGTATCATATCAACAGTTCTGAAGTGAAGTAGTTCAGATTACATGTACCATATATAAGCCGAGGAGGGGATGATGGATTGCATGACACCTACGCGGCACAGCTGCCAAGCAGTAGACATCAGCAGACCATTATTTGAGATGAATACACAACAAAAGCAGGTATTTTTAACGAGACATCATGACATTTCCAGCCATGTTTGTGACAACAAAACCAGGTATTTTGATAAAGACATCAGAACATTTTCATCCGTGTTTATGGTGACAAAACCAGGTATTTTAAACGAGACTTGGGACATTTCTAGACATGTTCGTGGTGACCAAAGTAGGCGTTTTTAACGAGACATTGAGATGTTTGTAGTCATGTTTGTGGTAACCTAAACAGATATTTTTAACAGGATGTCCCGACAATTCCAGCCATCTTTGTGGTGACCAAAATGGGTATTTGTGATGAGATGTCAGGACATTTCCAGTCATATTTGTCACGACAAAACCAGTGTCAAGACATTTCCAGCCATGTTTGTGGCGACAAAACCAGGTATTTTTAATGACACATTGAGATCTTTCTACTCATGTTTGTGGTGACCAAAACATGTATATTTAACACGATTTCAGGACATTACCAGCCATGTATATGGCGACAAAACCAGGTATTTTTAGCAAGATGTTGGGACAATTGCAGTCATATTTGTAGTAGTAAATTGTGAAGTTTAAACATATCTGCTATATATGGAACATACAAATTAAATCTGTTGTTTAGAGAATCTGACCATGCCAAAATTTAAGATTCAATTCAGGCTTGGTCCAAACTATAATGCCATACATATTGCATAGCCGCAGGTCTCTAGTCATCATGTCTTATACCAGCGTGGATCCAAGCAAACTCTCTATCAGCCCTGATCACATGATGCGTTCAGATGATGCAGAAGAAAAACTGTGTTTTTTGAGGCAGACGGTGAATGTGATCTCTGAAGTGCAAGAAAAATTACATGTTCTGCTGCTCATGCATCACGCTGCTGCCAGAGTTGGTGTTCTCTCCAATTTTGAATCTTTTTGTGTCGACTGCATTTTGGAGTCTAAAAATCAAGGTCTGACTACCCTTTTAAGATCTGCTCTCTTGGACAATAATATCAGGTATTCTATTGATCTGTATTGGATTTGGACTTCAAGCATATCTGCCTGAAGCAATTCTGAGTGGCTCAGTGCACCTTTACTGTTAAATAAAGGGGGGAAAGACAGATAAGGAATTAAAACACAGTCAATAATATAACTGTCTTGTATCTAGGCATATTATTGCTTTTGGCCACCCACACCGCAGACACCTGTGATGTATGTAGACAAGGACTCTCATTCTAATGTTCTGCAGATCCCGTAGAAATAGTTTATGTCTAGCTGGCACGCACAACTTAGAAAACATGACCCTGTCTATTTTAAATGCATTTTACTTTGTGGTTGTCGTGACCCATTGCACTGCCTCCCTCTACTCCCCCACCCAGCCTGTGCAACCTCACCACCTCCTCTCTCTTTCATCCCAACAAGTCTGATCTCTCTGACCCATATTCATCAACTCGTCTACATGTTTCTTTCAGATTTGTTGTGGTTGCTCCCATGAGGTCTGTTTGTTTGTTTCTTGCTCACACTAGCAGATTATCAGGCTGTTTGCCAGCAATGTGTGCAACCTGGTTTGAATAAAGGATGATTTTCTGGCAGGCTTGCCGCGTCACGTCATCCACAGGGAAAGGTAATTGCCGTTTGAAACAGATAATTCCATAATCTTCTGAGAGGTAGCTCGCCGTTATCCCACCGGGAAAGTCCTGTCAGATTAATCAAAATGTTACCCGTCAGCAGTGACTGTATGAGAGGCAAGCAGCCCCCCAAAAACAATGGCTGTTTACCATTAGCATTTGAGTCAGATCCAGATTGAAACCTATCATCAACTGTAAAACTAATTTAGGCTGACAGGATGTGACAGAATAAACAAAGAAGTTCAATACCACTTTACTGAGTGGAAACCAATCTAGAGTCATTTTTAAAAGCCTCAGTCTTTGTTGTCTTTTAAAGGAATATCTAACACAACAGTAAGTAGGTTTCATTTCTTGCAAAATTGAATTTCGCCGCCAAACAATCTAGCACAGCAGAAGAAATCAATGTGATTTCCAATGTATTCTATTATATTTTTTGGATACCAAGTGAGGCAATATGTTGTGTTTCCTCTTAGGGGCTTTCAGTTCAATTTGCACTGTTTCCAAAAGAATCAGCAGAGAAGAAAATATATGATGTTTCTGAATTGCTAGGTCAAAAACTTTTCCCTTTGGTGTCAGTTTTTCACTTCACAGCCTGCTTGAAGTTGTCATTGAGCAAACGACAAAAGGAGCAGAAATGTGACATCTTTGAATGACTAACACATTTTATTTGATTGCATGCGGTTATTAATATCGCAGTTTTTCATCAGGTAAAAATATCAGATCAATATCAATGTGTTTAGTGTTATTTTACTGCATGTTATAAAAATCGCAGCTCTCTGAGCTCTGGCATGTGTTTTTGCACGACTTTTCAAATAGCTGTATTTTAATGCCATCAAACAGAAGTCAGTACTTAGTGCAATTAATGTCATTCTTGGCTTTGTCTTAGTGAGAAAATGACAGGCAAATTAGTTTTATTGTATATGTTCATACGGCGCTGCTGATCTCGGTGTAATCTGATCGCACACACACACACACACACACACACACACACACACACACACACACACACACACACACACACACACACACACACACAAACACACACCCAGCCACAGGCCCAGCACAAAACAAAACAGATGTAGGACTAATGACCCACTCGCAGAGTAAATGACAGTTGAAATAGGTTTAGAGCAATCTGGAATCAGATAAATGGACCTAATCTCGTTCTGGTCGGGACCCTGGCCGGGAAATGGTTCCTGACACCTGAGACCCTGCTACACGTCAAGGCTCAATCGAGGCTGGCGGCACAAGCCCATACATCTCCATTTTAGATGACAAGACACAAATCTGAATCCTCAGGCACAAGAAAGCATAGGAGGGTCAGTTGTGGTTTAGCGAGGGATTAAAAGCAGGAGAAAAAGAGGCGGCGGTCGTGGTCAACAAAGATGTAATGTGTACGTTTTACTAGATAAAGGTGACAAGAGAAATGGCTCTAGTTTAGGCCTCATTAGGGCTAAAGGCTGACTAAACACCGGCCGTATGTCTGAGAATGGTGCTTGTTTATTGCTCCTGCCAGAGTTTATCGGTCAGAGGATTAAAACCAGTTTAAGTTCTCCAAACTTCAAACGTCGAGGGACAAAACACAAAAGCAAGCGCTCATTTTAGATCTGCAGGGAGACCATTTTAATTAAAGCACTTTAATCCAAAGTTTTCTGTGTCTCCATGAAACATTCTTTCATGTTCTGAGACATAAACCAGAGACGTCCATTTATAATTCACTCATAATTATTAATTTATTGTTCTGTTTGCATCAATCAAACTTGTCAAGTTGATAAGTGGTGCAACTGACAAGAGAAATGTGAAGGGATAATCTTAAGTGCCTCAGTGATTATTCAATTAATCCATTACAGGGGTGGGAATAACTGGATAACTCACAATAAGATATGGCATGAGGCATCATTCCAATGGAAAACAGCCATAAAATGTTGAATGTGTTATGCAGAGCTGCCTGTAACTACTGTATTTCCACAATTAAAACCACATACTTCACTCATTATGACGCCATGCAAGCCAGTTTGGATTGACTGGACTCTGTCGACAGAAACATAATCAGAGGGCTTTTATTTTGAAACACAGACAGGAAAGGTTGAGTCAGTATGACCATTAAAACTTTTATAATAACTATTTATTATTATTATTATTGAAACTTCTGTTCACTGCCTGTTTTTGCTAACCACCGCACACAATTCGAAAACTCTATTTCTCTAGATTTGTCACAGCTGAGCAGCAGCTGAGATGCGCCTGAGCAGCTCTGCTCATGCTACTTGTGTGGCCGCTTTGTTTTGTTAACTCTGGCACCAAAATTAAAAAAAAACAGGTTCCCCGACACACACACGCTGCTAACATGGGCAGTGTGGCTCAAGCGGACACTTGGGATGCAGCTAAAGATTTGCTTTCTGTCACCGTCTGCCATTTTCTGCTCTGTAAGTTTTTGTTTCTTCCTACTCCCGTCTTCCTCTTTCGTTCACTTTTACCCGCTTTCATTTAATATGCACCATCAAGTGGAAACATGGAGTAGTGAGTCTGGTAAGTCAAAATAGTATCAGGCTTAATGTGGGGGAGCGTCTGTATATCCTCATGAAAATATCAATATTTGACGCCAGTGTATCAATAAAATCTCGCAATATTTTGCAATATCAATATTTTGTCCCACCCCTAATCCATTAGTGAGTCAAATAGAAATTAGATCAACAAAAATCATGTCAAGCACCAATAAAGCCCTTTTCCAGCTTTGTAAATGTGAAGATTTGCTGCCATTTTTAATAGACTAAATGATTCATCGATCAATCAATAATTAATCACAATTCCAAAAATTATTTTCAGAAAAAGCCCAGAGTTCTCCCTCAGGGCCTGTGCAGAGTAATGGAGAGCTATGGAGGACACGGCACCTGTGCTGGCAACACTGAGATGTGGCGCCTGTGATGTCAGATGACAGAGAAATGTCAGCCTCTAATATTCACCCCATCACCTTCAATCACCACCCCGGACACACCTCATGAGATGAGAGCCAGATAGCAAAGATCAAAGTTAGAAACTGCTGGTAGAGGACATGTTGGTAAGGCAGGAAAAAAAGATAGCAGAGAGTGAGAGCAGACGGTAAACTGTTGATCTCAGGTATGAATCTGCACTGACATTCAGGTCAGGTGTCATAGACAGGGCACATTTAATTGGGATGTTCACTGTTGATAATTTTAATTCTCTTAACAGTCTGCAAGCTCCAGGTGATTCAGAGTGAAAGTTTGTTTGGGTTAGAGGTAGAAATAAGGTCACATTAAGACTGATATAAAAATGAAGTGAGGTAAGGATTAAGGTTTTCATGACCTAAAGTGGAACTTTGTCAAACATCAATATTCAAGACCTTTTTTTGTGATATTAGTTGACTTTTTTCTGACTGAGGGCTATACTGAATGTATTTTTTAACATTTGAAGATTCTGTAAAAAAAACCCTGAAAAATGTCCAAATTCAGAGGGGAAACAGAACTTTAAAAAGGGAAACTAACACACACATAACATAAAAAATGGGAAGTTTGCAGATTCTCCAAAATCAAAATACAACAAAGTTGTAATATAAGGTTTATCTAGGTAATTGTTATGGGCTGCACATAGCATTGAAATATGACTAAGTTGCTAAATCTTGACATTATGAATTTCCAGTGAACTTTAACAACAAAGAACATTCAGACTACCTCAATAGAATAGGCAAAGTTTACTACTTCATTAAATAAGATAATACAAATACCATAGTTGCCAATCATCTACATCTTTCCTCTGACTTTAAAATTATTAGTGTTGAGGATAAACATTCAATTACATGAACTCAAATATTTTAATTTTAGAAAACTTAAGTAAAAAATACAAAGGAGAGAGCAAAAAATTCCACTGAAAACTCATCTGCTCTCTCTCCACATCTCCCCAAAGCAGCTCTTATTATAGAACTGTTCAAACCAATTCAAGATGTGCCTAAAAGTACGAGCTGTTGCAAAAAAATTCAATCCTATCACTTCCATAATCCTTCCATCTCTCCGCTGGTCACCTGTCAGTTTTAGAGCAGATTTTTTTAAAGATTTCACCAATTGCTTTAAAAGAACAGCTGGCTCTATCCCCAAGCTGTATGACTGAACGTTGAACTCGATATGATCCAATGCACCGCTCCTCGAACACAGATCCTCAGATGGGGTCCTTCTGATCATTCCCACATCTAGGTTTGAAGAATAAAACTGACCCTGCTTTTGCTACCAGAGCAGGCAGACTTTGGAGCATCCTGCCAGGGGAGATGAGAGGATGAAACGCCAAACCTTGTTTTAAGTTTCACCTTAAAAAGATATTTTTACAGATGCTGGATTTTTCTTTTTATGGACATGCAATGGTGTTTCTGTTGTCTTTTCTCTTCTGGTGTCATTAATTTTGTTTTATTCACACAATTTTTCCTCTCTCAACTATGAGGCACTTTAAAATCTGTGTTTAAAAAAGTGCTGTTTAAATAAAGCTTATTATTGGTGGTGCCTAGAATCATCAAAGTGCGCTTTGCAGTTACGAGATCCATCTATTAATCCGCTTATTGGAAAGTCTTGGTGGTTAGAGAGACAATAGCATGGCAATTTTTCCACGTCAATTTCAATTTTCACATCACAGGGTATAACCATGCTACTGATAAACTCAGTTTAATTAAAGCACACATAATAAATATGCTCTCCAGTTATGGCCATTTATCTCCCACCGACATGCTAGTGTCAGTAAATATTTAGGTATTAACTGAATTTAAATGAGGGGGAAAAGCATCACTTGCCTTTGCTGCAGGTCATGAAGACGTAAAGTTACATAACAGCTTGATCTGATCATTTGTCCTTTAACTTCAGTGATAATTGATCTAGAAACCTTTAAACGCACATCTGCGCCGAGAAGATAACTCCACAAGATTTTACAAGGTTGAAAAAACACAAGACTCATGGATTAATAAAGCCATAAATCGAGTGTAAAACCGCAGTTCTTATCAGATACAGACACAGTGAAGTTCATTACTCCAGCAAAGCGCTTCACCCGTAATGCATCAGGGGTGAAGACCTCTGAAACACTCTGTTTGTTTATGATCTAGAAAAAGGACCTTTTATGTGTGCAGACATATCACAGATTTGAACTATTTTCACTCCTTTTATGGTTACCTGTCCTCGGCAATTTCCATTAGGAGGCCGTGACACTTCGGAGACGTATGCAGACAGCTGGTGTGTTTTGAAAGATACAGATCAAATTTGTCTCATTCAACAAGGGGATGGAGCTTGATACACTTTCATTAGCTTTGTTGGCTTTGCGATTCGTTCCACCGCAGGGCGGATTCGAGTGGTAATAGCAAGTGTGACACATGGGGGTATTATGATTTATTCTTTTAATTAAGATGTTAAACGTGACAGATTAGTCGTGGCGATTACATGCTGATTTGAACATATGTAAAGGCGATTGCTCTATAGATGCTCCTGTGTGCACAGTATGTGGCATTATTAGGAAACTGCTTTATTTGAAAAGCAAACATTTCTTACTGTAATATAATCCGCACACACTAGATCTCAACAAAAACATAAAGCAGAGAGGTTGATGTTTGCTGGTCAACTCTCAGTGGCTCATTAGCTTATGTTTATGAAAAGTGGGAAATGCTATCCTCCCCCATTTTCCTGCAGCCTTACTGCACAGTGTTTTATCTCCCAGAGTGCCCTAATGTACAGTAAAGTATCACATTCCATGGCAAACAACCAGACATGTTCCAGTTACTCATTAGAGCTAAACAATACCGGGAGGATGACTCAAGACTAATATCACCATCTGAACTAATTGCAGTGGAACATTTGGCTGTCTGGAGGAAATGGGGCGACAGTTTGAATGACACCTCAAATCCTCCCCTTACCGAACCAGACGTGAAATCATGAACTCAGGACCAGACATGTGACGATCATAAAAATTCCGAGCGAGTTCCTCCAATTTCACGGCAATGACTCTTGCATAAAGTTTAAGGTGACAGTGTGTACACACTGACATCAATGTCACTTTTTCCCCCCACTTCATTATAATTAATCGCATATCTCTAGGGCACGCAGAGGGAGCAGGAGAAGCGAGTTGAAGGCAGGACGGCTGTAATCTGACATTGATGTACAGCAAAAATGGAAGTCCTCGTTCACCTTCCCTTTGTTCCGGGGAAAGGGAAGTGGTGTGTGAAAGGGTGTAATTAATGAACCTACAAATAGCTCCAGTTTCGTTTAATGACAATCTATGTGTTAAGAGGCAGTACCCTTTGTTACTGTGAGTGTGGGAGTTCTGGCAACACTGGCTCCCAATAGAGCCCTGACAGGTAATTCTGCATTTTGAAATGGTAATGAAGCAGAATGCATCACTGGATTACACCTGAGGGACTAACATGTTGAACGTCCTTCAGGGTGTAAAAATGTAACGCTCTTGATCATCAACGAGGCCACTGGCAACCAAGTATCGGCAGGTGAGAAGGTCGAGAACTGTATCTGTGTGACTTACCCCAGGGCTTCGCCAATGCAGCCAATTTCTAATTGCTGCTTTAAACAGGGCAAATGAAGCTGGCATGACAAATTGCGTCAAAACAAGTCTGTAGGCTGGCGCTCAGTTAATTTGTGAGACACAGAGATGTATTTGGGTGCCAGGGAGAGCTCACGCGTAATGAATATCATTTCCCAGGTAGCAACGTGCAGATGATGTATTCTGCTGCATACTGTGCCGAGCGCAATGCACGACAGGCAGACTGCTCCTTGTCTCATTTAAGCTGAACCTGGGCGATGCGGTGTCTATACTGCTACTGCATGTGACGGGTGTTATAAAAAGGGAACATTACTGGCTTCTCCGTTCATTATAACTGCTGTGATTTTTATGTCGTATCAAGACTGTTACCATAAATTAGACGCTCTCCTCTTCAGAGAGATTTTACACATTCAGTGTTTAATTAATTTTTCACATCAGACAAATTTTAAGACCATATCTTAGTCTCTTATCTGTCAGTCCAAAAAAAGTTCCTGGCACCATCGCTGCCCATCTATTTTCACAATATGCTTATCTCAGTCCCTGAAAGATTCTCATTGTTCCTCCACTAATCCTCCAAATCTGCAGCATGACTCAGAAGTTAACCACACTCTCTTGTGCCAATACAATTCTGTTCTGTATTATCCTCCAACAGGAGCCGCACGTCACTTTTCCCTGTGAAACAATGCGCCCAAAATGATTCCTTGTCTGCCAAACAGATGATAAAATGACCAGCTGTGAGTTCTAATAATGCTCGCTGGCAAACACAAGTCAAAGGAGCAGTGAAAGACATAACGACGCACTTTGTTATAACGAAGCTCATTGTCTTACACAACAGTGTGTGACCTGATATAGAAATGGTCTGCTTTGCATGGTGAGTCTAAATGTAGTGCCAACCTCTGTTGTGGACATTAAAGAAAGAATCTATTTCTCTTGTTGGCTTCTCTTGGACAACCAAAGAAATAATTAACAAGTCTACTTATAATACATCATCCCATTAAAAAACTAGAAATGATAGCTGAGGTTAGTAACAGAGGTGGGACCAAGTCAGTGGCTATGTTTACATGCACACTAATATTCCACTATTATTCCAAATATGACAATATTCTTAATTTGATGAGGGTCATGTTTACAGCATAATCAATTTAGATGTTCTGTACTAGGCCTTTTCAAAATTTAGCATTTTCCGATTAAGACTTGTGCGTTATGCCAATATAACTTGGGTTTTTACAGCATCATTTGGGCATGTATTCAGTGCATTCCCAATATGCATCTAATCTTGGGTTTTTGCTGCAGTTTGCAACACACAGCCTTTAGCCTGTTTACGAACGGCTCTGTGCGTTGTCATGGATACACTGCACACAAACCAGCTTGTCTTGTCAAACAGTTTGCAAGATTTATATAGAAATGCAGAAAAGCCCTCACTTCTATTTGGGAGACAAAACACACCAACTTTAAAACATTATGAAAGAGTGTATATCAACAGGTTTTCAGATATGTTTAAATATCGCAACAATCTTTTCAGGAATGCGGATGAAGTAATGAAAGAGGGAGTCTGTGTTCATAAAGTCCAAAAAGTTTGCTACAGGTAGGAAACTTGAAAAAATACTTTGATGCAAAGAAGCAAAATGACAAGTGGCTCGCTGCTCCACTTTTTTACATTTTGATGCCATAAACAACACGTTAGGGCACGGTATTATGAGTATTCACGACTGCATGTAAATGGGAACATTAGTGGCAAAAAACAGAATATTCTGTGCATGTTACTCATTGTTTTGTAAATCACAAGTACGTCTCAAGTATTTGCACTCAAGTCCCAAGTCAAGACTGACATGTCCAGAGTAAAGTCTAAAGTCCTAAACTTTGAGTCCTAAAGAAGCCATAATTTGTTCTTCAGTATTTAGTTACAGTATTTACCAACTGAGTTACATCACATGCTTGTCAGTGTCACCGCCAACGCATGTTATTCTTGATCCTTGACCAGACCTAGCCATTCAAGTCCTACAAAGCCAACTGAGATTAATCCATAGGAATGTAGTGCATTCTTCAGGAGGGGCTGGCAAGTGAGAGTCGCCTGTTAACCTTCACGGTCACAGGAATTTAGTCATTATGGTAAAGGATGCTGGCAGCCTTAATTCAAAATCATGGCAAGCTGTGAGATTCCAGCGCAAGTGTGGGTGCTTTTCAGCATGGCCCCTAATCTCCAAGGTCTATTTTGGACAGCACATTGGTCCCCAAGGTCCCCTTACCCCATGTCTCTCTATCTCCATCTGACCAACTGCACACTGTCACATAATACACTGTCTGCCTTTAATTACTGTCTGGAAGTATCAGGGTTAAGGGTCACGCATTCCGCTGGGAGCCCCTGTGTGCATGTGTGCGCCGCATGTGTGCGTACGTGAGTGTCTCGACTCAAATGTGCAGAATGTCCTTTGTATGACGGCTGGAGTATTGAGGGCAGTGCTGAATTCCACGGCACATTTTCCCCTTGCTCATCACGTATCGCGCACCCTTGACCTGCGACTACATCAGCCCCTCGTACCCGTTTTAGGAGTGCAAATGGTTTGCGAGGAGCCGCCGCACGAAGCATGGAGAATGTGTCGGGTCTGTGATTGCATGTGTCTAATATAAGTATGAGGCAAAATTCTGAAATGATATCGGACACAATTTAATCCGCCGTGATATGCAACCCAAACCCAAAAAAAGGTTTGTTGCCCTTGAGGTTAAAGCTCTGCTATTCCCCGGGGCTCAACTTCTACTTTCGCTGACAAGAGACAAGATTAGCCAGCTGTACTAAAGACCAATCCGCTCCTGGCAAAAGCAGCTAATTTGAGCCCTTATCTAAAAGTGAAAAAGGTAAAATTATTTCCACATGGAGGTAAAAGCCCTTGGCTATTGGCTTGAACAGGACAACATCTCCATAAATGTATCCTACACCCTCACTTTCTAAGCTACTCTATGTGGCAAATGCTGTATGTCGGAGATGCCCAACTTGTTTTGCATAAAGGGCCACTTTTACAAAATGACAGGAGGTCAGGGGCCAGTCACAGAGGTCCCATACATATCGCTAAGATTATAGGTTGTGTCTAGGATTTTAGGATATTTCTGGGATTTCTGAAATTTCGATTTCTTTGAAATTTCGGAATTTTTTTTGAAAGCCAATATTTGAAGACATTTTTTCAGATTTAAGGACATTTCTGGGATTTTAAGATGTTTCTAGGATTTTAGGACATTTCTTGGTTTTAAGGGCATTTCTAGAACTTTATGACGTGTAGGATTCTAGAGACATTTCCAGTATTTTTGGACATTTAAGGGATTTTAGGA